>NC_134438.1:11532654-12178808 GCF_030867145.1 Opisthocomus hoazin | reverse complement strand
GTCCCGGGGGCTCTGTTGAGGTCCCGGTGTCTTCTCTGGGGTAAAGGGGGTCCCTGTTGGGGTCCTGGGGGCTCTGTTGGGGTCGTGGGGGCTCTGTTGTGGTCCTGGGGGCTCTGTTGGGGTAATGGGTGCTCTGTTGACGTCCTGGGGACCCTGTTGTGGTCCTGGGGGCTCTATTCGGTTCCTGAACGCTCTGTTGAGGGTCCCGGGGGCTCTGTGGGGGTCCCGGGGGCTCTGTGGCGGTCCCGGGGGCTCTGTTCTTGTCTTGGGGGCTCTGTTGTTGTCCTGGGGTCTTCACTGGTGTAATGGCGGCTCCTTTGGTGTCCCGCGGGCTCTGTTGGGGTCCTGGGAGCTTGGTTCAGGTCCCGGGGGCTCTGTTGGGGTCCTGGGGCTTCTGTTGGTGTCCCGGGGGCTCTGTTCGAGTTCTGGGGTCTCTGTTGTTATCCCGGGGGCTCTTTAGGGGTCCCGGGGGATCTGTTGGGGTCCCGGGGGCTCTGTTGGGGTTCTGGGGGCTAAGTTGTGGTTATTTTGGCTCTGTTGGGGTCCTGGGGGCTCTGTTGGGGTCTTGGGGGCTCTGTTGGGGTCCCGGGGGCTCTGTTGTGGTCCTGGAGGTCCTGTTCGTGTCTTCGGGGCTCTGTTGTGGTCCCGGGGGCTCTGTTGTTGTCCCGGGGGGGTCTGTTCGGGTTTTGGGGCTCTGTTGGGGTCCTGGGGGCTCTGTTGGGGTCCTGGGGGCTCTGTTGGGGTCCTGGGGGCTCTGTTGGGGTCCCGGTGGCTCTGTTGGGGTCCCGCAGGCTCTGTTGGGGTCCTGGGGGCTCTGTTGGCGTCCTCGGAGCTTGGTTCGGGTCCCGGGGACTCCGCTGGGTTCCCGGGGGCTCCGTTCGTGTCCCGGGGGCTCCGTTCGTGTCCCGCGGGCTCTGTTGGGGTCCCGCGGGCTCTGTTGGGGTCCCGCGGGCTCTGTTGGGGTCCTGGGGGCTTAGTTCGAGTTCTGGGGTCTCTGTTGTTCTCCCGGGGGCTCTGTAGGGGTCCCGGGGGCTCTGTAGGGGTCCCGGGGGCTCTGTAGGGGTCCCGGGGGCTCTGTAGGGGTCCCGGGGGCTCTGTAGGGGTCCCGGGGGATCTGTTGGGGTCCCGGGGGCTCTGTTGGGGTTCTGGGGGCTATGTTGTGGTTATTTTGGCTCTGTTGGATTCCTGGGAGTTCTGTTGGGGTCCCGGGGGCTCTGTTGGGGTTTTTGGGGTCTCTGTTGTCGTCCCGGGGGCTCTGTTGTCGTCCCGGGGGCTCTGTTGTCGTCCCGGGGGCTCTGTTGTCGTCCCGGGGGCTCTGTTGTCGTCCCGGGGGCTCTGTTGGAGTCCTGGGGCATCTGTTCGGGTTTTGGGGGCTCTGTTGTTCCCCTGGGGGCTCTGTTGGGGTCCCGGGGGCTCTGTTGGGGTTCCGGGGCCTCTGTGCTGGTTTTTGGGGGCTTTGTTGTTCTCCTGGGGGCTCTGTTGGGGTCCTGGGGGCTCTGTTGGGGTCCTGGGGGCTCTGTTCGAGTTCTTGGGTCTCTGTTGTTCTCCCGGGGGCTCTGTAGGGGTCCCCGGGGTATCTGTTGGGGTCCCGGGGGATCTGTTGGGGTCCCGGGGTCTCTGTTGGGGTTCTGGGTGCTCTGTTGTGGTTATTTTGGCTCTGTTGTGTTCCTGGGGGCTCTGTTGTGGTCCCGGGGGCTCTGCTGTGATCCCTGGGGCTGTGTTGTGGTCCCGGGGGCTGTGTTTTGGTCCCGGGGGCATGTGTTGTGGTCCCAGGGGCTCTGTTGTGGTCCTGGAGGTCCTGTTCGTGTCTTGGGGGCTCTGTTGTGATCCCGTGGGCTCTGTTGTTTTCCCGGGGGGGTCTGTTCGGGTTTTGGGGGCTCCGTTGTGGTCCTGGGAGCTCCGTTGGGGTCCTGGGGTCTCTGTTGGGGTCCTGGAATCTTCGCTGGGGTAATGTGTGCTCTTTTGAGGTCCTGGGGGCTCTGTTGGGGTCCTGGGGGCTCTGTTGGGGTCCTGGGGGCTCTGTTGGGGTCCCGGGAGCTTTGCTGGGGTCTTGGGGCTTCTGTTGGAGTCCCGTGGGCTCTGTTGGGGTCCCGAAGGCTCTGTTGGGGTCCTGGGGGCTCTGTTGTAAGCCTGGGTGCTCTGTTGGGGTCCCGGGGGCTCTGTTGGCATTCCGGGGGCTCTGTTGGCATCCCGGGGGCTCTGTTGGGGTTTTTGTGGTCTTCGCTGGGTTCCTGGGGTCTCTGTTGTTGTCCCGGGGGCTCTGTTGAAGTCCCGGGGGCTCTGTTGAGGTCCCGGTGTCTTCTCTGGGGTAAAGGGGGTCCCTGTTGGGGTCCTGGGGGCTCTGTTGGGGTCCTGGGGGCTCTGTTGGGGTCGTGGGGGCTCTGTTGTGGTCCTGGGGGCTCTGTTGGGGTAATGGGTGCTCTGTTGACGTCCTGGGGACCCTGTTGTGGTCCTGGGGGCTCTATTCGGTTCCTGAACGCTCTGTTGAGGGTCCCGGGGGCTCTGTGGGGGTCCCGGGGGCTCTGTGGCGGTCCCGGGGGCTCTGTTCTTGTCTTGGGGGCTCTGTTGTTGTCCTGGGGTCTTCACTGGTGTAATGGCGGCTCCTTTGGTGTCCCGCGGGCTCTGTTGGGGTCCTGGGAGCTTGGTTCAGGTCCCGGGGGCTCTGTTGGGGTCCTGGGGCTTCTGTTGGTGTCCCGGGGGCTCTGTTCGAGTTCTGGGGTCTCTGTTGTTATCCCGGGGGCTCTGTAGGGGTCCCGGGGTATCTGTTGGGGTCCCGGGGGCTCTGTTGGGGTTCTGGGGGCTAAGTTGTGGTTATTTTGGCTCTGTTGGGGTCCTGGGGGCTCTGTTGGGGTCTTGGGGGCTCTGTTGGGGTCCCGGGGGCTCTGTTGTGGTCCTGGAGGTCCTGTTCGTGTCTTCGGGGCTCTGTTGTGGTCCCGGGGCCTCTGTTGTTGTCCCGGGGGGGTCTGTTCGGGTTTTGGGGCTCCGTTGTAGTCCTGGGGGCTCTGTTGGGGTCCTGGGGGCTCTGTTGGGGTCCCGGTGGCTCTGTTGGGGTCCCGCAGGCTCTGTTGGGGTCCTGGGGGCTCTGTTGGCGTCCTCGGAGCTTGGTTCGGGTCCCGGGGGCTCCGCTGGGTTCCCGGGGGCTCCGTTCGTGTCCCGGGGGCTCCGTTCGTGTCCCGGGGGCTCTGTTGGGGTCCCGCGGGATCTGTTGGGGTCCCGCGGGCTCTGTTGGGGTCCTGGGGGCTTAGTTCGAGTTCTGGGGTCTCTGTTGTTCTCCCGGAAGCTCTGTTGTTCTCCCGGGGGCTCTGTAGGGCTCCCGGGGGCTCTGTAGAGCTCCCGGGGGCTCTGTAGGGGTCCCGGGGGATCTGTTGGGGTTCTGGGGGCTATGTTGTGGTTATTTTGGCTCTGTTGGATTCCTGGGAGTTCTGTAGGGGTCCCGGGGGCTCTGTTGGGGTTTTTGGGGTCTTCGCTGGGGTCCTGGGGTCTCTGTTGGGGTCCCGGGGGCTCTGTTGTCGTCCCGGGGGCTCTGTTGGGGTCCTGGGGCATCTGTTCGGGTTTTGGGGGCTCTGTAGTTCCCCTGGAGGCTCTGTTGGGGTCCCGGGGGCTCTGTTGGGTTTCCGGGGCCTCTGTGCTGGTTTTTGGAGGCTTTGTTGTTCTCCTGGGGGCTCTGTTGGGGTCCTGGGGGCTCTGTTGGGGTCCTGGGGGCTCTGTTCGAGTTCTTGGGTCTCTGTTGTTCTCCCGGGGGCTCTGTAGGGGTCCCCGGGGTATCTGTTGGGGTCCCGGGGGATCTGTTGGGGTCCCGGGGGCTCTGTTGGGGTTCTGGGTGCTCTGTTGTGGTTATTTTGGCTCTGTTGGGTTCCTGGGTGCTCTGTTGTGGACCCGGGGGCTCTGCTGTGATCCCTGGGGCTGTGTTGTGGTCCCGGGGGCTGTGTTTTGGTCCCGGGGGCTCTGTTGTGGTCCCAGGGGCTCTGTTGTGGTCCTGGAGGTCCTGTTCGTGTCTTGGGGGCTCTGTTGTGATCCCGTGGGCTCTGTTGTTTTCCCGGGGGGGTCTGTTCGGGTTTTGGGGGCTCCGTTGGGGTCCTGGGGGCTCCGTTGGGGTCCTGGGGGCTCTGTTCGGCTCCTGGTTGCTCTGTTGGGGTCCCGGGGGCTCTGTTGGGGTCCCGCAGGCTCTGTTGGGGTCCCGGAGGCTCTGTTGGGGTCCCGGGGGCTCTGTTGGCATCCTCGGAGCTTGGTTCGTGTCCCGGGGGCTCCGTTCGTGTCCCGGGGGCTCCGTTCGTGTCCCGGGGGTTCCGTTCGCGACCTGGGAGCTCTGTTGGGGTCCTGCGGGCTCTGTTGGGGTCCTGCGGGCTCTGTTGGGGTCCTGCTGGCTCTGTTGGGGTCCTGAAGTCTCTGTTGGGTTCCTGGGGGCTCTGTTTGGATCTTGGGAACTCTGTTGGGGTCCCGGGGGCTCTGTTGAAGTCCCTGGGGCTCTGTTGAGGTCCCGGGGTCTTCGCTGGGGTAAAGGGGGTCCCTGTTGGGGTCCTGGGGGCTCTGTTGTTTTCCTGAGGGCTCTGTTGGTGTCCTGGGAGCTCTGTGGGGGTCCTGAGGTCTCTGTTGGGGTCCTGGGAGCTCTGTTGGGGTCCTGGGGGCTCTGTTGGGGTCCTGGGGGCTCTGTTGGGGTCCCGGGGGCTTTGCTGGGGTCTTGGGGCTTCTGTTGGGGTCCCGAAGGCTCTGTTGGTGTCCCGGGGGCTCTGTTGTAAGCCTGGGGGCTCTGTTGGTGTCCCGGGGGCTCTGTTGGGATCCCGGAAGTTCTGTTGGCATCCTGGGGGCTCTGTTGGGGTTTTTGGGGTCCTCGCTGGGGTCCCGGGGGCTCTGTTGAAGTCCCGGGGGCTCTGTTGAGGTCCCGGGGTTTTCTCTGGGGTAAAGGGGGTTCCTGTTGGGGTCCTGGGGTCTCTGTTGGGGTCCTGGGGGCTCTGTTGTGGTCCCGCGGGCTCTGTTGGTGTCCCGGGAGCTTGGTTCGGGTCCTGGGGGCTCTGTTGTTGTCCTGGGGGCTCTGTTGGGGTCCTGGGGGCTCTGTTGGGGTCCCGGGGGCTCTGTTGGGGTCCCGGGGGCTTTGCTGGGGTCTTGGGACTTCTGTTGGGGTCGCGGGGGGTCTCTTGGGGTCCCGAAGGATCTGTTGGGGTCCCGGGGGCTCTGTTGTAAGTCTGGGCGCTCTGTTGGGGTCCCGGGGGCTCTGTTGGTGTCCCGGGGGCTCTGTTGGGGTTTTTGGGGTCTCTGTTGTCGTCCTGGGGTCTCTGTTGTCATCCCGGGGGCTCTGTTGTCGTCCCGGGGGCTCTGTTGGGGTCCTGGGGCATCTGTTCGGGTTTTGGGGGCTCTGTTGTTCCCCTGGGGGCTCTGTTGGGGTCCCGGGGGCTCTGTTGTGGTTATTTTGGCTCTGTTGGGTTCCTGGGGGCTCTGTTGTGGTCCCGGGGGCTCTGTTGTTGTCCCGGGGGGGTCTGTTCGGGTTTTGGGGACTCCGTTGTGGTCCTGGGGGCTCCGTTGGGGTCCTGGGGGCTCTGTTCGGCTCCTGGTTGCTCTGTTGGTGTCCCGGGGGCTCTGTTGGGGTCCCGCAGGCTCTGTTGGGTTCCCGGGGGCTCTGTTGGCGTCCTTGGAGCTTGGTTCGGGTTCTGGGGGCTCCGCTGGGGTCCCGGGGGCTCCGTTCGTGTCCTGGAGGCTCTGTTGGGGTCCTGCGGGCTCTGTTGGGGTCCTGCGGGCTCTGTTGGGGTCCTGCTGGCTCTGTTGGGGTCCTGCTGGCTCTGTTGGGGTCCTGAAGTCTCTGTTGGGTTCCTGGGGGCTCTGTTTGGATCTTGGGAACTCTGTTGGGGTCCCGGGGGCTCTGTTGAGGTCTCGGGGTCTTCGCTGGGGTAAAGGGGGTCCCTGTTGGGGTCCTGGGGGCTCTGTTGGGGTCCTGGGGACTCTGTTGGGGTCCTGGAATCTTCGCTGGGGTAATGTGTGCTCTTTTGAGGTCCTGGGGGCTCTGTTGGGGTCCTGGGGGCTCTGTTGGGGTCCTGGGGGCTCTGTTGGGGTCCTGGGGGCTCTGTTGGGGTCCCGGGAGCTTTGCTGGGGTCTTGGGGCTTCTGTTGGGGTTCCGTGGGCTCTGTTGGGGTCCCGAAGGCTCTGTTGGGGTCCTGGGGGCTCTGTTGTAAGCCTGGGTGCTCTGTTGGGGTCCCGGGGGCTCTGTTGGCATTCCGGGGGCTCTGTTGGCATCCCGGGGGCTCTGTTGGGGTTTTTGTGGTCTTCGCTGGGTTCCTGGGGTCTCTGTTGTGGTCCCGGGGGCTCTGTTGAAGTCCCGGGGGCTCTGTTGAGGTCCCGGTGTCTTCTCTGGGGTAAAGGGGGTCCCTGTTGGGGTCCTGGGGGCTCTGTTGGGGTCGTGGGGGCTCTGTTGTGGTCCTGGGGGCTCTGTTGGGGTAATGGGTGCTCTGTTGACGTCCTGGGGACCCTGTTGTGGTCCTGGGGGCTCTATTCGGTTCCTGAACGCTCTGTTGAGGGTCCCGGGGGCTCTGTGGGGGTCCCGGGGGCTCTGTGGCGATCCCGGGGGCTCTGTTCTTGTCTTGGGGGCTCTGTTGTTGTCCTGGGGTCTTCACTGGTGTAATGGCGGCTCCTTTGGTGTCCCGCGGGCTCTGTTGGGGTCCTGGGAGCTTGGTTCAGGTCCCGGGGGCTCTGTTGGGGTCCTGGGGCTTCTGTTGGGGTCCCGGGGCTTCTGTTGGTGTCCCGGGGGCTCTGTTCGAGTTCTGGGGTCTCTATTGTTATCCCGGGGGCTCTTTAGGGGTCCCGGGGGCCCTTTAGGGGTCCCGGGGGCTCTTTAGGGTTCCCAGGGGCTCTGTTGGGGTTCTGGGGGCTAAGTTGTGGTTATTTTGGCTCTGTTGGGGTCCTGGGGGCTCTGTTGGGGTCTTGGGGGCTCTGTTGCGGTCCCGGGGGCTCTGTTGTGGTCCTGGAGGTCCTGTTCGTGTCTTCGGGGCTCTGTTGTGGTCCCGGGGGCTCTGTTGTTGTCCCGGGGGGGTCTGTTCGGGTTTTGGGGCTCCGTTGTAGTCCTGGGGGCTCTGTTGGGGTCCTGGGGGCTCTGTTGGGGTCCCGGTGGCTCTGTTGGGGTCCCGCAGGCTCTGTTGGGGTCCTGGGGGCTCTGTTGGCGTCCTCGGAGCTTGGTTCGGGTCCCGGGTGCTCCGCTGGGTTCCCGGGGGCTCCGTTCGTGCCTCGGGGGCTCCGTTCATGTCCCGGGGACTCTGTTGGGGTCCCGCAGGCTCTGTTGGGGTCCCGCGGGCTCTGTTGGGGTCCCGGGGGCTTAGTTCGAGTTCTGGGGTCTCTGTTGTTCTCCCGGAAGCTCTGTTGTTCCCCTGGGGGCTCTGTAGGGGTCCCGGGGGCTCTGTAGGGCTCCCGGGGGCTTTGTAGGGGTCCCGGGGGATCTGTTGGGGTCCCGGGCGATCTGTTGGGGTCCCGGGGGCTCTGTTGGGGTTCTGGGGGCTATGTTGTGGTTATTTTGGCTCTGTTGGATTCCTGGGAGTTCTGTTGGGGTCCCGGGGGCTCTGTTGGGGTTTTTGGGGTCTTCGCTGGGGTCCTGGGGTCTCTGTTGGGGTTTTGCGGGCTCTGTTGGGGTCCTGCTGGCTCTGTTGGTGTCCTGCTGGCTCTGTTGGGGTCCCGGGGGCTCTGTTGGGGTTTTTGGGGTCTTCGCTGGGGTCCTGGGGTCTCTGTTGTCGTCCCGGGGGCTCTGTTGTCGTCCCGGGGGCTCTGTTGGGGTCCTGGGGCATCTGTTCGGGTTTTGGGGGCTCTGTTGTTCCCCTGGGGGCTCTGTTGGGGTCCCGGGGGCTCTGTTGGGGTTCCGGGGCCTCTGTGCTGGTTTTTGGGGGCTTTGTTGTTCTCCTGGGGGCTCTGTTGGGGTCCTGGGGGCTCTGTTGGGGTCCTGGGGGCTCTGTTCGAGTTCTTGGGTCTCTGTTGTTCTCCCGGGGGCTCTGTAGGGGTCCCCGGGGTATCTGTTGGGGTCCCGGGGGCTCTGTTGGGGTCCAGGGGGCTCTGTTGGGGTCCTGGGGCATCTGTTCGGGTTTTGGGGTCTCTGTTGTTCCCCTGGGGGCTCTGTTGGGGTCCCGGGGGCTCTGTTGGGGTTCCGGGGCCTCTGTGCTGGTTTTTGGGGGCTTTGTTGTTCTCCTGGGGGCTCTGTTGGGGTCCTGGGGGCTCTGTTGGGGTCCTGGGGGCTCTGTTCGAGTTCTTGGGTCTCTGTTGTTCTCCCGGGGGCTCTGTAGGGGTCCCCGGGGTATCTGTTGGGGTCCCGGGGGCTCTGTTGTGGTCCCGGGGGCTCTGCTGTGATCCCTGGGGCTCTGTTGTGGTCCTGGAGGTCCTGTTCGTGTCTTGGGGGCTCTGTTGTGATCCCGTGGGCTCTGTTGTTGTCCCGGGGGGGTCTGTTCGGGTTTTGGGGGCTCCGTTGTGGTCCTGGGGGCTCCGTTGGGGTCCTGGGGGCTCTGTTCTGCTCCCGATTGCTCTGTTGGGGTCCCGGGGGCTCTGTTGGGGTCCCGCAGGCACTGTTGGGTTCCCGGGGGCTCTGTTGGCGTCTTCGGAGCTTGGTTCGTGTCCCGGGGGCTCCGTTCGTGTCCCGGGGGCTCCGTTGAGGGTCCCGGGGGCTCTGTGGGGGTCCCGGGGGCTCTGTGGCGATCCCGGGGGCTCTGTTCTTGTCTTGGGGGCTCTGTTGTTGTCCTGGGGTCTTCACTGGTGTAATGGCGGCTCCTTTGGTGTCCCGCGGGCTCTGTTGGGGTCCTGGGAGCTTGGTTCAGGTCCCGGGGGCTCTGTTGGGGTCCTGGGGCTTCTGTTGGGGTCCCGGGGCTTCTGTTGGTGTCCCGGGGGCTCTGTTCGAGTTCTGGGGTCTCTGTTGTTATCCCGGGGGCTCTTTAGGGGTCCCGGGGGCCCTTTAGGGGTCCCGGGGGCTCTTTAGGGTTCCCAGGGGCTCTGTTGGGGTTCTGGGGGCTAAGTTGTGGTTATTTTGGCTCTGTTGGGGTCCTGGGGGCTCTGTTGGGGTCTTGGGGGCTCTGTTGCGGTCCCGGGGGCTCTGTTGTGGTCCTGGAGGTCCTGTTCGTGTCTTCGGGGCTCTGTTGTGGTCCCGGGGGCTCTGTTGTTGTCCCGGGGGGGTCTGTTCGGGTTTTGGGGCTCCGTTGTAGTCCTGGGGGCTCTGTTGGGGTCCTGGGGGCTCTGTTGGGGTCCCGGTGGCTCTGTTGGGGTCCCGCAGGCTCTGTTGGGGTCCTGGGGGCTCTGTTGGCGTCCTCGGAGCTTGGTTCGGGTCCCGGGTGCTCCGCTGGGTTCCCGGGGGCTCCGTTCGTGCCTCGGGGGCTCCGTTCATGTCCCGGGGACTCTGTTGGGGTCCCGCAGGCTCTGTTGGGGTCCCGCGGGCTCTGTTGGGGTCCCGGGGGCTTAGTTCGAGTTCTGGGGTCTCTGTTGTTCTCCCGGAAGCTCTGTTGTTCCCCTGGGGGCTCTGTAGGGGTCCCGGGGGCTCTGTAGGGCTCCCGGGGGCTTTGTAGGGGTCCCGGGGGATCTGTTGGGGTCCCGGGCGATCTGTTGGGGTCCCGGGGGCTCTGTTGGGGTTCTGGGGGCTATGTTGTGGTTATTTTGGCTCTGTTGGATTCCTGGGAGTTCTGTTGGGGTCCCGGGGGCTCTGTTGGGGTTTTTGGGGTCTTCGCTGGGGTCCTGGGGTCTCTGTTGGGGTTTTGCGGGCTCTGTTGGGGTCCTGCTGGCTCTGTTGGTGTCCTGCTGGCTCTGTTGGGGTCCCGGGGGCTCTGTTGGGGTTTTTGGGGTCTTCGCTGGGGTCCTGGGGTCTCTGTTGTCGTCCCGGGGGCTCTGTTGTCGTCCCGGGGGCTCTGTTGGGGTCCTGGGGCATCTGTTCGGGTTTTGGGGGCTCTGTTGTTCCCCTGGGGGCTCTGTTGGGGTCCCGGGGGCTCTGTTGGGGTTCCGGGGCCTCTGTGCTGGTTTTTGGGGGCTTTGTTGTTCTCCTGGGGGCTCTGTTGGGGTCCTGGGGGCTCTGTTGGGGTCCTGGGGGCTCTGTTCGAGTTCTTGGGTCTCTGTTGTTCTCCCGGGGGCTCTGTAGGGGTCCCCGGGGTATCTGTTGGGGTCCCGGGGGCTCTGTTGGGGTCCAGGGGGCTCTGTTGGGGTCCTGGGGCATCTGTTCGGGTTTTGGGGTCTCTGTTGTTCCCCTGGGGGCTCTGTTGGGGTCCCGGGGGCTCTGTTGGGGTTCCGGGGCCTCTGTGCTGGTTTTTGGGGGCTTTGTTGTTCTCCTGGGGGCTCTGTTGGGGTCCTGGGGGCTCTGTTGGGGTCCTGGGGGCTCTGTTCGAGTTCTTGGGTCTCTGTTGTTCTCCCGGGGGCTCTGTAGGGGTCCCCGGGGTATCTGTTGGGGTCCCGGGGGCTCTGTTGTGGTCCCGGGGGCTCTGCTGTGATCCCTGGGGCTCTGTTGTGGTCCTGGAGGTCCTGTTCGTGTCTTGGGGGCTCTGTTGTGATCCCGGGGGCTCTGTTGTTGTCCCGGGGGGGTCTGTTCGGGTTTTGGGGGCTCCGTTGTGGTCCTGGGGGCTCCGTTGGGGTCCTGGGGGCTCTGTTCGGCTCCCGATTGCTCTGTTGGGGTCCCGGGGGCTCTGTTGGGGTCCCGCAGGCACTGTTGGGTTCCCGGGGGCTCTGTTGGCGTCCTCGGAGCTTGGTTCGTGTCCCGGGGGCTCCGTTCGTGTCCCGGGGGCTCCGTTCGTGTCCCGGGGGCTCCGTTCGCGTCCCGCGGGCTCTGTTGGGGTCCTGCGGGCTCTGTTGGGGTCCTGCTGGCTCTGTTGGGGTCCTGAAGTCTCTGTTGGGTTCCTGGGGGCTCTGTTTGGATCTTGGGAACTCTGTTGGGGTCCCGGGGGCTCTGTTGAAGTCGCTGGGGCTCTGTTGAGGTCCCGAGGTCTTCGCTGGGGTAAAGGGGGTCCCTGTTGGGGTCCTGGGGGCTCTGTTGTTTTCCTGAGGGCTCTGTTGGTGTCCTGGGAGCTCTGTGGGGGTCCTGAGGTCTCTGTTGGGGTCCTGGGAGCTCTGTTGGGGTCCTGGGGGCTCTGTTGGGGTCCTGGGGGCTCTGTTGGGGTCCCGGGGGCTTTGCTGGGGTCTTGGGGCTTCTGTTGGGGTCCCGAAGGCTCTGTTGGTGTCCCGGGGGCTCTGTTGTAAGCCTGGGGGCTCTGTTGGTGTCCCGGGGGCTCTGTTGGGATCCCGGAAGTTCTGTTGGCATCCTGGGGGCTCTGTTGGGGTTTTTGGGGTCCTCGCTGGGGTCCCGGGGGCTCTGTTGAAGTCCCGGGGGCTCTGTTGAGGTCCCGGGGTTTTCTCTGGGGTAAAGGGGGTTCCTGTTGGGGTCCTGGGGTCTCTGTTGGGGTCCTGGGGGCTCTGTTGTGGTCCCGCGGGCTCTGTTGGGGTCCCGGGAGCTTGGTTCGGGTCCTGGGGGCTCTGTTGGGGTCCTGGGGGCTCTGTTGGGGTCCTGGGGGCTCTGTTGGGGTCCCGGGGGCTCTGTTGGGGTCTCGGGGGATTTGCTGGGGTCTTGGGGCTTCTGTTGGGGTCCCGGGGGCTCTGTTGGGGTCCCGAAGGATCTGTTGGGGTCCCGGGGGCTCTGTTGTAAGTCTGGGCGCTCTGTTGGGGTCCCGGGGGTTCTGTTGGGGTCCCGGGGGCTCTGTTGGGGTCCTGGGGCATCTGTTCGGGTTTTGGGGGCTCTGTTGTTCCCCTGGGGGCTCTGTTGGTGTCCCGGGGGCTCTGTTGGGGTCCCGGGGGCTCTGTAGGTGTTCCGGGGCCTCTGTGCTGGTTTTTGGGGGCTTTGTTGTTCTCCTGGGAGCTCTGTTGGGGTCCTGGGGGCTCTGTTCGGGTCCTGGGGGCTCTGTTCGAGTTCTGGGGTCTCTGTTGTTCTCCCGGGGGCTCTGTAGGGGTCCCCGGGGGCTCTGTAGGGGTCCCCGGGGGCTCTGTAGGGGTCCCCAGAGTATCTGTTGGGGTCTCGGCTGATCTGTTGGGGTCCCTGGGGCTCTGTTGGGGTTCTGGGGGCTCTGTTGTGGTTATTTTGGCTCTGTTGGGTTCCTGGGGGCTCTGTTGGGGTCCCGGGGGCTCTGTTGGGATCCCGGAAGTTCTGTTGGCATCCTGGGGGCTCTGTTGGGGTTTTTGGGATCCTCGCTGGGGTCCCGGGGGCTCTGTTGAAGTCCCGGGGGCTCTGTTGAGGTCCCGGGGTTTTCTCTGGGGTAAAGGGGGTTCCTGTTGGTGTCCTGGGGTCTCTGTTGGGGTCCTGGGGGCTCTGTTGTGATCCCGCGGGCTCTGTTGGTGTCCCGGGAGCTTGGTTCGGGTCCTGGGGGCTCTGTTGGGGTCCTGGGGGCTCTGTTGGGGTCCCGGGGGCTTTGCTGGGGTCTTGGGACTTCTGTTGGGGTCGCGGGGGGTCTCTTGGGGTCCCGAAGGATCTGTTGGGGTCCCGGGGGCTCTGTTGTAAGTCTGGGCGCTCTGTTGGGGTGCCAGGGGCTCTGTTGGGGTCCCGGAGGCTCTGTTGGGGTTTTTGGGGTCTGTTGGGTTCCTGGGGGCTCTGTTGTGGTCCCGGGGGCTCTGCTGTGATCCCTGGGGCTCTGTGGGGGTCCTGGGGGCTCTGTTGTGGTCCCGGGGGCTCTGTTGTTGTCCCGGGGGGGTCTGTTCGGGTTTTGGGGGCTCCGTTGTGGTCCTGGGGGCTCCGTTGGGGTCTTGGGGGCTCTGTTCGGCTCCTGGTTGCTCTGTTGGGGTCCCGGGGGCTCTGTTGGCGTCCTCGGAGCTTGGTTCGGGTCCCGGGGGCTCCGTTCGTGTCCCGGGGGCTCCGTTCGTGTCCCGGGGGCTCCGTTCGTGTCCCGGCGGCTCTGTTGGGGTCCCGCGGGCTCTGTTGGGGTCCTGCGGGCTCTGTTGGGGTCCCGCTGGCTCTGTTGGGGTCCTGAAGTCTCTGTTGGGTTCCTGGGGGCTCTGTTTGGATCTTGGGAACTCTGTTGGGGTCCCGGGGGCTCTGTTGAAGTCTCTGGGGCTCTGTTGAGGTCCCGGGGTCTTCGCTGGGGTAAAGGGGGTCCCTGTTGGGGTCCTGGGGGCTCTGTTGTTTTCCTGAGGGCTCTGTTGGTGTCCTGGGAGCTCTGTGGGGGTCCTGAGGTCTCTGTTGTCGTCCTGGGAGCTCTGTTGGGGTCCCGGGGGCTCTGTTGGGGTCCCGGGGGCTCTGTTGGGGTCCTGGGGGCTCTGTTGGGGTCCTGGGGGCTCTGTTGGGGTCCTGGGGGCTCTGTTGGGGTTTTGGGGGCTTTGTTGTTCTCCTGGGGGCTCTGTTGGTGTCCCGGGGGCTCTGTTGGTGTCCCGCAGGCTCTGTTGGGGTCCTGGGGGCTCTGTTGGCATCCTCGGAGCTTGGTTCGGGTCCCGGGGGCTCCGCTGGGTTCCCGGGGGCTCCGTTCGTGTCCCGGGGGCTCCGTTCGTGTCCCGGGGCTCTGTTGGGGTCCCGCGGGCTCTGTTGGGGTCCCGCGGGCTCTGTTGGGGTCCTGGGGGCTTAGTTCGAGTTCTGGGGTCTCTGTTGTTCTCCCGGAAGCTCTGTTGTTCTCCCGGGGGCTCTGTAGGGCTCCCGGGGGCTCTGTAGGGCTCCCGGGGGCTCTGTAGGGCTCCCGGGGGCTCTGTTGAGGTCCCGGGGTATCTGTTGGGGTTCTGGGGGCTATGTTGTGGTTATTTTGGCTCTGTTGGATTCCTGGGAGTTCTGTTGGGGTCCCGGGGCCTCTGTTGGGGTTTTTGGGGTCTTCGCTGGGGTCCTGGGATCTCTGTTGTCGTCCCGGGGGCTCTGTTGGGGTCCCGGGGCATCTGTTCGGGTTTTGGGGGCTCTGTTGTTCCCCTGGGGGCTCTGTTGGGGTCCCGGGGGCTCTGTTGGGGTTCCGGGGCCTCTGTGCTGGTTTTTGGGGGCTCTGTTGGGGTCCTGGGGGCTCTGTTGGGGTCCTGGGGGCTCTGTTCGAGTTCTTGGGTCTCTGTTGTTCTCCCGGGGGCTCTGTAGGGGTCCCCGGGGTATCTGTTGGGGTCCCGGGGGATCTGTTGGGGTTCCGGGGGCTCTGTTGGGGTTCTGGGTGCTCTGTTGTGGTTATTTTGGCTCTGTTGGGTTCCTGGGGGCTCTGTTGTGGTCCCGGGGGCTCTGCTGTGATCCCTGGGGCTCTGTGGGGGTCTCGGGGGCTGTGTTGTGGTCCCGGGGCATGTGTTGTGGTCCCAGGGGCTCTGTTGTGGTCCTGGAGGTCCTGTTCGTGTCTTGGGGGCTCTGTTGTGGTCCCGGGGGGGTCTGTTCGGGTTTTGGGGGCTCCGTTGTGGTCCTGGGGGCTCCGTTGGGGTCCTGGGGGCTCTGTTCGGCTCCTGGTTGCTCTGTTGGGGTCCCGGGGGCTCTGTTGGCGTCCTCGGAGCTTGGTTCGGGTTCTGGGGGCTCCACTGGGGTCCCGGGGGCTCCGTTCGTGTCCCGGGGGCTCCGTTCGTGTCCCGGGGGCTCCGTTCGTGTCCCGGGGGCTCCGTTCGTGTCCCGGCGGCTCCGTTCGTGTCCCGGGGGCTCTGTTGGGGTCCCGCGGGCTCTGTTGGGGTCCTGCGGGCTCTGTTGGGGTCCTGCTGGCTCTGTTGGGGTCCTGAAGTCTCTGTTGGGTTCCTGGGGGCTCTGTTTGGATCTTGGGAACTCTGTTGGGGTCCCGGGGGCTCTGTTGAAGTCGCTGGGGCTCTGTTGAGGTCCCGGGGTCTTCGCTGGGGTAAAGGGGGTCCCTGTTGGGGTCCTGGGGGCTCTGTTGTTTTCCTGAGGGCTCTGTTGGTGTCCTGGGAGCTCTGTGGGGGTCCTGAGGTCTCTGTTGTCGTCCTGGGAGTTCTGTTGGGGTCCTGGGGGCTCTGTTGGGGTCCTGGGGGCTCTGTTGGGGTCCTAGGGGCTCTGTTGGGGTCCCGGGGGCTCTGTTGGGGTCCTGGGGGCTTTGCTGGGGTCTTGGGGCTTCTGTTGGGGTCCCGGGGGCTCTGTTGGGGTCCCGAAGGCTCTGTTGTAAGCCTGGGGGCTCTGTTGGTGTCCGGTTGCTCTGTTGGGATCCCGGGGGCTCTGTTGGCATCCCGGGGGCTCTGTTGGGGTTTTTGGGGTCCTCGCTGGAGTCCCGGGGGCTCTGTTGAAGTCCCGGGGGCTCTGTTGAGGTCCCGGGGTTTTCTCTGGGGTAAAGGGGGTCCCTGTTGGGGTCCTGGGGTCTCTGTTAGGGTCCTGGGGGCTCTGTTGGGGTCCTGGGGGCTCTGTTGGGGTCCCGCAGGCTCTGTTGGTGTCCCGGGAGCTTGATTCGGGTCCTGGGGTCTCTGTTGTTGTCCTGGGGGCTCTGTTGGGGTCCCGGGGGCTCTGTTGGGGTCCCGGGGGCTCTGTTGGATTCCTGGGAGCTCTGTTGGGGTCCCGTGGGCTCTGTTGGGGTTTTTGGGGTCTTCGCTGGGGTCCTGGGGTCTCTGTTGTCGTCCCAGGGGCTCTGTTGTCGTCCCGGGGGCTCTGTTGGTGTCCTGGGGCATCTGTTCGGGTTTTGGGGGCTCTGTTGTTCCCCTGGGGGCTCTGTTGGGGTCCCGGGGGCTCTGTTGGGGTCCCGGGGGCTCTGTTGTGGTTATTTTGGCTCTGTTGGGTTCCTGGGGGCTCTGTTGTGGTCCCGGGGGCTCTGTTGTGGTCCTGGAGGTCCTGTTCGTGTCTTGGGGGCTCTGTTGTGGTCCCGGGGGCTCTGTTGGGGTCCCGGGGGCTCTGTTGTGGTTATTTTGGCTCTGTTGGGTTCCTGGGAGGTCTGTTGTGGTCCCGGGGGCTCTGTTGTGGTCCTGGAGGTCCTGTTCGTGTCTTGGGGGCTCTGTTGTGGTCCCGTGGGCTCTGTTGTTGTCCCGGGGGGGTCTGTTCGGGTTTTGGGGACTCCGTTGTGGTCCTGGGGGCTCCGTTGGGGTCCTGGGGGCTCTGTTTGGCTCCTGGTTGCTCTGTTGGGGTCCCGGGGGCTCTGTTGGGGTCCCGCAGGCTCTGTTGGGTTCCCGGGGGCTCTGTTGGCGTCCTTGGAGCTTGGTTCGGGTTCTGGGGGCTCCGCTGGGGTCCCGGGGGCTCCGTTCGTGTCCTGGAGGCTCTGTTGGGGTCCTGCGGGCTCTGTTGGGGTCCTGCTGGCTCTGTTGGGGTCCTGGGGGCTCTGTTGGGGTTTTGGGGGCTTTGTTGTTCTCCTGGGGGCTCTGTTGGTGTCCCGCAGGCTCTGTTGGGGTCCCGCAGGCTCTGTTGGGGTCCTGGGGGCTCTGTTGGCATCCTCGGAGCTTGGTTCGTGTCCCGGGGGCTCCGTTCGTGTCCCGGGGCTCCGTTGGGGTCCCGCGGGCTCTGTTGGGGTCCCGCGGGCTCTGTTGGGGTCCTGGGGGCTTAGTTCGAGTTCTGGGGTCTCTGTTGTTCTCCCGGGGGCTCTGTAGGGCTCCCGGGGGCTCTGTAGGGCTCCCGGGGGCTCTGTAGGGCTCCCGGGGGCTCTGTTGGGGTCCCGGGGGCTCTGTTGGGGTCCCGGGGGATCTGTTGGGGTCCCGGGGGCTCTGTTGGGGTTCTGGGGGCTATGTTGTGGTTATTTTGGCTCTGTTGGATTCCTGGGAGTTCTGTTGGGGTCCCGGGGGCTCTGTTGGGGTTTTTGGGGTCTTCGCTGGGGTCCTGGGATCTCTGTTGTCGTCCCGGGGGCTCTGTTGTCGTCCCGGGGGCTCTGTTGGGGTCCCGGGGCATCTGTTCGCGTTTTGGGGGCTCTGTTGTTCTCCTGGGGGCTCTGTTGGGGTCCTGGGGGCTCTGTTGGGGTCCTGGGGGCTCTGTTCGAGTTCTTGGGTCTCTGTTGTTCTCCCGGGGGCTCTGTAGGGGTCCCCGGGGTATCTGTTGGGGTCCCGGGGGATCTGTTGGGGTTCCGGGGGCTCTGTTGGGGTTCTGGGTGCTCTGTTGTGGTTATTTTGGCTCTGTTGGGTTCCTGGGGGCTCTGTTGTGGTCCCGGGGGCTCTGCTGTGATCCCTGGGGCTGTGTTGTGGTCCCGGGGGCTGTGTTTTGGTCCCGGGGGCTCTGTTGTGGTCCCAGGGGCTCTGTTGTGGTCCTGGAGGTCCTGTTCGTGTCTTGGGGGCTCTGTTGTGATCCCGTGGGCTCTGTTGTTGTCCCGGGGCGGTCTGTTCGGGTTTTGGGGGCTCCGTTGTGGTCCTGGGGGCTCCGTTGGGGTCCTGGGGGCTCTGTTCGGCTCCTGGTTGCTCTGTTGGGGTCCCGGGGGCTCTGTTGGGGTCCCGGGGGCTCTGTTGGCGTCCTCGGAGCTTGGTTCGTGTCCCGGGGGCTCCGTTCGTGTCCCGGGGGCTCCGTTCGCGTCCTGGGAGCTCTGTTGGGGTCCCGCGGGCTCTGTTGGGGTTTTGCGGGCTCTGTTGGGGTCCTGCTGGCTCTGTTGGGGTCCTGAAGTCTCTGTTGGGTTCCTGGGGGCTCTGTTTGGATCTTGGGAACTCTGTTGGGGTCCCGGGGGCTCTGTTGAAGTCTGTGGGGCTCTGTTGAGGTCCCGGGGTCTTCGCTGGGGTAAAGGGGGTCCCTGTTGGGGTCCTGGGGGCTCTGTTGTTTTCCTGAGGGCCCTGTTGGTGTCCTGGGAGCTCTGTGGGGGTCCTGAGGTCTCTGTTGGGGTCCTGGGAGCTCTGTTGGTGTCCTGGGGGCTCTGTTGGGGTCCTGGGGGCTCTGTTGGGGTCCCGGGGGCTCTGTTGTAAGCCTGGGGGCTCTGTTGGTGTCCCGGGGGCTCTGTTGGGATCCCGGAAGTTCTGTTGACATCCTGGGGGCTCTGTTGGGGTTTTTGGGGTCCTCGCTGGGGTCCCGGGGACTCTGTTGAAGTCCCGGGGGCTCTGTTGAGGTCCCGGGGTTTTCTCTGGGGTAAAGGGGGTTCCTGTTGGGGTCCTGGGGTCTCTGTTGGGGTCCCGGGGGCTCTGTTGTAAGCCTGGGGGCTCTGTTGGTGTCCCGGGAGCTTGGTTCGGGTCCTGGGGGCTCTGTTGTTGTCCTGGGGGCTCTTTTGGGGTCCTGGGGGCTCTGTTGGGGTCCCGGGGGCTCTGTTGGGGTCCCGGGGGCTTTGCTGGGGTCTTGGGGCTTCTGTTGGGGTCGCGGGGGGTCTCTTGCGGTCCCGAAGGATCTGTTGGGGTCCCGGGGGCTCTGTTGTAAGTCTGGGCGCTCTGTTGGGGTCCCGGGGGCTCTGTTGGTGTCCCGGGGGCTCTGTTGGGGTTTTTGGGGTCTTCGCTGGGGTCCTGGGGTCTCTGTTGTCGTCCCGGGGGCTCTGTTGGTGTCCTGGGGCATCTGTTCGGGTTTTGGGGGCTCTGTTGTTCCCCTGGGGGCTCTGTTGGGGTCCCGGGGGCTCTGTTGGGGTCCCGGGGGCTCTGTACGGGTCCCGGGGCCTCTGTGCTGGTTTTTGGGGGCTTTGTTGTTCTCCTGGGGGCTCTGTTGGGGTCCTGGGGGCTCTGTTGGGGTCCTGGGGGCTCTGTTGGGGTCCTGGGGGCTCTGTTCGAGTTCTGGGGTCTCTGTTGTTCTCCCGGGGGCTCTGTAGGGGTCCCCGGGAGCTCTGTAGGGGTCCCCGAAGTATCTGTTGGGGTCCCGGCTGATCTGTTGGGGTCCCTGGGGCTCTGTTGGGGTCCCGGGGGCTCTGTTGTGGTTATTTTGGCTCTGTTGGGTTCCTGGGGGCTCTGTTGGGGTCCCGTGGGCTCTGTTGGGGTTTTTGGGGTCTTCGCTGGGGTCCTGGGGTCTCTGTTGTCGTCCCGGGGGCTCTGTTGTCGTCCCGGGGGCTCTGGTGGGGTCCTGGGGCATCTGTTCGGGTTTTGGGGGCTGTGTTGTGGTCCCGGGGGCTCTGGTGGGGTCCTGGGGCATCTGTTGGGATTCCGGGGCCTCTGTGCTGGTTTTTGGGGGCTTTGTTGTTCTCCTGGGGGCTCTGTTGGGGTCCTGGGGGCTCTGTTCGAGTTTTGGGGTCTCTGTTGTTCTCCCGGGGGCTCTGTAGGGGTCCCCGGGGGCTCTGTTGGGGTCCCGGGGGCTCTGTTGGGGTCCCGGGGGCTCTGTTGGGGTTCTGGGGACTCTGTTGTGGTTATTTTGGCTCTGTTGGGTTCCTGGGGGCTCTGTTGTGGTCCCGGGGGCTCTGCTGTGATCCCTGGGGCTCTGTGGGGGTCTCGGGGGCTGTGTTGTGGTCCCGGGGCATGTGTTGTGGTCCCAGGGGCTCTGTTGTGGTCCTGGAGGTCCTGTTCGTGTCTTGGGGGCTCTGTTGTGGTCCCGTGGGCTCTGTTGTTGTCCCGGGGGGGTCTGTTCGGGTTTTGGGGGCTCCGTTGTGGTCCTGGGGGCTCCGTTGGGGTCTTGGGGGCTCTGTTCGGCTCCTGGTTGCTCTGTTGGGGTCCCGGGGGCTCTGTTGGCGTCCTCGGAGCTTGGTTCGGGTCCCGGGGGCTCCGTTCGGGTCCCGGGGGCTCCGTTCGTGTCCCGGGGGCTCCGTTCGTGTCCCGGCGGCTCCGTTCGTGTCCCGGGGGCTCTGTTGGGGTCCCGCGGGCTCTGTTGGGGTCCTGCGGGCTCTGTTGGGGTCCCGCTGGCTCTGTTGGGGTCCTGAAGTCTCTGTTGGGTTCCTGGGGGCTCTGTTTGGATCTTGGGAACTCTGTTGGGGTCCCGGGGGCTCTGTTGAAGTCGCTGGGGCTCTGTTGAGGTCCCGGGGTCTTCGCTGGGGTAAAGGGGGTCCCTGTTGGGGTCCTGGGGGCTCTGTTGTTTTCCTGAGGGCTCTGTTGGTGTCCTGGGAGCTCTGTGGGGGTCCTGAGGTCTCTGTTGTCGTCCTGGGAGTTCTGTTGGGGTCCTGGGGGCTCTGTTGGGGTCCTGGGGGCTCTGTTGGGGTCCTGGGGGCTCTGTTGGGGTCCTGGGGGCTCTGTTGGGGTCCTGGGGGCTTTGCTGGGGTCTTGGGGCTTCTGTTGGGGTCCCGGGGGCTCTGTTGGGGTCCCGAAGGCTCTGTTGTAAGCCTGGGAACTCTGTTGGTGTCCGGGGGCTCTGTTGGGATCCCGGGGGCTCTGTTGGCATCCCGGGGGCTCTGTTGGGGTTTTTGGGGTCCTCGCTAGAGTCCCGGGGGCTCTGTTGAAGTCCCGGGGGCTCTGTTGAGGTCCCAGGGTTTTCTCTGGGGTAAAGGGGGTCCCTGTTAGGGTCCTGGGGGCTCTGTTGGGGTCCTGGGGGCTATGTTGGGGTCCTGGGGGCTCTGTTGGGGTCCTGGGGGCTCTGTTGGGGTCCCGCAGGCTCTGTTGGTGTCCCGGGAGCTTGGTTCGGGTCCTGGGGGCTCTGTTGTTGTCCTGGGGGCTCTGTTGGGGTCCCGGGGGCTCTGTTGGGGTCCCGGGGGCTCTGTTGGATTCCTGGGAGCTCTGTTGGGGTCCCGTGGGCTCTGTTGGGGTTTTTGGGGTCTTCGCTGGGGTCCTGGGGTCTCTGTTGTCGTCCCAGGGGCTCTGTTGTCGTCCCGGGGGCTCTGTTGGTGTCCTGGGGCATCTGTTCGGGTTTTGGGGGCTCTGTTGTTCCCCTGGGGGCTCTGTTGGGGTCCCGGGGGCTCTGTTGGGGTCCCGGGGGCTCTGTTGTGGTTATTTTGGCTCTGTTGGGTTCCTGGGGGCTCTGTTGTGGTCCCGGGGGCTCTGTTGTGGTCCTGGAGGTCCTGTTCGTGTCTTGGGGGCTCTGTTGTGGTCCCGGGGGCTCTGTTGGGGTCCCGGGGGCTCTGTTGTGGTTATTTTGGCTCTGTTGGGTTCCTGGGAGGTCTGTTGTGGTCCCGGGGGCTCTGTTGTGGTCCTGGAGGTCCTGTTCGTGTCTTGGGGGCTCTGTTGTGGTCCCGTGGGCTCTGTTGTTGTCCCGGGGGGGTCTGTTCGGGTTTTGGGGACTCCGTTGTGGTCCTGGGGGCTCCGTTGGGGTCCTGGGGGCTCTGTTCGGCTCCTGGTTGCTCTGTTGGGGTCCCGGGGGCTCTGTTGGGGTCCCGCAGGCTCTGTTGGGTTCCCGGGGGCTCTGTTGGCGTCCTTGGAGCTTGGTTCGGGTTCTGGGGGCTCCGCTGGGGTCCCGGGGGCTCCGTTCGTGTCCTGCGGGCTCTGTTGGGGTCCTGCGGGCTCTGTTGGGGTCCTGCTGGCTCTGTTGGGGTCCTGAAGTCTCTGTTGGGTTCCTGGGGGCTCTGTTTGGATCTTGGGAACTCTGTTGGGGTCCCGGGGGCTCTGTTGAAGTCGCTGGGGCTCTGTTGAGGTCCCGGGGTCTTCGCTGGGGTAAAGGGGGTCCCTGTTGGGGTCCTGGGGGCTCTGTTGGGGTCCTGGGGACTCTGTTGGGGTCCTGGAATCTTCGCTGGGGTAATGTGTGCTCTTTTGAGGTCCTGGGGGCTCTGTTGGGGTCCTGGGGGTTCGGTTGGGGTCCTGGGGGCTCTGTTGGGGTCCCGGGAGCTTTGCTGGGGTCTTGGGGCTTCTGTTGGGGTCCCGTGGGCTCTGTTGGGGTCCCGTGGGCTCTGTTGGGGTCCCGAAGGCTCTGTTGGGGTCCTGGGGGCTCTGTTGTAAGCCTGGGTGCTCTGTTGGGGTCCCGGGGGCTCTGTTGGCATTCCGGGGGCTCTGTTGGCATCCCGGGGGCTCTGTTGGGGTTTTTGTGGTCTTCGCTGGGTTCCTGGGGTCTCTGTTGTTGTCCCGGGGGCTCTGTTGAAGTCCCGGGGGCTCTGTTGAGGTCCCGGGGTCTTCTCTGGGGTAAAGGGGGTCCCTGTTGGGGTCCTGGGGGCTCTGTTGGGGTCGTGGGGGCTCTGTTGTGGTCCTGGGGGCTCTGTTGGGGTAATGGGTGCTCTGTTGACGTCCTGGGGACCCTGTTGTGGTCCTGGGGGCTCTATTCGGTTCCTGAACGCTCTGTTGAGGGTCCCGGGGGCTCTGTTGAGGGTCCCGGGGGCTCTGTGGGGGTCCCGGGGGCTCTGTGGCTGTCCCGGGGGCTCTGTTCTTGTCTTGGGGGCTCTGTTGTTGTCCTGGGGTCTTCACTGGTGTAATGGCGGCTCCTTTGGTGTCCCGCGGGCTCTGTTGGGGTCCTGGGAGCTTGGTTCAGGTCCCGGGGGCTCTGTTGGGGTCCCGGGGGCTCTGTTGGGGTCCTGGGGCTTCTGTTGGTGTCCCGGGGGCTCTGTTCGAGTTCTGGGGTCTCTGTTGTTATCCCGGGGGCTCTTTAGGGGTCCCGGGGGCTCTTTAGGGGTCCCGGGGGATCTGTTGGGGTCCCGGGGGCTCTGATGGGGTTCTGGGGGCTAAGTTGTGGTTATTTTGGCTCTGTTGGGTTCCTGGGGGCTCTGTTGGGGTCCCGAAGGCTCTGTCGGGGTCCCGGGGGCACTGTTGTAAGCCTGGGGGCTCTGTTGGGGTCCCGAGGGCTCTGTTGGCATCCCGGGGGCTCTGTTGGGGTTTTTGGGGTCCTCGCTGGGGTCCCGGGGGCTCTGTTGGGGTTTTTGGGGTCCTCGCTGGGGTCCCGGGGGCTCTGTTGAGGTCCCGGGGTTTTCTCTGGGGTAAAGGGGGTCTCTGTTGGGGTCCTGGGGGCTCTGTTGGGGTCCTGGGGGCTCTGTTGGGGTCTCGCGGGCTCTGTTGGTGTCCCGGGAGCTTGGTTCGGGTTCTGGGAGCTCTGTTGGGGTCCTGGGGCTCTGTTGGGGTCCTGGGGGCTCTGTTGGGGTTCTGGGGGCTCTGTTGTGGTTATTTTGGCTCTGTTGGGTTCCTGGGGGCTCTGTTGTGGTCCCGGGGGCTCTGCTGTGATCCCTGGGGCTCTGTTGTGGTCCCGGGGGCTGTGTTGTGGTCCCAGGGGCTCTGTTGTGGTCCTGGAGGTCCTGTTCGTTTCTTCGGGGCTCTGTTGTGGTCCCGTGGGCTCTGTTGTTGTCCCCGGGGGGTCTGTTCGTGTCCTGGGGGCTCCGTTGGGGTCCTGGGGGCTCCGTTGGGGTCCTGGGGGCTCTGTTCGGCTCCTGGTTGCTCTGTTGGGGTCCCGGGGGCTCTGTTGGGGTCCCGCAGGCTCTGTTGGGTTCCCGGGGGCTCTGTTGGCGTCCTCGGAGCTTGGTTCGTGTCCTGGGGGCTCCGTTCGTGTCCCGCGGGCTCTGTTGGGGTCCCGCGGGCTCTGTTGGGGTCCCGCGGGCTCTGTTGGGGTCCCGCGGGCTCTGTTGGGGTCCCGCGGGCTCTGTTGGGGTCCTGAAGTCTCTGTTGGGTTCCTGGGGGCTCTGTTTGGATCTTGGGAACTCTGTTGGGGTCCCGGGGGCTTGGTTGAAGTCCCTGGGGCTCTGTTGAGGTCCCGGAGTCTTCGCTGGGGTAAAGGGGGTCCCTGTTGGGGTCCTGGGGGCTCTGTTGTTTTCCTGAGGGCTCTGTTGGTGTCCTGGGAGCTCTGTGGGGGTCCTGAGGTCTCTGTTGTCATCCTGGGAGCTCTGTTCGGATTCTGGGAGTTCTGTTGGTGTCCTGGGGGCTCTGTTGGGGTCCTGGGGGCTCTGTTGGGGTCCCGAGGGCTTTGCTGGGGTCTTGGGGCTTCTGTTGGGGTCCCGAAGGATCTGTCGGGGTCCCGGGGGCTCTGTTGTAAGCCTGGGGGCTCTGTTGGGGTCCCGGGGGCTCTGTTGGGATCCCGGGGGCTCTGTTGGGGTTTTTGGGGTCCTCGCTGGGGTCCCGGGGGCTCTGTTGAAGTCCCGGGGACTCTGTTGAAGTCCCGGGAGCTCTGTTGAGGTCCCGGGGTTTTCTCTGGGGTAAAGGGGGTCCCTGTTGGGGTCCTGGGGGCTCTGTTGGGGTCCTGGGGGCTCTGTTGGGGTCTCGCGGGCTCTGTTGGTGTCCCAGGAGCTTGGTTCGGGTTCTGGAGGCTCTGTTGGGGTCCTGCGGGCTCTTTTGGGGTCCTGGGGGCTCTGTTGTTGTCCTGGGGGCTCTGTTGGTGTCCTGGGGGCTCTGTTGGTGTCCTGGGGGCTCTGTTGGTGTCCTGGGGGCTCTGTTGGTGTCCTGAGGGCTCTGTTCGGGTCCTGGGGTCTCTGTTGGGGTCGTGACGGGTCTATTGGTGTCCTGAAGTCTCTGTTGGGGTCCCGGGGGCTCTGTTGGGGTCCCGGGGGCTCTGTTCGGCTCCTGGTTGCTCTGTTGGGGTCCTGGGGGCTCTGTTGTGGTCCCGGGGGCTCTGTTGGCGTCCTGGGGGCTCCGTTCGTGTCCTGGGGGCTCCGTTCGTGTCCTGGGGGCTCCGTTCGTGTCCTTGGGGCTCTGTTGGGGTCCCGCGGGCTCTGTTGGGGTCCTGCGGGCTCTGTTGGGGTCCTGAAGTCTCTGTTGGGTTCCTGGGGGCTCTGTTTGTATCTTGGGAACTCTGTTGGGGTCCCGGGGGCTTGGTTGAAGTCCCTGGGGCTCTGTTGAGGTCCCGGAGTCTTCGCTGGGGTAAAGGGGGTCCCTGTTGGTGTCCTGGGGGCTCTGTTGTTTTCCTGAGGGCTCTGTTGGTGTCCTGGGAGCTCTGTGGGGGTCCTGAGGTCTCTGTTGTCGTCCTGGGAGCTCTGTTCGGATTCTGGGAGTTCTGTTGGTGTCCTGGGGGCTCTGTTGGGGTCCCGGGGGCTTTGCTGGGGTCTTGGGGCTTCTGTTGGGGTCCCGGGGGCTCTGTCGGGGTCCCGAAGGATCTGTTGGGGTCCCGGGGGCTCTGTTGTAAGCCTGGGGGCTCTGTTGGTATCCCGGGGGCTCTGTTGGGGTTTTTGGGGTCCTCGCTGGGGTCCCGGGGGCTCTGTTGAAGTCCCGGGGGCTCTGTTGAAGTCCCGGGGGCTCTGTTGAGGTCCCGGGGTTTTCTCTGGGGTAAAGGGGGTCTCTGTTGGGGTCCTGGGGGCTCTGTTGGGGTCTCGCGGGCTCTGTTGGTGTCCCGGGAGCTTGGTTCGGGTCCCGGGGGCTCTGTTGGGGTCCCAGGGTCTCTGTAGGGGTCCCGGGGGCTCTGTTGGGGTCCTGGGGGCTCTGTTGTTGTCCTGGGGGCTCTGTTGGGGTCCTGGGGGCTCTGTTGGGGTCCTGGGGGCTCTGTTGGGGTCCTGGGAGCTCTGTTGGAGTCCTGGGGGCTCTGTTGTGATTATTTTGGCTCTGTTGTTGTCCTGGGGGCTCTGTTGGTGTCCCGGGCGCTCTGTTGGGGTCCCGGGATCTCTGTTCCGTTTCTGGGTTCTCTGTTCTGTTTCTGGGGGCTCTGCTTTGATTTTGGGGGCTCTGTTGTGGTCCTGGGGGTTCTGTTGTGGTCCTGGGGGCTCTGTTGGTGTCCTGGGGTCTCTGTTGGTGGCGTGAGGGCTCTATTGGGGTCCTGAAGTCTCTGTTGCGTTCCTGGTAGCTCTGTTGAGGTCCTGGGGGCTCTGTTGGGGTCCTGTGGGCTCTGTTCGGGTCCTGGCGGCTCTGTTGTTGTCCTGGGGGCTCTGTTTTGGTTCTGGGGCTGCTGTTGGGGTCCTGGGCGCTCTGTTGGGGTCGCGGGGGCTCTGTTGGTGTCCTGAGGGTACTGTAATGGTCCTGGGGACTCTGTTTCGGTCCTGGGGGCTTTGTTGTTGTTCTGGGGGCTCTATTGCTCTGAAAATGCAAATGTCTGCACATAGTTCGCAGGCAGAAAGAGCTAGCCTGGAAAGCTGTTGCTCAGCCTCTTGTGCCCATGGCACTGCTTTTACAGAGGCACAGAGACTGGGGCTGCTTGCTTGTCTTGTCCCCTCAAACTTCAAACGTAGCTTAGGTGGTCCGTGCCGGGTGCTTGCATCAGCGCTGCTCCGAAAATGCGAGAGTCTGCAGATAGCTCGCAGGCAGAAAGAGCTAGCCTGGAAAACTGTTGCTCAGCCTCATCTGCCAATGGCACTGCTTGCACAGAGGCACAGAGACTGGGGCTGCTTGCTTGTCTTGCCCCCTCAAACTTCAAACGTAACTTAAATGGTCCGTGCCGGGCACCTCCGGCAGCCCTGCTCCAAAAATGCAAACGTCTGCAGATAGCTCGCAGGCAGAAAGAGCTAGCCTGGAAAGCTGTTGCTCATCCTCATCTGCCCATGGCACTGCTTGCACAGAGGCACAGAGACTGGGGCTGCTTGCTTGTCTTGCCCCCTCAAACTTCAAACGTAGCTTTTGGCTCTTTGTGCCAGGCGCTTCCGGCAGTCCTGCTCCGAAAATCCAAACGTCTGCAGATAGCTCGCAGGCAGAAAGAGCTAGCCTGGAAAGCTGTTGCTCATCCTCATCTGCCCATGGCACTGCTCGCACAGAGGCACAGGGACTGGGGCTGCTTGCTTGTCTTGTCCCCTCAAACTTCAAACGTAGCTTAGGTGGTCCGTGCCGGGTGCTTGCATCAGCGCTGCTCCGAAAATGCGAGAGTCTGCACATAGCTCGCAGGCAGAAAGAGCTAGCCTGGAAAGCTGTTGCTCAGCCTCATCTGCCAATGGCACTGCTTGCACAGAGGCACAGAGACTGGGGCTGCTTGCTTGTCTTGCCCCCTCAAACTTCAAACGTAACTTAAATGGTCCGTGCCGGGCACCTCCGGCAGCCCTGCTCCAAAAATGCGAACGTCTGCAGATAGCTCGCAGGCAGAAAGAGCTAGCCTGGAAAGCTGTTGCTCAGCCTCATCTGCCCATGGCACTGCTCGCACAGAGGCACACAGACTGGGGCTGCTTGCTTGTCTTGTCCCCTCAAACTTCAAACGTAGCTTACGTGGTCCATGCAGGGTGCTTGCGGCAGCGATGCTCCGAAAATGCGAACATCTGCAGATAGTTCGCAGGCAGAAAGAGCTAGCCTGGAAAACTTTTGCTCAGCCTCATCTGCCCATGGCACTGCTCGCACAGAGGCACAGAGACTGGGGCTGCTTGCTTGTCTTGCCCCCTCAAACTTCAAACGTAGCTTAGGTGGTCCGTGCTGGGCGACTCCGGCAGCCCTGCTCCGAAAATCCAAACGTCTGCAGATAGCTCGCAGGCAGAAAGAGCTAGCCTGGAAAGCTGTTGCTCAGCCTCATCTGCCCATGGCACTGCTCGCACAGAGGCACAGAGACTGGGGCTGCTTGCTTGTCTTGTCCCCTCGAACTTCAAACGTAGCTTAGGTGGTCCGTGCCGGGCGCATCCGGCAGCCCTGCTCCGAAAATGCAAACGTCTGCAGATAGCTCGCAGGCAGAAAGAGCTAGCCTGGAAAGCTGTTGCTCAGCCTCATCTGCCCATGGCACTGCTCGCACAGAGGCACAGAGACTGGGGCTGCTTGCTTGTCTTGTCCCCTCAAACTTCAAACGTAGCTTAGGTGGTCCGTGCCGGGCGGTTCCGGCAGCCCTGCTCCGAAAATGCGAACGTCTGCAGATAGCTCGCAGGCAGAAAGAGCTAGCCTGGAAAGCTGTTGCTCAGCCTCATCTGCCCATGGCACTGCTCGCACAGAGGCACAGAGACTGGGGCTGCTTGCTTGTCTTGTCCCCTCAAACTTCAAATGTATCTTTTGGCTGTTTGTGCAAGGCGCTTCCGCAGCCCTGCTCCGAAAATGCAAACGTCTGCAGATAGCTCGCAGGCAGAAAGAGCTAGCCTGGAAAGCTGTTGCTCAGCCTCATCTGCCCATGGCACTGCTCGCACAGAGGCACAGAGAATGGGGCTGCTTGCTTGTCTTGCCCCCTCAAACTTCAAACGTAGCTTTTGGCTGTTTGTGCCAGGCGCTTCCGGCAGACCTGCTCTGAAAATGCGAACGTCTGCAGATAGCTCGCAGGCAGAAAGAGCTAGCCTGGAAAAATGTTGCTCAGCCTCATCTGCCCATGGCACTGCTCACACAGAGGCACAGAGACTGGGGCTGCTTGCTTGTCTTGTCCCCTCAAACTTCAAACATAGCTTAGGTGGTCCGTGCCGGGCGCCTCCGGCAGCCCTGCTCCGAAAATCCAAACGTCTGCAGATAGCTCGCAGGCAGAAAGAGCTAGCCTGGAAAGCTGTTGCTCAGCCTCATCTGCCCATGGCACTGCTCGCACAGAGGCACAGAGACTGGGGCTGCTTGCTTGTCTTGCCCCCTCAAACTTCAAACGTATCTTTTCGATGTTTGTGCCAGGCGCTTCCGGCAGACCTGCTCTGAAAATGCGAACGTCTGCAGATAGCTCGCAGGCAGAAAGAGCTAGCCTGGAAAGCTGTTGCTCAGCCTCATCTGCCCATGGCACTGCTCGCACAGAGGAACAGAGACTGGGGCTGCTTGCTTGTCTTGCCCCCTCAAACTTCAAACGTAGCTTAGGTGGTCCGTGTCGGGCGCCTCCGGCAGTCCTACTCCGAAAATGCGAACGTCTGCAGATAGCTCGCAGCCAGAAAGAGCTAGCCTGGAAAGCTGTTGCTCAGCCTCATCTGCCCATGGCACTGCTCGCACAGAGGCACAGAGAATGGGGCTGCTTGCTTGTCTTGCCCCCTCAAACTTCAAACGTAGCTTTTGGCTGTTTGTGCCAGGCGCTTCCGGCAGACCTGCTCTGAAAATGCGAACGTCTGCAGATAGCTCGCAGGCAGAAAGAGCTAGCCTGGAAAAATGTTGCTCAGCCTCATCTGCCCATGGCACTGCTCACACAGAGGCACAGAGACTGGGGCTGCTTGCTTGTCTTGTCCCCTCAAACTTCAAACATAGCTTAGGTGGTCCGTGCCGGGCGCCTCCGGCAGCCCTGCTCCGAAAATCCAAACGTCTGCAGATAGCTCGCAGGCAGAAAGAGCTAGCCTGGAAAGCTGTTGCTCAGCCTCATCTGCCCATGGCACTGCTCGCACAGAGGCACAGAGACTGGGGCTGCTTGCTTGTCTTGCCCCCTCAAACTTCAAACGTATCTTTTGGATGTTTGTGCCAGGCGCTTCCGGCAGACCTGCTCTGAAAATGCGAACGTCTGCAGATAGCTCGCAGGCAGAAAGAGCTAGCCTGGAAAGCTGTTGCTCAGCCTCATCTGCCCATGGCACTGCTCGCACAGAGGAACAGAGACTGGGGCTGCTTGCTTGTCTTGCCCCCTCAAACTTCAAACGTAGCTTAGGTGGTCCGTGTCGGGCGCCTCCGTCAGTCCTACTCCGAAAATGCGAACGTCTGCAGATAGCTCGCAGCCAGAAAGAGCTAGCCTGGAAAGCTGTTGCTCAGCCTCATCTGCCCATGGCACTGCTCGCACAGAGGCACAGAGACTGGGGCTGCTTGCTTGTCTTGCCCCCTCAAACTTCAAACTTATCTTTTGGCTGTTTGTGCCAGGCGCTTCCGGTATCCCCGCTCCGAAAATGCAAAAGTCTGCAGATAGCTCGCAGCCAGAAAGAGCTAGCCTGGAAAGCTGTTGCTCAGCCTCATCTGCCCATGGCACTGCTCGCACAGAGGCACAGAGACTGGGGCTGCTTGCTTGTCTTGTCCCTTCAAACTTCAAACGTAGCTTAGGAGGGCCGTGCCGGGTGCTTGCGGCAGCGCTGCTCCGAAAATGCGAACATCTGCAGATAGCTCGCAGGCAGAAAGAGCTAGCCTGGAAAACTGTTGCTCAGCCTCATCTGCCCATGGCACTGCTCGCACAGAGGCACAGAGACTGGGGCTGCTTGCTTGTCTTGTCCCCTCAAACTTCAAACGTAGCTTAGGTGGTCCGTGCCGGGCGACTCCGGCAGCCCTGCTCCGAAAATCCAAACGTCTGCAGATAGCTCGCAGGCAGAAAGAGCTAGCCTGGAAAGCTGTTGCTCAGCCTCATCTGCCCATGGCACTGCTCGCACAGAGGCACAGAGACTGGGGCTGCTTGCTTGTCTTGCCCCCTCAAACTTCAAACGTATCTTTTGGCTCTTTGTGCCGGGCAGTTCCGGCAGCCCTGCTCCGAAAATGCGAACATCTGCAGATAGCTCGCAGGCAGAAAGAGCTAGCCTGGAAAACTGTTGCTCAGCCTCATCTGCCCATGGCACTGCTCGCACAGAGGCACAGAGACTGGGGCTGCTTGCTTGTCTTGTCCCCTCAAACTTCAAACGTAGCTTAGGTGGTCTGTGCTGGGCGACTCCGGCAGCCCTGCTCCGAAAATCCAAACATCTGCAGATAGCTCGCAGGCAGAAAGAGCTAGCCTGGAATGCTGTTGCTCAGCCTCATCTGCCCATGGCACTGCTCGCACAGAGGCACAGAGACTGGGGCTGCTTGCTTGTCTTGTCCCCTCAAACTTCAAACGTAGCTTAGGTGGTCCGTGCCGGGCGGTTCCGGCAGCCCTGCTCCGAAAATGCGAACGTCTGCAGGTAGCTCGCAGGCAGAAAGAGCTAGCCTGGAAAGCTGTTGCTCAGCCTCATCTGCCCATGGCACTGCTCGCACAGAGGCACAGAGACTGGGGCTGCTTGCTTGTCTTGTCCCCTCAAACTTCAAATGTATATTTTGGCTGTTTGTGCAAGGCGCTTCCGCAGCCCTGCTCCGAAAATGCAAACGTCTGCAGATAGCTCGCAGGCAGAAAGAGCTAGCCTGGAAAGCTGTTGCTCAGCCTCATCTGCCCATGGCACTGCTCGCACAAGGCACAGAGAATGGGGCTGCTTGCTTGTCTTGCCCCCTCAAACTTCAAACGTATCTTTTGGCTGTTTGTGCCAGGTGCTTCCGGCATATGTGCTCCGAAAATGCGAACGTCTGCAGATAGCTCACAGCCAGAAAGAGCTAGCCTGGAAAGCTTTTGCTCATCCTCATCTGCCCATGGCACTGCTTGCACAGAGCCACAGAGACTGGGGCTGCTTGCTTGTCTTGTCCCCTCAAACTTCAAACGTAGTATGGTTGTCCGTGCCGGGTGCTTGCGGCAGCCCTGCTCCGAAAATGCGAACATCTGCAGATAGCTCGCAGGCAGAAAGAGCTAGCCTGGAAAAATGTTGCTCAGCCTCATCTGCCCATGGCACTGCTCACACAGAGGCACAGAGACTGGGGCTGCTTGCTTGTCTTGTCCCCTCAAACTTCAAACATAGCTTAGGTGGTCCGTGCTGGGTGACTCCGGCAGCCCTGCTCCGAAAATGCAAACGTCTGCAGATAGCTCGCAGGCAGAAAGAGCTAGCCTGGAAAGCTGTTGCTCAGCCTCATCTGCCCATGGCACTGCTCGCACAGAGGCACAGAGAATGGGGCTGCTTGCTTGTCTTGCCCCCTCAAACTTCAAACGTAGCTTTTGGCTGTTTGTGCCAGGCGCTTCTGGCAGACCTGCTCTGAAAATGCGAACGTCTGCAGATAGCTCGCAGGCAGAAAGAGCTAGCCTGGAAAAATGTTGCTCAGCCTCATCTGCCCATGGCACTGCTCACACAGAGGCACAGAGACTGGGGCTGCTTGCTTGTCTTGTCCCCTCAAACTTCAAACATAGCTTAGGTGGTCCGTGCCGGGCGCCTCCGGCAGCCCTGCTCCGAAAATCCAAACGTCTGCAGATAGCTCGCAGGCAGAAAGAGCTAGCCTGGAAAGCTGTTGCTCAGCCTCATCTGCCCATGGCACTGCTCGCACAGAGGCACAGAGACTGGGGCTGCTTGCTTGTCTTGCCCCCTCAAACTTCAAACGTATCTTTTGGATGTTTGTGCCAGGCGCTTCCGGCAGACCTGCTCTGAAAATGCGAACGTCTGCAGATAGCTCGCAGGCAGAAAGAGCTAGCCTGGAAAGCTGTTGCTCAGCCTCATCTGCCCATGGCACTGCTCGCACAGAGGAACAGAGACTGGGGCTGCTTGCTTGTCTTGCCCCCTCAAACTTCAAACGTAGCTTAGGTGGTCCGTGTCGGGCGCCTCCGGCAGTCCTACTCCGAAAATGCAAAAGTCTGCAGATAGCTCGCAGCCAGAAAGAGCTAGCCTGGACAGCTGTTGCTCAGCCTCATCTGCCCATGGCACTGCTCGCACAGAGGCACAGAGACTGGGGCTGCTTGCTTGTCTTGCCCCCTCAAAATTCAAACTTATCTTTTGGCTGTTTGTGCCAGGCGCTTCCGGTATCCCCGCTCCGAAAATGCAAAAGTCTGCAGATAGCTCGCAGCCAGAAAGAGCTAGCCTGGAAAGCTGTTGCTCATCCTCATCTGCCCATGGCACTGCTTGCACAGAGGCACAGAGACTGGGGCTGCTTGCTTGTCTTGTCTCCTCAAACTTCAAACGTAGCTTAGGTGGTCCGTGCCGGGTGCTTGCGGCAGCCCTGCTCCGAAAATGCGAACGTCTGCAGATAGCTCGCAGGCAGAAAGAGCTGGCCTGGAAAACTGTTGCTCAGCCTCATCTGCCCATGGCACTGCTCGCACAGAGGCACAGAGACTGGGGCTGCTTGCTTGTCTTGTCCCTTCAAACTTCAAACGTAGCTTAGGAGGGCCGTGCCGGGTCCTTGCGGCAGCGCTGCTCCGAAAATGCGAACATCTGCAGATAGCTCGCAGGCAGAAAGAGCTAGCCTGGAAAACTGTTGCTCAGCCTCATCTGCCCATGGCACTGCTCGCACAGAGGCACAGAGACTGGGGCTGCTTGCTTGTCTTGTCCCCTCAAACTTCAAACGTAGCTTAGGTGGTCCGTGCCGGGCGACTCCGGCAGCCCTGCTCCGAAAATCCAAACGTCTGCAGATAGCTCGCAGGCAGAAAGAGCTAGCCTGGAAAGCTGTTGCTCAGCCTCATCTGCCCATGGCACTGCTCGCACAGAGGCACAGAGACTGGGGCTGCTTGCTTGTCTTGCCCCCTCAAACTTCAAACGTATCTTTTGGCTCTTTGTGCCGGGCAGTTCCGGCAGCCCTGCTCCGAAAATGCGAACATCTGCAGATAGCTCGCAGGCAGAAAGAGCTAGCCTGGAAAGCTGTTGCTCAGCCTCATCTGCCCATGGCACTGCTCGCACAGAGGCACAGAGACTGGGGCTGCTTGCTTGTCTTGTCCCCTCAAACTTCAAACGTAGCTTAGGTGGTCTGTGCTGGGCGACTCCGGCAGCCCTGCTCCGAAAATCCAAACGTCTGCAGATAGCTCGCAGGCAGAAAGAGCTAGCCTGGAATGCTGTTGCTCAGCCTCATCTGCCCATGGCACTGCTCGCACAGAGGCACAGAGACTGGGGCTGCTTGCTTGTCTTGTCCCCTCAAACTTCAAACGTAGCTTAGGTGGTCCGTGCCGGGCGGTTCCGGCAGCCCTGCTCCGAAAATGCAAACGTCTGCAGATAGCTCGCAGGCAGAAAGAGCTAGCCTGGAAAGCTGTTGCTCAGCCTCATCTGCCCATGGCACTGCTCGCACAAGGCACAGAGAATGGGGCTGCTTGCTTGTCTTGCCCCCTCAAACTTCAAACGTACCTTTTGGCTGTTTGTGCCAGGTGCTTCCGGCATATGTGCTTCGAAAATGCGAACGTCTGCAGATAGCTCACAGCCAGAAAGAGCTAGCCTGGAAAGCTTTTGCTCATCCTCATCTGCCCATGGCACTGCTTGCACAGAGCCACAGAGACTGGGGCTGCTTGCTTGTCTTGTCCCCTCAAACTTCAAACGTAGTATGGTTGTCCGTGCCGGGTGCTTGCGGCAGCCCTGCTCCGAAAATGCGAACATCTGCAGATAGCTCACAGGCAGAAAGAGCTAGCCTGGAAAAATGTTGCTCAGCCTCATCTGCCCATGGCACTGCTCACACAGAGGCACAGAGACTGGGGCTGCTTGCTTGTCTTGTCCCCTCAAACTTCAAACATAGCTTAGGTGGTCCGTGCTGGGCGACTCCGGCAGCCCTGCTCCGAAAATGCAAACGTCTGCAGATAGCTCGCAGCCAGAAAGAGCTAGCCTGGAAAGCTGTTGCTCAGCCTCATCTGCCCATGGCACTGCTCGCACAGAGGCACAGAGACTGGGGCTGCTTGCTTGTCTTGTCCCCTCAAACTTCAAACGTATCTTTTGGATGTTTGTGCCAGGCGCTTCCGGCAGACCTGCTCTGAAAATGCGAACGTCTGCAGATAGCTCGCAGGCAGAAAGAGCTAGCCTGGAAAGCTGTTGCTCAGCCTCATCTGCCCATGGCACTGCTCGCACAGAGGCACAGAGACTGGGGCTGCTTGCTTGTCTTGCCCCCTCAAACTTCAAACGTAGCTTAGGTGGTCCGTGTCGGGCGCCTCCGGCAGTCCTACTCCGAAAATGCGAACGTCTGCAGATAGCTCTCAGGCAGAAAGAGCTAGCCTGGAAAGCTGTTGCTCAGCCTCATCTGCCCATGGCACTGCTCGCACAGAGGCACAGAGACTGGGGCTGCTTGCTTGTCTTGCCCCCTCAAACTTCAAATGTATCTTTTGGCTGTTTGTGCCAGGCGCTTCCGGCATCCCCGCTCCAAAAATGCAAAAGTCTGCAGATAGCTCGCAGGCAGAAAGAGCTAGCCTGGAAAGCTGTTGCTCATCCTCATCTGCCCATGGCACTGCTCGCACAGAGGCACAGAGACTGGGGCTGCTTGCTTGTCTTGTCTCCTCAAACTTCAAACGTAGTATGGTTGTCCGTGCCGGGTGCATCCGGCAGCCCTGCTCCGAAAATGCGAACGTCTGCAGATAGCTCGCAGGCAGAAAGAGCTGGCCTGGAAAGCTGTTGCTCAGCCTCATCTGCCCATGGCACTGCTCGCACAGAGGCACAGAGACTGGGGCTGCTTGCTTGTCTTGTCCCTTCAAACTTCAAACGTAGCTAAGGAGGGCCGTGCCGGGTGCTTGCGGCAGCGCTGCTCCGAAAATGCGAACATCTGCAGATAGCTCGCAGGCAGAAAGAGCTAGCCTGGAAAACTGTTGCTCAGCCTCATCTGCCCATGGCACTGCTCGCACAGAGGCACAGAGACTGGGGCTGCTTGCTTGTCTTGTCCCCTCAAACTTCAAACGTAGCTTAGGTGGTCCGTGCCGGGCGACTCCGGCAGCCCTGCTCCGAAAATCCAAACGTCTGCAGATAGCTCGCAGGCAGAAAGAGCTAGCCTGGAAAGCTGTTGCTCAGCCTCATCTGCCCATGGCACTGCTCGCACAGAGGCACAGAGACTGGGGCTGCTTGCTTGTCTTGCCCCCTCAAACTTCAAAAATATCTTTTGGCTCTTTGTGCCGGGCAGTTCCGGCAGCCCTGCTCCGAAAATGCGAACATCTGCAGATAGCTCGCAGGCAGAAAGAGCTAGCCTGGAAAGCTGTTGCTCAGCCTCATCTGCCCATGGCACTGCTCGCACCGAGGCACAGAGACTGGGGCTGCTTGCTTGTCTTGCCCCCTCAATCTTCAAACGTAGCTTAGGTGATCCGTGCCGGGTGCTTCCGGCAGCCATGCTCCGAAAATGCGAACGTCTGCAGATAGCTCGCAGGCAGAAAGAGCTAGCCTGGAAAGCTGTTGCTCAGCCTCATCTGCCCATGGCACTGCTCGCACAGAGGCACAGAGACTGGGGCTGCTTGCTTGTCTTGTCCCCTCGAACTTCAAACATAGCTTAGGTGGTCCGTGCCGGGCGCCTCCGGCAGCCGTGCTCCGAAAATGCGAATGTCTGCAGATAGCTCGCAGGCAGAAAGAGCTAGCCTGGAAAGCTGTTGCTCAGCCTCATCTGCCCATGGCACTGCTCGCACAGAGGCACAGAGACTGGGGCTGCTTGCTTGTCTTGTCCCCTCAAACTTCAAACGTATCTTAGGTGGTCTGTGCCGGGCGCCTCCGGCAGCCCTGCTCCGAAAATGCGAACGTTTGCAGATAGCTCGCAGGCAGAAAGAGCTAGCCTGGAAAGCTGTTGCTCAGCCTCATCTGCCCATGGCACTGCTCGCACAGAGGCACAGAGACTGGGGCTGCTTGCTTGTCTTGTCCCCTCAAACTTCAAACGTAGCTTAGGTGGTCCGCGCCGGGCGCCTCCGGCAGCCATGCTCCGAAAATGCGAACGTCTGCAGGTAGCTCGCAGGCAGAAAGAGCTAGCCTGGAAAGCTGTTGCTCAGCCTCATCTGCCCATGGCACTGCTCGCACAGAGGCACAGAGACTGGGGCTGCTTGCTTGTCTTGTCCCCTCAAACTTCAAACGTATTTTAGGTGGTCCGTGCTGGGCGACTCCGGCAGCCCTGCTCCAAAAATGCGAACGTCTGCAGATAGCTCGCAGGCAGAAAGAGCTAGCCTGTAAAAATGTTGCTCAGCCTCATCTGCCCATGGCACTGCTCGCACAGAGGCACAGAGACTGGGGCTGCTTCCTTGTCTTGTCCCGTCGAACTTCAAATGTATCTTTTGGCTGTTTGTGCAAGGCGCTTCCGCAGCCCTGCTCCGAAAATGCAAACGTCTGCAGATAGCTCGCAGGCAGAAAGAGCTAGCCTGGAAAGCTGTTGCTCAGCCTCATCTGCCCATGGCACTGCTCGCACAGAGGCACAGAGACTGGGGCTGCTTGCTTGTCTTGTCCCCTCAAACTTCAAACGTAGCTTAGGTGGTCTATGCAGGGTGCTTGCGGCAGCGCTGCTCCGAAAATGCGAACATCTGCAGATAGCTCGCAGGCAGAAAGAGCTAGCCTGGAAAACTTTTGCTCAGCCTCATCTGCCCATGGCACTGCTCGCACAGAGGCACAGAGACTGGGGCTGCTTGCTTGTCTTGTCCCCTCAAACTTCAAAGTAGCTTAGGTGGTCCGTGCCGGGTGCTTGCGGCAGCGCTGCTCCGAAAATGCGAACGTCTGCAGATAGCTCGCAGGCAGAAAGAGCTAGCCTGGAAAGCTGTTGCTCAGCCTCATCTGCCCATGGCACTGCTCGCACAGAGGCACAGAGACTGGGGCTGCTTGCTTGTCTTGTTCCCTCAAACTTCAAACGTAGCTTAGGTGGTCCATGCCGGGCGGTTCCGGCAGCCCTGATCCGAAAATGCGAACGTCTGCAGATAGCTCGCAGGCAGAAAGAGCTAGCCTGGAAAGCTGTTGCTCAGCCTCATCTGCCCATGGCACTGCTCGCACAGAGGCACAGAGACTGGGGCTGCTTGCTTGTCTTGCCCCCTCAAACTTCAAACGTAACTTAGGTGGTCCGTGCCGGGCGCCTCCGGCAGCCCTGCTCCGAAAATGCGAATGTCTGCAGTTAGCTCGCAGGGAGAAAGAGCTAGCCTGGAAAGCTGTTGCTCAGCCTCATCTGCCCATGGCACTGCTCGCACAGAGGCACAGAGACTGGGGCTGCTTGCTTGTCTTGTCCCCTCAAACTTCAAACGTATCTTAGGTGGTCCGTGCCCTGCGCCTCCGGCAGCCCTGCTCCGAAAATGCAAACGTCTGCAGATAGCTCGCAGGCAGAAAGAGCTAGCCTGGAAAGCTGTTGCTCAGCCTCATCTGCCCATGGCACTGCTCGCACAGAGGCACAGAGACTGAGGCTGCTTGCTTGTCTTGCCCCCTCAAACTTCAAACGTAGCTTAGGTGGTCCGTGCCGGGCGCCTTTGGCAGCCCTTTTCCGAAAATGCAAACGTCTGCAGATAGCTCGCAGGCAGAGAGAGCTAGCCTGGAAAGCTGTTGCTCAGCCTCATCTGCCCATGGCACTGCTCGCACAGAGGCACAGAGACTAGGGCTGCTTGCTTGTCTTGTCCCCTCAAACTTCAAACGTATCTTAGGTGGTCTGTGCCCTGCGCCTCCGGCAGCCCTGTTCCGAAAAAGCAAACGTCTGCAGATAGCTCGCAGGCAGAAAGAGCTAGCCTGGAAAGCTGTTGCTCAGCCTCATCTGCCCATGGCACTGCTCGCACAGAGGCACAGAGACTGAGGCTGCTTGCTTGTCTTGCCCCCTCAAACTTCAAACGTAGCTTAGGTGGTCCGTGCCGGGCGCCTTCGGCAGCCCTGCTCCGAAAATGCAAACGTCTGCAGATAGCTCGCAGGCAGAAATAGCTAGCCTGGAAAGCTGTTGCTCAGACTCATCTGCCCATGGCACTGCTCGCACAGAGGCACAGAGACTGGGGCTGCTTGCTTGTCTTGTCCCCTCAAACTTCAAACGTAGCTTAGGTGGTCCGTGCCAGGCGCCTCCGGCAGCCCTGCTCCGAAAATGCGAACGTCTGCAGATAGCTCTCAGGCAGAAAGAGCTAGCCTGGAAAGCTGTTGCTCAGCCTCATCTGCCCATGGCACTGCTCGCACAGAGGCACAGAGACTGGGGCTGCTTGCTTGTCTTGTCCCCTCAAACTTCAAACGTAGATTAGGTGGTCCGTGCCGGGCGTCTCAGGCAGCCCTGCTCCGAAAATGCAAACGTCTGCAGATAGCTCGCAGGCAGAAAGAGCTAGCCTGGAAAGCTGTTGCTCAGCCTCATCTGCCCATGGCACTGCTCGCACAGAGGCACAGAGACTGGGGCTGCTTGCTTGTCTTGCCCCTCAAACTTCAAACGTAGCTTAGGTGGTCCGTGCCGGGCGCCTCCGGCAGCCCTGCTCCGAAAATGCGAACGTCTGCAGAGAGCTCGCAGGCAGAAAGAGCTAGCCTGGAAAGCTGTTGCTCAGCCTCATCTGCCCATGGCACTGCTCGCACAGAGGCACAGAGACTGGGGCTGCTTGCTTGTCTTGTCCCCTCAAACTTCAAACGTAGCTTAGGTGGTCCGTGCCGGGCGCTTCCGGCAGCCCCGCTCCGAAAATGCGAACGTCTGCAGATAGCTCGCAGGCAGAAAGAGCTAGCCTGGAAAGCTGTTGCTCAGCCTCATCTGCCCATGGCACTGCTCGCACAGAGGCACAGAGACTGGGGCTGCTTGCTTGTCTTGTCCCCTCAAACTTCAAACGTAGCTTAGGTGGTCTGTGCCGGGCGCTTCCGGCAGCCCTGCTCCGAAAATGCGAACGTCTGCAGATAGCTCGCAGGCAGAAAGAGCTAGCCTGGAAAGCTGTTGCTCAGCCTCATCTGCCCATGGCACTGCTCGCACAGAGGCACAGAGACTGGGGCTGCTTGCTTGTCTTGTCCCCTCAAACTTCAAACGTAGCTTAGGTGGTCCGTGCCAGGTGCCTCCGGCAGCCCTGCTCCGAAAATGCAAACGTCTGCAGATAGCTCGCAGGCAGAAAGAGCTAGCCTGGAAAGCTGTTGCTCAGCCTCATCTGCCCATGGCACTGCTCGCACAGAGGCACAGAGACTGGGGCTGCTTGCTTGTCTTGTCCCCTCAAACTTCAAACGTAGCTTAGGTGGTACGTGCCGGGCGCATCCGGCAGCCATGCTCCGAAAATGCGAACGTCTGCAGATAGCTCGCAGGCAGAAAGAGCTAGCCTGGAAAGCTGTTGCTCAGCCTCATCTGCCCATGGCACTGCTCGCACAGAGGCACAGAGACTGGTGCGGCTTGCTTGTCTTGTCCCCTCAAACTTCAAACGTAGCTTAGGTGGTCCGTGCCGGGCGCCTCCGGCAGCCCTGCTCCGAAAATGCAAACGTCTGCAGATAGCTCGCAGGCAGAAAGAGCTAGCCTGGAAAGCTGTTGCTCAGCCTCATCTGCCCATGGCACTGCTCGCACAGAGGCACAGAGACTGAGGCTGCTTGCTTGTCTTGTCCCCTCAAACTTCAAACGTAGCTTAGGTGGTCCGTACCGGGCGCCTCCGGCAGCCCTGCTCCGAAAATGCAAACGTCTGCAGATAGCTCGCAGGCAGAAAGAGCTAGCCTGGAAAGCTGTTGCTCAGCCTCATCTGCCCATGGCACTGCTCGCACAGAGGCACAGAGACTGGGGCTGCTTGCTTGTCTTGTCCCCTCAAACTTCAAACGTAGCTTAGGTGGTCCGTGCCGGGCGCCTCCGGCAGCCCTGCTCCGAAAATGCGAACGTCTGCAGATAGCTCGCAGGCAGAAAGAGCTAGCCTGGAAAGCTGTTGCTCAGCCTCATCTGCCCATGGCACTGCTCGCACAGAGGCACAGAGACTGGGGCTGCTTGCTTGTCTTGTCCCCTCAAACTTCAAACGTAGCTTAGGTGGTCCGTGCCGGGCGCCTCCGGCAGCCCTGCTCCGAAAATGCAAACGTCTGCAGATAGCTCGCAGGCAGAAAGAGCTAGCCTGGAAAGCTGTTGCTCAGCCTCATCTGCCCATGGCACTGCTCGCACAGAGGCACAGAGACTGGGGCTGCTTGCTTGTCTTGTCCCCTCAAACTTCAAATGTAGCTTAGGTGGTCCGTGCCGGGCGCCTCCGGCAGCCCTGCTCCGAAAATGCAAACGTCTGCAGATAGCTCGCAGGCAGAAAGAGCTAGCCTGGAAAGCTGTTGCTCAGCCTCATCTGCCCATGGCACTGCTCGCACAGAGGCACAGAGACTGGGGCTGCTTGCTTGTTTTGACCGCTCAAACTTCAAACGTAGCTTAGGTGGTCCGTGCCGGGCGCATCCGGCAGCCCTGCTCCAAAAATGCGAACGTCTGCACATAGCTCGCAGGCAGAAAGAGCTAGCCTGGAAAGCTGTTGCTCAGCCTCATCTGCCCATGGCACTGCTCGCACAGAGGCACAGAGACTGGGGCTGCTTGCTTGTCTTGTCCCCTCAAACTTCAAACGTAGCTTAGGTGGTCCGTGCCGTGCGCCTCCGGCAGCCGTGCTCCGAAAATGCAAACGTCTGCAGATAGCTCGCAGGCAGAAAGAGCTAGCCTGGAAAGCTGTTGCTCAGCCTCATCTACCCATGGCACTGCTCGCACAGAGGCACAGAGACTGAGGCTGCTTGCTTGTCTTGCCCCCTCAAACTTCAAACGTAGCTTAGGTGGTCTGTGCCGGGCGCCTTCGGCAGCCCTGCTCCGAAAATGCGAACGTCTGCAGAGAGCTCGCAGGCAGAAAGAGCTAGCCTGGAAAGCTGTTGCTCAGCCTCATCTGCCCATGGCACTGCTCGCACAGAGGCACAGAGACTGGGGCTGCTTGCTTGTCTTGCCCCCTCAAACTTCAAACGTAGCTTAGGTGGTCCGTGCCAGGCGCCTCCGGCAGCCGTGCTCCGAAAATGCGAATGTCTGCAGATAGCTCGCAGCCAGAAAGAGCTAGCCTGGAAAGCTGTTGCTCAGCCTCATCTGCCCATGGCACTGCTCGCACAGAGGCACAGAGACTGGGGCTGCTTGCTTGTTTTGACCGCTCAAACTTCAAACGTAGCTTAGGTGGTCCGTGCCGGGCGCCTTTGGCAGCCCTTTTCCGAAAATGCAAACGTCTGCAGATAGCTCGCAGGCAGAGAGAGCTAGCCTGGAAAGCTGTTGCTCAGCCTCATCTGCCCATGGCACTGCTCGCACAGAGGCACAGAGACTGGGGCTGCTTGCTTGTCTTGTCCCCTCAAACTTCAAACGTATCTTAGGTGGTCCGTGCCCTGCGCCTCCGGCAGCCCTGTTCCGAAAATGCGAACGCCTGCAGATAGCTCGCAGGCAGAAAGAGCTAGCCTGGAAAGCTGTTGCTCAGCCTCATCTGCCCATGGCACTGCTCGCACAGAGGCACAGAGACTGAGGCTGCTTGCTTGTCTTGCCCCCTCAAACTTCAAACGTAGCTTAGGTGGTCCGTGCCGGGCGCCTCCGGCAGCCCTGCTCCGAAAATGCGAACGTCTGCAGATAGCTCGCAGGCAGAAAGAGCTGGCCTGGAAAACTGTTGCTCAGCCTCATCTGCCCATGGCACTGCTCGCACAGAGGCACAGAGACTGGGGCTGCTTGCTTGTCTTGTCCCTTCAAACTTCAAACGTAGCTTAGGAGGGCCGTGCCGGGTGCTTGCGGCAGCGCTGCTCCGAAAATGCGAACATCTGCAGATAGCTCGCAGGCAGAAAGAGCTAGCCTGGAAAACTGTTGCTCAGCCTCATCTGCCCATGGCACTGCTCGCACAGAGGCACAGAGACTGGGGCTGCTTGCTTGTCTTGTCCCCTCAAACTTCAAACGTAGCTTAGGTGGTCCGTGCCGGGCGACTCCGGCAGCCCTGCTCCGAAAATCCAAACGTCTGCAGATAGCTCGCAGGCAGAAAGAGCTAGCCTGGAAAGCTGTTGCTCAGCCTCATCTGCCCATGGCACTGCTCGCACAGAGGCACAGAGACTGGGGCTGCTTGCTTGTCTTGCCCCCTCAAACTTCAAACGTATCTTTTGGCTCTTTGTGCCGGGCAGTTCCGGCAGCCCTGCTCCGAAAATGCGAACATCTGAGATAGCTCGCAGGCAGAAAGAGCTAGCCTGGAAAACTGTTGCTCAGCCTCATCTGCCCATGGCACTGCTCGCACAGAGGCACAGAGACTGGGGCTGCTTGCTTGTCTTGTCCCCTCAAACTTCAAACGTAGCTTAGGTGGTCTGTGCTGGGCGACTCCGGCAGCCCTGCTCCGAAAATCCAAACGTCTGCAGATAGCTCGCAGGCAGAAAGAGCTAGCCTGGAATGCTGTTGCTCAGCCTCATCTGCCCATGGCACTGCTCGCACAGAGGCACAGAGACTGGGGCTGCTTGCTTGTCTTGTCCCCTCAAACTTCAAACGTAGCTTAGGTGGTCCGTGCCGGGCGGTTCCGGCAGCCCTGCTCCGAAAATGCGAACGTCTGCAGATAGCTCGCAGGCAGAAAGAGCTAGCCTGGAAAGCTGTTGCTCAGCCTCATCTGCCCATGGCACTGCTCGCACAGAGGCACAGAGACTGGGGCTGCTTGCTTGTCTTGTCCCCTCAAACTTCAAATGTATATTTTGGCTGTTTGTGCAAGGCGCTTCCGCAGCCCTGCTCCGAAAATGCAAACGTCTGCAGATAGCTCGCAGGCAGAAAGAGCTAGCCTGGAAAGCTGTTGCTCAGCCTCATCTGCCCATGGCACTGCTCGCACAAGGCACAGAGAATGGGGCTGCTTGCTTGTCTTGCCCCCTCAAACTTCAAACGTATCTTTTGGCTGTTTGTGCCAGGTGCTTCCGGCATATGTGCTCCGAAAATGCGAACGTCTGCAGATAGCTCACAGCCAGAAAGAGCTAGCCTGGAAAGCTTTTGCTCATCCTCATCTGCCCATGGCACTGCTTGCACAGAGCCACAGAGACTGGGGCTGCTTGCTTGTCTTGTCCCCTCAAACTTCAAACGTAGTATGGTTGTCCGTGCCGGGTGCTTGCGGCAGCCCTGCTCCGAAAATGCGAACATCTGCAGATAGCTCGCAGGCAGAAAGAGCTAGCCTGGAAAAATGTTGCTCAGCCTCATCTGCCCATGGCACTGCTCACACAGAGGCACAGAGACTGGGGCTGCTTGCTTGTCTTGTCCCCTCAAACTTCAAACATAGCTTAGGTGGTCCGTGCTGGGCGACTCCGGCAGCCCTGCTCCGAAAATGCAAACGTCTGCAGATAGCTCGCAGGCAGAAAGAGCTAGCCTGGAAAGCTGTTGCTCAGCCTCATCTGCCCATGGCACTGCTCGCACAGAGGCACAGAGAATGGGGCTGCTTGCTTGTCTTGCCCCCTCAAACTTCAAACGTAGCTTTTGGCTGTTTGTGCCAGGCGCTTCCGGCAGACCTGCTCTGAAAATGCGAACGTCTGCAGATAGCTCGCAGGCAGAAAGAGCTAGCCTGGAAAAATGTTGCTCAGCCTCATCTGCCCATGGCACTGCTCACACAGAGGCACAGAGACTGGGGCTGCTTGCTTGTCTTGTCCCCTCAAACTTCAAACATAGCTTAGGTGGTCCGTGCCGGGCGCCTCCGGCAGCCCTGCTCCGAAAATCCAAACGTCTGCAGATAGCTCGCAGGCAGAAAGAGCTAGCCTGGAAAGCTGTTGCTCAGCCTCATCTGCCCATGGCACTGCTCGCACAGAGGCACAGAGACTGGGGCTGCTTGCTTGTCTTGCCCCCTCAAACTTCAAACGTATCTTTTGGATGTTTGTGCCAGGCGCTTCCGGCAGACCTGCTCTGAAAATGCGAACGTCTGCAGATAGCTCGCAGGCAGAAAGAGCTAGCCTGGAAAGCTGTTGCTCAGCCTCATCTGCCCATGGCACTGCTCGCACAGAGGAACAGAGACTGGGGCTGCTTGCTTGTCTTGCCCCCTCAAACTTCAAACGTAGCTTAGGTGGTCCGTGTCGGGCGCCTCCGGCAGTCCTACTCCGAAAATGCGAACGTCTGCAGATAGCTCGCAGCCAGAAAGAGCTAGCCTGGAAAGCTGTTGCTCAGCCTCATCTGCCCATGGCACTGCTCGCACAGAGGCACAGAGACTGGGGCTGCTTGCTTGTCTTGCCCCCTCAAACTTCAAACTTATCTTTTGGCTGTTTGTGCCAGGCGCTTCCGGTATCCCCGCTCCGAAAATGCAAAAGTCTGCAGATAGCTCGCAGCCAGAAAGAGCTAGCCTGGAAAGCTGTTGCTCATCCTCATCTGCCCATGGCACTGCTTGCACAGAGGCACAGAGACTGGGGCTGCTTGCTTGTCTTGTCTCCTCAAACTTCAAACGTAGCTTAGGTGGTCCGTGCCGGGTGCTTGCGGCAGCCCTGCTCCGAAAATGCGAACGTCTGCAGATAGCTCGCAGGCAGAAAGAGCTAGCCTGGAAAGCTGTTGCTCAGCCTCATCTGCCCATGGCACTGCTCGCACAGAGGCACAGAGACTGGGGCTGCTTGCTTGTCTTGCCCCCTCAAACTTCAAACGTATCTTTTGGCTCTTTGTGCCGGGCAGTTCCGGCAGCCCTGCTCCGAAAATGCGAACATCTGCAGATAGCTCGCAGGCAGAAAGAGCTAGCCTGGAAAACTGTTGCTCAGCCTCATCTGCCCATGGCACTGCTCGCACAGAGGCACAGAGACTGGGGCTGCTTGCTTGTCTTGTCCCCTCAAACTTCAAAAGTAGCTTAGGTGGTCTGTGCTGGGCGACTCCGGCAGCCCTGCTCCGAAAATCCAAACGTCTGCAGATAGCTCGCAGGCAGAAAGAGCTAGCCTGGAATGCTGTTGCTCAGCCTCATCTGCCCATGGCACTGCTCGCACAGAGGCACAGAGACTGGGGCTGCTTGCTTGTCTTGTCCCCTCAAACTTCAAATGTATATTTTGGCTGTTTGTGCAAGGCGCTTCCGCAGCCCTGCTCCGAAAATGCAAACGTCTGCAGATAGCTCGCAGGCAGAAAGAGCTAGCCTGGAAAGCTGTTGCTCAGCCTCATCTGCCCATGGCACTGCTCGCACAAGGCACAGAGAATGGGGCTGCTTGCTTGTCTTGCCCCCTCAAACTTCAAACGTATCTTTTGGCTGTTTGTGCCAGGTGCTTCCGGCATATGTGCTCCGAAAATGCGAACGTCTGCAGATAGCTCACAGCCAGAAAGAGCTAGCCTGGAAAGCTTTTGCTCATCCTCATCTGCCCATGGCACTGCTTGCACAGAGCCACAGAGACTGGGGCTGCTTGCTTGTCTTGTCCCCTCAAACTTCAAACGTAGTATGGTTGTCCGTGCCGGGTGCTTGCGGCAGCCCTGCTCCGAAAATGCGAACATCTGCAGATAGCTCGCAGGCAGAAAGAGCTAGCCTGGAAAAATGTTGCTCAGCCTCATCTGCCCATGGCACTGCTCACACAGAGGCACAGAGACTGGGGCTGCTTGCTTGTCTTGTCCCCTCAAACTTCAAACATAGCTTAGGTGGTCCGTGCTGGGCGACTCCGGCAGCCCTGCTCCGAAAATGCAAACGTCTGCAGATAGCTCGCAGGCAGAAAGAGCTAGCCTGGAAAGCTGTTGCTCAGCCTCATCTGCCCATGGCACTGCTCGCACAGAGGCACAGAGACTGGGGCTGCTTGCTTGTCTTGTCCCCTCAAACTTCAAACGTATCTTTTGGATGTTTGTGCCAGGCGCTTCCGGCAGACCTGCTCTGAAAATGCGAACGTCTGCAGATAGCTCGCAGGCAGAAAGAGCTAGCCTGGAAAGCTGTTGCTCAGCCTCATCTGCCCATGGCACTGCTCGCACAGAGGCACAGAGACTGGGGCTGCTTGCTTGTCTTGCCCCCTCAAACTTCAAACGTAGCTTAGGTGGTCCGTGTCGGGCGCCTCCGGCAGTCCTACTCCGAAAATGCGAACGTCTGCAGATAGCTCGCAGCCAGAAAGAGCTAGCCTGGAAAGCTGTTGCTCAGCCTCATCTGCCCATGGCACTGCTCGCACAGAGGCACAGAGACTGGGGCTGCTTGCTTGTCTTGCCCCCTCAAACTTCAAATGTATCTTTTGGCTGTTTGTGCCAGGCGCTTCCGGCATCCCCGCTCCAAAAATGCAAAAGTCTGCAGATAGCTCGCAGGCAGAAAGAGCTAGCCTGGAAAGCTGTTGCTCATCCTCATCTGCCCATGGCACTGCTCGCACAGAGGCACAGAGACTGGGGCTGCTTGCTTGTCTTGTCTCCTCAAACTTCAAACGTAGTATGGTTGTCCGTGCCGGGTGCATCCGGCAGCCCTGCTCCGAAAATGCGAACGTCTGCAGATAGCTCGCAGGCAGAAAGAGCTAGCCTGGAAAGCTGTTGCTCAGCCTCATCTGCCCATGGCACTGCTCGCACAGAGGCACAGAGACTGGGGCTGCTTGCTTGTCTTGTCCCTTCAAACTTCAAACGTAGCTAAGGAGGGCCGTGCCGGGTGCTTGCGGCAGCGCTGCTCCGAAAATGCGAACATCTGCAGATAGCTCGCAGGCAGAAAGAGCTAGCCTGGAAAACTGTTGCTCAGCCTCATCTGCCCATGGCACTGCTCGCACAGAGGCACAGAGACTGGGGCTGCTTGCTTGTCTTGTCCCCTCAAACTTCAAACGTAGCTTAGGTGGTCCGTGCCGGGCGACTCCGGCAGCCCTGCTCCGAAAATCCAAACGTCTGCAGATAGCTCGCAGGCAGAAAGAGCTAGCCTGGAAAGCTGTTGCTCAGCCTCATCTGCCCATGGCACTGCTCGCACAGAGGCACAGAGACTGGGGCTGCTTGCTTGTCTTGCCCCCTCAAACTTCAAAAATATCTTTTGGCTCTTTGTGCCGGGCAGTTCCGGCAGCCCTGCTCCGAAAATGCGAACATCTGCAGATAGCTCGCAGGCAGAAAGAGCTAGCCTGGAAAGCTGTTGCTCAGCCTCATCTGCCCATGGCACTGCTCGCACCGAGGCACAGAGACTGGGGCTGCTTGCTTGTCTTGCCCCCTCAATCTTCAAACGTAGCTTAGGTGGTCCGTGCCGGGTGCTTCCGGCAGCCATGCTCCGAAAATGCAAACGTCTGCAGATAGCTCGCAGGCAGAAAGAGCTAGCCTGGAAAGCTGTTGCTCAGCCTCATCTGCCCATGGCACTGCTCGCACAGAGGCACAGAGACTGGGGCTGCTTGCTTGTCTTGTCCCCTCGAACTTCAAACATAGCTTAGGTGGTCCGTGCCGGGCGCATCCGGCAGCCCTGCTCCGAAAATGCGAATGTCTGCAGATAGCTCGCAGGCAGAAAGAGCTAGCCTGGAAAGCTGTTGCTCAGCCTCATCTGCCCATGGCACTGCTCGCACAGAGGCACAGAGACTGGGGCTGCTTGCTTGTCTTGTCCCCTCAAACTTCAAACGTATCTTAGGTGGTCTGTGCCGGGCGCCTCCGGCAGCCCTGCTCCGAAAATGCGAACGTTTGCAGATAGCTCGCAGGCAGAAAGAGCTAGCCTGGAAAGCTGTTGCTCAGCCTCATCTGCCCATGGCACTGCTCGCACAGAGGCACAGAGACTGGGGCTGCTTGCTTGTCTTGTCCCCTCAAACTTCAAACGTAGCTTAGGTGGTCCGCGCCGGGCGCCTCCGGCAGCCATGCTCCGAAAATGCGAACGTCTGCAGGTAGCTCGCAGGCAGAAAGAGCTAGCCTGGAAAGCTGTTGCTCAGCCTCATCTGCCCATGGCACTGCTCGCACAGAGGCACAGAAACTGGGGCTGCTTGCTTGTCTTGTCCCCTCAAACTTCAAACGTATTTTAGGTGGTCCGTGCTGGGCGACTCCGGCAGCCCTGCTCCAAAAATGCGAACGTCTGCAGATAGCTCGCAGGCAGAAAGAGCTAGCCTGTAAAAATGTTGCTCAGCCTCATCTGCCCATGGCACTGCTCGCACAGAGGCACAGAGACTGGGGCTGCTTCCTTGTCTTGTCCCGTCGAACTTCAAATGTATCTTTTGGCTGTTTGTGCAAGGCGCTTCCGCAGCCCTGCTCCGAAAATGCAAACGTCTGCAGATAGCTCGCAGGCAGAAAGAGCTAGCCTGGAAAGCTGTTGCTCAGCCTCATCTGCCCATGGCACTGCTCGCACAGAGGCACAGAGACTGGGGCTGCTTGCTTGTCTTGTCCCCTCAAACTTCAAACGTAGCTTAGGTGGTCTATGCAGGGTGCTTGCGGCAGCGCTGCTCCGAAAATGCGAACATCTGCAGATAGCTCGCAGGCAGAAAGAGCTAGCCTGGAAAACTTTTGCTCAGCCTCATCTGCCCATGGCACTGCTCGCACAGAGGCACAGAGACTGGGGCTGCTTGCTTGTCTTGTCCCCTCAAACTTCAAAGTAGCTTAGGTGGTCCGTGCCGGGTGCTTGCGGCAGCGCTGCTCCGAAAATGCGAACGTCTGCAGATAGCTCGCAGGCAGAAAGAGCTAGCCTGGAAAGCTGTTGCTCAGCCTCATCTGCCCATGGCACTGCTCGCACAGAGGCACAGAGACTGGGGCTGCTTGCTTGTCTTGTTCCCTCAAACTTCAAACGTAGCTTAGGTGGTCCATGCCGGGCGGTTCCGGCAGCCCTGATCCGAAAATGCGAACGTCTGCAGATAGCTCGCAGGCAGAAAGAGCTAGCCTGGAAAGCTGTTGCTCAGCCTCATCTGCCCATGGCACTGCTCGCACAGAGGCACAGAGACTGGGGCTGCTTGCTTGTCTTGCCCCCTCAAACTTCAAACGTAACTTAGGTGGTCCGTGCCGGGCGCCTCCGGCAGCCCTGCTCCGAAAATGCGAATGTCTGCAGGTAGCTCGCAGGGAGAAAGAGCTAGCCTGGAAAGCTGTTGCTCAGCCTCATCTGCCCATGGCACTGCTCGCACAGAGGCACAGAGACTGGGGCTGCTTGCTTGTCTTGTCCCCTCAAACTTCAAACGTATCTTAGGTGGTCCGTGCCCTGCGCCTCCGGCAGCCCTGCTCCGAAAATGCAAACATCTGCAGATAGCTCGCAGGCAGAAAGAGCTAGCCTGGAAAGCTGTTGCTCAGCCTCATCTGCCCATGGCACTGCTCGCACAGAGGCACAGAGACTGAGGCTGCTTGCTTGTCTTGCCCCCTCAAACTTCAAACGTAGCTTAGGTGGTCCGTGCCGGGCGCCTTTGGCAGCCCTTTTCCGAAAATGCAAACGTCTGCAGATAGCTCGCAAGCAGAGAGAGCTAGCCTGGAAAGCTGTTGCTCAGCCTCATCTGCCCATGGCACTGCTCGCACAGAGGCACAGAGACTGGGGCTGCTTGCTTGTCTTGTCCCCTCAAACTTCAAACGTATCTTAGGTGGTCCATGCCCTGCGCCTCCGGCAGCCCTGTTCCGAAAAAGCAAACGTCTGCAGATAGCTCGCAGGCAGAAAGAGCTAGCCTGGAAAGCTGTTGCTCAGCCTCATCTGCCCATGGCACTGCTCGCACAGAGGCACAGAGACTGAGGCTGCTTGCTTGTCTTGCCCCCTCAAACTTCAAACGTAGCTTAGGTGGTCCGTGCCGGGCGCCTTCGGCAGCCCTGCTCCGAAAATGCAAACGTCTGCAGATAGCTCGCAGGCAGAAATAGCTAGCCTGGAAAGCTGTTGCTCAGACTCATCTGCCCATGGCACTGCTCGCACAGAGGCACAGAGACTGGGGCTGCTTGCTTGTCTTGCCCCCTCAAACTTCAAACGTAGCTTAGGTGGTCCGTGCCAGGCGCCTCCGGCAGCCCTGCTCCGAAAATGCGAACGTCTGCAGATAGCTCTCAGGCAGAAAGAGCTAGCCTGGAAAGCTGTTGCTCAGCCTCATCTGCCCATGGCACTGCTCGCACAGAGGCACAGAGACTGGGGCTGCTTGCTTGTCTTGTCCCCTCAAACTTCAAACGTAGATTAGGTGGTCCGTGCCGGGCGTCTCAGGCAGCCCTGCTCCGAAAATGCAAACGTCTGCAGATAGCTCGCAGGCAGAAAGAGCTAGCCTGGAAAGCTGTTGCTCAGCCTCATCTGCCCATGGCACTGCTCGCACAGAGGCACAGAGACTGGGGCTGCTTGCTTGTCTTGCCCCTCAAACTTCAAATGTAGCTTAGGTGGTCCGTGCCGGGCGCCTCCGGCAGCCCTGCTCCGAAAATGCGAACGTCTGCAGAGAGCTCGCAGGCAGAAAGAGCTAGCCTGGAAAGCTGTTGCTCAGCCTCATCTGCCCATGGCACTGCTCGCACAGAGGCACAGAGACTGGGGCTGCTTGCTTGTCTTGTCCCCTCAAACTTCAAACGTAGCTTAGGTGGTCCGTGCCGGGCGCTTCCGGCAGCCCCGCTCCGAAAATGCGAACGTCTGCAGATAGCTCGCAGGCAGAAAGAGCTAGCCTGGAAAGCTGTTGCTCAGCCTCATCTGCCCATGGCACTGCTCGCACAGAGGCACAGAGACTGGGGCTGCTTGCTTGTCTTGTCCCCTCAAACTTCAAACGTAGCTTAGGTGGTCTGTGCCGGGCGCTTCCGGCAGCCCTGCTCCGAAAATGCGAACGTCTGCAGATAGCTCGCAGGCAGAAAGAGCTAGCCTGGAAAGCTGTTGCTCAGCCTCATCTGCCCATGGCACTGCTCGCACAGAGGCACAGAGACTGGGGCTGCTTGCTTGTCTTGTCCCCTCAAACTTCAAACGTAGCTTAGGTGGTCCGTGCCAGGTGCCTCCGGCAGCCCTGCTCCGAAAATGCAAACGTCTGCAGATAGCTCGCAGGCAGAAAGAGCTAGCCTGGAAAGCTGTTGCTCAGCCTCATCTGCCCATGGCACTGCTCGCACAGAGGCACAGAGACTGGGGCTGCTTGCTTGTCTTGTCCCCTCAAACTTCAAACGTAGCTTAGGTGGTACGTGCCGGGCGCATCCGGCAGCCCTGCTCCGAAAATGCGAACGTCTGCAGATAGCTCGCAGGCAGAAAGAGCTAGCCTGGAAAGCTGTTGCTCAGCCTCATCTGCCCATGGCACTGCTCGCACAGAGGCACAGAGACTGGTGCGGCTTGCTTGTCTTGTCCCCTCAAACTTCAAACGTAGCTTAGGTGGTCCGTGCCGGGCGCCTCCGGCAGCCCTGCTCCGAAAATGCAAACGTCTGCAGATAGCTCACAGGCAGAAAGAGCTAGCCTGGAAAGCTGTTGCTCAGCCTCATCTGCCCATGGCACTGCTCGCACAGAGGCACAGAGACTGAGGCTGCTTGCTTGTCTTGTCCCCTCAAACTTCAAACGTAGCTTAGGTTGTCCGTACCGGGCGCCTCCGGCAGCCCTGCTCCGAAAATGCAAACGTCTGCAGATAGCTCGCAGGCAGAAAGAGCTAGCCTGGAAAGCTGTTGCTCAGCCTCATCTGCCCATGGCACTGCTCGCACAGAGGCACAGAGACTGGGGCTGCTTGCTTGTCTTGTCCCCTCAAACTTCAAACGTAGCTTAGGTGGTCCGTGCCGGGCGCCTCCGGCAGCCCTGCTCCGAAAATGCGAACGTCTGCAGATAGCTCGCAGGCAGAAAGAGCTAGCCTGGAAAGCTGTTGCTCAGCCTCATCTGCCCATGGCACTGCTCGCACAGAGGCACAGAGACTGGGGCTGCTTGCTTGTCTTGTCCCCTCAAACTTCAAATGTAGCTTAGGTGGTCCGTGCCGGGCGCCTCCGGCAGCCCTGCTCCGAAAATGCAAACGTCTGCAGATAGCTCGCAGGCAGAAAGAGCTAGCCTGGAAAGCTGTTGCTCAGCCTCATCTGCCCATGGCACTGCTCGCACAGAGGCACAGAGACTGGGGCTGCTTGCTTGTTTTGACCGCTCAAACTTCAAACGTAGCTTAGGTGGTCCGTGCCGGGCGCATCCGGCAGCCCTGCTCCAAAAATGCGAACGTCTGCACATAGCTCGCAGGCAGAAAGAGCTAGCCTGGAAAGCTGTTGCTCAGCCTCATCTGCCCATGGCACTGCTCGCACAGAGGCACAGAGACTGGGGCTGCTTGCTTGTCTTGTCCCCTCAAACTTCAAACGTAGCTTAGGTGGTCCGTGCCGTGCGCCTCCGGCAGCCGTGCTCCGAAAATGCAAACGTCTGCAGATAGCTCGCAGGCAGAAAGAGCTAGCCTGGAAAGCTGTTGCTCAGCCTCATCTACCCATGGCACTGCTCGCACAGAGGCACAGAGACTGAGGCTGCTTGCTTGTCTTGCCCCCTCAAACTTCAAACGTAGCTTAGGTGGTCCGTGCCGGGCGCCTTCGGCAGCCCTGCTCCGAAAATGCGAACGTCTGCAGATAGCTCGCAGGCAGAAAGAGCTAGCCTGGAAAGCTGTTGCTCAGCCTCATCTGCCCATGGCACTGCTCGCACAGAGGCACAGAGACTGGGGCTGCTTGCTTGTCTTGCCCCCTCAAACTTCAAACGTAGCTTAGGTGGTCCGTGCCAGGCGCCTACGGCAGCCGTGCTCCGAAAATGCGAATGTCTGCAGATAGCTCGCAGCCAGAAAGAGCTAGCCTGGAAAGCTGTTGCTCAGCCTCATCTGCCCATGGCACTGCTCGCACAGAGGCACAGAGACTGGGGCTGCTTGCTTGTTTTGACCGCTCAAACTTCAAACGTAGCTTAGGTGGTCCGTGCCGGGCGCCTGTGGCAGCCCTTTTCCGAAAATGCAAACGTCTGCAAATAGCTCGCAGGCAGAGAGAGCTAGCCTGGAAAGCTGTTGCTCAGCCTCATCTGCCCATGGCACTGCTCGCACAGAGGCACAGAGACTGGGGCTGCTTGCTTGTCTTGTCCCCTCAAACTTCAAACGTATCTTAGGTGGTCCGTGCCCTGCACCTCCGGCAGCCCTGTTCCGAAAATGCGAACGTCTGCAGATAGCTCGCAGGCAGAAAGAGCTAGCCTGGAAAGCTGTTGCTCAGCCTCATCTGCCCATGGCACTGCTCGCACAGAGGCACAGAGACTGAGGCTGCTTGCTTGTCTTGCCCCCTCAAACTTCAAACGTAGCTTAGGTGGTCCGTGCCAGGTGCCTCCGGCAGCCCTGCTCCGAAAATGCAAACGTCTGCAGATAGCTCTCAGGCAGAAAGAGCTAGCCTGGAAAGCTGTTGCTCAGCCTCATCTGCCCATGGCACTGCTCGCACAGAGGCACAGAGACTGGGGCTGCTTGCTTGTCTTGTCCCCTCAAACTTCAAACGTATCTTAGGTGGTCCGTGCCGGGCGCATCCGGCAGCCCTGCTCCGAAAATGCGAACGTCTGCAGATAGCTCGCAGGCAGAAAGAGCTAGCCTGGAAAGCTGTTGCTCAGCCTCATCTGCCCATGGCACTGCTCGCACAGAGGCACAGAGACTGGTGCGGCTTGCTTGTCTTGTCCCCTCAAACTTCAAACGTAGCTTAGGTGGTCCGTGCCGGGCGCCTCCGGCAGCCCTGCTCCGAAAATGCAAACGTCTGCAGATAGCTCACAGGCAGAAAGAGCTAGCCTGGAAAGCTGTTGCTCAGCCTCATCTGCCCATGGCACTGCTCGCACAGAGGCACAGAGACTGAGGCTGCTTGCTTGTCTTGTCCCCTCAAACTTCAAACGTAGCTTAGGTGGTCCGTACCGGGCGCCTCCGGCAGCCCTGCTCCGAAAATGCAAACGTCTGCAGATAGCTCGCAGGCAGAAAGAGCTAGCCTGGAAAGCTGTTGCTCAGCCTCATCTGCCCATGGCACTGCTCGCACAGAGGCACAGAGACTGGGGCTGCTTGATTGTCTTGTCCCCTCAAACTTCAAACGTAGCTTAGGTGGTCCGTGCCGGGCGCCTCCGGCAGCCCTGCTCCGAAAATGCGAACGTCTGCAGATAGCTCGCAGGCAGAAAGAGCTAGCCTGGAAAGCTGTTGCTCAGCCTCATCTGCCCATGGCACTGCTCGCACAGAGGCACAGAGACTGGGGCTGCTTGCTTGTCTTGTCCCCTCAAACTTCAAACGTAGCTTAGGTGGTCCGTACCGGGCGCCTCCGGCAGCCCTGCTCCGAAAATGCAAACGTCTGCAGATAGCTCGCAGGCAGAAAGAGCTAGCCTGGAAAGCTGTTGCTCAGCCTCATCTGCCCATGGCACTGCTCGCACAGAGGCACAGAGACTGGGGCTGCTTGATTGTCTTGTCCCCTCAAACTTCAAACGTAGCTTAGGTGGTCCGTGCCGGGCGCCTCCGGCAGCCCTGCTCCGAAAATGCGAACGTCTGCAGATAGCTCGCAGGCAGAAAGAGCTAGCCTGGAAAGCTGTTGCTCAGCCTCATCTGCCCATGGCACTGCTCGCACAGAGGCACAGAGACTGGGGCTGCTTGCTTGTCTTGTCCCCTCAAACTTCAAATGTAGCTTAGGTGGTCCGTGCCGGGCGCCTCCGGCAGCCCTGTTCCGAAAATGCAAACGTCTGCAGATAGCTCGCAGGCAGAAAGAGCTAGCCTGGAAAGCTGTTGCTCAGCCTCATCTGCCCATGGCACTGCTCGCACAGAGGCACAGAGACTGGGGCTGCTTGCTTGTTTTGACCGCTCAAACTTCAAACGTAGCTTAGGTGGTCCGTGCCGGGCGCATCCGGCAGCCCTGCTCCGAAAATGCGAACGTCTGCACATAGCTCGCAGGCAGAAAGAGCTAGCCTGGAAAGCTGTTGCTCAGCCTCATCTGCCCATGGCACTGCTCGCACAGAGGCACAGAGACTGGGGCTGCTTGCTTGTTTTCACCGCTCAAACTTCAAACGTAGCTTAGGTGGTCCGTGCCGGGCGCATCCGGCAGCCCTGCTCCGAAAATGCAAACGTCTGCAGATAGCTCGCAGGCAGAAAGAGCTAGCCTGGAAAGCTGTTGCTCAGCCTCATCTACCCATGGCACTGCTCGCACAGAGGCACAGAGACTGAGGCTGCTTGCTTGTCTTGCCCCCTCAAACTTCAAACGTAGCTTAGGTGGTCCGTGCCGGGCGCCTTCGGCAGCCCTGCTCCGAAAATGCGAATGTCTGCAGATAGCTCGCAGCCAGAAAGAGCTAGCCTGGAAAGCTGTTGCTCAGCCTCATCTGCCCATGGCACTGCTCGCACAGAGGCACAGAGACTGGGGCTGCTTGCTTGTCTTGCCCCCTCAAACTTCAAACGTAGCTTAGGTGGTCCGTGCCAGGCGCCTCCGGCAGCCGTGCTCCGAAAATGCGAATGTCTGCAGATAGCTCGCAGCCAGAAAGAGCTAGCCTGGAAAGCTGTTGCTCAGCCTCATCTACCCATGGCACTGCTCGCACAGAGGCACAGAGACTGAGGCTGCTTGCTTGTCTTGCCCCCTCAAACTTCAAACGTAGCTTAGGTGGTCCGTGCCGGGCGCCTTCGGCAGCCCTGCTCCGAAAATGCGAATGTCTGCAGATAGCTCGCAGGCAGAAAGAGCTAGCCTGGAAAGCTGTTGCTCAGCCTCATCTGCCCATGGCACTGCTCGCACAGAGGCACAGAGACTGGGGCTGCTTGCTTGTCTTGCCCCCTCAAACTTCAAACGTAGCTTAGGTGGTCCGTGCCAGGCGCCTCCGGCAGCCGTGCTCCGAAAATGCGAATGTCTGCAGATAGCTCGCAGCCAGAAAGAGCTAGCCTGGAAAGCTGTTGCTCAGCCTCATCTGCCCATGGCACTGCTCGCACGGAGGCACAGAGACTGGGGCTGCTTGCTTGTCTTGTCCCCTCAAACTTCAAACGTATCTTAGGTGGTCTGTGCCGGGCGTCTCAGGCAGCCCAGCTCCGAAAATGCAAACGTCTGCAGATAGCTCGCAGGCAGAAAGAGCTAGCCTGGAAAGCTGTTGCTCAGCCTCATCTGCCCATGGCACTGCTCGCACAGAGGCACAGAGACTGGGGCTGCTTGCTTGTCTTGTCCCCTCAAACTTCAAATGTAGTTTAGGTTGTCCATGCCGGGCGCATCCGGCAGCCCTGCTCCGAAAATGTGAACGTCTGCAGATAGCTCGCAGGCAGAAAGAGCTAGCCTGGAAAGCTGTTGCTCAGCCTCATCTGCCCATGGCACTGCTCGCACAGAGGCACAGAGACTGAGGCTGCTTGCTTGTCTTGTCCCCTCAATCTTCAAATGTAGCTTAGGTGGTCCGTGCCAGGCGCATCCAGCAGCCCTGCTCCGAAAATGCGAACGTCTGCAGATAGCTCGCAGGCATAAAGAGCTAGCCTGGAAAGCTGTTGCTCAGCCTCATCTGCCCATGGCACTGCTCGCACAGAGGCACAGAGACTGGGGCTGCTTGCTTGTCTTGTCCCCTCAAACTTCAAACGTAGCTTAGGTGGTCCGTGCCGGGCGCTTCCGGCAGCCCTGCTCCGAAAATGCGAACGTCTGCAGATAGCTCGCAGGCATAAAGAGCTAGCCTGGAAAGCTGTTGCTCAGCCTCATCTGCCCATGGCACTGCTCGCACAGAGGCACAGAGACTGGGGCTGCTTGCTTGTCTTGCCCCCTCAAACTTCAAACGTAGCTTAGGTGGTCTGTGCCAGGCGCCTCCGGCAGCCCTGCTCCGAAAATGCGAACGTCTGCAGAGAGCTCGCAGGCAGAAAGAGCTAGCCTGGAAAGCTGTTGCTCAGCCTCATCTGCCCATGGCACTGCTCGCACAGAGGCACAGAGACTGGGGCTGCTTGCTTGTTTTGCCCCCTCAAACTTCAAACGTAGCTTAGGTGGTCCGTGCCGGGCGCCTCCGGCAGCCCTGCTCTGAAAATGCAAACGTCTGCAGATAGCTCGCAGGCAGAAAGAGCTAGCCTGGAAAGCTGTTGCTCAGCCTCATCTGCCCATGGCACTGCTCGCACAGAGGCACAGAGACTGGGGCTGCTTGCTTGTCTTGTCCCCTCAAACTTCAAATGTAGCTTAGGTGGTCTGTGCCGGGCGCCTCCGACAGCCCTGCTCCGAAAATGCGAACGTCTGCAGATAGCTCGCAGGCAGAAAGAGCTAGCCTGGAAAGCTGTTGCTCAGCCTCATCTGCCCATGGCACTGCTCGCACAGAGGCACAGAGACTGGGGCTGCTTGCTTGTCTTGCCCCCTCAAACTTCAAACGTAGCTTAGGTGGTCTGTGCCGGGCGCCTCCGGCAGCCCTTCTCCGAAAATGCGAACGTCTGCAGAGAGCTCGCAGGCAGAAAGAGCTAGCCTGGAAAGCTGTTGCTCAGCCTCATCTGCCCATGGCACTGCTCGCATAGAGGCACAGAGACTGGGGCTGCTTGCTTGTCTTGTCCCCTCAAACTTCAAATGTAGCTTAGGTGGTCCGTGCCGGGCGCATCCGGCAGCCCTGCTCCGAAAATGCGAACGTCTGCAGATAGCTCGCAGGCAGAAAGAGCTAGCCTGGAAAGCTGTTGCTCAGCCTCATCTGCCCATGGCACTGCTCGCACAGAGGCACAGAGACTGGGGCTGCTTGCTTGTCTTGCCCCCTCAAACTTCAAACGTAGCTTAGGTGGTCCGTGCCGGGCGCCTCCGGCAGCCCTGCTCCGAAAATGCGAACGTCTGCAGATAGCTCGCAGGCAGAAAGAGCTAGCCTGGAAAGCTGTTGCTCAGCCTCATCTGCCCATGGCACTGCTCGCACAGAGGCACAGAGACTGGGGCTGCTTGCTTGTCTTGTCCCCTCAAACTTCAAATGTAGTTTAGGTGGTCCGTGCCGGGCGCATCCAGCAGCCCTGCTCCGAAAATGCGAACGTCTGCAGATAGCTCGCAGGCAGAAAGAGCTAGCCTGGAAAGCTGTTGCTCAGCCTCATCTGCCCATGGCACTGCTCGCACAGAGGCACAGAGACTGGGGCTGCTTGCTTGTTTTCACCGCTCAAACTTCAAACGTAGCTTAGGTGGTCCGTGCCGGGCGCATCCGGCAGCCCTGCTCCGAAAATGCGAACGTCTGCACATAGCTCGCAGCCAGAAAGAGCTAGCCTGGAAAGCTGTTGCTCAGCCTCATCTGCCCATGGCACTGCTTGCACAGAGGCACAGAGACTGGGGCTGCTTGCTTGTCTTGTCCCTTCAAACTTCAAACGTAGCTTAGGAGGGCCGTGCCGGGTGCTTGCGGCAGCGCTGCTCCGAAAATGCGAACATCTGCAGATAGCTCGCAGGCAGAAAGAGCTAGCCTGGAAAACTGTTGCTCAGCCTCATCTGCCCATGGCACTGCTCGCACAGAGGCACAGAGACTGGGGCTGCTTGCTTGTCTTGTCCCCTCAAACTTCAAACGTAGCTTAGGTGGTCCGTGCCGGGCGACTCCGGCAGCCCTGCTCCGAAAATCCAAACGTCTGCAGATAGCTCGCAGGCAGAAAGAGCTAGCCTGGAAAGCTGTTGCTCAGCCTCATCTGCCCATGGCACTGCTCGCACAGAGGCACAGAGACTGGGGCTGCTTGCTTGTCTTGCCCCCTCAAACTTCAAACGTATCTTTTGGCTCTTTGTGCCGGGCAGTTCCGGCAGCCCTGCTCCGAAAATGCGAACATCTGCAGATAGCACGCAGGCAGAAAGAGCTAGCCTGGAAAACTGTTGCTCAGCCTCATCTGCCCATGGCACTGCTCGCACAGAGGCACAGAGACTGGGGCTGCTTGCTTGTCTTGTCCCCTCAAACTTCAAACGTAGCTTAGGTGGTCTGTGCTGGGCGACTCCGGCAGCCCTGCTCCGAAATCCAAACGTCTGCAGATAGCTCGCAGGCAGAAAGAGCTAGCCTGGAATGCTGTTGCTCAGCCTCATCTGCCCATGGCACTGCTCGCACAGAGGCACAGAGACTGGGGCTGCTTGCTTGTCTTGTCCCCTCAAACTTCAAACGTAGCTTAGGTGGTCCGTGCCGGGCGGTTCCGGCAGCCCTGCTCCGAAAATGCGAACGTCTGCAGGTAGCTTGCAGGCAGAAAGAGCTAGCCTGGAAAGCTGTTGCTCAGCCTCATCTGCCCATGGCACTGCTCGCACAGAGGCACAGAGACTGGGGCTGCTTGCTTGTCTTGTCCCCTCAAACTTCAAATGTATATTTTGGCTGTTTGTGCAAGGCGCTTCCGCAGCCCTGCTCCGAAAATGCAAACGTCTGCAGATAGCTCGCAGGCAGAAAGAGCTAGCCTGGAAAGCTGTTGCTCAGCCTCATCTGCCCATGGCACTGCTCGCACAAGGCACAGAGAATGGGGCTGCTTGCTTGTCTTGCCCCCTCAAACTTCAAACGTATCTTTTGGCTGTTTGTGCCAGGTGCTTCCGGCATATGTGCTCCGAAAATGCGAACGTCTGCAGATAGCTCACAGCCAGAAAGAGCTAGCCTGGAAAGCTTTTGCTCATCCTCATCTGCCCATGGCACTGCTTGCACAGAGCCACAGAGACTGGGGCTGCTTGCTTGTCTTGTCCCCTCAAACTTCAAACGTAGTATGGTTGTCCGTGCCGGGTGCTTGCGGCAGCCCTGCTCCGAAAATGCGAACATCTGCAGATAGCTCGCAGGCAGAAAGAGCTAGCCTGGAAAAATGTCGCTCAGCCTCATCTGCCCATGGCACTGCTCACACAGAGGCACAGAGACTGGGGCTGCTTGCTTGTCTTGTCCCCTCAAACTTCAAACATAGCTTAGGTGGTCCGTGCTGGGCGACTCCGGCAGCCCTGCTCCGAAAATGCAAACGTCTGCAGATAGCTCGCAGGCAGAAAGAGCTAGCCTGGAAAGCTGTTGCTCAGCCTCATCTGCCCATGGCACTGCTCGCACAGAGGCACAGAGAATGGGGCTGCTTGCTTGTCTTGCCCCCTCAAACTTCAAACGTAGCTTTTGGCTGTTTGTGCCAGGCGCTTCCGGCAGACCTGCTCTGAAAATGCGAACGTCTGCAGATAGCTCGCAGGCAGAAAGAGCTAGCCTGGAAAAATGTTGCTCAGCCTCATCTGCCCATGGCACTGCTCACACAGAGGCACAGAGACTGGGGCTGCTTGCTTGTCTTGTCCCCTCAAACTTCAAACATAGCTTAGGTGGTCCGTGCCGGGCGCCTCCGGCAGCCCTGCTCCGAAAATCCAAACGTCTGCAGATAGCTCGCAGGCAGAAAGAGCTAGCCTGGAAAGCTGTTGCTCAGCCTCATCTGCCCATGGCACTGCTCGCACAGAGGCACAGAGACTGGGGCTGCTTGCTTGTCTTGCCCCCTCAAACTTCAAACGTATCTTTTGGATGTTTGTGCCAGGCGCTTCCGGCAGACCTGCTCTGAAAATGCGAACGTCTGCAGATAGCTCGCAGGCAGAAAGAGCTAGCCTGGAAAGCTGTTGCTCAGCCTCATCTGCCCATGGCACTGCTCGCACAGAGGCACAGAGACTGGGGCTGCTTGCTTGTCTTGCCCCCTCAAACTTCAAACGTAGCTTAGGTGGTCCGTGTCGGGCGCCTCCGGCAGTCCTACTCCGAAAATGCGAACGTCTGCAGATAGCTCGCAGCCAGAAAGAGCTAGCCTGGAAAGCTGTTGCTCAGCCTCATCTGCCCATGGCACTGCTCGCACAGAGGCACAGAGACTGGGGCTGCTTGCTTGTCTTGCCCCCTCAAACTTCAAACGTAGCTTAGGTGGTCTGTGCCGGGCGCCTCCGGCAGCCCTTCTCCGAAAATGCGAACGTCTGCAGAGAGCTCGCAGGCAGAAAGAGCTAGCCTGGAAAGCTGTTGCTCAGCCTCATCTGCCCATGGCACTGCTCGCATAGAGGCACAGAGACTGGGGCTGCTTGCTTGTCTTGTCCCCTCAAACTTCAAATGTAGCTTAGGTGGTCCGTGCCGGGCGCATCCGGCAGCCCTGCTCCGAAAATGCGAACGTCTGCAGATAGCTCGCAGGCAGAAAGAGCTAGCCTGGAAAGCTGTTGCTCAGCCTCATCTGCCCATGGCACTGCTCGCACAGAGGCACAGAGACTGGGGCTGCTTGCTTGTCTTGCCCCCTCAAACTTCAAACGTAGCTTAGGTGGTCCGTGCCGGGCGCCTCCGGCAGCCCTGCTCCGAAAATGCGAACGTCTGCAGATAGCTCGCAGGCAGAAAGAGCTAGCCTGGAAAGCTGTTGCTCAGCCTCATCTGCCCATGGCACTGCTCGCACAGAGGCACAGAGACTGGGGCTGCTTGCTTGTCTTGTCCCCTCAAACTTCAAATGTAGTTTAGGTGGTCCGTGCCGGGCGCATCCAGCAGCCCTGCTCCGAAAATGCGAACGTCTGCAGATAGCTCGCAGGCAGAAAGAGCTAGCCTGGAAAGCTGTTGCTCAGCCTCATCTGCCCATGGCACTGCTCGCACAGAGGCACAGAGACTGGGGCTGCTTGCTTGTTTTCACCGCTCAAACTTCAAACGTAGCTTAGGTGGTCCGTGCCGGGCGCATCCGGCAGCCCTGCTCCGAAAATGCGAACGTCTGCACATAGCTCGCAGCCAGAAAGAGCTAGCCTGGAAAGCTGTTGCTCAGCCTCATCTGCCCATGGCACTGCTTGCACAGAGGCACAGAGACTGGGGCTGCTTGCTTGTCTTGTCCCTTCAAACTTCAAACGTAGCTTAGGAGGGCCGTGCCGGGTGCTTGCGGCAGCGCTGCTCCGAAAATGCGAACATCTGCAGATAGCTCGCAGGCAGAAAGAGCTAGCCTGGAAAACTGTTGCTCAGCCTCATCTGCCCATGGCACTGCTCGCACAGAGGCACAGAGACTGGGGCTGCTTGCTTGTCTTGTCCCCTCAAACTTCAAACGTAGCTTAGGTGGTCCGTGCCGGGCGACTCCGGCAGCCCTGCTCCGAAAATCCAAACGTCTGCAGATAGCTCGCAGGCAGAAAGAGCTAGCCTGGAAAGCTGTTGCTCAGCCTCATCTGCCCATGGCACTGCTCGCACAGAGGCACAGAGACTGGGGCTGCTTGCTTGTCTTGCCCCCTCAAACTTCAAACGTATCTTTTGGCTCTTTGTGCCGGGCAGTTCCGGCAGCCCTGCTCCGAAAATGCGAACATCTGCAGATAGCACGCAGGCAGAAAGAGCTAGCCTGGAAAACTGTTGCTCAGCCTCATCTGCCCATGGCACTGCTCGCACAGAGGCACAGAGACTGGGGCTGCTTGCTTGTCTTGTCCCCTCAAACTTCAAACGTAGCTTAGGTGGTCTGTGCTGGGCGACTCCGGCAGCCCTGCTCCGAAATCCAAACGTCTGCAGATAGCTCGCAGGCAGAAAGAGCTAGCCTGGAATGCTGTTGCTCAGCCTCATCTGCCCATGGCACTGCTCGCACAGAGGCACAGAGACTGGGGCTGCTTGCTTGTCTTGTCCCCTCAAACTTCAAACGTAGCTTAGGTGGTCCGTGCCGGGCGGTTCCGGCAGCCCTGCTCCGAAAATGCGAACGTCTGCAGGTAGCTTGCAGGCAGAAAGAGCTAGCCTGGAAAGCTGTTGCTCAGCCTCATCTGCCCATGGCACTGCTCGCACAGAGGCACAGAGACTGGGGCTGCTTGCTTGTCTTGTCCCCTCAAACTTCAAATGTATATTTTGGCTGTTTGTGCAAGGCGCTTCCGCAGCCCTGCTCCGAAAATGCAAACGTCTGCAGATAGCTCGCAGGCAGAAAGAGCTAGCCTGGAAAGCTGTTGCTCAGCCTCATCTGCCCATGGCACTGCTCGCACAAGGCACAGAGAATGGGGCTGCTTGCTTGTCTTGCCCCCTCAAACTTCAAACGTATCTTTTGGCTGTTTGTGCCAGGTGCTTCCGGCATATGTGCTCCGAAAATGCGAACGTCTGCAGATAGCTCACAGCCAGAAAGAGCTAGCCTGGAAAGCTTTTGCTCATCCTCATCTGCCCATGGCACTGCTTGCACAGAGCCACAGAGACTGGGGCTGCTTGCTTGTCTTGTCCCCTCAAACTTCAAACGTAGTATGGTTGTCCGTGCCGGGTGCTTGCGGCAGCCCTGCTCCGAAAATGCGAACATCTGCAGATAGCTCGCAGGCAGAAAGAGCTAGCCTGGAAAAATGTCGCTCAGCCTCATCTGCCCATGGCACTGCTCACACAGAGGCACAGAGACTGGGGCTGCTTGCTTGTCTTGTCCCCTCAAACTTCAAACATAGCTTAGGTGGTCCGTGCTGGGCGACTCCGGCAGCCCTGCTCCGAAAATGCAAACGTCTGCAGATAGCTCGCAGGCAGAAAGAGCTAGCCTGGAAAGCTGTTGCTCAGCCTCATCTGCCCATGGCACTGCTCGCACAGAGGCACAGAGAATGGGGCTGCTTGCTTGTCTTGCCCCCTCAAACTTCAAACGTAGCTTTTGGCTGTTTGTGCCAGGCGCTTCCGGCAGACCTGCTCTGAAAATGCGAACGTCTGCAGATAGCTCGCAGGCAGAAAGAGCTAGCCTGGAAAAATGTTGCTCAGCCTCATCTGCCCATGGCACTGCTCACACAGAGGCACAGAGACTGGGGCTGCTTGCTTGTCTTGTCCCCTCAAACTTCAAACATAGCTTAGGTGGTCCGTGCCGGGCGCCTCCGGCAGCCCTGCTCCGAAAATCCAAACGTCTGCAGATAGCTCGCAGGCAGAAAGAGCTAGCCTGGAAAGCTGTTGCTCAGCCTCATCTGCCCATGGCACTGCTCGCACAGAGGCACAGAGACTGGGGCTGCTTGCTTGTCTTGCCCCCTCAAACTTCAAACGTATCTTTTGGATGTTTGTGCCAGGCGCTTCCGGCAGACCTGCTCTGAAAATGCGAACGTCTGCAGATAGCTCGCAGGCAGAAAGAGCTAGCCTGGAAAGCTGTTGCTCAGCCTCATCTGCCCATGGCACTGCTCGCACAGAGGCACAGAGACTGGGGCTGCTTGCTTGTCTTGCCCCCTCAAACTTCAAACGTAGCTTAGGTGGTCCGTGTCGGGCGCCTCCGGCAGTCCTACTCCGAAAATGCGAACGTCTGCAGATAGCTCGCAGCCAGAAAGAGCTAGCCTGGAAAGCTGTTGCTCAGCCTCATCTGCCCATGGCACTGCTCGCACAGAGGCACAGAGACTGGGGCTGCTTGCTTGTCTTGCCCCCTCAAACTTCAAACTTATCTTTTGGCTGTTTGTGCCAGGCGCTTCCGGTATCCCCGCTCCGAAAATGCAAAAGTCTGCAGATAGCTCGCAGCCAGAAAGAGCTAGCCTGGAAAGCTGTTGCTCATCCTCATCTGCCCATGGCACTGCTTGCACAGAGGCACAGAGACTGGGGCTGCTTGCTTGTCTTGTCTCCTCAAACTTCAAACGTAGCTTAGGTGGTCCGTGCCGGGTGCTTGCGGCAGCCCTGCTCCGAAAATGCGAACGTCTGCAGATAGCTCGCAGGCAGAAAGAGCTGGCCTGGAAAACTGTTGCTCAGCCTCATCTGCCCATGGCACTGCTCGCACAGAGGCACAGAGACTGGGGCTGCTTGCTTGTCTTGTCCCTTCAAACTTCAAACGTAGCTTAGGAGGGCCCTGCCGGGTGCTTGCGGCAGCGCTGCTCCGAAAATGCGAACATCTGCAGATAGCTCGCAGGCAGAAAGAGCTAGCCTGGAAAACTGTTGCTCAGCCTCATCTGCCCATGGCACTGCTCGCACAGAGGCACAGAGACTGGGGCTGCTTGCTTGTCTTGTCCCCTCAAACTTCAAACGTAGCTTAGGTGGTCCGTGCCGGGCGACTCCGGCAGCCCTGCTCCGAAAATCCAAACGTCTGCAGATAGCTCGCAGGCAGAAAGAGCTAGCCTGGAAAGCTGTTGCTCAGCCTCATCTGCCCATGGCACTGCTCGCACAGAGGCACAGAGACTGGGGCTGCTTGCTTGTCTTGCCCCCTCAAACTTCAAACGTATCTTTTGGCTCTTTGTGCCGGGCAGTTCCGGCAGCCCTGCTCCGAAAATGCGAACATCTGAAGATAGCTCGCAGGCAGAAAGAGCTAGCCTGGAAAGCTGTTGCTCAGCCTCATCTGCCCATGGCACTGCTCGCACAGAGGCACAGAGACTGGGGCTGCTTGCTTGTCTTGTCCCCTCAAACTTCAAACGTAGCTTAGGTGGTCTGTGCTGGGCGACTCCGGCAGCCCTGCTCCGAAAATCCAAACGTCTGCAGATAGCTCGCAGGCAGAAAGAGCTAGCCTGGAATGCTGTTGCTCAGCCTCATCTGCCCATGGCACTGCTCGCACAGAGGCACAGAGACTGGGGCTGCTTGCTTGTCTTGTCCCCTCAAACTTCAAACGTAGCTTAGGTGGTCCGTGCCGGGCGGTTCCGGCAGCCCTGCTCCGAAAATGCGAACGTCTGCAGGTAGCTCGCAGGCAGAAAGAGCTAGCCTGGAAAGCTGTTGCTCAGCCTCATCTGCCCATGGCACTGCTCGCACAGAGGCACAGAGACTGGGGCTGCTTGCTTGTCTTGTCCCCTCAAACTTCAAATGTATATTTTGGCTGTTTGTGCAAGGCGCTTCCGCAGCCCTGCTCCGAAAATGCAAACGTCTGCAGATAGCTCGCAGGCAGAAAGAGCTAGCCTGGAAAGCTGTTGCTCAGCCTCATCTGCCCATGGCACTGCTCGCACAAGGCACAGAGAATGGGGCTGCTTGCTTGTCTTGCCCCCTCAAACTTCAAACGTAGCTTTTGGCTGTTTGTGCCAGGTGCTTCCGGCATATGTGCTCCGAAAATTCGAACGTCTGCAGATAGCTCACAGCCAGAAAGAGCTAGCCTGGAAAGCTTTTGCTCATCCTCATCTGCCCATGGCACTGCTTGCACAGAGCCACAGAGACTGGGGCTGCTTGCTTGTCTTGTCCCCTCAAACTTCAAACGTAGTATGGTTGTCCGTGCCGGGTGCTTGCGGCAGCCCTGCTCCGAAAATGCGAACATCTGCAGATAGCTCGCAGGCAGAAAGAGCTAGCCTGGAAAGCTGTTGCTCAGCCTCATCTGCCCATGGCACTGCTCACACAGAGGCACAGAGACTGGGGCTGCTTGCTTGTCTTGTCCCCTCAAACTTCAAACATAGCTTAGGTGGTCCGTGCTGGGCGACTCCGGCAGCCCTGCTCCGAAAATGCAAACGTCTGCAGATAGCTCGCAGGCAGAAAGAGCTAGCCTGGAAAGCTGTTGCTCAGCCTCATCTGCCCATGGCACTGCTCGCACAGAGGCACAGAGACTGGGGCTGCTTGCTTGTCTTGCCCCCTCAAACTTCAAACGTATCTTTTGGATGTTTGTGCCAGGCGTTTCCGGCAGACCTGCTCTGAAAATGCGAACGTCTGCAGATAGCTCGCAGGCAGAAAGAGCTAGCCTGGAAAGCTGTTGCTCAGCCTCATCTGCCCATGGCACTGCTCGCACAGAGGCACAGAGACTGGGGCTGCTTGCTTGTCTTGCCCCCTCAAACTTCAAACGTAGCTTAGGTGGTCCGTGTCGGGCACCTCCGGCAGTCCTACTCCGAAAATGCGAACGTCTGCAGATAGCTCGCAGCCAGAAAGAGCTAGCCTGGAAAGCTGTTGCTCAGCCTCATCTGCCCATGGCACTGCTCGCACAGAGGCACAGAGACTGGGGCTGCTTGCTTGTCTTGCCCCCTCAAACTTCAAATGTATCTTTTGGCTGTTTGTGCCAGGCGCTTCCGGCATCCCCGCTCCAAAAATGCAAAAGTCTGCAGATAGCTCGCAGGCAGAAAGAGCTAGCCTGGAAAGCTGTTGCTCATCCTCATCTGCCCATGGCACTGCTCGCACAGAGGCACAGAGACTGGGGCTGCTTGCTTGTCTTGTCTCCTCAAACTTCAAACGTAGTATGGTTGTCCGTGCCGGGTGCATCCGGCAGCCCTGCTCCGAAAATGCGAACGTCTGCAGATAGCTCGCAGGCAGAAAGAGCTGGCCTGGAAAGCTGTTGCTCAGCCTCATCTGCCCATGGCACTGCTCGCACAGAGGCACAGAGACTGGGGCTGCTTGCTTGTCTTGTCCCTTCAAACTTCAAACGTAGCTTAGGAGGGCCGTGCCGGGTGCTTGCGGCAGCGCTGCTCCGAAAATGCGAACGTCTGCAGATAGCTCGCAGGCAGAAAGAGCTAGCCTGGAAAACTGTTGCTCAGCCTCATCTGCCCATGGCACTGCTCGCACAGAGGCACAGAGACTGGGGCTGCTTGCTTGTCTTGTCCCCTCAATCTTCAAACGTAGCTTAGGTGGTCCGTGCCGGGCGACTCCGGCAGCCCTGCTTCGAAAATCCAAACGTCTGCAGATAGCTCGCAGGCAGAAAGAGCTAGCCTGGAAAGCTGTTGCTCAGCCTCATCTGCCCATGGCACTGCTCGCACAGAGGCACAGAGACTGGGGCTGCTTGCTTGTCTTGCCCCCTCAAACTTCAAATATATCTTTTGGCTCTTTGTGCCGGGCAGTTCCGGCAGCCCTGCTCCGAAAATGCGAACATCTGCAGATAGCTCGCAGGCAGAAAGAGCTAGCCTGGAAAGCTGTTGCTCAGCCTCATCTGCCCATGGCACTGCTCGCACCGAGGCACAGAGACTGGGGCTGCTTGCTTGTCTTGCCCCCTCAATCTTCAAACGTAGCTTAGGTGGTCCGTGCCGGGTGCTTCCGGCAGCCATGCTCCGAAAATGCGAACGTCTGCAGATAGCTCGCAGGCAGAAAGAGCTAGCCTGGAAAGCTGTTGCTCAGCCTCATCTGCCCATGGCACTGCTCGCACAGAGGCACAGAGACTGGGGCTGCTTGCTTGTCTTGTCCCCTCGAACTTCAAACATAGCTTAGGTGGTCCGTGCCGGGCGCATCCGGCAGCCCTGCTCCGAAAATGCGAACGTCTGCAGATAGCTCGCAGGCAGAAAGAGCTAGCCTGGAAAGCTGTTGCTCAGCCTCATCTGCCCATGGCACTGCTCGCACAGAGGCACAGAGACTGGGGCTGCTTGCTTGTCTTGTCCCCTCAAACTTCAAACGTAGCTTAGGTGGTCTGTGCCGGGCGCCTCCGGCAGCCCTGCTCCGAAAATGCGAACGTTTGCAGATAGCTCGCAGGCAGAAAGAGCTAGCCTGGAAAGCTGTTGCTCAGCCTCATCTGCCCATGGCACTGCTCGCACAGAGGCACAGAGACTGGGGCTGCTTGCTTGTCTTGTCCCCTCAAACTTCAAACGTAGCTTAGGTGGTCCGGGCCGGGCGCCTCCGGCAGCCATGCTCCGAAAATGCGAACGTCTGCAGGTAGCTCGCAGGCAGAAAGAGCTAGCCTGGAAAGCTGTTGCTCAGCCTCATCTGCCCATGGCACTGCTCGCACAGAGGCACATAGACTGGGGCTGCTTGCTTGTCTTGTCCCCTCAAACTTCAAACGTAGTTTAGGTGGTCCGTGCTGGGCGACTCCGGCAGCCCTGCTCCAAAAATGCGAACGTCTGCAGATAGCTCGCAGGCAGAAAGAGCTAGCCTGTAAAAATGTTGCTCAGCCTCATCTGCCCATGGCACTGCTCGCACAGAGGCACAGAGACTGGGGCTGCTTCCTTGTCTTGTCCCGTCGAACTTCAAATGTATCTTTTGGCTGTTTGTGCAAGGCGCTTCCGCAGCCCTGCTCCGAAAATGCAAACGTCTGCAGATAGCTCGCAGGCAGAAAGAGCTAGCCTGGAAAGCTGTTGCTCAGCCTCATCTGCCCATGGCACTGCTCGCACAGAGGCACAGAGACTGGGGCTGCTTGCTTGTCTTGTCCCCTCAAACTTCAAACGTAGCTTAGGTGGTCTATGCAGGGTGCTTGCGGCAGCGCTGCTCCGAAAATGCGAACGTCTGCAGATAGCTCGCAGGCAGAAAGAGCTAGCCTGGAAAGCTGTTGCTCAGCCTCATCTGCCCATGGCACTGCTCGCACAGAGGCACAGATACTGGGGCTGCTTGCTTGTCTTGTTCCCTCAAACTTCAAACGTAGCTTAGGTGGTCCATGCCGGGCGGTTCCGGCAGCCCTGCTCCGAAAATGCGAACGTCTGCAGATAGCTCGCAGGCAGAAAGAGCTAGCCTGGAAAGCTGTTGCTCAGCCTCATCTGCCCATGGCACTGCTCGCACAGAGGCACAGAGACTGGGGCTGCTTGCTTGTCTTGCCCCCTCAAACTTCAAAAATATCTTTTGGCTCTTTGTGCCGGGCAGTTCCGGCAGCCCTGCTCCGAAAATGCGAACATCTGCAGATAGCTCGCAGGCAGAAAGAGCTAGCCTGGAAAGCTGTTGCTCAGCCTCATCTGCCCATGGCACTGCTCGCACCGAGGCACAGAGACTGGGGCTGCTTGCTTGTCTTGCCCCCTCAATCTTCAAACGTAGCTTAGGTGGTCCGTGCCGGGTGCTTCCGGCAGCCATGCTCCGAAAATGCGAACGTCTGCAGATAGCTCGCAGGCAGAAAGAGCTAGCCTGGAAAGCTGTTGCTCAGCCTCATCTGCCCATGGCACTGCTCGCACAGAGGCACAGAGACTGGGGCTGCTTGCTTGTCTTGTCCCCTCGAACTTCAAACATAGCTTAGGTGGTCCGTGCCGGGCGCATCCGGCAGCCCTGCTCCGAAAATGCGAACGTCTGCAGATAGCTCGCAGGCAGAAAGAGCTAGCCTGGAAAGCTGTTGCTCAGCCTCATCTGCCCATGGCACTGCTCGCACAGAGGCACAGAGACTGGGGCTGCTTGCTTGTCTTGTCCCCTCAAACTTCAAACGTATCTTAGGTGGTCTGTGCCGGGCGCCTCCGGCAGCCCTGCTCCGAAAATGCGAACGTTTGCAGATAGCTCGCAGGCAGAAAGAGCTAGCCTGGAAAGCTGTTGCTCAGCCTCATCTGCCCATGGCACTGCTCGCACAGAGGCACAGAGACTGGGGCTGCTTGCTTGTCTTGTCCCCTCAAACTTCAAACGTAGCTTAGGTGGTCCGGGCCGGGCGCCTCCGGCAGCCATGCTCCGAAAATGCGAACGTCTGCAGGTAGCTCGCAGGCAGAAAGAGCTAGCCTGGAAAGCTGTTGCTCAGCCTCATCTGCCCATGGCACTGCTCGCACAGAGGCACATAGACTGGGGCTGCTTGCTTGTCTTGTCCCCTCAAACTTCAAACGTAGTTTAGGTGGTCCGTGCTGGGCGACTCCGGCAGCCCTGCTCCAAAAATGCGAACGTCTGCAGATAGCTCGCAGGCAGAAAGAGCTAGCCTGTAAAAATGTTGCTCAGCCTCATCTGCCCATGGCACTGCTCGCACAGAGGCACAGAGACTGGGGCTGCTTCCTTGTCTTGTCCCGTCGAACTTCAAATGTATCTTTTGGCTGTTTGTGCAAGGCGCTTCCGCAGCCCTGCTCCGAAAATGCAAACGTCTGCAGATAGCTCGCAGGCAGAAAGAGCTAGCCTGGAAAGCTGTTGCTCAGCCTCATCTGCCCATGGCACTGCTCGCACAGAGGCACAGAGACTGGGGCTGCTTGCTTGTCTTGTCCCCTCAAACTTCAAACGTAGCTTAGGTGGTCTATGCAGGGTGCTTGCGGCAGCGCTGCTCCGAAAATGCGAACGTCTGCAGATAGCTCGCAGGCAGAAAGAGCTAGCCTGGAAAGCTGTTGCTCAGCCTCATCTGCCCATGGCACTGCTCGCACAGAGGCACAGATACTGGGGCTGCTTGCTTGTCTTGTTCCCTCAAACTTCAAACGTAGCTTAGGTGGTCCATGCCGGGCGGTTCCGGCAGCCCTGCTCCGAAAATGCGAACGTCTGCAGATAGCTCGCAGGCAGAAAGAGCTAGCCTGGAAAGCTGTTGCTCAGCCTCATCTGCCCATGGCACTGCTCGCACAGAGGCACAGAGACTGGGGCTGCTTGCTTGTCTTGTCCCCTCAAACTTCAAACGTAGCTTAGGTGGTCCGTGCCGGGCGCCTCCGGCAGCCATGCTCCGAAAATGCGAACGTCTGCAGATAGCTCGCAGGCAGAAAGAGCTAGCCTGGAAAGCTGTTGCTCAGCCTCATCTGCCCATGGCACTGCTCGCACAGAGGCACAGAGACTGGGGCTGCTTGCTTGTCTTGTCCCCTCAAACTTCAAACGTAGTTTAGGTGGTCCGTGCTGGGCGCCTCCGGCAGCCCTGCTCCAAAAATGCGAACGTCTGCAGATAGCTCGCAGGCAGAAAGAGCTAGCCTGGAAAGCTGTTGCTCAGCCTCATCTGCCCATGGCACTGCTCGCACAGAGGCACAGAGACTGGGGCTGCTTGCTTGTCTTGTCCCCTCAAACTTCAAACGTAGCTTAGGTGGTCCATGCAGGGTGCTTGCGGCAGCGCTGCTCCGAAAATGCGAACATCTGCAGATAGCTCGCAGGCAGAAAGAGCTAGCCTAGAAAACTGTTGCTCAGCCTCATCTGCCCATGGCACTGCTCGCACAGAGGCACAGAGACTGGGGCTGCTTGCTTGTCTTGCCCCCTCAAACTTCAAATGTAGTTTAGGTGGTCCGTGCTGGGCGACTCCGGCAGCCCTGCTCCAAAAATGCGAACGTCTGCAGATAGCTCGCAGGCAGAAAGAGCTAGCCTGGAAAGCTGTTGCTCAGCCTCATCTGCCCATGGCACTGCTCGCACAGAGGCACAGAGACTGGGGCTGCTTGCTTGTCTTGTCCCCTCGAACTTCAAATGTAGCTTAGGTGGTCCGTGCCGGGCGCTTCCGGCAGCCCTGCTCCGAAAATGCGAACGTCTGCAGATAGCTCGCAGGCAGAAAGAGCTAGCCTGGAAAGCTGTTGCTCAGACTCATCTGCCCATGGCACTGCTCGCACAGAGGCACAGAGACTGGGGCTGCTTGCTTGTCTTGCCCCCTCAAACTTCAAACGTAACTTAGGTGGTCCGTGCCGGGCGCCTCCGGCAGCCCTGCTCCGAAAATGCGAATGTCTGCAGGTAGCTCGCAGGGAGAAAGAGCTAGCCTGGAAAGCTGTTGCTCAGCCTCATCTGCCCATGGCACTGCTCGCACAGAGGCACAGAGACTGGGGCTGCTTGATTGTCTTGTCCCCTCAAACTTAAAACGTAGCTTAGGTGGTCCGTGCCGGGCGCCTCCGGCAGCCGTGCTCCGAAAATGCGAATGTCTGCAGGTAGCTCGCAGGGAGAAAGAGCTAGCCTGGAAAGCTGTTGCTCAGCCTCATCTGCCCATGGCACTGCTCGCACAGAGGCACAGAGACTGGGGCTGCTTGCTTGTCTTGTTCCCTCAAACTTCAAACGTAGCTTAGGTGGTCCGTGCCGGGCGGTTCCGGCAGCCCTGCTCCGAAAATGCGAACGTCTGCAGATAGCTCGCAGGCAGAAAGAGCTAGCCTGGAAAGCTGTTGCTCAGCCTCATCTGCCCATGGCACTGCTCGCACAGAGGCACAGAGACTGGGGCTGCTTGCTTGTCTTGTCCCCTCAAACTTCAAACGTAGCTTAGGTGGTCCGTGCCGGGCGCCTCCGGCAGCCCAGCTCCGAAAATGCGAACGTCTGCAGATAGCTCGCAGGCAGAAAGAGCTAGCCTGGAAACCTGTTGCTCAGCCTCATCTGCCCATGGCACTGCTCGCACAGAGGCACAGAGACTGGGGCTGCTTGCTTGTCTTGTCCCCTCAAACTTCAAATGTAGTTTAGGTGGTCCGTGCTGGGTGACTCCGGCAGCCCTGCTCCAAAAATGCGAACGTCTGCAGATAGCTCGCAGGCAGAAAGAGCTAGCCTGGAAAGCTGTTGCTCAGCCTCATCTGCCCAAGGCACTGCTCGCACAGAGGCACAGAGACTGGGGCTGCTTGCTTGTCTTGTCCCCTCAAACTTCAAATGTATCTTTTGGCTGTTTGTGCAAGGCGCTTCCGCAGCCCTGCTCCGAAAATGCAAACGTCTGCAGATAGCTCGCAGGCAGAAAGAGCTAGCCTGGAAAGCTGTTGCTCAGCCTCATCTGCCCATGGCACTGCTCGCACAGAGGCACAGAGACTGGGGCTGCTTGCTTGTCTTGTCCCCTAAAACTTCAAACGTAGCTTAGGTGGTCCATGCAGGGTGCTTGCGGCAGCGCTGCTCCGAAAATGCGAACATCTGCAGATAGCTCGCAGGCAGAAAGAGCTAGCCTGGAAAGCTGTTGCTCAGCCTCATCTGCCCATGGCACTGCTCGCACAGAGGCACAGAGACTGGGGCTGCTTGCTTGTCTTGTCCCCTCAAACTTCAAACGTATCTTAGGTGGTCCGTGCCCTGCGCCTCCGGCAGCCCTGTTCCGAAAATGCAAACGTCTGCAGATAGCTCGCAGGCAGAAAGAGCTAGCCTGGAAAGCTGTTGCTCAGCCTCATCTGCCCATGGCACTGCTCGCACAGAGGCACAGAGACTGAGGCTGCTTGCTTGTCTTGCCCCCTCAAACTTCAAACGTAGCTTAGGTGGTCCGTGCCGGGCGCCTTTGGCAGCCCTTTTCCGAAAATGCAAACGTCTGCAGATAGCTCGCAGGCAGAGAGAGCTAGCCTGGAAAGCTGTTGCTCAGCCTCATCTGCCCATGGCACTGCTCGCACAGAGGCACAGAGACTGGGGCTGCTTGCTTGTCTTGTCCCCTCAAACTTCAAACGTATCTTAGGTGGTCCGTGCCCTGCGCCTCCGGCAGCCCTGCTCCGAAAATGCAAACGTCTGCAGATAGCTCGCAGGCAGAAAGAGCTAGCCTGGAAAGCTGTTGCTCAGCCTCATCTGCCCATGGCACTGCTCGCACAGAGGCACAGAGACTGGGGCTGCTTGCTTGTCTTGCCCCTCAAACTTCAAATGTAGCTTAGGTGGTCCGTGCCGGGCGCCTCCGGCAGCCCTGCTCCGAAAATGCGAACGTCTGCAGAAAGCTCGCAGGCAGAAAGAGCTAGCCTGGAAAGCTGTTGCTCAGCCTCATCTGCCCATGGCACTGCTCGCACAGAGGCACAGAGACTGGGGCTGCTTGCTTGTCTTGTCCCCTCAAACTTCAAACGTAGCTTAGGTGGTCCGTGCCGGGCGCTTCCGGCAGCCCCGCTCCGAAAATGCGAACGTCTGCAGATAGCTCGCAGGCAGAAAGAGCTAGCCTGGAAAGCTGTTGCTCAGCCTCATCTGCCCATGGCACTGCTCGCACAGAGGCACAGAGACTGGGGCTGCTTGCTTGTCTTGTCCCCTCAAACTTCAAACGTAGCTTAGGTGGTCTGTGCCGGGCGCTTCCGGCAGCCCTGCTCCGAAAATGTGAACGTCTGCAGATAGCTCGCAGGCAGAAAGAGCTAGCCTGGAAAGCTGTTGCTCAGCCTCATCTGCCCATGGCACTGCTCGCACAGAGGCACAGAGACTGGGGCTGCTTGCTTGTCTTGTCCCCTCAAACTTCAAACGTAGCTTAGGTGGTCCGTGCCAGGTGCCTCCGGCAGCCCTGCTCCGAAAATGCAAACGTCTGCAGATAGCTCGCAGGCAGAAAGAGCTAGCCTGGAAAGCTGTTGCTCAGCCTCATCTGCCCATGGCACTGCTCGCACAGAGGCACAGAGACTGGGGCTGCTTGCTTGTCTTGTCCCCTCAAACTTCAAACGTAGCTTAGGTGGTACGTGCCGGGCGCATCCGGCAGCCCTGCTCCGAAAATGCGAACGTCTGCAGATAGCTCGCAGGCAGAAAGAGCTAGCCTGGAAAGCTGTTGCTCAGCCTCATCTGCCCATGGCACTGCTCGCACAGAGGCACAGAGACTGGTGCGGCTTGCTTGTCTTGTCCCCTCAAACTTCAAACGTAGCTTAGGTGGTCCGTGCCGGGCGCCTCCGGCAGCCCTGCTCCGAAAATGCAAACGTCTGCAGATAGCTCGCAGGCAGAAAGAGCTAGCCTGGAAAGCTGTTGCTCAGCCTCATCTGCCCATGGCACTGCTCGCACAGAGGCACAGAGACTGAGGCTGCTTGCTTGTCTTGTCCCCTCAAACTTCAAACGTAGCTTAGGTGGTCCGTACCGGGCGCCTCCGGCAGCCCTGCTCCGAAAATGCAAACGTCTGCAGATAGCTCGCAGGCAGAAAGAGCTAGCCTGGAAAGCTGTTGCTCAGCCTCATCTGCCCATGGCACTGCTCGCACAGAGGCACAGAGACTGGGGCTGCTTGCTTGTCTTGTCCCCTCAAACTTCAAACGTAGCTTAGGTGGTCCGTGCCGGGCGCCTCCGGCAGCCCTGCTCCGAAAATGCGAACGTCTGCAGATAGCTCGCAGGCAGAAAGAGCTAGCCTGGAAAGCTGTTGCTCAGCCTCATCTGCCCATGGCACTGCTCGCACAGAGGCACAGAGACTGGGGCTGCTTGCTTGTCTTGTCCCCTCAAACTTCAAATGTAGCTTAGGTGGTCCGTGCCGGGCGCCTCCGGCAGCCCTGTTCCGAAAATGCAAACGTCTGCAGATAGCTCGCAGGCAGAAAGAGCTAGCCTGGAAAGCTGTTGCTCAGCCTCATCTGCCCATGGCACTGCTCGCACAGAGGCACAGAGACTGGGGCTGCTTGCTTGTTTTGACCGCTCAAACTTCAAACGTAGCTTAGGTGGTCCGTGCCGGGCGCATCCGGCAGCCCTGCTCCGAAAATGCGAACGTCTGCACATAGCTCGCAGGCAGAAAGAGCTAGCCTGGAAAGCTGTTGCTCAGCCTCATCTGCCCATGGCACTGCTCGCACAGAGGCACAGAGACTGGGGCTGCTTGCTTGTCTTGTCCCCTCAAACTTCAAACGTAGCTTAGGTGGTCCGTGCCGGGCGCCTCCGGCAGCCCAGCTCCGAAAATGCGAACGTCTGCAGATAGCTCGCAGGCAGAAAGAGCTAGCCTGGAAACCTGTTGCTCAGCCTCATCTGCCCATGGCACTGCTCGCACAGAGGCACAGAGACTGGGGCTGCTTGCTTGTCTTGTCCCCTCAAACTTCAAATGTAGTTTAGGTGGTCCGTGCTGGGTGACTCCGGCAGCCCTGCTCCAAAAATGCGAACGTCTGCAGATAGCTCGCAGGCAGAAAGAGCTAGCCTGGAAAGCTGTTGCTCAGCCTCATCTGCCCAAGGCACTGCTCGCACAGAGGCACAGAGACTGGGGCTGCTTGCTTGTCTTGTCCCCTCAAACTTCAAATGTATCTTTTGGCTGTTTGTGCAAGGCGCTTCCGCAGCCCTGCTCCGAAAATGCAAACGTCTGCAGATAGCTCGCAGGCAGAAAGAGCTAGCCTGGAAAGCTGTTGCTCAGCCTCATCTGCCCATGGCACTGCTCGCACAGAGGCACAGAGACTGGGGCTGCTTGCTTGTCTTGTCCCCTAAAACTTCAAACGTAGCTTAGGTGGTCCATGCAGGGTGCTTGCGGCAGCGCTGCTCCGAAAATGCGAACATCTGCGGATAGCTCGCAGGCAGAAAGAGCTAGCCTGGAAAGCTGTTGCTCAGCCTCATCTGCCCATGGCACTGCTCGCACAGAGGCACAGAGACTGGGGCTGCTTGCTTGTCTTGTCCCCTCAAACTTCAAACGTATCTTAGGTGGTCCGTGCCCTGCGCCTCCGGCAGCCCTGTTCCGAAAATGCAAACGTCTGCAGATAGCTCGCAGGCAGAAAGAGCTAGCCTGGAAAGCTGTTGCTCAGCCTCATCTGCCCATGGCACTGCTCGCACAGAGGCACAGAGACTGAGGCTGCTTGCTTGTCTTGCCCCCTCAAACTTCAAACGTAGCTTAGGTGGTCCGTGCCGGGCGCCTTTGGCAGCCCTTTTCCGAAAATGCAAACGTCTGCAGATAGCTCGCAGGCAGAGAGAGCTAGCCTGGAAAGCTGTTGCTCAGCCTCATCTGCCCATGGCACTGCTCGCACAGAGGCACAGAGACTGGGGCTGCTTGCTTGTCTTGTCCCCTCAAACTTCAAACGTATCTTAGGTGGTCCGTGCCCTGCGCCTCCGGCAGCCCTGTTCCGAAAAAGCAAACGTCTGCAGATAGCTCGCAGGCAGAAAGAGCTAGCCTGGAAAGCTGTTGCTCAGCCTCATCTGCCCATGGCACTGCTCGCACAGAGGCACAGAGACTGAGGCTGCTTGCTTGTCTTGCCCCCTCAAACTTCAAACGTAGCTTAGGTGGTCCGTGCCGGGCGCCTTCGGCAGCCCTGCTCCGAAAATGCAAACGTCTGCAGATAGCTCGCAGGCAGAAATAGCTAGCCTGGAAAGCTGTTGCTCAGCCTCATCTGCCCATGGCACTGCTCGCACAGAGGCACAGAGACTGGGGCTGCTTGCTTGTCTTGCCCCCTCAAACTTCAAACGTAGCTTAGGTGGTCCGTGCCAGGCGCCTCCGGCAGCCCTGCTCCGAAAATGCGAACGTCTGCAGATAGCTCTCAGGCAGAAAGAGCTAGCCTGGAAAGCTGTTGCTCAGCCTCATCTGCCCATGGCACTGCTCGCACAGAGGCACAGAGACTGGGGCTGCTTGCTTGTCTTGTCCCCTCAAACTTCAAACGTAGATTAGGTGGTCCGTGCCGGGCGTCTCAGGCAGCCCTGCTCCGAAAATGCAAACGTCTGCAGATAGCTCGCAGGCAGAAAGAGCTAGCCTGGAAAGCTGTTGCTCAGCCTCATCTGCCCATGGCACTGCTCGCACAGAGGCACAGAGACTGGGGCTGCTTGCTTGTCTTGCCCCTCAAACTTCAAATGTAGCTTAGGTGGTCCGTGCCGGGCGCCTCCGGCAGCCCTGCTCCGAAAATGCGAACGTCTGCAGATAGCTCGCAGGCAGAAAGAGCTAGCCTGGAAAGCTGTTGCTCAGCCTCATCTGCCCATGGCACTGCTCGCACAGAGGCACAGAGACTGGGGCTGCTTGCTTGTCTTGTCCCCTCAAACTTCAAACGTAGCTTAGGTGGTCCGTGCCGGGCGCTTCCGGCAGCCCCGCTCCGAAAATGCGAACGTCTGCAGATAGCTCGCAGGCAGAAAGAGCTAGCCTGGAAAGCTGTTGCTCAGCCTCATCTGCCCATGGCACTGCTCGCACAGAGGCACAGAGACTGGGGCTGCTTGCTTGTCTTGTCCCCTCAAACTTCAAACATAGCTTAGGTGGTCTGTGCCGGGCGCTTCCGGCAGCCCTGCTCCGAAAATGTGAACGTCTGCAGATAGCTCGCAGGCAGAAAGAGCTAGCCTGGAAAGCTGTTGCTCAGCCTCATCTGCCCATGGCACTGCTCGCACAGAGGCACAGAGACTGGGGCTGCTTGCTTGTCTTGTCCCCTCAAACTTCAAACGTAGCTTAGGTGGTCCGTGCCAGGTGCCTCCGGCAGCCCTGCTCCGAAAATGCAAACGTCTGCAGATAGCTCGCAGGCAGAAAGAGCTAGCCTGGAAAGCTGTTGCTCAGCCTCATCTGCCCATGGCACTGCTCGCACAGAGGCACAGAGACTGGGGCTGCTTGCTTGTCTTGTCCCCTCAAACTTCAAACGTAGCTTAGGTGGTACGTGCCGGGCGCATCCGGCAGCCCTGCTCCGAAAATGCGAACGTCTGCAGATAGCTCGCAGGCAGAAAGAGCTAGCCTGGAAAGCTGTTGCTCAGCCTCATCTGCCCATGGCACTGCTCGCACAGAGGCACAGAGACTGGTGCGGCTTGCTTGTCTTGTCCCCTCAAACTTCAAACGTAGCTTAGGTGGTCCGTGCCGGGCGCCTCCGGCAGCCCTGCTCCGAAAATGCAAACGTCTGCAGATAGCTCGCAGGCAGAAAGAGCTAGCCTGGAAAGCTGTTGCTCAGCCTCATCTGCCCATGGCACTGCTCGCACAGAGGCACAGAGACTGAGGCTGCTTGCTTGTCTTGTCCCCTCAAACTTCAAACGTAGCTTAGGTGGTCCGTACCGGGCGCCTCCGGCAGCCCTGCTCCGAAAATGCAAACGTCTGCAGATAGCTCGCAGGCAGAAAGAGCTAGCCTGGAAAGCTGTTGCTCAGCCTCATCTGCCCATGGCACTGCTCGCACAGAGGCACAGAGACTGGGGCTGCTTGCTTGTCTTGTCCCCTCAAACTTCAAACGTAGCTTAGGTGGTCCGTGCCGGGCGCCTCCGGCAGCCCTGCTCCGAAAATGCGAACGTCTGCAGATAGCTCGCAGGCAGAAAGAGCTAGCCTGGAAAGCTGTTGCTCAGCCTCATCTGCCCATGGCACTGCTCGCACAGAGGCACAGAGACTGGGGCTGCTTGCTTGTCTTGTCCCCTCAAACTTCAAATGTAGCTTAGGTGGTCCATGCCGGGCGCCTCCGGCAGCCCTGTTCCGAAAATGCAAACGTCTGCAGATAGCTCGCAGGCAGAAAGAGCTAGCCTGGAAAGCTGTTGCTCAGCCTCATCTGCCCATGGCACTGCTCGCACAGAGGCACAGAGACTGGGGCTGCTTGCTTGTTTTGACCGCTCAAACTTCAAACGTAGCTTAGGTGGTCCGTGCCGGGCGCATCCGGCAGCCCTGCTCCGAAAATGCGAACGTCTGCACATAGCTCGCAGGCAGAAAGAGCTAGCCTGGAAAGCTGTTGCTCAGCCTCATCTGCCCATGGCACTGCTCGCACAGAGGCACAGAGACTGGGGCTGCTTGCTTGTCTTGTCCCCTCAAACTTCAAACGTAGCTTAGGTGGTCCGTGCCGTGCGCCTCCGGCAGCCGTGCTCCGAAAATGCAAACGTCTGCAGATAGCTCGCAGGCAGAAAGAGCTAGCCTGGAAAGCTGTTGCTCAGCCTCATCTACCCATGGCACTGCTCGCACAGAGGCACAGAGACTGAGGCTGCTTGCTTGTCTTGCCCCCTCAAACTTCAAACGTAGCTTAGGTGGTCCGTGCCGGGCGCCTTCGGCAGCCCTGCTCCGAAAATGCGAACGTCTGCAGATAGCTCGCAGGCAGAAAGAGCTAGCCTGGAAAGCTGTTGCTCAGCCTCATCTGCCCATGGCACTGCTCGCACAGAGGCACAGAGACTGGGGCTGCTTGCTTGTCTTGCCCCCTCAAACTTCAAACGTAGCTTAGGTGGTCCGTGCCAGGCGCCTCCGGCAGCCGTGCTCCGAAAATGCGAATGTCTGCAGATAGCTCGCAGCCAGAAAGAGCTAGCCTGGAAAGCTGTTGCTCAGCCTCATCTGCCCATGGCACTGCTCGCACAGAGGCACAGAGACTGGGGCTGCTTGCTTGTTTTGACCGCTCAAACTTCAAACGTAGCTTAGGTGGTCCGTGCCGGGCGCCTTTGGCAGCCCATTTCCGAAAATGCAAACGTCTGCAGATAGCTCGCAGGCAGAGAGAGCTAGCCTGGAAAGCTGTTGCTCAGCCTCATCTGCCCATGGCACTGCTCGCACAGAGGCACAGAGACTGGGGCTGCTTGCTTGTCTTGTCCCCTCAAACTTCAAACGTATCTTAGGTGGTCCGTGCCCTGCGCCTCCGGCAGCCCTGTTCCGAAAATGCAAACGTCTGCAGATAGCTCGCAGGCAGAAAGAGCTAGCCTGGAAAGCTGTTGCTCAGCCTCATCTGCCCATGGCACTGCTCGCACAGAGGCACAGAGACTGAGGCTGCTTGCTTGTCTTGCCCCCTCAAACTTCAAACGTAGCTTAGGTGGTCCGTGCCAGGTGCCTCCGGCAGCCCTGCTCCGAAAATGCAAACGTCTGCAGATAGCTCGCAGGCAGAAAGAGCTAGCCTGGAAAGCTGTTGCTCAGCCTCATCTGCCCATGGCACTGCTCGCACAGAGGCACAGAGACTGGGGCTGCTTGCTTGTCTTGCCCCCTCAAACTTCAAACGTATCTTAGGTGGTCCGTGCCGGGCGCATCCGGCAGCCCTGCTCCGAAAATGCGAACGTCTGCAGATAGCTCGCAGGCAGAAAGAGCTAGCCTGGAAAGCTGTTGCTCAGCCTCATCTGCCCATGGCACTGCTCGCACAGAGGCACAGAGACTGGGGCTGCTTGCTTGTTTTGACCGCTCAAACTTCAAACGTAGCTTAGGTGGTCCGTGCCGTGCGCCTCCGGCAGCCGTGCTCCGAAAATGCGAACGTCTGCACATAGCTCGCAGGCAGAAAGAGCTAGCCTGGAAAGCTGTTGCTCAGCCTCATCTGCCCATGGCACTGCTCGCACAGAGGCACAGAGACTGGGGCTGCTTGCTTGTCTTGTCCCCTCAAACTTCAAACGTAGCTTAGGTGGTCCGTGCCGTGCGCCTCCGGCAGCCGTGCTCCGAAAATGCAAACGTCTGCAGATAGCTCGCAGGCAGAAAGAGCTAGCCTGGAAAGCTGTTGCTCAGCCTCATCTGCCCATGGCACTGCTCGCACAGAGGCACAGAGACTGGGGCTGCTTGCTTGTCTTGTCCCCTCAAACTTCAAACGTAGCTTAGGTGGTCTGTGCCGGGCGCTTCCGGCAGCCCTGCTCCGAAAATGCGAACGTCTGCAGATAGCTCGCAGGCAGAAAGAGCTAGCCTGGAAAGCTGTTGCTCAGCCTCATCTGCCCATGGCACTGCTCGCACAGAGGCACAGAGACTGGGGCTGCTTGCTTGTCTTGCCCCCTCAAACTTCAAACGTAGCTTAGGTGGTACGTGCCGGGCGCATCCGGCAGCCCTGCTCCGAAAATGCGAACGTCTGCAGATAGCTCGCAGGCAGAAAGAGCTAGCCTGGAAAGCTGTTGCTCAGCCTCATCTGCCCATGGCACTGCTCGCACAGAGGCACAGAGACTGGTGCGGCTTGCTTGTCTTGTCCCCTCAAACTTCAAACGTAGCTTAGGTGGTCCGTGCCGGGCGCCTCCGGCAGCCCTGCTCCGAAAATGCAAACGTCTGCAGATAGCTCGCAGGCAGAAAGAGCTAGCCTGGAAAGCTGTTGCTCAGCCTCATCTGCCCATGGCACTGCTCGCACAGAGGCACAGAGACTGAGGCTGCTTGCTTGTCTTGTCCCCTCAAACTTCAAACGTAGCTTAGGTGGTCCGTACCGGGCGCCTCCGGCAGCCCTGCTCCGAAAATGCAAACGTCTGCAGATAGCTCGCAGGCAGAAAGAGCTAGCCTGGAAAGCTGTTGCTCAGCCTCATCTGCCCATGGCACTGCTCGCACAGAGGCACAGAGACTGGGGCTGCTTGCTTGTCTTGTCCCCTCAAACTTCAAACGTAGCTTAGGTGGTCCGTGCCGGGCGCCTCCGGCAGCCCTGCTCCGAAAATGCGAACGTCTGCAGATAGCTCGCAGGGAGAAAGAGCTAGCCTGGAAAGCTGTTGCTCAGCCTCATCTGCCCATGGCACTGCTCGCACAGAGGCACAGAGACTGGGGCTGCTTGCTTGTCTTGTCCCCTCAAACTTCAAATGTAGCTTAGGTGGTCCGTGCCGGGCGTCTCCGGCAGCCCTGCTCCGAAAATGCAAACGTCTGCAGATAGCTCGCAGGCAGAAAGAGCTAGCCTGGAAAGCTGTTGCTCAGCCTCATCTGCCCATGGCACTGCTCGCACAGAGGCACAGAGACTGGGGCTGCTTGCTTTTTTTGACCGCTCAAACTTCAAACGTAGCTTAGGTGGTCCGTGCCGGGCGCATCCGGCAGCCCTGCTCCGAAAATGCAAACGTCTGCACATAGCTCGCAGGCAGAAAGAGCTAGCCTGGAAAGCTGTTGCTCAGCCTCATCTGCCCATGGCACTGCTCGCACAGAGGCACAGAGACTGGGGCTGCTTGCTTGTCTTGTCCCCTCAAACTTCAAACGTAGCTTAGGTGGTCCGTGCCGTGCGCCTCCGGCAGCCGTGCTCCGAAAATGCAAACGTCTGCAGATAGCTCGCAGGCAGAAAGAGCTAGCCTGGAAAGCTGTTGCTCAGCCTCATCTACCCATGGCACTGCTCGCACAGAGGCACAGAGACTGAGGCTGCTTGCTTGTCTTGCCCCCTCAAACTTCAAACGTAGCTTAGGTGGTCCGTGCCGGGCGCCTTCGGCAGCCCTGCTCCGAAAATGCGAACGTCTGCAGATAGCTCGCAGGCAGAAAGAGCTAGCCTGGAAAGCTGTTGCTCAGCCTCATCTGCCCATGGCACTGCTCGCACAGAGGCACAGAGACTGGGGCTGCTTGCTTGTCTTGCCCCCTCAAACTTCAAACGTAGCTTAGGTGGTCCGTGCCAGGCGCCTCCGGCAGCCGTGCTCCGAAAATGCGAATGTCTGCAGATAGCTCGCAGGCAGAAAGAGCTAGCCTGGAAAGCTGTTGCTCAGCCTCATCTGCCCATGGCACTGCTCGCACAGAGGCACAGAGACTGGGGCTGCTTGCTTGTTTTGACCGCTCAAACTTCAAACGTAGCTTAGGTGGTCCGTGCCGGGCGCCTTTGGCAGCCCATTTCAGAAAATGCAAACGTCTGCAGATAGCTCGCAGGCAGAAAGAGCTAGCCTGGAAAGCTGTTGCTCAGCCTCATCTGCCCATGGCACTGCTCGCACAGAGGCACAGAGACTGGGGCTGCTTGCTTGTCTTGTCCCCTCAAACTTCAAACGTATCTTAGGTGGTCCGTGCCCTGCGCCTCCGGCAGCCCTGTTCCGAAAATGCAAACGTCTGCAGATAGCTCGCAGGCAGAAAGAGCTAGCCTGGAAAGCTGTTGCTCAGCCTCATCTGCCCATGGCACTGCTCGCACAGAGGCACAGAGACTGGGGCTGCTTGCTTGTCTTGCCCCCTCAAACTTCAAACGTAGCTTAGGTGGTCCGTGCCAGGTGCCTCCGGCAGCCCTGCTCCGAAAATGCAAACGTCTGCAGATAGCTCGCAGGCAGAAAGAGCTAGCCTGGAAAGCTGTTGCTCAGCCTCATCTGCCCATGGCACTGCTCGCACAGAGGCACAGAGACTGGGGCTGCTTGCTTGTCTTGTCCCCTCAAACTTCAAACGTATCTTAGGTGGTCCGTGCCGGGCGCATCCGGCAGCCCTGCTCCGAAAATGCGAACGTCTGCAGATAGCTCGCAGGCAGAAAGAGCTAGCCTGGAAAGCTGTTGCTCAGCCTCATCTGCCCATGGCACTGCTCGCACAGAGGCACAGAGACTGGTGCGGCTTGCTTGTCTTGTCCCCTCAAACTTCAAACGTAGCTTAGGTGGTCCGTGCCGGGCGCCTCCGGCAGCCCTGCTCCGAAAATGCAAACGTCTGCAGATAGCTCGCAGGCAGAAAGAGCTAGCCTGGAAAGCTGTTGCTCAGCCTCATCTGCCCATGGCACTGCTCGCACAGAGGCACAGAGACTGAGGCTGCTTGCTTGTCTTGTCCCCTCAAACTTCAAACGTAGCTTAGGTGGTCCGTACCGGGCGCCTCCGGCAGCCCTGCTCCGAAAATGCAAACGTCTGCAGATAGCTCGCAGGCAGAAAGAGCTAGCCTGGAAAGCTGTTGCTCAGCCTCATCTGCCCATGGCACTGCTCGCACAGAGGCACAGAGACTGGGGCTGCTTGATTGTCTTGTCCCCTCAAACTTCAAACGTAGCTTAGGTGGTCCGTGCCGGGCGCCTCCGGCAGCCCTGCTCCGAAAATGCGAACGTCTGCAGATAGCTCGCAGGCAGAAAGAGCTAGCCTGGAAAGCTGTTGCTCAGCCTCATCTGCCCATGGCACTGCTCGCACAGAGGCACAGAGACTGGGGCTGCTTGCTTGTCTTGTCCCCTCAAACTTCAAATGTAGCTTAGGTGGTCCGTGCCGGGCGCCTCCGGCAGCCCTGTTCCGAAAATGCAAACGTCTGCAGATAGCTCGCAGGCAGAAAGAGCTAGCCTGGAAAGCTGTTGCTCAGCCTCATCTGCCCATGGCACTGCTCGCACAGAGGCACAGAGACTGGGGCTGCTTGCTTGTTTTGACCGCTCAAACTTCAAACGTAGCTTAGGTGGTCCGTGCCGGGCGCATCCGGCAGCCCTGCTCCGAAAATGCGAACGTCTGCACATAGCTCGCAGGCAGAAAGAGCTAGCCTGGAAAGCTGTTGCTCAGCCTCATCTGCCCATGGCACTGCTCGCACAGAGGCACAGAGACTGGGGCTGCTTGCTTGTCTTGTCCCCTCAAACTTCAAACGTAGCTTAGGTGGTCCGTGCCGTGCGCCTCCGGCAGCCGTGCTCCGAAAATGCAAACGTCTGCAGATAGCTCGCAGGCAGAAAGAGCTAGCCTGGAAAGCTGTTGCTCAGCCTCATCTACCCATGGCACTGCTCGCACAGAGGCACAGAGACTGAGGCTGCTTGCTTGTCTTGCCCCCTCAAACTTCAAACGTAGCTTAGGTGGTCCGTGCCGGGCGCCTTCGGCAGCCCTGCTCCGAAAACGCGAACGTCTGCAGATAGCTCGCAGGCAGAAAGAGCTAGCCTGGAAAGCTGTTGCTCAGCCTCATCTGCCCATGGCACTGCTCGCACAGAGGCACAGAGACTGGGGCTGCTTGCTTGTCTTGCCCCCTCAAACTTCAAACGTAGCTTAGGTGGTCCGTGCCAGGCGCCTCCGGCAGCCCTGCTCCGAAAATGCGAATGTCTGCAGATAGCTCGCAGCCAGAAAGAGCTAGCCTGGAAAGCTGTTGCTCAGCCTCATCTGCCCATGGCACTGCTCGCACAGAGGCACAGAGACTGGGGCTGCTTGCTTGTCTTGTCCCCTCAAACTTCAAACGTATCTTAGGTGGTCCGTGCCGGGCGTCTCAGGCAGCCCTGCTCCGAAAATGCAAACGTCTGCAGATAGCTCGCAGGCAGAAAGAGCTAGCCTGGAAAGCTGTTGCTCAGCCTCATCTGCCCATGGCACTGCTCGCACAGAGGCACAGAGACTGGGGCTGCTTGCTTGTCTTGTCCCTTCAAACTTCAAACGTATCTTAGGTGGTCCGTGCCGGGCGTCTCAGGCAGCCCAGCTCCGAAAATGCAAACGTCTGCAGATAGCTCGCAGGCAGAAAGAGCTAGCCTGGAAAGCTGTTGCTCAGCCTCATCTGCCCATGGCACTGCTCGCACAGAGGCACAGAGACTGGGGCTGCTTGCTTGTCTTGTCCCCTTAAAATTCACACGTAGCTTAGGTGGTCCGTGCCGGGCGCATCCGGCAGCCCTGCTCCGAAAATGCGAATGTCTGCAGATAGCTCGCAGGCAGAAAGAGCTAGCCTGGAAAGCTGTTGCTCAGCCTCATCTGCCCATGGCACTGCTCGCACAGAGGCACAGAGACTGGGGCTGCTTGCTTGTCTTGTCCCCTCAAACTTCAAATGTAGTTTAGGTTGTCCATGCCGGGCGCATCCAGCAGCCCTGCTCCGAAAATGTGAACGTCTGCAGATAGCTCGCAGGCAGAAAGAGCTAGCCTGGAAAGCTGTTGCTCAGCCTCATCTGCCCATGGCACTGCTCGCACAGAGGCACAGAGACTGAGGCTGCTTGCTTGTCTTGTCCCCTCAATCTTCAAATGTAGCTTAGGTGGTCCGTGCCAGGCGCATCCAGCAGCCCTGCTCCGAAAATGCGAACGTCTGCAGATAGCTCGCAGGCATAAAGAGCTAGCCTGGAAAGCTGTTGCTCAGCCTCATCTGCCCATGGCACTGCTCGCACAGAGGCACAGAGACTGGGGCTGCTTGCTTGTCTTGTCCCCTCAAACTTCAAACGTAGCTTAGGTGGTCCGTGCCGGGCGCTTCCGGCAGCCCTGCTCCGAAAATGCAAACGTCTGCAGATAGCTCGCACGCAGAAAGAGCTAGCCTGGAAAGCTGTTGCTCAGCCTCATCTGCCCATGGCACTGCTCGCACAGAGGCACAGAGACTGGGGCTGCTTGCTTGTCTTGCCCCCTCAAACTTCAAACGTAGCTTAGGTGGTCTGTGCCGGGCGCCTCCGGCAGCCCTGCTCCGAAAATTCGAACGTCTGCAGAGAGCTCGCAGGCAGAAAGAGCTAGCCTGGAAAGCTGTTGCTCAGCCTCATCTGCCCATGGCACTGCTCGCACAGAGGCACAGAGACTGGGGCTGCTTGCTTGTCTTGTCCCCTCAAACTTCAAATGTAGCTTAGGTGGTCCGTGCTGGGCGCATCCGGCAGCCCTGCTCCGAAAATGCGAACGTCTGCAGATAGCTCGCAGGCAGAAAGAGCTAGCCTGGAAAGCTGTTGCTCAGCCTCATCCGCCCATGGCACTGCTTGCACAGAGGCACAGAGACTGGGGCTGCTTGCTTGTCTTGTCCCCTCAATCTTCAAATGTAGCTTAGGTGGTCCGTGCCAGGCGCCTCCGGCAGCCGTGCTCCGAAAATGCGAACGTCTGCAGATAGCTCGCAGGCAGAAATAGCTAGCCTGGAAAGCTGTTGCTCAGCCTCATCTGCCCATGGCACTGCTCGCACAGAGGCACAGAGACTGGGGCTGCTTGCTTGTCTTGTCCCCTCAAACTTCAAATGTAGTTTAGGTGGTCTGTGCCGGGCGATTCCAGCAGCCCTGCTCCGAAAATGCGAACGTCTGCAGATAGCTCGCAGGCAGAAAGAGCTAGCCTGGAAAGCTGTTGCTCAGCCTCATCTGCCCATGGCACTGCTCGCACAGATGCACAGAGACTGGGGCTGCTTGCTTGTTTTGCCCCCTCAAACTTCAAACGTAGCTTAGGTGGTCCGTGCCGGGCGCCTCCGGCAGCCCTGCTCTGAAAATGCGAACGTCTGCAGATAGCTCGCAGGCAGAAAGAGCTAGCCTGGAAAGCTGTTGCTCAGCCTCATCTGCCCATGGCACTGCTCGCACAGATGCACAGAGACTGGGGCTGCTTGCTTGTTTTGCCCCCTCAAACTTCAAACGTAGCTTAGGTGGTCCGTGCCGGGCGCCTCCGGCAGCCCTGCTCTGAAAATGCAAACGTCTGCAGATAGCTCGCAGGCAGAAAGAGCTAGCCTGGAAAGCTGTTGCTCAGCCTCATCTGCCCATGGCACTGCTCGCACAGAGGCACAGAGACTGGGGCTGCTTGCTTGTCTTGTTCCCTCAAACTTCAAATGTAGCTTAGGTGGTCTGTGCCGGGCGCCTCCGACAGCCCTGCTCCGAAAATGCGAACGTCTGCAGAGAGCTCGCAGGCAGAAAGAGCTAGCCTGGAAAGCTGTTGCTCAGCCTCATCTGCCCATGGCACTGCTCGCATAGAGGCACAGAGACTGGGGCTGCTTGCTTGTCTTGTCCCCTCAAACTTCAAATGTAGCTTAGGTGGTCCGTGCCGGGCGCATCCGGCAGCCCTGCTCCGAAAATGCGAACGTCTGCAGATAGCTCGCAGGCAGAAAGAGCTAGCCTGGAAAGCTGTTGCTCAGCCTCATCTGCCCATGGCACTGCTCGCACAGAGGCACAGAGACTGGGGCTGCTTGCTTGTCTTGCCCCCTCAAACTTCAAACGTAGCTTAGGTGGTCCGTGCCGGGCGCCTCCGGCAGCCCTGCTCCGAAAATGCGAACGTCTGCAGATAGCTCGCAGGCAGAAAGAGCTAGCCTGGAAAGCTGTTGCTCAGCCTCATCTGCCCATGGCACTGCTTGCACAGAGGCACAGAGACTGGGGCTGCTTGCTTGTCTTGTCCCCTCAAACTTCAAATGTAGTTTAGGTGGTCCGTGCCGGGCGCATCCAGCAGCCCTGCTCCGAAAATGCGAACGTCTGCAGATAGCTCGCAGGCAGAAAGAGCTAGCCTGGAAAGCTGTTGCTCAGCCTCATCTGCCCATGGCACTGCTCGCACAGAGGCACAGAGACTGGGGCTGCTTGCTTGTCTTGTCCCCTCAAACTTCAAACGTATCTTAGGTGGTCCGTGCCGGGCGCCTCCGGCAGCCCTGTTCCGAAAATGCAAACGTCTGCAGATAGCTCGCAGGCAGAAAGAGCTAGCCTGGAAAGCTGTTGCTCAGACTCATCTGCCCATGGCACTGCTCGCACAGAGGCACAGAGACTGGGGCTGCTTGCTTGTTTTGACCGCTCAAACTTCAAACGTAGCTTAGGTGGTCCGTGCCAGGCGCATCCGGCAGCCCTGCTCCGAAAATGCGAACGTCTGCACATAGCTCGCAGGCAGAAAGAGCTAGCCTGGAAAGCTGTTGCTCAGCCTCATCTGCCCATGGCACTGCTCGCACAGAGGCACAGAGACTGGGGCTGCTTGCTTGTCTTGTCCCCTCAAACTTCAAGCGTAGCTTAGGTGGTCCGTGCCGTGCGCCTCCGGCAGCCGTGCTCCGAAAATGCAAACGTCTGCAGATAGCTCGCAGGCAGAAAGAGCTAGCCTGGAAAGCTGTTGCTCAGCCTCATCTACCCATGGCACTGCTCGCACAGAGGCACAGAGACTGAGGCTGCTTGCTTGTCTTGCCCCCTCAAACTTCAAACGTAGCTTAGGTGGTCCGTGCCGGGCGCATCCGGCAGCCCTGCTCCGAAAATGCGAACGTCTGCAGATAGCTCGCAGGCAGAAAGAGCTAGCCTGGAAAGCTGTTGCTCAGCCTCATCTGCCCATGGCACTGCTCGCACAGAGGCACAGAGACTGGGGCTGCTTGCTTGTCTTGCCCCCTCAAACTTCAAACGTAGCTTAGGTGGTCCGTGCCAGGCGCCTCCGGCAGCCGTGCTCCGAAAATGCGAATGTCTGCAGATAGCTCGCAGGCAGAAAGAGCTAGCCTGGAAAGCTGTTGCTCAGCCTCATCTGCCCATGGCACTGCTCGCACAGAGGCACAGAGACTGGGGCTGCTTGCTTGTCTTGCCCCCTCAAACTTCAAACGTATCTTAGGTGGTCCGTGCCGGGCGTCTCAGGCAGCCCTGCTCCGAAAATGCAAACGTCTGCAGATAGCTCGCAGGCAGAAAGAGCTAGCCTGGAAAGCTGTTGCTCAGCCTCATCTGCCCATGGCACTGCTCGCACAGAGGCACAGAGACTGGGGCTGCTTGCTTGTCTTGTCCCTTCAAACTTCAAACGTATCTTAGGTGGTCCGTGCCGGGCGTCTCAGGCAGCCCAGCTCCGAAAATGCAAACGTCTGCAGATAGCTCGCAGGCAGAAAGAGCTAGCCTGGAAAGCTGTTGCTCAGCCTCATCTGCCCATGGCACTGCTCGCACAGAGGCACAGAGACTGGGGCTGCTTGCTTGTCTTGTCCCCTTAAAATTCACACGTAGCTTAGGTGGTCCGTGCCGGGCGCATCCGGCAGCCCTGCTCCGAAAATGCGAATGTCTGCAGATAGCTCGCAGGCAGAAAGAGCTAGCCTGGAAAGCTGTTGCTCAGCCTCATCTGCCCATGGCACTGCTCGCACAGAGGCACAGAGACTGGGGCTGCTTGCTTGTCTTGTCCCCTCAAACTTCAAACGTAGTTTAGGTGGTCCGTGCCGGGCGCATCCAGCAGCCCTGCTCCGAAAATGTGAACGTCTGCAGATAGCTCGCAGGCAGAAAGAGCTAGCCTGGAAAGCTGTTGCTCAGCCTCATCTGCCCATGGCACTGCTCGCACAGAGGCACAGAGACTGAGGCTGCTTGCTTGTCTTGTCCCCTCAATCTTCAAATGTAGCTTAGGTGGTCCGTGCCGGGCGCATCCAGCAGCCCTGCTCCGAAAATGCGAACGTCTGCAGATAGCTCGCAGGCATAAAGAGCTAGCCTGGAAAGCTGTTGCTCAGCCTCATCTGCCCATGGCACTGCTCGCACAGAGGCAGAGAGACTGGGGCAGCTTGCTTGTCTTGTCCCCTCAAACTTCAAACGTAGCTTAGGTGGTCCGTGCCGGGCGCATCCGGCAGCCCTGCTCCGAAAATGCGAACGTCTGCAGATAGCTCGCACGCATAAAGAGCTAGCCTGGAAAGCTGTTGCTCAGCCTCATCTGCCCATGGCACTGCTCGCACAGAGGCACAGAGACTGGGGCTGCTTGCTTGTCTTGTCCCCTCAAACTTCAAACGTAGCTTAGGTGGTCTGTGCCGGGCGCCTCCGGCAGCCCTGCTCCGAAAATGCGAACGTCTGCAGAGAGCTCGCAGGCAGAAAGAGCTAGCCTGGAAAGCTGTTGCTCAGCCTCATCTGCCCATGGCACTGCTCGCACAGAGGCACAGAGACTGGGGCTGCTTGCTTGTCTTGTCCCCTCAAACTTCAAATGTAGCTTAGGTGGTCCGTGCCGGGCGCATCCGGCAGCCCTGCTCCGAAAATGCGAACGTCTGCAGATAGCTCGCAGGCAGAAAGAGCTAGCCTGGAAAGCTGTTGCTCAGCCTCATCCGCCCATGGCACTGCTTGCACAGAGGCACAGAGACTGGGGCTGCTTGCTTGTCTTGTACCCTCAATCTTCAAATGTAGCTTAGGTGGTCCGTGCCATGCGCCTCCGGCAGCCCTGCTCCGAAAATGCGAACGTCTGCAGATAGCTCGCAGACAGAAAGAGCTAGCCTGGAAAGCTGTTGCTCAGCCTCATCTGCCCATGGCACTGCTCGCACAGAGGCACAGAGACTGGGGCTGCTTGCTTGTCTTGTCCCCTCAAACTTCAAATGTAGTTTAGGTGGTCTGTGCCGGGCGCATCCAGCAGCCCTGCTCCAAAAATGCGAACGTCTGCAGATAGCTCGCAGGCAGAAAGAGCTAGCCTGGAAAGCTGTTGCTCAGCCTCATCTGCCCATGGCACTGCTCGCACAGATGCACAGAGACTGGGGCTGCTTGCTTGTTTTGCCCCCTCAAACTTCAAACGTAGCTTAGGTGGTCCGTGCCGGGCGCCTCCGGCAGCCCTGCTCTGAAAATGCAAACGTCTGCAGATAGCTCGCAGGCAGAAAGAGCTAGCCTGGAAAGCTGTTGCTCAGCCTCATCTGCCCATGGCACTGCTCGCACAGAGGCACAGAGACTGGGGCTGCTTGCTTGTCTTGTTCCCTCAAACTTCAAATGTAGCTTAGGTGGTCTGTGCCGGGCGCCTCCGACAGCCCTGCTCCGAAAATGCGAACGTCTGCAGATAGCTCGCAGGCAGAAAGAGCTAGCCTGGAAAGCTGTTGCTCAGCCTCATCTGCCCATGGCACTGCTCGCACAGAGGCACAGAGACTGGGGCTGCTTGCTTGTCTTGCCCCCTCAAACTTCAAACGTAGCTTAGGTGGTCTGTGCCGGGCGCCTCCGGCAGCCCTGCTCCGAAAATGCGAACGTCTGCAGAGAGCTCGCAGGCAGAAAGAGCTAGCCTGGAAAGCTGTTGCTCAGCCTCATCTGCCCATGGCACTGCTCGCATAGAGGCACAGAGACTGGGGCTGCTTGCTTGTCTTGTCCCCTCAAACTTCAAATGTAGCTTAGGTGGTCCGTGCCGGGCGCCTCCGGCAGCCCTGCTCCGAAAATGCGAACGTCTGCAGATAGCTCGCAGGCAGAAAGAGCTAGCCTGGAAAGCTGTTGCTCAGCCTCATCTGCCCATGGCACTGCTCGCACAGAGGCACAGAGACTAGGGCTGCTTGCTTGTCTTGCCCCCTCAAACTTCAAACGTAGCTTAGGTGGTCCGTGCCGGGCGCCTCCGGCAGCCGTGCTCCGAAAATGCGAACGTCTGCAGATAGCTCGCAGGCAGAAAGAGCTAGCCTGGAAAGCTGTTGCTCAGCCTCATCTGCCCATGGCACTGCTCGCACAGAGGCACAGAGACTGGGGCTGCTTGCTTGTCTTGCCCCCTCAAACTTCAAACGTAGCTTAGGTGGTCCGTGCCGGGCGCCTCCGGCAGCCCTGCTCCGAAAATGCGAACGTCTGCAGATAGCTCGCAGGCAGAAAGAGCTAGCCTGGAAAGCTGTTGCTCAGCCTCATCTGCCCATGGCACTGCTCGCACAGAGGCACAGAGACTGGGGCTGCTTGCTTGTCTGGTCCCCTCAAACTTCAAATGAAGCTTAGGTGGTACGTGCCGGGCGCATCCGGCAGCCCTGCTCCGAAAATGCGAACGTCTGCAGATAGCTCGCAGGCAGAAAGAGCTAGCCTGGAAAGCTGTTGCTCAGCCTCATCTGCCCATGGCACTGCTCGCACAGAGGCACAGAGACTGGGGCTGCTTGCTTGTCTTGTCCCCTCAAACTTCAAATGTAGCTTAGGTGGTCCGTGCCGGGCGCATCCAGCAGCCCTGCTCCGAAAATGCGAACGTCTGCAGATAGCTCGCAGGCAGAAAGAGCTAGCCTGGAAAGCTGTTGCTCAGCCTCATCTGCCCATGGCACTGCTCGCACAGAGGCACAGAGACTGGGGCTGCTTGCTTGTCTTGTCCCCTCAATCTTCAAATGTAGCTTAGGTGGTCCGTGCCGGGCGCATCCGGCAGCCCTGCTCCGAAAATGCGAATGTCTGCAGATAGCTCGCAGGCAGAAAGAGCTAGCCTGGAAAGCTGTTGCTCAGCCTCATCTGCCCATGGCACTGCTCGCACAGAGGCACAGAGACTGGGGCTGCTTGCTTGTCTTGCCCCCTCAAACTTCAAATGTAGCTTAGGTGGTCCGTGCCGGGCGCATCCGGCAGCCCTGCTCCGAAAATGCGAACGTCTGCAGATAGCTCGCAGGCAGAAAGAGCTAGCCTGGAAAGCTGTTGCTCAGCCTCATCTGCACATGGCACTGCTCGCACAGAGGCACAGAGACTGAGGCTGCTTGCTTGTCTTGTCCCCTCAATCTTCAAATGTAGCTTAGGTGGTCCGTGCCGGGCGCCTCCGGCAGCCCTGCTCCGAAAATGCGAACGTCTGCAGATAGCTCGCAGACAGAAATAGCTAGCCTGGAAAGCTGTTGCTCAGCCTCATCTGCCCATGGCACTGCTCGCACAGAGGCACAGAGACTGGGGCTGCTTGCTTGTCTTGTCCCCTCAAACTTCAAATGTAGTTTAGGTGGTCTGTGCCGGGCGCATCCAGCAGCCCTGCTCCGAAAATGCGAACGTCTGCAGATAGCTCGCAGGCAGAAAGAGCTAGCCTGGAAAGCTGTTGCTCAGCCTCATCTGCCCATGGCACTGCTCGCACAGATGCACAGAGACTGGGGCTGCTTGCTTGTTTTGCCCCCTCAAACTTCAAACGTAGCTTAGGTGGTCCGTGCCGGGCGCCTCCGGCAGCCCTGCTCTGAAAATGCGAACGTCTGCAGATAGCTCGCAGGCAGAAAGAGCTAGCCTGGAAAGCTGTTGCTCAGCCTCATCTGCCCATGGCACTGCTCGCACAGAGGCACAGAGACTGGGGCTGCTTGCTTGTCTTGTCCCCTCAAACTTCAAATGTAGCTTAGGTGGTCCGTGCCGTGCGCCTCCGGCAGCCGTGCTCCGAAAATGCAAACGTCTGCAGATAGCTCGCAGGCAGAAAGAGCTAGCCTGGAAAGCTGTTGCTCAGCCTCATCTGCCCATGGCACTGCTCGCACAGAGGCACAGAGACTGGGGCTGCTTGCTTCTCTTGTCCCCTCAAACTTCAAATGTAGCTTAGGTGGTCCGTGCCGGGCGCATCCGGCAGCCCTGCTCCGAAAATGCGAACGTCTGCAGATAGCTCGCAGGCAGAAAGAGCTAGCCTGGAAAGCTGTTGCTCAGCCTCATCTGCCCATGGCACTGCTCGCACAGAGGCACAGAGACTGGGGCTGCTTGCTTGTCTTGCCCCCTCAAACTTCAAATGTAGCTTAGGTGGTCCGTGCCAGGCGCCTCTGGCAGCCCTGCTCCGAAAATGCGAATGTCTGCAGATAGCTCGCAGGCAGAAAGAGCTAGCCTGGAAAGCTGTTGCTCAGCCTCATCTGCCCATGGCACTGCTCGCACAGAGGCAGAGAGACTGGGGCAGCTTGCTTGTCTTGTCCCCTCAAACTTCAAACGTAGCTTAGGTGGTCCGTGCCGGGCGTCTCCGGCAGCCCTGCTCCGAAAATGCAAACGTCTGCAGATAGCTCGCAGGCAGAAAGAGCTAGCCTGGAAAGCTGTTGCTCAGCCTCATCTGCCCATGGCACTGCTCGCACAGAGGCACAGAGACTGGGGCTGCTTGCTTGTCTTGCCCCTCAAACTTCAAATGTAGCTTAGGTGGTCCGTGCCGGGCGCCTCCGGCAGCCCTGCTCCGAAAATGCGAACGTCTGCAGATAGCTCGCAGGCAGAAAGAGCTAGCCTGGAAAGCTGTTGCTCAGCCTCATCTGCACATGGCACTGCTCGCACAGAGGCACAGAGACTGGGGCTGCTTGCTTGTCTTGCCCCCTCAAACTTCAAACGTAGCTTAGGTGGTCCGTGCCGGGCGCTTCCGGCAGCCCCGCTCCGAAAATGCGAACGTCTGCAGATAGCTCGCAGGCAGAAAGAGCTAGCCTGGAAAGCTGTTGCTCAGCCTCATCTGCCCATGGCACTGCTCGCACAGAGGCACAGAGACTGGGGCTGCTTGCTTGTCTTGCCCCCTCAAACTTCAAACGTAGCTTAGGTGGTCTGTGCCGGGCGCCTCCGGCAGCCCTGCTCCGAAAATGCGAACGTCTGCAGATAGCTCGCAGGCAGAATGAGCTAGCCTGGAAAGCTGTTGCTCAGCCTCATCTGCCCATGGCACTGCTCGCACAGAGGCACAGAGACTGGGGCTGTTTGCTTGTCTTGTCCCCTCAAACTTCAAATGTAGCTTAGGTGGTCCGTGCCGGGCGCATCCGGCAGCCCTGCTCCGAAAATGCAAACGTCTGCAGATAGCTCGCAGGCAGAAAGAGCTAGCCTGGAAAGCTGTTGCTCAGCCTCATCTGCACATGGCACTGCTCGCACAGAGGCACAGAGACTGAGGCTGCTTGCTTGTCTTGTCCCCTCAATCTTCAAATGTAGCTTAGGTGGTCCGTGCCGGGCGCCTCCGGCAGCCCTGCTCCGAAAATGCGAACGTCTGCAGATAGCTCGCAGGCAGAAAGAGCTAGCCTGGAAAGCTGTTGCTCAGGCTCATCTGCCCATGGCACTGCTCGCACAGAGGCAGAGAGACTGGGGCAGCTTGCTTGTCTTGTCCCCTCAAACTTCAAACGTAGCTTAGGTGGTCCGTGCCGGGCGTCTCCAGCAGCCCTGCTCCGAAAATGCAAACGTCTGCAGATAGCTCGCAGGCAGAAAGAGCTAGCCTGGAAAGCTGTTGCTCAGCCTCATCTGCCCATGGCACTGCTCGCACAGAGGCACAGAGACTGGGGCTGCTTGCTTGTCTTGCCCCTCAAACTTCAAATGTAGCTTAGGTGGTCCGTGCCGGGCGCCTCCGGCAGCCCTGCTCCGAAAATGCGAACGTCTGCAGATAGCTCGCAGGCAGAAAGAGCTAGCCTGGAAAGCTGTTGCTCAGCCTCATCTGCACATGGCACTGCTCGCACAGAGGCACAGAGACTGGGGCTGCTTGCTTGTCTTGTCCCCTCAAACTTCAAACGTAGCTTAGGTGGTCCGTGCCGGGCTCTTCCGGCAGCCCCGCTCCGAAAATGCGAACGTCTGCAGATAGCTCGCAGGCAGAAAGAGCTAGCCTGGAAAGCTGTTGCTCAGCCTCATCTGCCCATGGCACTGCTCGCACAGAGGCACAGAGACTGGGGCTGCTTGCTTGTCTGGTCCCCTCAAACTTCAAATGTAGCTTAGGTGGTCCGTGCCGGGCGCATCCGGCAGCCCTGCTCCGAAAATGCGAACGTCTGCAGATAGCTCGCAGGCAGAAAGAGCTAGCCTGGAAAGCTGTTGCTCAGCCTCATCTGCCCATGGCACTGCTCGCACAGAGGCACAGAGACTGGGGCTGCTTGCTTGTCTTGTCCCCTCAAACTTCAAATGTAGCTTAGGTGGTCCGTGCCGGGCGCATCCAGCAGCCCTGCTCCGAAAATGCGAACGTCTGCAGATAGCTCGCAGGCAGAAAGAGCTAGCCTGGAAAGCTGTTGCTCAGCCTCATCTGCCCATGGCACTGCTCGCACAGAGGCACAGAGACTGGGGCTGCTTGCTTGTCTTGTCCCCTCAATCTTCAAATGTAGCTTAGGTGGTCCGTGCCGGGCGCATCCGGCAGCCCTGCTCCGAAAATGCGAATGTCTGCAGATAGCTCGCAGGCAGAAAGAGCTAGCCTGGAAAGCTGTTGCTCAGCCTCATCTGCCCATGGCACTGCTCGCACAGAGGCACAGAGACTGGGGCTGCTTGCTTGTCTTGCCCCCTCAAACTTCAAATGTAGCTTAGGTGGTCCGTGCCGGGCGCATCCGGCAGCCCTGCTCCGAAAATGCGAACGTCTGCAGATAGCTCGCAGGCAGAAAGAGCTAGCCTGGAAAGCTGTTGCTCAGCCTCATCTGCACATGGCACTGCTCGCACAGAGGCACAGAAACTGAGGCTGCTTGCTTGTCTTGTCCCCTCAATCTTCAAATGTAGCTTAGGTGGTCCGTGCCGGGCGCCTCCGGCAGCCCTGCTCCGAAAATGCGAACGTCTGCAGATAGCTCGCAGACAGAAATAGCTAGCCTGGAAAGCTGTTGCTCAGCCTCATCTGCCCATGGCACTGCTCGCACAGAGGCACAGAGACTGGGGCTGCTTGCTTGTCTTGTGCCCTTAAAATTCACACGTAGCTTAGTTGGTCCGTGCCTGGAGCCTCCGGCAGCCCTGCTCCGAAAATGCGAACGTCTGCAGGTATCTCGCAGGCATAAAGAGCTAGCCTGGAAAGCTGTTGCTCAGCCTCATCTGCCCATGGCACTGCTCGCACAGAGGCACAGAGACTGGGGCTGCTTGCTTGTCTTGTCCCCTCAAACTTCAAACGTAGCTTAGGTGGTCCGTGCCGGGCGCTTCCGGCAGCCCCGCTCCGAAAATGCGAACGTCTGCAGATAGCTCGCACGCATAAAAAGCTAGCCTGGAAAGCTGTTGCTCAGCCTCATCTGCCCATGGCACTGCTCGCACAGAGGCACAGAGACTGGGGCTGCTTGCTTGTCTTGCCCCCTCAAACTTCAAACGTAGCTTAGGTGGTCCGTGCCGGGCGCATCCGGCAGCCCTGCTCCGAAAATGCGAACGTCTGCAGATAGCTCGCAGGCAGAAAGAGCTAGCCTGGAAAGCTGTTGCTCAGCCTCATCTGCCCATGGCACTGCTCGCACAGAGGCACAGAGACTGGGGCTGCTTGCTTGTCTTGCCCCCTCAAACTTCAAATGTAGCTTAGGTGGTCCGTGCCGGGCGCATCCGGCAGCCCTGCTCCGAAAATGCGAACGTCTGCAGATAGCTCGCAGGCAGAAAGAGCTAGCCTGGAAAGCTGTTGCTCAGCCTCATCTGCCCATGGCACTGCTCGCACAGAGGCACAGAGACTGGGGCTGCTTGCTTGTCTTGTCCCCTCAATCTTCAAATGTAGCTTAGGTGGTCCGTGACGGGCGCCTCCGGCAGCCCTGCTCCGAAAATGCGAACGTCTGCAGATAGCTCGCAGACAGAAATAGCTAGCCTGGAAAGCTGTTGCTCAGCCTCATCTGCCCATGGCACTGCTCGCACAGAGGCACAGAGACTGGGGCTGCTTGCTTGTCTTGTCCCCTCAAACTTCAAATGTAATTTAGGTGGTCTGTGCCGGGCGCATCCAGCAGCCCTGCTCCGAAAATGCGAACGTCTGCAGATAGCTCACAGGCAGAAAGAGCTAGCCTGGAAAGCTGTTGCTCAGCCTCATCTGCCCATGGCACTGCTCGCACAGATGCACAGAGACTGGGGCTGCTTGCTTGTTTTGCCCCCTCAAACTTCAAACGTAGCTTAGGTGGTCCGTGCCGGGCGCCTCCGGCAGCCCTGCTCTGAAAATGCGAACGTCTGCAGATAGCTCGCAGGCAGAAAGAGCTAGCCTGGAAAGCTGTTGCTCAGCCTCATCTGCCCATGGCACTGCTCGCACAGAGGCACAGAGACTGGGGCTGCTTGCTTGTCTTGTCCCCTCAAACTTCAAATGTAGCTTAGGTGGTCCGTGCCGTGCGCCTCCGGCAGCCGTGCTCCGAAAATGCAAACGTCTGCAGATAGCTCGCAGGCAGAAAGAGCTAGCCTGGAAAGCTGTTGCTCAGCCTCATCTGCCCATGGCACTGCTCGCACAGAGGCACAGAGACTGGGGCTGCTTGCTTCTCTTGTCCCCTCAAACTTCAAATGTAGCTTAGGTGGTCCGTGCCGGGCGCATCCGGCAGCCATGCTCCGAAAATGCGAACGTCTGCAGATAGCTCGCAGGCAGAAAGAGCTAGCCTGGAAAGCTGTTGCTCAGCCTCATCTGCCCATGGCACTGCTCGCACAGAGGCACAGAGACTGGGGCTGCTTGCTTGTCTTGCCCCCTCAAACTTCAAATGTAGCTTAGGTGGTCCGTGCCAGGCGCCTCTGGCAGCCCTGCTCCGAAAATGCGAATGTCTGCAGATAGCTCGCAGGCAGAAAGAGCTAGCCTGGAAAGCTGTTGCTCAGCCTCATCTGCCCATGGCACTGCTCGCACAGAGGCAGAGAGACTGGGGCAGCTTGCTTGTCTTGTCCCCTCAAACTTCAAACGTAGCTTAGGTGGTCCGTGCCGGGCGTCTCCGGCAGCCCTGCTCCGAAAATGCAAACGTCTGCAGATAGCTCGCAGGCAGAAAGAGCTAGCCTGGAAAGCTGTTGCTCAGCCTCATCTGCCCATGGCACTGCTCGCACAGAGGCACAGAGACTGGGGCTGCTTGCTTGTCTTGCCCCTCAAACTTCAAATGTAGCTTAGGTGGTCCGTGCCGGGCGCCTCCGGCAGCCCTGCTCCGAAAATGCGAACGTCTGCAGATAGCTCGCAGGCAGAAAGAGCTAGCCTGGAAAGCTGTTGCTCAGCCTCATCTGCACATGGCACTGCTCGCACAGAGGCACAGAGACTGGGGCTGTTTGCTTGTCTTGTCCCCTCAAACTTCAAATGTAGCTTAGGTGGTCCGTGCCGGGCGCATCCGGCAGCCCTGCTCCGAAAATGCGAACGTCTGCAGATAGCTCGCAGGCAGAAAGAGCTAGCCTGGAAAGCTGTTGCTCAGCCTCATCTGCCCATGGCACTGCTCGCACAGAGGCACAGAGACTGAGGCTGCTTGCTTGTCTTGTCCCCTCAATCTTCAAATGTAGCTTAGGTGGTCCGTGCCGGGCGCCTCCGGCAGCCCTGCTCCGAAAATGCGAACGTCTGCAGATAGCTCGCAGGCAGAAAGAGCTAGCCTGGAAAGCTGTTACTCAGGCTCATCTGCCCATGGCACTGCTCGCACAGAGGCAGAGAGACTGGGGCAGCTTGCTTGTCTTGTCCCCTCAAACTTCAAACGTAGCTTAGGTGGTCCGTGCCGGGCGTCTCCAGCAGCCCTGCTCCGAAAATGCAAACGTCTGCAGATAGCTCGCAGGCAGAAAGAGCTAGCCTGGAAAGCTGTTGCTCAGCCTCATCTGCCCATGGCACTGCTCGCACAGAGGCACAGAGACTGGGGCTGCTTGCTTGTCTTGCCCCTCAAACTTCAAATGTAGCTTAGGTGGTCCGTGCCGGGCGCCTCCGGCAGCCCTGCTCCGAAAATGCGAACGTCTGCAGATAGCTCGCAGGCAGAAAGAGCTAGCCTGGAAAGCTGTTGCTCAGCCTCATCTGCCCATGGCACTGCTCGCACAGAGGCACAGAGACTGGGGCTGCTTGCTTGTCTTGTCCCCTCAAACTTCAAACGTAGCTTAGGTGGTCCGTGCCGGGCGCTTCCGGCAGCCCCGCTCCGAAAATGCGAACGTCTGCAGATAGCTCGCAGGCAGAAAGAGCTAGCCTGGAAAGCTGTTGCTCAGCCTCATCTGCCCATGGCACTGCTCGCACAGAGGCACAGAGACTGGGGCTGCTTGCTTGTCTTGCCCCCTCAAACTTCAAACGTAGCTTAGGTGGTCTGTGCCGGGCGCCTCCGGCAGCCCTGCTCCGAAAATGCGAACGTCTGCAGATAGCTCGCAGGCAGAAAGAGCTAGCCTGGAAAGCTGTTGCTCAGCCTCATCTGCCCATGGCACTGCTCGCACAGAGGCACAGAGACTGGGGCTGTTTGCTTGTCTTGTCCCCTCAAACTTCAAATGTAGCTTAGGTGGTCCGTGCCGGGCGCATCCGGCAGCCCTGCTCCGAAAATGCGAACGTCTGCAGATAGCTCGCAGACAGAAATAGCTAGCCTGGAAAGCTGTTGCTCAGCCTCATCTGCACATGGCACTGCTCGCACAGAGGCACAGAGACTGAGGCTGCTTGCTTGTCTTGTCCCCTCAATCTTCAAATGTAGCTTAGGTGGTCCGTGCCGGGCGCCTCCGGCAGCCGTGCTCCGAAAATGCGAACGTCTGCAGATAGCTCGCAGGCAGAAAGAGCTAGCCTGGAAAGCTGTTGCTCAGCCTCATCTGCCCATGGCACTGCTCGCACAGAGGCACAGAGACTGGGGCTGCTTGCTTGTCTTGTGCCCTTAAAATTCAGACGTAGCTTATGTGGTCCGTGCCGTGCGCATCCGGCAGCCCTGCTCCGAAAATGCGAACGTCTGCAGATAGCTCGCAGGCAGAAAGAGCTAGCCTGTAAAGCTGTTGCTCAGCCTCATCTGCCCATGGCACTGCTCGCACAGAGGCACAGAGACTGGGGCTGCTTGCTTGTCTTGCCCCCTCAAACTTCAAACGTAGCTTAGGTGGTCTGTGCCGGGCGCCTCCGGCAGCCCTGCTCCGAAAATGCGAACGTCTGCAGAGAGCTCGCAGGCAGAAAGAGCTAGCCTGGAAAGCTGTTGCTCAGCCTCATCTGCCCATGGCACTGCTCGCACAGAGGCACAGAGACTGAGGCTGCTTGCTTGTCTTGTCCCCTCAAACTTCAAATGTAGCTTAGGTGGTCCGTGCCGGGCGCCTCCGGCAGCCCTGCTCCGAAAATGCGAACGTCTGCAGATAGCTCGCAGGCAGAAAGAGCTAGCCTGGAAAGCTGTTGCTTAGCCTCATCTGCCCATGGCACTGCTCGCACAGAGGCACAGAGACTGGGGCTGCTTGCTTGTCTTGTCCCCTTAAAATTCACACGTAGCTTAGGTGGTCCGTGCCGGGCGCATCCGGCAGCCCTGCTCCGAAAATGCGAACGTCTGCAGATAGCTCGCAGGCAGAAAGAGCTAGCCTGTAAAGCTGTTGCTCAGCCTCATCTGCACATGGCACTGCTCGCACAGAGGCACAGAGACTGGGGCTGCTTGCTTGTCTTGTCCCCTCAAACTTCAAACGTAGCTTACGTGGTCCGTGCCGGGCGCTTCCGGCAGCCCCGCTCCGAAAATGCGAACGTCTGCAGATAGCTCGCAGGCAGAAAGAGCTAGCCTGGAAAGCTGTTGCTCAGCCTCATCTGCCCATGGCACTGCTCGCACAGAGGCACAGAGACTGGGGCTGCTTGCTTGTCTTGCCCCCTCAAACTTCAAACGTAGCTTAGGTGGTCCGTGCCGGGCGCCTCCGGCAGCCCTGCTCCGAAAATGCGAACGTCTGCAGATAGCTCGCAGGCAGAAAGAGCTAGCCTGGAAAGCTGTTGCTCAGCCTCATCTGCCCATGGCACTGCTCGCACAGAGGCACAGAGACTGGGGCTGCTTGCTTGTCTTGCCCCTCAAACTTCAAATGTAGCTTAGGTGGTCCGTGCCGGGCGCCTCCAGCAGCCCTGCTCCGAAAATGCGAACGTCTGCAGATAGCTCGCAGGCAGAAAGAGCTAGCCTGGAAAAATGTTGCTCAGCCTCATCTGCACATGGCACTGCTCGCACAGAGGCACAGAGACTGGGGCTGCTTGCTTGTTTTGTCCCCTCAAACTTCAAACGTAGCTTAGGTGGTCCGTGCCGGGCGCATCCGGCAGCCCCGCTCCGAAAATGCGAACGTCTGCAGATAGCTCGCAGACAGAAAGAGCTAGCCTGGAAAGCTGTTGCTCAGCCTCATCTGCCCATGGCACTGCTCGCACAGAGGCACAGAGACTGGGGCTGCTTGCTTGTCTTGTCCCCTCAAACTTCAAATGTAGTTTAGGTGGTCTGTGCCGGGCGCATCCAGCAGCCCTGCTCCGAAAATGCGAACGTCTGCAGATAGCTCGCAGGCAGAAAGAGCTAGCCTGGAAAGCTGTTGCTCAGCCTCATCTGCCCATGGCACTGCTCGCACAGATGCACAGAGACTGGGGCTGCTTGCTTGTTTTGCCCCCTCAAACTTCAAACGTAGCTTAGGTGGTCCGTGCCGGGCGCCTCCGGCAGCCCTGCTCCGAAAATGCAAACGTCTGCAGATAGCTCGCAGGCAGAAAGAGCTAGCCTGGAAAGCTGTTGCTCAGCCTCATCTGCCCATGGCACTGCTCGCACAGAGGCACAGAGACTGGGGCTGCTTGCTTGTCTTGTTCCCTCAAACTTCAAATGTAGCTTAGGTGGTCTGTGCCGGGCGCCTCCGACAGCCCTGCTCCGAAAAAGCGAACGTCTGCAGATAGCTCGCAGGCAGAAAGAGCTAGCCTGGAAAGCTGTTGCTCAGCCTCATCTGCCCATGGCACTGCTCGCACAGAGGCACAGAGACTGGGGCTGCTTGCTTGTCTTGCCCCCTCAAACTTCAAACGTAGCTTAGGTGGTCTGTGCCGGGCGCCTCCGGCAGCCCTGCTCCGAAAATGCGAACGTCTGCAGAGAGCTCGCAGGCAGAAAGAGCTAGCCTGGAAAGCTGTTGCTCAGCCTCATCTGCCCATGGCACTGCTCGCATAGAGGCACAGAGACTGGGGCTGCTTGCTTGTCTTGTCCCCTCAAACTTCAAATGTAGCTTAGGTGGTCCGTGCCGGGCGCCTCCGGCAGCCCTGCTCCGAAAATGCGAACGTCTGCAGATAGCTCGCAGGCAGAAAGAGCTAGCCTGGAAAGCTGTTGCTCAGCCTCATCTGCCCATGGCACTGCTCGCACAGAGGCACAGAGACTAGGGCTGCTTGCTTGTCTTGCCCCCTCAAACTTCAAATGTAGCTTAGGTGGTCCGTGCCGGGCGCCTCCGGCAGCCGTGCTCCGAAAATGCGAACGTCTGCAGATAGCTCGCAGGCAGAAAGAGCTAGCCTGGAAAGCTGTTGCTCAGCCTCATCTGCCCATGGCACTGCTCGCACAGAGGCACAGAGACTGGGGCTGCTTGCTTGTCTTGCCCCCTCAAACTTCAAACGTAGCTTAGGTGGTCCGTGCCGGGCGCCTCCGGCAGCCCTGCTCCGAAAATGCGAACGTCTGCAGATAGCTCGCAGGCAGAAAGAGCTAGCCTGGAAAGCTGTTGCTCAGCCTCATCTGCCCATGGCACTGCTCGCACAGAGGCACAGAGACTGGGGCTGCTTGCTTGTCTGGTCCCCTCAAACTTCAAATGTAGCTTAGGTGGTCCGTGCCGGGCGCATCCGGCAGCCCTGCTCCGAAAATGCGAACGTCTGCAGATAGCTCGCAGGCAGAAAGAGCTAGCCTGGAAAGCTGTTGCTCAGCCTCATCTGCCCATGGCACTGCTCGCACAGAGGCACAGAGACTGGGGCTGCTTGCTTGTCTTGTCCCCTCAAACTTCAAATGTAGCTTAGGTGGTCCGTGCCGGGCGCATCCAGCAGCCCTGCTCCGAAAATGCAAACGTCTGCAGATAGCTCGCAGGCAGAAAGAGCTAGCCTGGAAAGCTGTTGCTCAGCCTCATCTGCCCATGGCACTGCTCGCACAGAGGCACAGAGACTGGGGCTGCTTGCTTGTCTTGTCCCCTCAATCTTCAAATGTAGCTTAGGTGGTCCGTGCCGGGCGCATCCGGCAGCCCTGCTCCGAAAATGCGAATGTCTGCAGATAGCTCGCAGGCAGAAAGAGCTAGCCTGGAAAGCTGTTGCTCAGCCTCATCTGCCCATGGCACTGCTCGCACAGAGGCACAGAGACTGGGGCTGCTTGCTTGTCTTGCCCCCTCAAACTTCAAATGTAGCTTAGGTGGTCCGTGCCGGGCGCATCCGGCAGCCCTGCTCCGAAAATGCGAACGTCTGCAGATAGCTCGCAGGCAGAAAGAGCTAGCCTGGAAAGCTGTTGCTCAGCCTCATCTGCACATGGCACTGCTCGCACAGAGGCACAGAGACTGAGGCTGCTTGCTTGTCTTGTCCCCTCAATCTTCAAATGTAGCTTAGGTGGTCCGTGCCGGGCGCCTCCGGCAGCCCTGCTCCGAAAATGCGAACGTCTGCAGATAGCTCGCAGGCATAAAGAGCTAGCCTGGAAAGCTGTTGCTCAGCCTCATCTGCCCATGGCACTGCTCGCACAGAGGCACAGAGACTGGGGCTGCTTGCTTGTCTTGTCCCCTCAAACTTCAAACGTAGCTTAGGTGGTCCGTGCCGGGCACTTCCGGCAGCCCCGCTCCGAAAATGCGAACGTCTGCAGATAGCTCGCACGCATAAAAAGCTAGCCTGGAAAGCTGTTGCTCAGCCTCATCTGCACATGGCACTGCTCGCACAGAGGCACAGAGACTGGGGCTGCTTGCTTGTCTTGCCCCCTCAAACTTCAAACGTAGCTTAGGTGGTCCGTGCCGGGCGCATCCGGCAGCCCTGCTCCGAAAATGCGAACGTCTGCAGATAGCTCGCAGGCAGAAAGAGCTAGCCTGGAAAGCTGTTGCTCAGCCTCATCTGCCCATGGCACTGCTCGCACAGAGGCACAGAGACTGGGGCTGCTTGCTTGTCTTGCCCCCTCAAACTTCAAATGTAGCTTAGGTGGTCCGTGCCGGGCGCATCCGGCAGCCCTGCTCCGAAAATGCGAACGTCTGCAGATAGCTCGCAGGCAGAAAGAGCTAGCCTGGAAAGCTGTTGCTCAGCCTCATCTGCCCATGGCACTGCTCGCACAGAGGCACAGAGACTGGGGCTGCTTGCTTGTCTTGTCCCCTCAATCTTCAAATGTAGCTTAGGTGGTCCGTGCCGGGCGCCTCCGGCAGCCCTGCTCCGAAAATGCGAACGTCTGCAGATAGCTCGCAGACAGAAATAGCTAGCCTGGAAAGCTGTTGCTCAGCCTCATCTGCCCATGGCACTGCTCGCACAGAGGCACAGAGACTGGGGCTGCTTGCTTGTCTTGTCCCCTCAAACTTCAAATGTAGTTTAGGTGGTCTGTGCCGGGCGCATCCAGCAGCCCTGCTCCGAAAATGCGAACGTCTGCAGATAGCTCGCAGGCAGAAAGAGCTAGCCTGGAAAGCTGTTGCTCAGCCTCATCTGCCCATGGCACTGCTCGCACAGATGCACAGAGACTGGGGCTGCTTGCTTGTTTTGCCCCCTCAAACTTCAAACGTAGCTTAGGTGGTCCGTGCCGGGCGCCTCCGGCAGCCCTGCTCTGAAAATGCGAACGTCTGCAGATAGCTCGCAGGCAGAAAGAGCTAGCCTGGAAAGCTGTTGCTCAGCCTCATCTGCCCATGGCACTGCTCGCACAGAGGCACAGAGACTGGGGCTGCTTGCTTGTCTTGTCCCCTCAAACTTCAAATGTAGCTTAGGTGGTCCGTGCCGTGCGCCTCCGGCAGCCGTGCTCCGAAAATGCAAACGTCTGCAGATAGCTCGCAGGCAGAAAGAGCTAGCCTGGAAAGCTGTTGCTCAGCCTCATCTGCCCATGGCACTGCTCGCACAGAGGCACAGAGACTGGGGCTGCTTGCTTCTCTTGTCCCCTCAAACTTCAAATGTAGCTTAGGTGGTCCGTGCCGGGCGCATCCGGCAGCCATGCTCCGAAAATGCGAACGTCTGCAGATAGCTCGCAGGCAGAAAGAGCTAGCCTGGAAAGCTGTTGCTCAGCCTCATCTGCCCATGGCACTGCTCGCACAGAGGCACAGAGACTGGGGCTGCTTGCTTGTCTTGCCCCCTCAAACTTCAAATGTAGCTTAGGTGGTCCGTGCCAGGCGCCTCTGGCAGCCCTGCTCCGAAAATGCGAATGTCTGCAGATAGCTCGCAGGCAGAAAGAGCTAGCCTGGAAAGCTGTTGCTCAGCCTCATCTGCCCATGGCACTGCTCGCACAGAGGCAGAGAGACTGGGGCAGCTTGCTTGTCTTGCCCCCTCAAACTTCAAACGTAGCTTAGGTGGTCCGTGCCGGGCGTCTCCGGCAGCCCTGCTCCGAAAATGCAAACGTCTGCAGATAGCTCGCAGGCAGAAAGAGCTAGCCTGGAAAGCTGTTGCTCAGCCTCATCTGCCCATGGCACTGCTCGCACAGAGGCACAGAGACTGGGGCTGCTTGCTTGTCTTGCCCCTCAAACTTCAAATGTAGCTTAGGTGGTCCGTGCCGGGCGCCTCCGGCAGCCCTGCTCCGAAAATGCGAACGTCTGCAGATAGCTCGCAGGCAGAAAGAGCTAGCCTGGAAAGCTGTTGCTCAGCCTCATCTGCACATGGCACTGCTCGCACAGAGGCACAGAGACTGGGGCTGCTTGCTTGTCTTGCCCCCTCAAACTTCAAACGTAGCTTAGGTGGTCCGTGCCGGGCGCTTCCGGCAGCCCCGCTCCGAAAATGCGAACGTCTGCAGATAGCTCGCAGGCAGAAAGAGCTAGCCTGGAAAGCTGTTGCTCAGCCTCATCTGCCCATGGCACTGCTCGCACAGAGGCACAGAGACTGGGGCTGCTTGCTTGTCTTGCCCCCTCAAACTTCAAACGTAGCTTAGGTGGTCTGTGCCGGGCGCCTCCGGCAGCCCTGCTCCGAAAATGCGAACGTCTGCAGATAGCTCGCAGGCAGAATGAGCTAGCCTGGAAAGCTGTTGCTCAGCCTCATCTGCCCATGGCACTGCTCGCACAGAGGCACAGAGACTGGGGCTGTTTGCTTGTCTTGTCCCCTCAAACTTCAAATGTAGCTTAGGTGGTCCGTGCCGGGCGCATCCGGCAGCCCTGCTCCGAAAATGCGAACGTCTGCAGATAGCTCGCAGGCAGAAAGAGCTAGCCTGGAAAGCTGTTGCTCAGCCTCATCTGCACATGGCACTGCTCGCACAGAGGCACAGAGACTGAGGCTGCTTGCTTGTCTTGTCCCCTCAATCTTCAAATGTAGCTTAGGTGGTCCGTGCCGTGCGCCTCCGGCAGCCGTGCTCCGAAAATGCAAACGTCTGCAGATAGCTCGCAGGCAGAAAGAGCTAGCCTGGAAAGCTGTTGCTCAGCCTCATCTGCCCATGGCACTGCTCGCACAGAGGCACAGAGACTGGGGCTGCTTGCTTCTCTTGTCCCCTCAAACTTCAAATGTAGCTTAGGTGGTCCGTGCCGGGCGCATCCGGCAGCCATGCTCCGAAAATGCGAACGTCTGCAGATAGCTCGCAGGCAGAAAGAGCTAGCCTGGAAAGCTGTTGCTCAGCCTCATCTGCCCATGGCACTGCTCGCACAGAGGCACAGAGACTGGGGCTGCTTGCTTGTCTTGCCCCCTCAAACTTCAAATGTAGCTTAGGTGGTCCGTGCCAGGCGCCTCTGGCAGCCCTGCTCCGAAAATGCGAATGTCTGCAGATAGCTCGCAGGCAGAAAGAGCTAGCCTGGAAAGCTGTTGCTCAGCCTCATCTGCCCATGGCACTGCTCGCACAGAGGCAGAGAGACTGGGGCAGCTTGCTTGTCTTGTCCCCTCAAACTTCAAACGTAGCTTAGGTGGTCCGTGCCGGGCGTCTCCGGCAGCCCTGCTCCGAAAATGCAAACGTCTGCAGATAGCTCGCAGGCAGAAAGAGCTAGCCTGGAAAGCTGTTGCTCAGCCTCATCTGCCCATGGCACTGCTCGCACAGAGGCACAGAGACTGGGGCTGCTTGCTTGTCTTGCCCCTCAAACTTCAAATGTAGCTTAGGTGGTCCGTGCCGGGCGCCTCCGGCAGCCCTGCTCCGAAAATGCGAACGTCTGCAGATAGCTCGCAGGCAGAAAGAGCTAGCCTGGAAAGCTGTTGCTCAGCCTCATCTGCACATGGCACTGCTCGCACAGAGGCACAGAGACTGGGGCTGCTTGCTTGTCTTGCCCCCTCAAACTTCAAACGTAGCTTAGGTGGTCCGTGCCGGGCGCTTCCGGCAGCCCCGCTCCGAAAATGCGAACGTCTGCAGATAGCTCGCAGGCAGAAAGAGCTAGCCTGGAAAGCTGTTGCTCAGCCTCATCTGCCCATGGCACTGCTCGCACAGAGGCACAGAGACTGGGGCTGCTTGCTTGTCTTGCCCCCTCAAACTTCAAACGTAGCTTAGGTGGTCTGTGCCGGGCGCCTCCGGCAGCCCTGCTCCGAAAATGCGAACGTCTGCAGATAGCTCGCAGGCAGAATGAGCTAGCCTGGAAAGCTGTTGCTCAGCCTCATCTGCCCATGGCACTGCTCGCACAGAGGCACAGAGACTGGGGCTGTTTGCTTGTCTTGTCCCCTCAAACTTCAAATGTAGCTTAGGTGGTCCGTGCCGGGCGCATCCGGCAGCCCTGCTCCGAAAATGCGAACGTCTGCAGATAGCTCGCAGGCAGAAAGAGCTAGCCTGGAAAGCTGTTGCTCAGCCTCATCTGCACATGGCACTGCTCGCACAGAGGCACAGAGACTGAGGCTGCTTGCTTGTCTTGTCCCCTCAATCTTCAAATGTAGCTTAGGTGGTCCGTGCCGGGCGCCTCCGGCAGCCCTGCTCCGAAAATGCGAACGTCTGCAGATAGCTCGCAGGCAGAAAGAGCTAGCCTGGAAAGCTGTTGCTCAGGCTCATCTGCCCATGGCACTGCTCGCACAGAGGCAGAGAGACTGGGGCAGCTTGCTTGTCTTGTCCCCTCAAACTTCAAACGTAGCTTAGGTGGTCCGTGCCGGGCGTCTCCAGCAGCCCTGCTCCGAAAATGCAAACGTCTGCAGATAGCTCGCAGGCAGAAAGAGCTAGCCTGGAAAGCTGTTGCTCAGCCTCATCTGCCCATGGCACTGCTCGCACAGAGGCACAGAGACTGGGGCTGCTTGCTTGTCTTGCCCCTCAAACTTCAAATGTAGCTTAGGTGGTCCGTGCCGGGCGCCTCCGGCAGCCCTGCTCCGAAAATGCGAACGTCTGCAGATAGCTCGCAGGCAGAAAGAGCTAGCCTGGAAAGCTGTTGCTCAGCCTCATCTGCACATGGCACTGCTCGCACAGAGGCACAGAGACTGGGGCTGCTTGCTTGTCTTGTCCCCTCAAACTTCAAACGTAGCTTAGGTGGTCCGTGCCGGGCTCTTCCGGCAGCCCCGCTCCGAAAATGCGAACGTCTGCAGATAGCTCGCAGGCAGAAAGAGCTAGCCTGGAAAGCTGTTGCTCAGCCTCATCTGCCCATGGCACTGCTCGCACAGAGGCACAGAGACTGGGGCTGCTTGCTTGTCTGGTCCCCTCAAACTTCAAATGTAGCTTAGGTGGTCCGTGCCGGGCGCATCCGGCAGCCCTGCTCCGAAAATGCGAACGTCTGCAGATAGCTCGCAGGCAGAAAGAGCTAGCCTGGAAAGCTGTTGCTCAGCCTCATCTGCCCATGGCACTGCTCGCACAGAGGCACAGAGACTGGGGCTGCTTGCTTGTCTTGTCCCCTCAAACTTCAAATGTAGCTTAGGTGGTCCGTGCCGGGCGCATCCAGCAGCCCTGCTCCGAAAATGCGAACGTCTGCAGATAGCTCGCAGGCAGAAAGAGCTAGCCTGGAAAGCTGTTGCTCAGCCTCATCTGCCCATGGCACTGCTCGCACAGAGGCACAGAGACTGGGGCTGCTTGCTTGTCTTGTCCCCTCAATCTTCAAATGTAGCTTAGGTGGTCCGTGCCGGGCGCATCCGGCAGCCCTGCTCCGAAAATGCGAATGTCTGCAGATAGCTCGCAGGCAGAAAGAGCTAGCCTGGAAAGCTGTTGCTCAGCCTCATCTGCCCATGGCACTGCTCGCACAGAGGCACAGAGACTGGGGCTGCTTGCTTGTCTTGCCCCCTCAAACTTCAAATGTAGCTTAGGTGGTCCGTGCCGGGCGCATCCGGCAGCCCTGCTCCGAAAATGCGAACGTCTGCAGATAGCTCGCAGGCAGAAAGAGCTAGCCTGGAAAGCTGTTGCTCAGCCTCATCTGCACATGGCACTGCTCGCACAGAGGCACAGAGACTGAGGCTGCTTGCTTGTCTTGTCCCCTCAATCTTCAAATGTAGCTTAGGTGGTCCGTGCCGGGCGCCTCCGGCAGCCCTGCTCCGAAAATGCGAACGTCTGCAGATAGCTCGCAGACAGAAATAGCTAGCCTGGAAAGCTGTTGCTCAGCCTCATCTGCCCATGGCACTGCTCGCACAGAGGCACAGAGACTGGGGCTGCTTGCTTGTCTTGTGCCCTTAAAATTCACACGTAGCTTAGGTGGTCCGTGCCTGGAGCCTCCGGCAGCCCTGCTCCGAAAATGCGAACGTCTGCAGGTAGCTCGCAGGCATAAAGAGCTAGCCTGGAAAGCTGTTGCTCAGCCTCATCTGCCCATGGCACTGCTCGCACAGAGGCACAGAGACTGGGGCTGCTTGCTTGTCTTGTCCCCTCAAACTTCAAACGTAGCTTAGGTGGTCCGTGCCGGGCGCTTCCGGCAGCCCCGCTCCGAAAATGCGAACGTCTGCAGATAGCTCGCACGCATAAAAAGCTAGCCTGGAAAGCTGTTGCTCAGCCTCATCTGCCCATGGCACTGCTCGCACAGAGGCACAGAGACTGGGGCTGCTTGCTTGTCTTGCCCCCTCAAACTTCAAACGTAGCTTAGGTGGTCCGTGCCGGGCGCATCCGGCAGCCCTGCTCCGAAAATGCGAACGTCTGCAGATAGCTCGCAGGCAGAAAGAGCTAGCCTGGAAAGCTGTTGCTCAGCCTCATCTGCCCATGGCACTGCTCGCACAGAGGCACAGAGACTGGGGCTGCTTGCTTGTCTTGCCCCCTCAAACTTCAAATGTAGCTTAGGTGGTCCGTGCCGGGCGCATCCGGCAGCCCTGCTCCGAAAATGCAAACGTCTGCAGATAGCTCGCAGGCAGAAAGAGCTAGCCTGGAAAGCTGTTGCTCAGCCTCATCTGCCCATGGCACTGCTCGCACAGAGGCACAGAGACTGGGGCTGCTTGCTTGTCTTGTCCCCTCAATCTTCAAATATAGCTTAGGTGGTCCGTGACGGGCGCCTCCGGCAGCCCTGCTCCGAAAATGCGAACGTCTGCAGATAGCTCGCAGACAGAAAGAGCTAGCCTGGAAAGCTGTTGCTCAGCCTCATCTGCCCATGGCACTGCTCGCACAGAGGCACAGAGACTGGGGCTGCTTGCTTGTCTTGTCCCCTCAAACTTCAAATGTAGTTTAGGTGGTCTGTGCCGGGCGCATCCAGCAGCCCTGCTCCGAAAATGCGAACGTCTGCAGATAGCTCGCAGGCAGAAAGAGCTAGCCTGGAAAGCTGTTGCTCAGCCTCATCTGCCCATGGCACTGCTCGCACAGATGCACAGAGACTGGGGCTGCTTGCTTGTTTTGCCCCCTCAAACTTCAAACGTAGCTTAGGTGGTCCGTGCCGGGCGCCTCCGGCAGCCCTGCTCTGAAAATGCGAACGTCTGCAGATAGCTCGCAGGCAGAAAGAGCTAGCCTGGAAAGCTGTTGCTCAGCCTCATCTGCCCATGGCACTGCTCGCACAGAGGCACAGAGACTGGGGCTGCTTGCTTGTCTTGTCCCCTCAAACTTCAAATGTAGCTTAGGTGGTCCGTGCCGTGCGCCTCCGGCAGCCGTGCTCCGAAAATGCAAACGTCTGCAGATAGCTCGCAGGCAGAAAGAGCTAGCCTGGAAAGCTGTTGCTCAGCCTCATCTGCCCATGGCACTGCTCGCACAGAGGCACAGAGACTGGGGCTGCTTGCTTCTCTTGTCCCCTCAAACTTCAAATGTAGCTTAGGTGGTCCGTGCCGGGCGCATCCGGCAGCCATGCTCCGAAAATGCGAACGTCTGCAGATAGCTCGCAGGCAGAAAGAGCTAGCCTGGAAAGCTGTTGCTCAGCCTCATCTGCCCATGGCACTGCTCGCACAGAGGCACAGAGACTGGGGCTGCTTGCTTGTCTTGCCCCCTCAAACTTCAAATGTAGCTTAGGTGGTCCGTGCCAGGCGCCTCTGGCAGCCCTGCTCCGAAAATGCGAATGTCTGCAGATAGCTCGCAGGCAGAAAGAGCTAGCCTGGAAAGCTGTTGCTCAGCCTCATCTGCCCATGGCACTGCTCGCACAGAGGCAGAGAGACTGGGGCAGCTTGCTTGTCTTGTCCCCTCAAACTTCAAACGTAGCTTAGGTGGTCCGTGCCGGGCGTCTCCGGCAGCCCTGCTCCGAAAATGCAAACGTCTGCAGATAGCTCGCAGGCAGAAAGAGCTAGCCTGGAAAGCTGTTGCTCAGCCTCATCTGCCCATGGCACTGCTCGCACAGAGGCACAGAGACTGGGGCTGCTTGCTTGTCTTGCCCCTCAAACTTCAAATGTAGCTTAGGTGGTCCGTGCCGGGCGCCTCCGGCAGCCCTGCTCCGAAAATGCGAACGTCTGCAGATAGCTCGCAGGCAGAAAGAGCTAGCCTGGAAAGCTGTTGCTCAGCCTCATCTGCACATGGCACTGCTCGCACAGAGGCACAGAGACTGGGGCTGCTTGCTTGTCTTGCCCCCTCAAACTTCAAACGTAGCTTAGGTGGTCCGTGCCGGGCGCTTCCGGCAGCCCCGCTCCGAAAATGCGAACGTCTGCAGATAGCTCGCAGGCAGAAAGAGCTAGCCTGGAAAGCTGTTGCTCAGCCTCATCTGCCCATGGCACTGCTCGCACAGAGGCACAGAGACTGGGGCTGCTTGCTTGTCTTGCCCCCTCAAACTTCAAACGTAGCTTAGGTGGTCTGTGCCGGGCGCCTCCGGCAGCCCTGCTCCGAAAATGCGAACGTCTGCAGATAGCTCGCAGGCAGAATGAGCTAGCCTGGAAAGCTGTTGCTCAGCCTCATCTGCCCATGGCACTGCTCGCACAGAGGCACAGAGACTGGGGCTGTTTGCTTGTCTTGTCCCCTCAAACTTCAAATGTAGCTTAGGTGGTCCGTGCCGGGCGCATCCGGCAGCCCTGCTCCGAAAATGCGAACGTCTGCAGATAGCTCGCAGGCAGAAAGAGCTAGCCTGGAAAGCTGTTGCTCAGCCTCATCTGCACATGGCACTGCTCGCACAGAGGCACAGAGACTGAGGCTGCTTGCTTGTCTTGTCCCCTCAATCTTCAAATGTAGCTTAGGTGGTCCGTGCCGGGCGCCTCCGGCAGCCCTGCTCCGAAAATGCGAACGTCTGCAGATAGCTCGCAGGCAGAAAGAGCTAGCCTGGAAAGCTGTTGCTCAGGCTCATCTGCCCATGGCACTGCTCGCACAGAGGCAGAGAGACTGGGGCAGCTTGCTTGTCTTGTCCCCTCAAACTTCAAACGTAGCTTAGGTGGTCCGTGCCGGGCGTCTCCAGCAGCCCTGCTCCGAAAATGCAAACGTCTGCAGATAGCTCGCAGGCAGAAAGAGCTAGCCTGGAAAGCTGTTGCTCAGCCTCATCTGCCCATGGCACTGCTCGCACAGAGGCACAGAGACTGGGGCTGCTTGCTTGTCTTGCCCCTCAAACTTCAAATGTAGCTTAGGTGGTCCGTGCCGGGCGCCTCCGGCAGCCCTGCTTTGAAAATGCGAACGTCTGCAGATAGCTCGCAGGCAGAAAGAGCTAGCCTGGAAAGCTGTTGCTCAGCCTCATCTGCCCATGGCACTGCTCGCACAGAGGCACAGAGACTGGGGCTGCTTGCTTGTCTTGTCCCCTCAAACTTCAAACGTAGCTTAGGTGGTCCGTGCCGGGCGCTTCCGGCAGCCCCGCTCCGAAAATGCGAACGTCTGCAGATAGCTCGCAGGCAGAAAGAGCTAGCCTGGAAAGCTGTTGCTCAGCCTCATCTGCCCATGGCACTGCTCGCACAGAGGCACAGAGACTGGGGCTGCTTGCTTGTCTTGCCCCCTCAAACTTCAAACGTAGCTTAGGTGGTCTGTGCCGGGCGCCTCCGGCAGCCCTGCTCCGAAAATGCGAACGTCTGCAGATAGCTCGCAGGCAGAAAGAGCTAGCCTGGAAAGCTGTTGCTCAGCCTCATCTGCCCATGGCACTGCTCGCACAGAGGCACAGAGACTGGGGCTGTTTGCTTGTCTTGTCCCCTCAAACTTCAAATGTAGCTTAGGTGGTCCGTGCCGGGCGCATCCGGCAGCCCTGCTCCGAAAATGCGAACGTCTGCAGATAGCTCGCAGGCAGAAAGAGCTAGCCTGGAAAGCTGTTGCTCAGCCTCATCTGCACATGGCACTGCTCGCACAGAGGCACAGAGACTGAGGCTGCTTGCTTGTCTTGTCCCCTCAATCTTCAAATGTAGCTTAGGTGGTCCGTGCCGGGCGCCTCCGGCAGCCCTGCTCCGAAAATGCGAACGTCTGCAGATAGCTCGCAGGCAGAAAGAGCTAGCCTGGAAAGCTGTTGCTCAGGCTCATCTGCCCATGGCACTGCTCGCACAGAGGCAGAGAGACTGGGGCAGCTTGCTTGTCTTGTCCCCTCAAACTTCAAACGTAGCTTAGGTGGTCCGTGCCGGGCGTCTCCAGCAGCCCTGCTCCGAAAATGCAAACGTCTGCAGATAGCTCGCAGGCAGAAAGAGCTAGCCTGGAAAGCTGTTGCTCAGCCTCATCTGCCCATGGCACTGCTCGCACAGAGGCACAGAGACTGGGGCTGCTTGCTTGTCTTGCCCCTCAAACTTCAAATGTAGCTTAGGTGGTCCGTGCCGGGCGCCTCCGGCAGCCCTGCTCCGAAAATGCGAACGTCTGCAGATAGCTCGCAGGCAGAAAGAGCTAGCCTGGAAAGCTGTTGCTCAGCCTCATCTGCCCATGGCACTGCTCGCACAGAGGCACAGAGACTGGGGCTGCTTGCTTGTCTTGTCCCCTCAAACTTCAAACGTAGCTTAGGTGGTCCGTGCCGGGCGCTTCCGGCAGCCCCGCTCCGAAAATGCGAACGTCTGCAGATAGCTCGCAGGCAGAAAGAGCTAGCCTGGAAAGCTGTTGCTCAGCCTCATCTGCCCATGGCACTGCTCGCACAGAGGCACAGAGACTGGGGCTGCTTGCTTGTCTTGCCCCCTCAAACTTCAAACGTAGCTTAGGTGGTCTGTGCCGGGCGCCTCCGGCAGCCCTGCTCCGAAAATGCGAACGTCTGCAGATAGCTCGCAGGCAGAAAGAGCTAGCCTGGAAAGCTGTTGCTCAGCCTCATCTGCCCATGGCACTGCTCGCACAGAGGCACAGAGACTGGGGCTGTTTGCTTGTCTTGTCCCCTCAAACTTCAAATGTAGCTTAGGTGGTCCGTGCCGGGCGCATCCGGCAGCCCTGCTCCGAAAATGCGAACGTCTGCAGATAGCTCGCAGACAGAAATAGCTAGCCTGGAAAGCTGTTGCTCAGCCTCATCTGCACATGGCACTGCTCGCACAGAGGCACAGAGACTGAGGCTGCTTGCTTGTCTTGTCCCCTCAATCTTCAAATGTAGCTTAGGTGGTCCGTGCCGGGCGCCTCCGGCAGCCCTGCTCCGAAAATGCGAACGTCTGCAGATAGCTCGCAGACAGAAATAGCTAGCCTGGAAAGCTGTTGCTCAGCCTCATCTGCCCATGGCACTGCTCGCACAGAGGCACAGAGACTGGGGCTGCTTGCTTGTCTTGTGCCCTTAAAATTCAGACGTAGCTTATGTGGTCCGTGCCGTGCGCATCCGGCAGCCCTGCTCCGAAAATGCGAACGTCTGCAGATAGCTCGCAGGCAGAAAGAGCTAGCCTGTAAAGCTGTTGCTCAGCCTCATCTGCCCATGGCACTGCTCGCACAGAGGCACAGAGACTGGGGCTGCTTGCTTGTCTGGTCCCCTCAAACTTCAAATGTAGCTTAGGTGGTCCGTGCCGGGCGCATCCGGCAGCCCTGCTCCGAAAATGCGAACGTCTGCAGATAGCTCGCAGGCAGAAAGAGCTAGCCTGGAAAGCTGTTGCTCAGCCTCATCTGTCCATGGCACTGCTCGCACAGAGGCACAGAGACTGGGGCTGCTTGCTTGTCTTGTCCCCTCAAACTTCAAATGTAGCTTAGGTGGTCTGTGCCGGGCGCCTCCGGCAGCCCTGCTCCGAAAATGCAAACGTCTGCAGATAGCTCGCAGGCAGAAAGAGCTAGCCTGGAAAGCTGTTGCTCAGCCTCATCTGCCCATGGCACTGCTCGCACAGAGGCACAGAGACTGGGGCTGCTTGCTGGTCTTGCCCCTCAAACTTCAAATGTAGCTTAGGTGGTCCGTGCCGGGCGCCTCCGGCAGCCGTGCTCCGAAAATGCAAACGTCTGCAGATAGCTCGCAGGCAGAAAGAGCTAGCCTGGAAAGCTGTTGCTCAGCCTCATCTGCCCATGGCACTGCTCGCACAGAGGCACAGAGACTGGGGCTGCTTGCTTGTCTTGTCCCCTCAAACTTCAAATGTAGCTTAGGTGGTCCGTGCCGGGCGCATCCGGCAGCCCTGCTCCGAAAATGCGAACGTCTGCAGATAGCTCGCAGGCAGAAAGAGCTAGCCTGGAAAGCTGTTGCTCAGCCTCATCTGCCCATGGCACTGCTCGCACAGAGGCACAGAGACTGGGGCTGCTTGCTTGTCTTGTCCCCTCAAACTTCAAACGTAGCTTAGGTGGTCCGTGCCGGGCGCCTCCGGCAGCCCTGCTCCGAAAATGCAAACGTCTGCAGATAGCTCGCAGGCAGAAAGAGCTAGCCTGGAAAGCTGTTGCTCAGCCTCATCTGCCCATGGCACTGCTCGCACAGAGGCACAGAGACTGGGGCTGCTTGCTGGTCTTGCCCCTCAAACTTCAAATGTAGCTTAGGTGGTCCGTGCCGGGCGCCTCCGGCAGCCGTGCTCCGAAAATGCGAACGTCTGCAGATAGCTCGCAGGCAGAAAGAGCTAGCCTGGAAAGCTGTTGCTCAGCCTCATCTGCCCATGGCACTGCTCGCACAGAGGCACAGAGACTGGGGCTGCTTGCTTGTCTTGTCCCCTCAAACTTCAAACGTAGCTTACGTGGTCCGTGCCGGGCGCCTCCGGCAGCCGTGCTCCGAAAATGCGAACGTCTGCAGATAGCTCGCAGGCAGAAAGAGCTAGCCTGGAAAGCTGTTGCTCAGCCTCATCTGCCCATGGCACTGCTCGCACAGAGGCACAGAGACTGGGGCTGCTTGCTTGTCTTGCCCCCTCAAACTTCAAACGTAGCTTAGGTGGTCCGTGCCGGGCGCCTCCGGCAGCCCTGCTCCGAAAATGCGAACGTCTGCAGATAGCTCGCAGGCAGAAAGAGCTAGCCTGGAAAGCTGTTGCTCAGCCTCATCTGCCCATGGCACTGCTCGCACAGAGGCACAGAGACTGGGGCTGCTTGCTTGTCTTGCCCCTCAAACTTCAAATGTAGCTTAGGTGGTCCGTGCCGGGCGCCTCCGGCAGCCCTGCTCCGAAAATGCGAACGTCTGCAGATAGCTCGCAGGCAGAAAGAGCTAGCCTGGAAAGCTGTTGCTCAGCCTCATCTGCACATGGCACTGCTCGCACAGAGGCACAGAGACTGGGGCTGCTTGCTTGTTTTGTCCCCTCAAACTTCAAACGTAGCTTAGGTGGTCCGTGCCGGGCGCCTCCGGCAGCCCCGCTCCGAAAATGCGAACGTCTGCAGATAGCTCGCAGGCAGAAAGAGCTAGCCTGGAAAGCTGTTGCTCAGCCTCATCTGCCCATGGCACTGCTCGCACAGAGGCACAGAGACTGGGGCTGCTTGCTTGTCTTGCCCCCTCAAACTTCAAACGTAGCTTAGGTGGTCTGTGCCGGGCGCCTCCGGCAGCCCTGCTCCGAAAATGCGAACGTCTGCAGAGAGCTCGCAGGCAGAAAGAGCTAGCCTGGAAAGCTGTTGCTCAGCCTCATCTGCCCATGGCACTGCTCGCACAGAGGCACAGAGACTGAGGCTGCTTGCTTGTCTTGTCCCCTCAAACTTCAAATGTAGCTTAGGTGGTCCGTGCCGGGCGCCTCCGGCAGCCCTGCTCCGAAAATGCGAACGTCTGCAGATAGCTCGCAGGCAGAAAGAGCTAGCCTGGAAAGCTGTTGCTTAGCCTCATCTGCCCATGGCACTGCTCGCACAGAGGCACAGAGACTGGGGCTGCTTGCTTGTCTTGTCCCCTTAAAATTCACACGTAGCTTAGGTGGTCCGTGCCGGGCGCATCCGGCAGCCCTGCTCCGAAAATGCGAACGTCTGCAGATAGCTCGCAGGCAGAAAGAGCTAGCCTGTAAAGCTGTTGCTCAGCCTCATCTGCACATGGCACTGCTCGCACAGAGGCACAGAGACTGGGGCTGCTTGCTTGTCTTGTCCCCTCAAACTTCAAACGTAGCTTACGTGGTCCGTGCCGGGCGCTTCCGGCAGCCCCGCTCCGAAAATGCGAACGTCTGCAGATAGCTCGCAGGCAGAAAGAGCTAGCCTGGAAAGCTGTTGCTCAGCCTCATCTGCCCATGGCACTGCTCGCACAGAGGCACAGAGACTGGGGCTGCTTGCTTGTCTTGCCCCCTCAAACTTCAAACGTAGCTTAGGTGGTCCGTGCCGGGCGCCTCCGGCAGCCCTGCTCCGAAAATGCGAACGTCTGCAGATAGCTCGCAGGCAGAAAGAGCTAGCCTGGAAAGCTGTTGCTCAGCCTCATCTGCCCATGGCACTGCTCGCACAGAGGCACAGAGACTGGGGCTGCTTGCTTGTCTTGCCCCTCAAACTTCAAATGTAGCTTAGGTGGTCCGTGCCGGGCGCCTCCAGCAGCCCTGCTCCGAAAATGCGAACGTCTGCAGATAGCTCGCAGGCAGAAAGAGCTAGCCTGGAAAGCTGTTGCTCAGCCTCATCTGCACATGGCACTGCTCGCACAGAGGCACAGAGACTGGGGCTGCTTGCTTGTTTTGTCCCCTCAAACTTCAAACGTAGCTTAGGTGGTCCGTGCCGGGCGCATCCGGCAGCCCCGCTCCGAAAATGCGAACGTCTGCAGATAGCTCGCAGGCAGAAAGAGCTAGCCTGGAAAGCTGTTGCTCAGCCTCATCTGCCCATGGCACTGCTCGCACAGAGGCACAGAGACTGGGGCTGCTTGCTTGTCTTGCCCCCTCAAACTTCAAACGTAGCTTAGGTGGTCTCTGCCGGGCGCCTCCGGCAGCCCTGCTCCGAAAATGCGAACGTCTGCAGAGAGCTCGCAGGCAGAAAGAGCTAGCCTGGAAAGCTGTTGCTCAGCCTCATCTGCCCATGGCACTGCTCGCACAGAGGCACAGAGGCTGAGGCTGCTTGCTTGTCTTGTCCCCTCAAACTTCAAACGTAGCTTAGGTGGTCCGTGCCGGGCGCCTCCGGCAGCCCTGCTCCGAAAATGCGAACGTCTGCAGATAGCTCGCAGGCAGAAAGAGCTAGCCTGTAAAGCTGTTGCTCAGCCTCATCTGCCCATGGCACTGCTCGCACAGAGGCACAGAGACTGGGGCTGCTTGCTTGTCTTGTCCCCTCAAACTTCAAATGTAGTTTAGGTGGTCCGTGCCGGGCGCATCCAGCAGCCCTGCTCCGAAAATGCGAACGTCTGCAGATAGCTCGCAGGCAGAAAGAGCTAGCCTGGAAAGCTGTTGCTCAGCCTCATCTGCCCATGGCACTGCTCGCACAGAGGCACAGAGACTGAGGCTGCTTGCTTGTCTTGTCCCCTCAAACTTCAAATGTAGCTTAGGTGGTCTGTGCCGGGCGCCTCCGGCAGCCCTGCTCCGAAAATGCGAACGTCTGCAGATAGCTCGCAGACAGAAATAGCTAGCCTGGAAAGCTGTTGCTCAGCCTCATCTGCCCATGACACTGCTCGCACAGAGGCACAGAGACTGGGGCTGCTTGCTTGTCTTGTGCCCTTAACATTCACACGTAGCTTAGGTGGTCCGAGCCGCGCACATCCGGCAGCCCCGCTCCGAAAATGCGGACGTCTGCAGATAGCTCGCAGGCAGAAAGAGCTAGCCTGGAAAGCTGTTGCTCAGCCTCATCTGCCCATGGCACTGCTCGCACAGAGACACAGAGACTGGGGCTGCTTGCTTGTCTTGTCCCCTCAAACTTCAAATGTAGTTTAGGTGGTCCGTGCCGGGCGCATCCAGCAGCCCTGCTCCGAAAATGCGAACGTCTGCAGATAGCTCGCAGGCAGAAAGAGCTAGCCTGGAAAGCTGTTGTTCAGCCTCATCTGCCCATGGCACTGCTCGCACAGAGGCACAGAGACTGGGGCTGCTTGCTTGTCTTGTCCCCTCAAACTTCAAATGTAGCTTAGGTGGTCTGTGCCGGGCGCCTCCGACAGCCCTGCTCCGAAAATGCAAACGTCTGCAGATAGCTCGCAGGCAGAAAGAGCTAGCCTGGAAAGCTGTTGCTCAGCCTCATCTGCCCATGGCACTGCTCGCACAGAGGCACAGAGACTGGGGCTGCTTGCTTGTCTTGTCCCCTCAAACTTCAAATGTAGCTTAGGTGGTCTGTGCCGGGCGCCTTCGGCAGCCCTGCTCCGAAAATGCAAACGTCTGCAGATAGCTCGCAGGCAGAAAGAGCTAGCCTGGAAAGCTGTTGCTCAGCCTCATCTGCCCATGGCACTGCTCGCACAGAGGCACAGAGACTGGGGCTGCTTGCTTGTCTTGTCCCCTCAAACTTCAAACGTAGCTTACGTGGTCCGTGCCGGGCGCTTCCGGCAGCCCCGCTCCGAAAATGCGAACGTCTGCAGATAGCTCGCAGGCAGAAAGAGCTAGCCTGGAAAGCTGTTGCTCAGCCTCATCTGCCCATGGCACTGCTCGCACAGAGGCACAGAGACTGGGGCTGCTTGCTTGTCTTGCCCCCTCAAACTTCAAACGTAGCTTAGGTGGTCCGTGCCGGGCGCCTCCGGCAGCCCTGCTCCGAAAATGCGAACGTCTGCAGATAGCTCGCAGGCAGAAAGAGCTAGCCTGGAAAGCTGTTGCTCAGCCTCATCTGCCCATGGCACTGCTCGCACTGAGGCACAGAGACTGGGGCTGCTTGCTTGTCTTGCCCCTCAAACTTCAAATGTAGCTTAGGTGGTCCGTGCCGGGCGCCTCCGGCAGCCCTGCTCCGAAAATGCGAACGTCTGCAGATAGCTCGCAGGCAGAAAGAGCTAGCCTGGAAAGCTGTTGCTCAGCCTCATCTGCACATGGCACTGCTCGCACAGAGGCACAGAGACTGGGGCTGCTTGCTTGTTTTGTCCCCTCAAACTTCAAACGTAGCTTAGGTGGTCCGTGCCGGGCGCCTCCGGCAGCCCCGCTCCGAAAATGCGAACGTCTGCAGATAGCTCGCAGGCAGAAAGAGCTAGCCTGGAAAGCTGTTGCTCAGCCTCATCTGCCCATGGCACTGCTCGCACAGAGGCACAGAGACTGGGGCTGCTTGCTTGTCTTGCCCCCTCAAACTTCAAACGTAGCTTAGGTGGTCTGTGCCGGGCGCCTCCGGCAGCCCTGCTCCGAAAATGCGAACGTCTGCAGAGAGCTCGCAGGCAGAAAGAGCTAGCCTGGAAAGCTGTTGCTCAGCCTCATCTGCCCATGGCACTGCTCGCACAGAGGCACAGAGACTGAGGCTGCTTGCTTGTCTTGTCCCCTCAAACTTCAAATGTAGCTTAGGTGGTTCGTGCCGGGCGCCTCCGGCAGCCCTGCTCCGAAAATGCGAACGTCTGCAGATAGCTCGCAGGCAGAAAGAGCTAGCCTGGAAAGCTGTTGCTTAGCCTCATCTGCCCATGGCACTGCTCGCACAGAGGCACAGAGACTGGGGCTGCTTGCTTGTCTTGTCCCCTTAAACTTCAAACGTAGCTTACGTGGTCCGTGCCGGGCGCTTCCGGCAGCCCTGCTCCGAAAATGCGAACGTCTGCAGATAGCTCGCAGGCAGAAAGAGCTAGCCTGGAAAGCTGTTGCTCAGCCTCATCTGCCCATGGCACTGCTCGCACAGAGGCACAGAGACTGGGGCTGCTTGCTTGTCTTGCCCCCTCAAACTTCAAACGTAGCTTAGGTGGTCCGTGCCGGGCGCCTCCGGCAGCCCTGCTCCGAAAATGCGAACGTCTGCAGATAGCTCGCAGGCAGAAAGAGCTAGCCTGGAAAGCTGTTGCTTAGCCTCATCTGCCCATGGCACTGCTCGCACAGAGGCACAGAGACTGGGGCTGCTTGCTTGTCTTGTCCCCTTAAACTTCAAACGTAGCTTACGTGGTCCGTGCCGGGCGCTTCCGGCAGCCCCGCTCCGAAAATGCGAACGTCTGCAGATAGCTCGCAGGCAGAAAGAGCTAGCCTGGAAAGCTGTTGCTCAGCCTCATCTGCCCATGGCACTGCTCGCACAGAGGCACAGAGACTGGGGCTGCTTGCTTGTCTTGCCCCCTCAAACTTCAAACGTAGCTTAGGTGGTCCGTGCCGGGCGCCTCCGGCAGCCCTGCTCCGAAAATGCGAACGTCTGCAGATAGCTCGCAGGCAGAAAGAGCTAGCCTGGAAAGCTGTTGCTCAGCCTCATCTGCCCATGGCACTGCTCGCACAGAGGCACAGAGACTGGGGCTGCTTGCTTGTCTTGCCCCTCAAACTTCAAATGTAGCTTAGGTGGTCCGTGCCGGGCGCCTCCAGCAGCCCTGCTCCGAAAATGCGAACGTCTGCAGATAGCTCGCAGGCAGAAAGAGCTAGCCTGGAAAGCTGTTGCTCAGCCTCATCTGCACATGGCACTGCTCGCACAGAGGCACAGAGACTGGGGCTGCTTGCTTGTTTTGTCCCCTCAAACTTCAAACGTAGCTTAGGTGGTCCGTGCCGGGCGCATCCGGCAGCCCCGCTCCGAAAATGCGAACGTCTGCAGATAGCTCGCAGGCAGAAAGAGCTAGCCTGGAAAGCTGTTGCTCAGCCTCATCTGCCCATGGCACTGCTCGCACAGAGGCACAGAGACTGGGGCTGCTTGCTTGTCTTGCCCCCTCAAACTTCAAACGTAGCTTAGGTGGTCTGTGCCGGGCGCCTCCGGCAGCCCTGCTCCGAAAATGCGAACGTCTGCAGAGAGCTCGCAGGCAGAAAGAGCTAGCCTGGAAAGCTGTTGCTCAGCCTCATCTGCCCATGGCACTGCTCGCACAGAGGCACAGAGGCTGAGGCTGCTTGCTTGTCTTGTCCCCTCAAACTTCAAATGTAGCTTAGGTGGTCCGTGCCGGGCGCCTCCGGCAGCCCTGCTCCGAAAATGCGAACGTCTGCAGATAGCTCGCAGGCAGAAAGAGCTAGCCTGTAAAGCTGTTGCTCAGCCTCATCTGCCCATGGCACTGCTCGCACAGAGGCACAGAGACTGGGGCTGCTTGCTTGTCTTGTCCCCTCAAACTTCAAATGTAGTTTAGGTGGTCCGTGTCGGGCGCATCCAGCAGCCCTGCTCCGAAAATGCGAACGTCTGCAGATAGCTCGCAGGCAGAAAGAGCTAGCCTGGAAAGCTGTTGCTCAGCCTCATCTGCCCATGGCACTGCTCGCACAGAGGCACAGAGACTGAGGCTGCTTGCTTGTCTTGTCCCCTCAAACTTCAAATGTAGCTTAGGTGGTCCGTGCCGGGCGCCTCCGGCAGCCCTGCTCCGAAAATGCGAACGTCTGCAGATAGCTCGCAGACAGAAATAGCTAGCCTGGAAAGCTGTTGCTCAGCCTCATCTGCCCATGACACTGCTCGCACAGAGGCACAGAGACTGGGGCTGCTTGCTTGTCTTGTGCCCTTAACATTCACACGTAGCTTAGGTGGTCCGTGCCGGGCACATCCGGCAGCCCCGCTCCGAAAATGCGGACGTCTGCAGATAGCTCGCAGGCAGAAAGAGCTAGCCTGGAAAGCTGTTGCTCAGCCTCATCTGCCCATGGCACTGCTCGCACAGAGGCACAGAGACTGGGGCTGCTTGCTTGTCTTGTCCCCTCAAACTTCAAATGTAATTTAGGTGGTCCGTGCCGGGCGCATCCAGCAGCCCTGCTCCGAAAATGCGAACGTCTGCAGATAGCTCGCAGGCAGAAAGAGCTAGCCTGGAAAGCTGTTGTTCAGCCTCATCTGCCCATGGCACTGCTCGCACAGAGGCACAGAGACTGGGGCTGCTTGCTTGTCTTGTCCCCTCAAACTTCAAATGTAGCTTAGGTGGTCTGTGCCGGGCGCCTCCGACAGCCCTGCTCCGAAAATGCAAACGTCTGCAGATAGCTCGCAGGCAGAAAGAGCTAGCCTGGAAAGCTGTTGCTCAGCCTCATCTGCCCATGGCACTGCTCGCACAGAGGCACAGAGACTGGGGCTGCTTGCTTGTCTTGTCCCCTCAAACTTCAAACGTAGCTTAGGTGGTCTGTGCCGGGCGCCTCCGGCAGCCCTGCTCCGAAAATGCAAACGTCTGCAGATAGCTCGCAGGCAGAAAGAGCTAGCCTGGAAAGCTGTTGCTCAGCCTCATCTGCCCATGGCACTGCTCGCACAGAGGCACAGAGACTGGGGCTGCTTGCTTGTCTTGTCCCCTCAAACTTCAAATGTAGCTTAGGTGGTCCGTGCCGGGCGCATCCGGCAGCCCTGCTCCGAAAATGCGAACGTCTGCAGATAGCTCGCAGGCAGAAAGAGCTAGCCTGGAAAGCTGTTGCTCAGCCTCATCTGCCCATGGCACTGCTCGCACAGAGGCACAGAGACTGGGGCTGCTTGCTTGTCTTGCCCCCTCAAACTTCAAACGTAGCTTAGGTGGTCCGTGCTGGGCGCCTCCGGCAGCCCTGCTCCGAAAATGCAAACGTCTGCAGATAGCTCGCAGGCAGAAAGAGCTAGCCTGGAAAGCTGTTGCTCAGCCTCATCTGCCCATGGCACTGCTCGCACAGAGGCACAGAGACTGGGGCTGCTTGCTGGTCTTGCCCCTCAAACTTCAAATGTAGCTTAGGTGGTCCGTGCCGGGCGCCTCCGGCAGCCGTGCTCCGAAAATGCGAACGTCTGCAGATAGCTCGCAGGCAGAAAGAGCTAGCCTGGAAAGCTGTTGCTCAGCCTCATCTGCACATGGCACTGCTCGCACAGAGGCACAGAGACTGGGGCTGCTTGCTTGTCTTGCCCCCTCAAACTTCAAACGTAGCTTAGGTGGTCTGTGCCGGGCGCATCCGGCAGCCCTGCTCCGAAAATGCGAACGTCTGCAGAGAGCTCGCAGGCAGAAAGAGCTAGCCTGGAAAGCTGTTGCTCAGCCTCATCTGCCCATGGCACTGCTCGCACAGAGGCACAGAGACTGGGGCTGCTTGCTTGTCTTGCCCCCTCAAACTTCAAACGTAGCTTAGGTGGTCTGTGCCGGGCGCCTCCGGCAGCCCTGCTCCGAAAATGCGAACGTCTGCAGAGAGCTCGCAGGCAGAAAGAGCTAGCCTGGAAAGCTGTTGCTCAGCCTCATCTGCCCATGGCACTGCTCGCACAGAGGCACAGAGACTGGGGCTGCTTGCTTGTCTTGCCCCCTCAAACTTCAAACGTAGCTTAGGTGGTCTGTGCCGGGCGCATCCGGCAGCCCTGCTCCGAAAATGCGAACGTCTGCAGAGAGCTCGCAGGCAGAAAGAGCTAGCCTGGAAAGCTGTTGCTCAGCCTCATCTGCCCATGGCACTGCTCGCACAGAGGCACAGAGACTGGGGCTGCTTGCTTGTCTTGCCCCCTCAAACTTCAAACGTAGCTTAGGTGGTCTGTGCCGGGCGCCTCCGGCAGCCCTGCTCCGAAAATGCGAACGTCTGCAGAGAGCTCGCAGGCAGAAAGAGCTAGCCTGGAAAGCTGTTGCTCAGCCTCATCTGCCCATGGCACTGCTCGCACAGAGGCACAGAGACTGGGGCTGCTTGCTTGTCTTGTCCCCTCAAACTTCAAATGTAGCTTAGGTGGTCCGTGCCGGGCGCCTTCAGCAGTCCTGCTCCGAAAATGCGAAAGTCTGCAGATAGCTCGCAGGCAGAAAGAGCTAGCCTGGAAAGCTGTTGCTCAGCCTCATCTGCCCATGGCACTGCTCGCACAGAGGCACAGAGACTGGGGCTGCTTGCTTGTCTTCTCCCCTCAATCTTCAAATGTAGCTTAGGTGGTCCGTGCCGGGCGCCTCCAGCAGCCCTGCTCCGAAAACGCAAACGTCTGCAGATAGCTCGCAGACAGAAATAGCTAGCCTGGAAAGCTGTTGCTCAGCCTCATCTGCCCATGGCACTGCTCGCACAGAGGCACAGAGACTGGGGCTGCTTGCTTGTCTTGTCCCCTTAAAATTCACACGTAGCTTAGGTGGTCCGTGCCGGGCGCATCCGGCAGCCCTGCTCCGAAAATGCGAACGTCTGCAGATAGCTCGCAGGCAGAAAGAGCTAGCCTGGAAAGCTGTTGCTCAGCCTCATCTGCCCATGGCACTGCTCGCACAGAGGCACAGAGACTGGGGCTGCTTGCTTGTCTTGTCCCCTCAAACTTCAAATGTAATTTAGGTGGTCCGTGCCGGGCGCATCCAGCAGCCCTGCTCCGAAAATGCGAACGTCTGCAGATAGCTCGCAGGCAGAAAGAGCTAGCCTGGAAAGCTGTTGCTCAGCCTCATCTGCCCATGGCACTGCTCACACAGAGGCACAGAGACTGGGGCTGCTTGCTTGTCTTGTCCCCTCAAACTTCAAATGTAGCTTAGGTGGTCTGTGCCGGGCGCCTCCGACAGCCCTGCTCCGAAAATGCGAACGTCTGCAGATAGCTCGCAGGCAGAAAGAGCTAGCCTGGAAAGCTGTTGCTCAGCCTCATCTGCCCATGGCACTGCTCGCACAGAGGCACAGAGACTGGGGCTGCTTGCTTGTCTTGCCCCCTCAAACTTCAAACGTAGCTTAGGTGGTCTGTGCCGGGCGCCTCCGGCAGCCCTGCTCCGAAAATGCGAACGTCTGCAGAGAGCTCGCAGGCAGAAAGAGCTAGCCTGGAAAGCTGTTGCTGAGCCTCATCTGCCCATGGCACTGCTCACACAGAGGCACAGAGACTGGGGCTGCTTGCTTGTCTTGCCCCCTCAAACTTCAAACGTAGCTTAGGTGGTCTGTGCCGGGCGCATCCGGCAGCCCTGCTCCGAAAATGCGAACGTCTGCAGAGAGCTCGCAGGCAGAAAGAGCTAGCCTGGAAAGCTGTTGCTCAGCCTCATCTGCCCATGGCACTGCTCGCACAGAGGCACAGAGACTGGGGCTGCTTGCTTGTCTTGCCCCCTCAAACTTCAAATGTAGCTTAGGTGGTCCGTGCCGGGCGCCTTCAGCAGTCCTGCTCCGAAAATGCGAACGTCTGCAGATAGCTCGCAGGCAGAAAGAGCTAGCCTGGAAAGCTGTTGCTCAGCCTCATCTGCCCATGGCACTGCTCGCACAGAGGCACAGAGACTGGGGCTGCTTGCTTGTCTTCTCCCCTCAATCTTTAATGTAGCTTAGGTGGTCCGTGCCGGGCGCCTCCAGCAGCCCTGCTCCGAAAACGCAAACGTCTGCAGATAGCTCGCAGACAGAAATAGCTAGCCTGGAAAGCTGTTGCTCAGCCTCATCTGCCCATGGCACTGCTCGCACAGAGGCACAGAGACTGGGGCTGCTTGCTTGTCTTGTCCCCTTAAAATTCACACGTAGCTTAGGTGGTCCGTGCCGGGCGCATCCGGCAGCCCTGCTCCGAAAATGCGAACGTCTGCAGATAGCTCGCAGGCAGAAAGAGCTAGCCTGGAAAGCTGTTGCTCAGCCTCATCTGCCCATGGCACTGCTCGCACAGAGGCACAGAGACTGGGGCTGCTTGCTTGTCTTGTCCCCTCAAACTTCAAATGTAATTTAGGTGGTCCGTGCCGGGCGCATCCAGCAGCCCTGCTCCGAAAATGCGAACGTCTGCAGATAGCTCGCAGGCAGAAAGAGCTAGCCTGGAAAGCTGTTGCTCAGCCTCATCTGCCCATGGCACTGCTCACACTGAGGCACAGAGACTGGGGCTGCTTGCTTGTCTTGTCCCCTCAAACTTCAAATGTAGCTTAGGTGGTCCGTGCCGGGCGCCTCCGACAGCCCTGCTCCGAAAATGCAAACGTCTGCAGATAGCTCGCAGGCAGAAAGAGCTAGCCTGGAAAGCTGTTGCTCAGCCTCATCTGCCCATGGCACTGCTCGCACAGAGGCACAGAGACTGGGGCTGCTTGCTTGTCTTGTCCCCTCAAACTTCAAATGTAGCTTAGGTGGTCCGTGTCGGGCGCATCCGGCAGCCATGCTCCGAAAATGCGAACGTCTGCAGATAGCTCGCAGGCAGAAAGAGCTAGCCTGGAAAGCTGTTGCTCAGCCTCATCTGCCCATGGCACTGCTCGCACAGAGGCACAGAGACTGGGGCTGCTTGCTTGTCTTGCCCCCTCAAACTTCAAACGTAGCTTAGGTGGTCCGTGCCAGGCGCCTCCGGCAGCCCCGCTCCGAGAATGCAAACGTCTGCAGATAGCTCGCAGGCAGAAAGAGCTAGCCTGGAAAGCTGTTGCTCAGCCTCATCTGCCCATGGCACTGCTCGCACAGAGGCACAGAGACTGGGGCTGCTTGCTTGTCTTGTCCCCTTAAAATTCAAACGTAGCTTAGGTGGTCCGTGCCGGGCGCCTCCGGCATCCCTGCTCCGAAAATGCAAACGTCTGCAGATAGCTCGCAGGCAGAAAGAGCTAGCCTGGAAAGCTGTTGCTCAGCCTCATCTGCCCATGGCACTGCTCGCACAGAGGCACAGAGACTGGGGCTGCTTGCTTGTCTTGTCCCCTCAAACTTCAAATGTAGCTTAGGTGGTCCGTGCCGGGCGCATCCGGCAGCCCTGCTCCGAAAATGCGAACGTCTGCAGATAGCTCGCAGGCAGAAAGAGCTAGCCTGGAAAGCTGTTGCTCAGCCTCATCTGCCCAAGTCACTGCTCGCACAGAGGCACAGAGACTGGGGCTGCTTGCTTGTTTTGCCCCTTCAAACTTCAAACGTAGCTTAGGTGGTCTGTGCCGGGCGCCTCCGGCAGCCCTGCTCCGAAAATGCGAACGTCTGCAGATAGCTCGCAGGCAGAAAGAGCTAGCCTGGAAAGCTGTTGCTCAGCCTCATCTGCCCATGGCACTGCTCGCACAGAGGCACAGAGACTGGGGCTGCTTGCTTGTCTTGCCCCCTCAAACTTCAAACGTAGCTTAGGTGGTCTGTGCCGGGCGTCTCCGGCAGCCCTGCTCCGAAAATGCGAACGTCTGCAGATAGCTCGCAGGCAGAAAGAGCTAGCCTGGAAAGCTGTTGCTCAGCCTCATCTGCCCATGGCACTGCTCGCACAGAGGCACAGAGACTGGGGCTGCTTGCTTGTCTTGTCCCCTCAAACTTCAAATGTAGTTTAGGTGGTCCGTGCCGGGCGCATCCAGCAGCCCTGCTCCGAAAATGCGAACGTCTGCAGATAGCTCGCAGGCAGAAAGAGCTAGCCTGGAAAGCTGTTGCTCAGCCTCATCTGCCCATGGCACTGCTCGCACAGAGGCACAGAGACTGGGGCTGCTTGCTTGTCTTGCCCCCTCAAACTTCAAACGTAGCTTAGGTGGTCTGTGCCGGGCGCCTCCGGCAGCCCTGCTCCGAAAATGCGAACGTCTGCAGAGAGCTCGCAGGCAGAAAGAGCTAGCCTGGAAAGCTGTTGCTCAGCCTCATCTGCCCATGGCACTGCTCGCACAGAGGCACAGAGACTGGGGCTGCTTGCTTGTCTTGCCCCCTCAAACTTCAAACGTAGCTTAGGTGGTCTGTGCCGGGCGCATCCGGCAGCCCTGCTCCGAAAATGCGAACGTCTGCAGAGAGCTCGCAGGCAGAAAGAGCTAGCCTGGAAAGCTGTTGCTCAGCCTCATCTGCCCATGGCACTGCTCGCACAGAGGCACAGAGACTGGGGCTGCTTGCTTGTCTTGCCCCCTCAAACTTCAAACGTAGCTTAGGTGGTCTGTGCCGGGCGCCTCCGGCAGCCCTGCTCCGAAAATGCGAACGTCTGCAGAGAGCTCGCAGGCAGAAAGAGCTAGCCTGGAAAGCTGTTGCTCAGCCTCATCTGCCCATGGCACTGCTCGCACAGAGGCACAGAGACTGGGGCTGCTTGCTTGTCTTGTCCCCTCAAACTTCAAATGTAGCTTAGGTGGTCCGTGCCGGGCGCCTTCAGCAGTCCTGCTCCGAAAATGCGAACGTCTGCAGATAGCTCGCAGGCAGAAAGAGCTAGCCTGGAAAGCTGTTGCTCAGCCTCATCTGCCCATGGCACTGCTCGCACAGAGGCACAGAGACTGGGGCTGCTTGCTTGTCTTCTCCCCTCAATCTTCAAATGTAGCTTAGGTGGTCCGTGCCGGGCGCCTCCAGCAGCCCTGCTCCGAAAACGCAAACGTCTGCAGATAGCTCGCAGACAGAAATAGCTAGCCTGGAAAGCTGTTGCTCAGCCTCATCTGCCCATGGCACTGCTCGCACAGAGGCACAGAGACTGGGGCTGCTTGCTTGTCTTGTCCCCTTAAAATTCACACGTAGCTTAGGTGGTCCGTGCCGGGCGCATCCGGCAGCCCTGCTCCGAAAATGCGAACGTCTGCAGATAGCTCGCAGGCAGAAAGAGCTAGCCTGGAAAGCTGTTGCTCAGCCTCATCTGCCCATGGCACTGCTCGCACAGAGGCACAGAGACTGGGGCTGCTTGCTTGTCTTGTCCCCTCAAACTTCAAATGTAATTTAGGTGGTCCGTGCCGGGCGCATCCAGCAGCCCTGCTCCGAAAATGCGAACGTCTGCAGAGAGCTCGCAGGCAGAAAGAGCTAGCCTGGAAAGCTGTTGCTCAGCCTCATCTGCCCATGGCACTGCTCGCACAGAGGCACAGAGACTGGGGCTGCTTGCTTGTCTTGCCCCCTCAAACTTCAAACGTAGCTTAGGTGGTCTGTGCCGGGCGCCTCCGGCAGCCCTGCTCCGAAAATGCGAACGTCTGCAGAGAGCTCGCAGGCAGAAAGAGCTAGCCTGGAAAGCTGTTGCTCAGCCTCATCTGCCCATGGCACTGCTCGCACAGAGGCACAGAGACTGGGGCTGCTTGCTTGTCTTGCCCCCTCAAACTTCAAACGTAGCTTAGGTGGTCTGTGCCGGGCGCATCCGGCAGCCCTGCTCCGAAAATGCGAACGTCTGCAGAGAGCTCGCAGGCAGAAAGAGCTAGCCTGGAAAGCTGTTGCTCAGCCTCATCTGCCCATGGCACTGCTCGCACAGAGGCACAGAGACTGGGGCTGCTTGCTTGTCTTGCCCCCTCAAACTTCAAATGTAGCTTAGGTGGTCCGTGCCGGGCGCCTTCAGCAGTCCTGCTCCGAAAATGCGAACGTCTGCAGATAGCTCGCAGGCAGAAAGAGCTAGCCTGGAAAGCTGTTGCTCAGCCTCCTCTGCCCATGGCACTGCTCGCACAGAGGCACAGAGACTGGGGCTGCTTGCTTGTCTTCTCCCCTCAATCTTCAAATGTAGCTTAGGTGGTCCGTGCCGGGCGCCTCCAGCAGCCCTGCTCCGAAAACGCAAACGTCTGCAGATAGCTCGCAGACAGAAATAGCTAGCCTGGAAAGCTGTTGCTCAGCCTCATCTGCCCATGGCACTGCTCGCACAGAGGCACAGAGACTGGGGCTGCTTGCTTGTCTTGTCCCCTTAAAATTCACACGTAGCTTAGGTGGTCCGTGCCGGGCGCATCCGGCAGCCCTGCTCCGAAAATGCGAACGTCTGCAGATAGCTCGCAGGCAGAAAGAGCTAGCCTGGAAAGCTGTTGCTCAGCCTCATCTGCCCATGGCACTGCTCGCACAGAGGCACAGAGACTGGGGCTGCTTGCTTGTCTTGTCCCCTCAAACTTCAAATGTAATTTAGGTGGTCCGTGCCGGGCGCATCCAGCAGCCCTGCTCCGAAAATGCGAACGTCTGCAGATAGCTCGCAGGCAGAAAGAGCTAGCCTGGAAAGCTGTTGCTCAGCCTCATCTGCCCATGGCACTGCTCACACAGAGGCACAGAGACTGGGGCTGCTTGCTTGTCTTGTCCCCTCAAACTTCAAATGTAGCTTAGGTGGTCCGTGCCGGGCGCCTCCGACAGCCCTGCTCCGAAAATGCAAACGTCTGCAGATAGCTCGCAGGCAGAAAGAGCTAGCCTGGAAAGCTGTTGCTCAGCCTCATCTGCCCATGGCACTGCTCGCACAGAGGCACAGAGATTGGGGCTGCTTGCTGTCTTGTCCCCTCAAACTTCAAATGTAGCTTAGGTGGTCCGTGTCGGGCGCATCCGGCAGCCATGCTCCGAAAATGCGAACGTCTGCAGATAGCTCCCAGGCAGAAAGAGCTAGCCTGGAAAGCTGTTGCTCAGCCTCATCTGCCCATGGCACTGCTCGCACAGAGGCACAGAGACTGGGGCTGCTTGCTTGTCTTGCCCCCTCAAACTTCAAACGTAGCTTAGGTGGTCCGTGCCAGGCGCCTCCGGCAGCCCCGCTCCGAGAATGCAAACGTCTGCAGATAGCTCGCAGGCAGAAAGAGCTAGCCTGGAAAGCTGTTGCTCAGCCTCATCTGCCCATGGCACTGCTCGCACAGAGGCACAGAGACTGGGGCTGCTTGCTTGTCTTGTCCCCTTAAAATTCAAACGTAGCTTAGGTGGTCCGTGCCGGGCGCCTCCGGCATCCCTGCTCCGAAAATGCAAACGTCTGCAGATAGCTCGCAGGCAGAAAGAGCTAGCCTGGAAAGCTGTTGCTCAGCCTCATCTGCCCATGGCACTGCTCACACAGAGGCACAGAGACTGGGGCTGCTTGCTTGTTTTGTTCCCTCAAACTTCAAACGTAGCTTAGGTGGTCCGTGCCGGGCGCCTCCGGCAGCCCTGCTCCGAAAATGCGAACGTCTGCAGATAGCTCGCAGGCAGAAAGAGCTAGCCTGGAAAGCTGTTGCTCAGCCTCATCTGCCCATGGCACTGCTCGCACAGAGGCACAGAGACTGGGGCTGCTTGCTTGTCTTGCCCCCTCAAACTTCAAACGTAGCTTAGGTGGTCTGTGCCGGGCGCCTCCGGCAGCCCTGCTCCGAAAATGCGAACGTCTGCAGAGAGCTCGCAGGCAGAAAGAGCTAGCCTGGAAAGCTGTTGCTCAGCCTCATCTGCCCATGGCACTGCTCGCACAGAGGCACAGAGACTGGGGCTGCTTGCTTGTCTTGTCCCCTCAAACTTCAAATGTAGCTTAGGTGGTCCGTGCCGGGCGCCTTCAGCAGCCCTGCTCCGAAAATGCGAACGTCTGCAGATAGCTCGCAGGCAGAAAGAGCTAGCCTGGAAAGCTGTTGCTCAGCCTCATCTGCCCATGGCACTGCTCGCACAGAGGCACAGAGACTGGGGCTGCTTGCTTGTCTTCTCCCCTCAATCTTCAAATGTAGCTTAGGTGGTGTGTGCCGGGCGCCTCCGGCAGCCCTGCTCCGAAAATGCAAACGTCTGCAGATAGCTCGCAGACAGAAATAGCTAGCCTGGAAAGCTGTTGCTCAGCCTCATCTGCCCATGGCACTGCTCGCACAGAGGCACAGAGACTGGGGCTGCTTGCTTGTCTTGTCCCCTTAAAATTCACACGTAGCTTAGGTGGTCCGTGCCGGGCGCATCCGGCAGCCCTGCTCCGAAAATGCGAACGTCTGCAGATAGCTCGCAGGCAGAAAGAGCTAGCCTGGAAAGCTGTTGCTCAGCCTCATCTGCCCATGGCACTGCTCGCACAGAGGCACAGAGACTGGGGCTGCTTGCTTGTCTTGTCCCCTCAAACTTCAAATGTAATTTAGGTGGTCCGTGCCGGGCGCATCCAGCAGCCCTGCTCCGAAAATGCAAACGTCTGCAGATAGCTCGCAGGCAGAAAGAGCTAGCCTGGAAAGCTGTTGCTCAGCCTCATCTGCCCATGGCACTGCTCACACAGAGGCACAGAGACTGGGGCTGCTTGCTTGTCTTGTCCCCTCAAACTTCAAATGTAGCTTAGGTGGTCTGTGCCGGGCGCCTCCGACAGCCCTGCTCCGAAAATGCAAACGTCTGCAGATAGCTCGCAGGCAGAAAGAGCTAGCCTGGAAAGCTGTTGCTCAGCCTCATCTGCCCATGGCACTGCTCGCACAGAGGCACAGAGACTGGGGCTGCTTGCTTGTCTTGCCCCCTCAAACTTCAAATGTAGCTTAGGTGGTCTGTGCCGGGCGCCTCCGACAGCCCTGCTCCGAAAATGCAAACGTCTGCAGATAGCTCGCAGGCAGAAAGAGCTAGCCTGGAAAGCTGTTGCTCAGCCTCATCTGCCCATGGCACTGCTCGCACAGAGGCACAGAGACTGGGGCTGCTTGCTTGTCTTGCCCCCTCAAACTTCAAACGTAGCTTAGGTGGTGTGTGCCGGGCGCCTCCGGCAGCCCTGCTCCGAAAATGCAAACGTCTGCAGATAGCTCGCAGGCAGAAAGAGCTAGCCTGGAAAGCTGTTGCTCAGCCTCATCTGCACATGGCACTGCTCGCACAGAGGCACAGAGACTGGGGCTGCTTGCTTGTCTTGTCCCCTCAAACTTCAAACGTAGCTTAGGTGGTCCGTGCCGGGCGCTTCCGGCAGCCCCGCTCCGAAAATGCAAACGTCTGCAGATAGCTCGCAGGCAGAAAGAGCTAGCCTGGAAAGCTGTTGCTCAGCCTCATCTGCCCAAGGCACTGCTCGCACAGAGGCACAGAGACTGGGGCTGCTTGCTTGTTTTGCCCCTTCAAACTTCACACGTAGCTTAGGTGGTCTGTGCCGGGCGCCTCCGGCAGCCCTGCTCCGAAAATGCGAACGTCTGCAGATAGGTCGCAGGCAGAAAGAGCTAGCCTGGAAAGCTGTTGCTCAGCCTCATCTGCCCATGGCACTGCTCGCACAGAGGCACAGAGGCTGAGGCTGCTTGCTTGTCTTGTCCCCTCAAACTTCAAACGTAGCTTAGGTGGTCCGTGCCGGGCGTCTCTGGCAGCCCTGCTCCGAAAATGCAAACGTCTGCAGATAGCTCGCAGGCAGAAAGAGCTAGCCTGGAAAGCTGTTGCTCAGCCTCATCTGCCCATGGCACTGCTCGCACAGAGGCACAGAGACTGGGGCTGCTTGCTTGTCTTGTCCCCTCAAACTTCAAACGTAGCTTAGGTGGTCCGTGCCGGGCGCCTCCGGCAGCCCTGCTCCGAAAATGCAAACGTCTGCAGATAGCTCGCAGGCAGAAAGAGCTCGCCTGGAAAGCTGTTGCTCAGCCTCATCTGCCCATGGCACTGCTCGCACAGAGGCACAGAGACTGGGGCTGCTTGCTTGTCTTGCCCCTCAAACTTCAAATGTAGCTTAGGTGGTCCGTGCCGGGCGCATCCGGCAGCCCTGCTCCGAAAATGCGAACGTCTGCAGATAGCTCGCAGGCAGAAAGAGCTAGCCTGGAAAGCTGTTGCTCAGCCTCATCTGCCCATGGCACTGCTCGCACAGAGGCACAGAGACTGGGGCTGCTTGCTTGTCTTGTCCCCTCAATCTTCAGATGTAACTTAGGTGGTCCGTGCCGTGCGCCTTCAGCAGCCCTGCTCCGAAAATGCAAACGTCTGCAGATAGCTCGCAGGCAGAAAGAGCTAGCCTGGAAAGCTGTTGCTCAGCCTCATCTGCCCATGGCACTGCTCGCACAGAGGCACAGAGACTGGGGCTGCTTGCTTGTCTTGTCCCCTCAAACTTCAAACGTATATTAGGTGGTCCGTGCCGGGCGTCTCCGGCAGCCCTGCTCCGAAAATGCAAACGTCTGCAGATAGCTCGCAGGCAGAAAGAGCTAGCCTGGAAAGCTGTTGCTCAGCCTCATCTGCCCATGGCACTGCTCACACAGAGGCACAGAGACTGGGGCTGCTTGCTTGTCTTGCCCCCTCAAACTTCAAACGTAGCTTAGGTGGTCCGTGCCGGGCGCCTTCGGCAGCCCTGCTCCGAAAATGCAAACGTCTGCAGATAGCTCGCAGGCAGAAAGAGCTAGCCTGGAAAGCTGTTGCTCAGCCTCATCTGCCCATGGCACTGCTCGCACAGAGGCACAGAGACTGGGGCTGCTTGCTTGTCTTGTCCCCTCAAACTTCAAACGTAGATTAGGTGGTCCGTGCCGGGCGCTTCGGGCAGCCCCGCTCCGAAAATGCGAACGTCTGCAGATAGCTCGCAGGCAGAAAGAGCTAGCCTGGAAAGCTGTTGCTCAGCCTCATCTGCCCATGGCACTGCTCACACAGAGGCACAGAGACTGGGGCTGCTTGCTTGTCTTGTCCCCTCAAACTTCAAACGTATCTTAGGTGGTCCGTCTCGGGAGCCTCCGACAGCCCTGCTCCGAAAATGCAAACGTCTGCAGATAGCTCGCAGGCAGAAAGAGCTAGCCTGGAAAGCTGTTGCTCAGCCTCATCTGCCCATGGCACTGCTCGCACAGAGGCACAGAGACTGGGGCTGCTTGCTTGTCTTGTCCCCTCAAACTTCAAATGTAGCTTAGGTGGTCCGTGCCGGGCGCATCCGGCAGCCCTGCTCCGAAAATGCAAACGTCTGCAGATAGCTCGCAGGCAGAAAGAGCTAGCCTGGAAAGCTGTTGCTCAGCCTCATCTGCCCATGGCACTGCTCGCACAGAGGCACAGAGACTGGGGCTGCTTGCTTGTCTTGTCCCCTCAATCTTCAAATGTAGCTTAGGTGGTCCGTGCCGGGCGCCTCCGGCAGCCCTGCTCCGAAAATGCGAACGTCTGCAGATAGCTCGCAGACAGAAAGAGCTAGCCTGGAAAGCTGTTGCTCAGCCTCATCTGCCCATGGCACTGCTCGCACAGAGGCACAGAGACTGGGGCTGCTTGCTTGTCTTGTCCCCTCAAACTTCAAATGTAGCTTAGGTGGTCCGTGCCGGGCGCATCCAGCAGCCCTGCTCCGAAAATGCGAACGTCTGCAGATAGCTCGCAGGCAGAAAGAGCTAGCCTGGAAAGCTGTTGCTCAGCCTCATCTGCCCATGGCACTGCTCGCACAGATGCACAGAGACTGGGGCTGCTTGCTTGTTTTGCCCCCTCAAACTTCAAATGTAGCTTAGGTGGTCCGTGCCGGGCGCCTCCGGCAGCCCTGCTCCAAAAATGCAAACGTCTGCAGATAGCTCGCAGGCAGAAAGAGCTAGCCTGGAAAGCTGTTGCTCAGCGTCATCTGCCCATGGCACTGCTCGCACAGAGGCACAGAGACTGGGGCTGCTTGCTTGTCTTGCCCCCTCAAACTTCAAATGTAGCTTAGGTGGTCCGTGCCGGGCGCCTCCGGCAGCCCTGCTCCGAAAATGCGAACGTCTGCAGATAGCTCGCAGGCAGAAAGAGCTAGCCTGGAAAGCTGTTGCTCAGCCTCATCTGCACATGGCACTGCTCGCACAGAGGCACAGAGACTGGGGCTGCTTGCTTGTCTTGTCCCCTCAAACTTCAAACGTAGCTTAGGTGGTCCGTGCCGGGCGCATCCGGCAGACCTGCTCCGAAAATGCGAACGTCTGCAGATAGCTCGCAGGCAGAAAGAGCTAGCCTGGAAAGCTGTTGCTCAGCGTCATCTGCCCATGGCACTGCTCGCACAGAGGCACAGAGACTGGGGCTGCTTGCTTGTCTTGTCCCCTCAAACTTCAAACGTATATTAGGTGGTCCGTCTCGGGAGCCTCCGACAGCCCTGGTACGAAAATGCGAACGTCTGCAGATAGCTCGCAGGCAGAAAGAGCTAGCCTGGAAAGCTGTTGCTCAGCCTCATCTGCCCATGGCACTGCTCGCACAGAGGCACAGAGACTGGGGCTGCTTGCTTGTCTTGTCCCCTCAAACTTCAAATGTAGCTTAGGTGGTCCGTGCCGGGCGCATCCGGCAGCCCTGCTCCGAAAATGCAAACGTCTGCAGATAGCTCGCAGGCAGAAAGAGCTAGCCTGGAAAGCTGTTGCTCAGCCTCATCTGCCCATGGCACTGCTCGCACAGAGGCACAGAGACTGGGGCTGCTTGCTTGTCTTGTCCCCTCAAACTTCAAATGTAGCTTAGGTGGTCCGTGCCGGGCGCATCCAGCAGCCCTGCTCCGAAAATGCGAACGTCTGCAGATAGCTCGCAGGCAGAAAGAGCTAGCCTGGAAAGCTGTTGCTCAGCGTCATCTGCCCATGGCACTGCTCGCACAGAGGCACAGAGACTGGGGCTCCTTGCTTGTCTTGCCCCCTCAAACTTCAAATGTAGCTTAGGTGGTCCGTGCCGGGCGCCTCCGGCAGCCCTGCTCCGAAAATGCGAACGTCTGCAGATAGCTCGCAGGCAGAAAGAGCTAGCCTGGAAAGCTGTTGCTCAGCCTCATCTGCACATGGCACTGCTCGCACAGAGGCACAGAGACTGGGGCTGCTTGCTTGTCTTGTCCCCTCAAACTTCAAACGTAGCTTAGGTGGTCCGTGCCGGGCGCTTCCGGCAGCCCCGCTCCGAAAATGCGAACGTCTGCAGATAGCTCGCAGGCAGAAAGAGCTAGCCTGGAAAGCTGTTGCTCAGCGTCATCTGCCCATGGCACTGCTCGCACAGAGGCACAGAGACTGGGGCTGCTTGCTTGTCTTGTCCCCTCAAACTTCAAACGTATATTAGGTGGTCCGTCTCGGGAGCCTCCGACAGCCCTGCTCCGAAAATGCGAACGTCTGCAGATAGCTCGCAGGCAGAAAGAGCTAGCCTGGAAAGCTGTTGCTCAGCCTCATCTGCCCATGGCACTGCTCGCACAGAGGCACAGAGACTGGGGCTGCTTGCTTGTCTTGTCCCCTCAAACTTCAAATGTAGCTTAGGTGGTCCGTGCCGGGCGCCTCCGGCAGCCCTGCTCCGAAAATGCGAACGTCTGCAGATAGCTCGCAGACAGAAAGAGCTAGCCTGGAAAGCTGTTGCTCAGCCTCATCTGCCCATGGCACTGCTCGCACAGAGGCACAGAGACTGGGGCTGCTTGCTTGTCTTGTCCCCTCAAACTTCAAATGTAGCTTAGGTGGTCCGTGCCGGGCGCATCCAGCAGCCCTGCTCCGAAAATGCGAACGTCTGCAGATAGCTCGCAGGCAGAAAGAGCTAGCCTGGAAAGCTGTTGCTCAGCCTCATCTGCCCATGGCACTGCTCGCACAGATGCACAGAGACTGGGGCTGCTTGCTTGTTTTGCCCCCTCAAACTTCAAACGTAGCTTAGGTGGTCCGTGCCGGGCGCCTCCGGCAGCCCTGCTCCAAAAATGCGAACGTCTGCAGATAGCTCGCAGGCAGAAAGAGCTAGCCTGCAAAGCTGTTGCTCAGCGTCATCTGCCCATGGCACTGCTCGCACAGAGGCACAGAGACTGGGGCTGCTTGCTTGTCTTGTCCCCTTAAAATTCAAACGTAGCTTAGGTGGTCCGTGCCGGGCGCCTCCGGCATCCCTGCTCCGAAAATGCAAACGTCTGCAGATAGCTCGCAGGCAGAAAGAGCTAGCCTGGAAAGCTGTTGCTCAGCCTCATCTGCCCATGGCACTGCTCGCACAGAGGCACAGAGACTGGGGCTGCTTGCTTGTCTTGTCCCCTCAAACTTCAAATGTAGCTTAGGTGGTCCGTGCCGGGCGCATCCGGCAGCCGTGCTCCGAAAATGCAAACGTCTGCAGATAGCTCGCAGGCAGAAAGAGCTAGCCTGGAAAGCTGTTGCTCAGCCTCATCTGCCCATGGCACTGCTCGCACAGAGGCACAGAGACTGGGGCTGCTTGCTTGTCTTGTCCCCTCAAACTTCAAACGTAGCTTAGGTGGTCTGTGCCGGGCGCCTCCGGCAGCCCTGCTCCAAAAATGCGAATGTCTGCAGATAGCTCGCAGGCAGGAAGAGCTAGCCTGGAAAGCTGTTGCTCAGCCTCATCTGCCCAAGGCACTGCTCGCACAGAGGCACAGAGACTGGGGCTGCTTGCTTGTTTTGCCCCTTCAAACTTCAAACGTAGCTTAGGTGGTCTGTGCCGGGCGCCTCCGGCAGCCGTGCTCCGAAAATGCAAACGTCTGCAGATAGCTCGCAGGCAGAAAGAGCTAGCCTGGAAAGCTGTTGCTCAGCCTCATCTGCCCATGGCACTGCTCGCACAGAGGCACAGAGACTGGGGCTGCTTGCTTGTCTTGCCCCTCAAACTTCAAACGTAGCTTAGGTGGTCCGTGCCGGGCGCCTCCGGCAGCCCTGCTCCGAAAATGCGAACGTCTACAGATAGCTCGCAGGCAGAAAGAGCTAGCCTGGAAAGCTGTTGCTCAGCCTCATCTGCCCATGGCACTGCTCGCACAGAGGCACAGAGACTGGGGCTGCTTGCTTGTCTTGCCCCCTCAAACTTCAAATGTAATTTAGGTGGTCCGTGCCGGGCGCATCCAGCAGCCCTGCTCCGAAAATGCGAACGTCTGCAGATAGCTCGCAGGCAGAAAAAGCTAGCCTGGAAAGCTGTTGTTCAGCCTCATCTGCCCATGGCACTGCTCGCACAGAGGCACAGAGACTGGGGCTGCTTGCTTGTCTTGTCCCCTCAAACTTCAAATGTAGCTTAGGTGGTCTGTGCCGGGCGCCTCCGACAGCCCTGCTCCGAAAATGCAAACGTCTGCAGATAGCTCGCAGGCAGAAAGAGCTAGCCTGGAAAGCTGTTGCTCAGCCTCATCTGCCCATGGCACTGCTCGCACAGAGGCACAGAGACTGGGGCTGCTTGCTTGTCTTGTCCCCTCAAACTTCAAATGTAGCTTAGGTGGTCCGTGCCGGGCGCATCTGGCAGCCCTGCTCCGAAAATGCGAACGTCTGCAGATAGCTCGCAGGCAGAAAGAGCTAGCCTGGAAAGCTGTTGCTCAGCCTCATCTGCCCATGGCACTGCTCGCACAGAGGCACAGAGACTGGGGCTGCTTGCTTGTCTTGTCCCCTCAAACTTCAAATGTAGCTTAGGTGGTCCGTGCCGGGCGCCTCCGGCAGCCCTGCTCCGAAAATGCAAACGTCTGCAGATAGCTCACAGGCAGAAAGAGCTAGCCTGGAAAGCTGTTGCTCAGCCTCATCTGCCCATGGCACTGCTCGCACAGAGGCACAGAGACTGGGGCTGCTTGCTTGTCTTGTCCCCTCAAACTTCAAACGTAGCTTAGGTGGTCCGTGCCGGGCGCCTCCGGCAGCCCTGCTCCGAAAATGCAAACGTCTGCAGATAGCTCGCAGGCAGAAAGAGCTAGCCTGGAAAGCTGTTGCTCAGCCTCATCTGCCCATGGCACTGCGCGCACAGAGGCACAGAGACTGGGGCTGCTTGCTGGTCTTGCCCCTCAAACTTCAAATGTAGCTTAGGTGGTCCGTGCCGGGCGCCTCCGGCAGCCGTGCTCCGAAAATGCGAACGTCTGCAGATAGCTCGCAGGCAGAAAGAGCTAGCCTGGAAAGCTGTTGCTCAGCCTCATCTGCCCATGGCACTGCTCGCACAGAGGCACAGAGACTGGGGCTGCTTGCTTGTCTTGCCCCCTCAAACTTCAAACGTAGCTTAGGTGGTCTGTGCCGGGCGCCTCCGGCAGCCCTGCTCCAAAAATGCGAATGTCTGCAGATAGCTCGCAGGCAGGAAGAGCTAGCCTGGAAAGCTGTTGCTCAGCCTCATCTGCCCAAGGCACTGCTCGCACAGAGGCACAGAGACTGGGGCTGCTTGCTTGTTTTGCCCCTTCAAACTTCAAACGTAGCTTAGGTGGTCTGTGCCGGGCGCCTCCGGCAGCCGTGCTCCGAAAATGCAAACGTCTGCAGATAGCTCGCAGGCAGAAAGAGCTAGCCTGGAAAGCTGTTGCTCAGCCTCATCTGCCCATGGCACTGCTCGCACAGAGGCACAGAGACTGGGGCTGCTTGCTTGTCTTGTCCCCTCAAACTTCAAACGTAGCTTAGGTGGTCCGTGCCGGGCGTCTCCGGCAGCCCTGCTCCGAAAATGCAAACGTCTGCAGATAGCTCGCAGGCAGAAAGAGCTAGCCTGGAAAGCTGTTGCTCAGCCTCATCTGCCCATGGCACTGCTCGCACAGAGGCACAGAGACTGGGGCTGCTTGCTTGTCTTGTCCCCTCAAACTTCAAACGTATCTTAGGTGGTCCGTGCCGGGCGCCTCCGGCAGCCCTGCTCCGAAAATGCAAACGTCTGCAGATAGCTCGCAGGCAGAAAGAGCTAGCCTGGAAAGCTGTTGCTCAGCCTCATCTGCCCATGGCACTGCTCGCACAGAGGCACAGAGACTGGGGCTGCTTGCTTGTCTTGCCCCTCAAACTTCAAACGTATCTTAGGTGGTCCGTGCCGGGCGCCTCCGGCAGCCCTGCTCCGAAAATGCGAACGTCTGCAGATAGCTCGCAGGCAGAAAGAGCTAGCCTGGAAAGCTGTTGCTCAGCCTCATCTGCCCATGGCACTGCTCGCACAGAGGCACAGAGACTGGGGCTGCTTGCTTGTCTTGCCCCCTCAAACTTCAAATGTAATTTAGGTGGTCCGTGCCGGGCGCATCCAGCAGCCCTGCTCCGAAAATGCGAACGTCTGCAGATAGCTCGCAGGCAGAAAAAGCTAGCCTGGAAAGCTGTTGTTCAGCCTCATCTGCCCATGGCACTGCTCGCACAGAGGCACAGAGACTGGGGCTGCTTGCTTGTCTTGTCCCCTCAAACTTCAAATGTAGCTTAGGTGGTCTGTGCCGGGCGCCTCCGACAGCCCTGCTCCGAAAATGCAAACGTCTGCAGATAGCTCGCAGGCAGAAAGAGCTAGCCTGGAAAGCTGTTGCTCAGCCTCATCTGCCCATGGCACTGCTCGCACAGAGGCACAGAGACTGGGGCTGCTTGCTTGTCTTGTCCCCTCAAACTTCAAATGTAGCTTAGGTGGTCCGTGCCGGGCGCATCCGGCAGCCCTGCTCCGAAAATGCGAACGTCTGCAGATAGCTCACAGGCAGAAAGAGCTAGCCTGGAAAGCTGTTGCTCAGCCTCATCTGCCCATGGCACTGCTCGCACAGAGGCACAGAGACTGGGGCTGCTTGCTTGTCTTGTCCCCTCAAACTTCAAATGTAGCTTAGGTGGTCCGTGCCGGGCGCATCCGGCAGCCCTGCTCCGAAAATGCAAACGTCTGCAGATAGCTCACAGGCAGAAAGAGCTAGCCTGGAAAGCTGTTACTCAGCCTCATCTGCCCATGGCACTGCTCGCACAGAGGCACAGAGACTGGGGCTGCTTGCTTGTCTTGCCCCCTCAAACTTCAAACGTAGCTTAGGTGGTCCGTGCCGGGCGCCTCCGGCAGCCCTGCTCCGAAAATGCAAACGTCTGCAGATAGCTCGCAGGCAGAAAGAGCTAGCCTGGAAAGCTGTTGCTCAGCCTCATCTGCCCAAGGCACTGCTCGCACAGAGGCACAGAGACTGGGGCTGGCTTGCTTGTTTTGCCCCTTCAAACTTCAAACGTAGCTTAGGTGGTCTGTGCCGGGCGCCTCCGGCAGCCGTGCTCCGAAAATGCAAACGTCTGCAGATAGCTCGCAGGCAGAAAGAGCTAGCCTGGAAAGCTGTTGCTCAGCCTCATCTGCCCATGGCACTGCTCGCACAGAGGCACAGAGACTGGGGCTGCTTGCTTGTCTTGTCCCCTCAAACTTCAAACGTAGCTTAGGTGGTCCGTGCCGGGCGTCTCCGGCAGCCCTGCTCCGAAAATGCAAACGTCTGCAGATAGCTCGCAGGCAGAAAGAGCTAGCCTGGAAAGCTGTTGCTCAGCCTCATCTGCCCATGGCACTGCTCGCACAGAGGCACAGAGACTGGGGCTGCTTGCTTGTCTTGTCCCCTCAAACTTCAAACGTATCTTAGGTGGTCCGTGCCGGGCGCCTCCGGCAGCCCTGCTCCGAAAATGCAAACGTCTGCAGATAGCTCGCAGGCAGAAAGAGCTAGCCTGGAAAGCTGTTGCTCAGCCTCATCTGCCCATGGCACTGCTCGCACAGAGGCACAGAGACTGGGGCTGCTTGCTTGTCTTGCCCCTCAAACTTCAAACGTAGCTTAGGTGGTCCGTGCCGGGCGCCTCCGGCAGCCCTGCTCCGAAAATGCGAACGTCTGCAGATAGCTCGCAGGCAGAAAGAGCTAGCCTGGAAAGCTGTTGCTCAGCCTCATCTGCCCATGGCACTGCTCGCACAGAGGCACAGAGACTGGGGCTGCTTGCTTGTCTTGCCCCCTCAAACTTCAAATGTAATTTAGGTGGTCCGTGCCGGGCGCATCCAGCAGCCCTGCTCCGAAAATGCGAACGTCTGCAGATAGCTCGCAGGCAGAAAAAGCTAGCCTGGAAAGCTGTTGTTCAGCCTCATCTGCCCATGGCACTGCTCGCACAGAGGCACAGAGACTGGGGCTGCTTGCTTGTCTTGTCCCCTCAAACTTCAAATGTAGCTTAGGTGGTCTGTGCCGGGCGCCTCCGACAGCCCTGCTCCGAAAATGCAAACGTCTGCAGATAGCTCGCAGGCAGAAAGAGCTAGCCTGGAAAGCTGTTGCTCAGCCTCATCTGCCCATGGCACTGCTCGCACAGAGGCACAGAGACTGGGGCTGCTTGCTTGTCTTGTCCCCTCAAACTTCAAATGTAGCTTAGGTGGTCCGTGCCGGGCGCATCCGGCAGCCCTGCTCCGAAAATGCGAACGTCTGCAGATAGCTCGCAGGCAGAAAGAGCTAGCCTGGAAAGCTGTTGCTCAGCCTCATCTGCCCATGGCACTGCTCGCACAGAGGCACAGAGACTGGGGCTGCTTGCTTGTCTTGTCCCCTCAAACTTCAAATGTAGCTTAGGTGGTCCGTGCCGGGCGCATCCGGCAGCCCTGCTCCGAAAATGCAAACGTCTGCAGATAGCTCACAGGCAGAAAGAGCTAGCCTGGAAAGCTGTTGCTCAGCCTCATCTGCCCATGGCACTGCTCGCACAGAGGCACAGAGACTGGGGCTGCTTGCTTGTCTTGCCCCCTCAAACTTCAAACGTAGCTTAGGTGGTCCGTGCCGGGCGCCTCCGGCAGCCCTGCTCCGAAAATGCAAACGTCTGCAGATAGCTCGCAGGCAGAAAGAGCTAGCCTGGAAAGCTGTTGCTCAGCCTCATCTGCCCATGGCACTGCGCGCACAGAGGCACAGAGACTGGGGCTGCTTGCTGGTCTTGCCCCTTCAAACTTCAAATGTAGCTTAGGTGGTCCGTGCCGGGCGCCTCCGGCAGCCGTGCTCCGAAAATGCGAACGTCTGCAGATAGCTCGCAGGCAGAAAGAGCTAGCCTGGAAAGCTGTTGCTCAGCCTCATCTGCCCATGGCACTGCTCGCACAGAGGCACAGAGACTGGGGCTGCTTGCTTGTCTTGCCCCCTCAAACTTCAAACGTAGCTTAGGTGGTCTGTGCCGGGCGCCTCCGGCAGCCCTGCTCCGAAAATGCGAACGTCTGCAGATAGCTCGCAGGCAGAAAGAGCTAGCCTGGAAAGCTGTTGCTCAGCCTCATCTGCCCATGGCACTGCTCGCACAGAGGCACAGAGACTGGGGCTGCTTGCTTGTCTTGTCCCCTCAAACTTCAAATGTAGCTTAGGTGGTCCGTGCCGGGCGCATCCGGCAGCCCTGCTCCGAAAATGCGAACGTCTGCAGATAGCTCGCAGGCAGAAAGAGCTAGCCTGGAAAGCTGTTGCTCAGCCTCATCTGCCCATGGCACTGCTCGCACAGAGGCACAGAGACTGGGGCTGCTTGCTTGTCTTGTCCCCTCAAACTTCAAATGTAATTTAGGTGGTCCGTGCCGGGCGCATCCAGCAGCCCTGCTCCGAAAATGCGAACGTCTGCAGATAGCTCGCAGGCAGAAAGAGCTAGCCTGGAAAGCTGTTGCTCAGCCTCATCTGCCCATGGCACTGCTCGCACAGAGGCACAGAGACTGGGGCTGCTTGCTTGTCTTGCCCCCTCAAACTTCAAAGGTAGCTTAGGTGGTCCGTGCCAGGCGCCTCCGGCAGCCCCGCTCCGAAAATGCGAACGTCTGCAGATAGCTCGCAGGCAGAAAGAGCTAGCCTGGAAAGCTGTTGCTCAGCCTCATCTGCCCATGGCACTGCTCGCACAGAGGCACAGAGACTGGGGCTGCTTGCTTGTTTTGTCCCCTCAAACTTCAAACGTAGCTTAGGTGGTCCGTGCCGGGCGCCTCCGGCAGCCCCGCTCCGAAAATGCGAACGTCTGCAGATAGCTCGCAGGCAGAAAGAGCTCGCCTGGAAAGCTGTTGCTCAGCCTCATCTGCCCATGGCACTGCTCGCACAGAGGCACAGAGACTGGGGCTGCTTGCTTGTCTTGCCCCCTCAAACTTCAAACGTAGCTTAGGTGGTCTGTGCCGGGCGCCTCCGGCAGCCGTGCTCCGAAAATGCAAACGTCTGCAGATAGCTCGCAGGCAGAAAGAGCTAGCCTGGAAAGCTGTTGCTCAGCCTCATCTGCCCATGGCACTGCTCGCACAGAGGCACAGAGACTGGGGCTGCTTGCTTGTCTTGTCCCCTCAAACTTCAAATGTAGCTTAGGTGGTCCGTGCCGGGCGCATCCGGCAGCCCTGCTCCGAAAATGCGAACGTCTGCAGATAGCTCGCAGGCAGAAAGAGCTAGCCTGGAAAGCTGTTGCTCAGCCTCATCTGCCCATGGCACTGCTCGCACAGAGGCACAGAGACTGGGGCTGCTTGCTTGTCTTGTCCCCTCAATCTTCAAATGTAGCTTAGGTGGTCCGTGCCGGGCGCATCCGGCAGCCCTGCTCCGAAAATGCAAACGTCTGCAGATAGCTCGCAGACAGAAATAGCTAGCCTGGAAAGCTGTTGCTCAGCCTCATCTGCCCATGGCACTGCTCGCACAGAGGCACAGAGACTGGGGCTGCTTGCTTGTCTTGTCCCCTTAAAATTCACACGTAGCTTAGGTGGTCCGTGCCGGGCGCCTCCGGCAGCCCTGCTCCGAAAATGCAAACGTCTGCAGATAGCTCGCAGGCAGAAAGAGCTAGCCTGGAAAGCTGTTGCTCAGCCTCATCTGCCCATGGCACTGCTCGCACAGAGGCACAGAGACTGGGGCTGCTTGCTTGTCTTGTCCCCTCAAACTTCAAATATAATTTAGGTGGTCCGTGCCGGGCACATCCAGCAGCCCTGCTCCGAAAATGCGAACGTCTGCAGATAGCTCGCAGGCAGAAAGAGCTAGCCTGGAAAGCTGTTGCTCAGCCTCATCTGCCCATGGCACTGCTCACACAGAGGCACAGAGACTGGGGCTGCTTGCTTGTCTTGTCCCCTCAAACTTCAAATGTAGCTTAGGTGGTCTGTGCCGGGCGCCTCCGACAGCCCTGCTCCGAAAATGCGAACGTCTGCAGATAGCTCGCAGGCAGAAAGAGCTAGCCTGGAAAGCTGTTGCTCAGCCTCATCTGCCCATGGCACTGCTCGCACAGAGGCACAGAGACTGGGGCTGCTTGCTTGTCTTGTCCCCTCAAACTTCAAATGTAGCTTAGGTGGTCCTTGTCGGGCGCATCCGGCAGCCATGCTCCGAAAATGCGAACGTCTGCAGATAGCTCCCAGGCAGAAAGAGCTAGCCTGGAAAGCTGTTGCTCAGCCTCATCTGCCCATGGCACTGCTCGCACAGAGGCACAGAGACTGGGGCTGCTTGCTTGTCTTGCCCCCTCAAACTTCAAACGTAGCTTAGGTGGTCCGTGCCAGGCGCCTCCGGCAGCCCCGCTCCGAAAATGCGAACGTCTGCAGATAGCTCGCAGGCAGAAAGAGCTAGCCTGGAAAGCTGTTGCTCAGCCTCATCTGCCCATGGCACTGCTCGCACAGAGGCACAGAGACTGGGGCTGCTTGCTTGTCTTGTCCCCTCAAACTTCATACGTAGCTTAGGTGGTCCGTGCCGGGCGTCTCCGGCAGCCCTGCTCCGAAAATGCAAACGTCTGCAGATAGCTCACAGGCAGAAAGAGCTAGCCTGGAAAGCTGTTGCTCAGCCTCATCTGCCCATGGCACTGCTCGCACAGAGGCACAGAGACTGGGGCTGCTTGCTTGTCTTGCCCCCTCAAACTTCAAACATAGCTTAGGTGGTGTGTGCCGGGCGCCTCCGGCAGCCCTGCTCCGAAAATGCAAACGTCTGCAGATAGCTCGCAGGCAGAAAGAGCTAGCCTGGAAAGCTGTTGCTCAGCCTCATCTGCCCATGGCACTGCTCGCACAGATGCACAGAGACTGGGGCTGCTTGCTTGTCTTGTCCCCTCAAACTTCAAACGTAGCTTAGGTGGTCCGTGCCGGGCGCTTCCGGCAGCCCCGCTCCGAAAATGCGAACGTCTGCAGATAGCTCGCAGGCAGAAAGAGCTAGCCTGGAAAGCTGTTGCTCAGCGTCATCTGCCCATGGCACTGCTCGCACAGAGGCACAGAGACTGGGGCTGCTTGCTTGTCTTGTCCCCTCAAACTTCAAACGTATCTTAGGTGGTCCGTCTCGGGAGCCTCCGACAGCCCTGCTCCGAAAATGCGAACGTCTGCAGATAGCTCGCAGGCAGAAAGAGCTAGCCTGGAAAGCTGTTGCTCAGCCTCATCTGCCCATGGCACTGCTCGCACAGAGGCACAGAGACTGGGGCTGCTTGCTTGTCTTGTCCCCTCAAACTTCAAATGTAGCTTAGGTGGTCCGTGCCGGGCGCATCCGACAGCCCTGCTCCGAAAATGGAAACGTCTGCAGATAGCTCGCAGGCAGAAAGAGCTAGCCTGGAAAGCTGTTGCTCAGCCTCATCTGCCCATGGCACTGCTCGCACAGAGGCACAGAGACTGGGGCTGCTTGCTTGTCTTGTCCCCTCAATCTTCAAATGTAGCTTAGGTGGTCCGTGCCGGGCGCCTTCGGCAGCCCTGCTCCGAAAATGCGAACGTCTGCAGATAGCTCGCAGACAGAAAGAGCTAGCCTGGAAAGCTGTTGCTCAGCCTCATCTGCCCATGGCACTGCTCGCACAGAGGCACAGAGACTGGGGCTGCTTGCTTGTCTTGTCCCCTCAAACTTCAAATGTAGCTTAGGTGGTCCGTGCCGGGCGCCTCCGGCAGCCCTGCTCCGAAAATGCGAACGTCTGCAGATAGCTCGCAGGCAGAAAGAGCTAGCCTGGAAAGCTGTTGCTCAGCCTCATCTGCCCATGGCACTGCTCGCACAGATGCACAGAGACTGGGGCTGCTTGCTTGTTTTGCCCCCTCAAACTTCAAACGTAGCTTAGGTGGTCCGTGCCGGGCGCCTCCGGTAGCCCTGCTCCAAAAATGCGAACGTCTGCAGATAGCTCGCAGGCAGAAAGAGCTAGCCTGCAAAGCTGTTGCTCAGCGTCATCTGCCCATGGCACTGCTCGCACAGAGGCACAGAGACTGGGGCTGCTTGCTTGTCTTGTCCCCTTAAAATTCAAACGTAGCTTAGGTGGTCCGTGCCGGGCGCCTCCGGCATCTCTGCTCCGAAAATGCAAACGTCTGCAGATAGCTCGCAGGCAGAAAGAGCTAGCCTGGAAAGCTGTTGCTCAGCCTCATCTGCCCATGGCACTGCTCGCACAGAGGCACAGAGACTGGGGCTGCTTGCTTGTCTTGTCCCCTCAAACTTCAAATGTAGCTTAGGTGGTCCGTGCCGGGCGCATCCGGCAGCCCTGCTCCGAAAATGCAAACGTCTGCAGATAGCTCGCAGGCAGAAAGAGCTAGCCTGGAAAGCTGTTGCTCAGCCTCATCTGCCCATGGCACTGCTCGCACAGAGGCACAGAGACTGGGGCTGCTTGCTTGTCTTGTCCCCTCAAACTTCAAACATAGCTTAGGTGGTCCGTGCCGGGCGTCTCCGGCAGCCCTGCTCCGAAAATGCAAACGTCTGCAGATAGCTCGCAGGCAGAAAGAGCTAGCCTGGAAAGCTGTTGCTCAGCCTCATCTGCCCATGGCACTGCTCGCACAGAGGCACAGAGACTGGGGCTGCTTGCTTGTCTTGTCCCCTCAGACTTCAAACGTAGCTTAGGTGGTCCGTGCCGGGCGCCTCCGGCAGCCCTGCTCCGAAAATGCAAACGTCTGCAGATAGCTCGCAGGCAGAAAGAGCTAGCCTGGAAAGCTGTTGCTCAGCCTCATCTGCCCATGGCACTGCTCGCACAGAGGCACAGAGACTGGGGCTGCTTGCTTGTCTTGCCCCTCAAACTTCAAATGTAGCTTAGGTGGTCCGTGCCGGGCGCCTCCGGCAGCCCTGCTCCGAAAATGCGAACGTCTGCAGATAGCTCGCAGGCAGAAAGAGCTAGCCTGGAAAGCTGTTGCTCAGCCTCTTCTGCACATGGCACTGCTCGCACAGAGGCACAGAGACTGGGGCTGCTTGCTTGTCTTGTCCCCTCAAACTTCAAACGTAGCTTAGGTGGTCCGTGCCGGGCGCCTCCGGCAGCCCCGCACCGAAAATGCGAACGTCTGCAGATAGCTCGCAGGCAGAAAGAGCTAGCCTGGAAAGCTATTGCTCAGCCTCATCTGCCCATGGCACTGCTCGCACAGAGGCACAGAGACTGGGGCTGCTTGCTTGTCTTGCCCCCTCAAACTTCAAATGTAGCTTAGGTGGTCTGTGCCGGGCGCCTCCGGCAGCCCTGCTCCGAAAATGCGAACGTCTGCAGATAGCTCGCAGGCAGAAAGAGCTAGCCTGGAAAGCTGTTGCTCAGCCTCATCTGCCCATGGCACTGCTCGCACAGAGGCACAGAGACTGAGGCTGCTTGCTTGTCTGGTCCCGTCAATCTTCAGATGTAACTTAGGTGGTCCGTGCCGGGCGTCTCCGGCAGCCCTGCTCCGAAAATGCAAACGTCTGCAGATAGCTCGCAGGCAGAAAGAGCTAGCCTGGAAAGCTGTTGCTCAGCCTCATCTGCCCATGGCACTGCTCGCACAGAGGCACAGAGACTGGGGCTGCTTGCTTGTCTTGTCCCCTCAAACTTCAAACGTATCTTAGGTGGTCCGTGCCGGGCGTCTCCGGCAGCCCTGCTCCGAAAATGCAAACGTCTGCAGATAGCTCGCAGGCAGAAAGAGCTAGCCTGGAAAGCTGTTGCTCAGCCTCATCTGCCCATGGCACTGCTCGCACAGAGGCACAGAGACTGGGGCTGCTTGCTTGTCTTGCCCCCTCAAACTTCAAACGTAGCTTAGGTGGTCCGTGCCGGGCGCCTTCAGCAGCCCTGCTCCGAAAATGCAAACGTCTGCAGATAGCTCGCAGGCAGAAAGAGCTAGCCTGGAAAGCTGTTGCTCAGCCTCATCTGCACATGGCACTGCTCGCACAGAGGCACAGAGACTGGGGCTGCTTGCTTGTCTTGTCCCCTCAAACTTCAAACGTAGCTTAGGTGGTCCGTGCCGGGCGCTTCCGGCAGCCCCGCTCCGAAAATGCAAACGTCTGCAGATAGCTCGCAGGCAGAAAGAGCTAGCCTGGAAAGCTGTTGCTCAGCGTCATCTGCCCATGGCACTGCTCGCACAGAGGCACAGAGACTGGGGCTGCTTGCTTGTCTTGTCCCCTCAAACTTCAAACGTATCTTAGGTGGTCCGTGCCGGGCGCATCCGGCAGCCCTGCTCCGAAAATGCAAACGTCTGCAGATAGCTCGCAGGCAGAAAGAGCTAGCCTGGAAAGCTGTTGCTCAGCCTCATCTGCCCATGGCACTGCTCGCACAGAGGCACAGAGACTGGGGCTGCTTGCTTGTCTTGTCCCCTCAATCTTCAAACGTAGCTTAGGTGGTCCGTGCCGGGCGCCTCCGGCAGCCCTGCTCCGAAAATGCGAACGTCTGCAGATAGCTCGCAGACAGAAAGAGCTAGCCTGGAAAGCTGTTGCTCAGCCTCATCTGCCCATGGCACTGCTCGCACAGATGCACAGAGACTGGGGCTGCTTGCTTGTCTTGTCCCCTCAAACTTCAAACGTAGCTTAGGTGGTCTGTGCCGGGCGCCTCCGGCAGCCCTGCTCCAAAAATGCGAATGTCTGCAGATAGCTCGCAGGCAGGAAGAGCTAGCCTGGAAAGCTGTTGCTCAGCCTCATCTGCCCAAGGCACTGCTCGCACAGAGGCACAGAGACTGGGGCTGCTTGCTTGTTTTGCCCCTTCAAACTTCAAACGTAGCTTAGGTGGTCTGTGCCGGGCGCCTCCAGCAGCCCTGCTCCGAAAATGCAAACGTCTGCAGATAGCTCGCAGGCAGAAAGAGCTAGCCTGGAAAGCTGTTGCTCAGCCTCATCTGCCCATGGCACTGCTCGCACAGAGGCACAGAGACTGGGGCTGCTTGCTTGTCTTGTCCCCTCAAACTTCAAACATAGCTTAGGTGGTCCGTGCCGGGCGTCTCCGGCAGCCCTGCTCCGAAAATGCAAACGTCTGCAGATAGCTCGCAGGCAGAAAGAGCTAGCCTGGAAAGCTGTTGCTCAGCCTCATCTGCCCATGGCACTGCTCGCACAGAGGCACAGAGACTGGGGCTGCTTGCTTGTCTTGTCCCCTCAAACTTCAAACGTAGCTTAGGTGGTCCGTGCCGGGCGCCTCCGGCAGCCCTGCTCCGAAAATGCAAACGTCTGCAGATAGCTCGCAGGCAGAAAGAGCTAGCCTGGAAAGCTGTTGCTCAGCCTCATCTGCCCATGGCACTGCTCGCACAGAGGCACAGAGACTGGGGCTGCTTGCTTGTCTTGCCCCTCAAACTTCAAATGTAGCTTAGGTGGTCCGTGCCGGGCGCCTCCGGCAGCCCTGCTCCGAAAATGCGAACGTCTGCAGATAGCTCGCAGGCAGAAAGAGCTAGCCTGGAAAGCTGTTGCTCAGCCTCTTCTTCACATGGCACTGCTCGCACAGAGGCACAGAGACTGGGGCTGCTTGCTTGTCTTGTCCCCTCAAACTTCAAACGTAGCTTAGGTGGTCCGTGCCGGGCGCATCCGGCAGCCCCGCACCGAAAATGCGAACGTCTGCAGATAGCTCGCAGGCAGAAAGAGCTAGCCTGGAAAGCTGTTGCTCAGCCTCATCTGCCCATGGCACTGCTCGCACAGAGGCACAGAGACTGGGGCTGCTTGCTTGTCTTGCCCCCTCAAACTTCAAACGTAGCTTAGGTGGTCTGTGCCGGGCGCCTCCGGCAGCCCTGCTCCGAAAATGCGAACGTCTGCAGATAGCTCGCAGGCAGAAAGAGCTAGCCTGGAAAGCTGTTGCTCAGCCTCATCTGCCCATGGCACTGCTCGCACAGAGGCACAGAGACTGAGGCTGCTTGCTTGTCTGGTCCCGTCAATCTTCAGATGTAACTTAGGTGGTCCGTGCCGGGCGTCTCCGGCAGCCCTGCTCCGAAAATGCGAACGTCTGCAGATAGCTCGCAGGCAGAAAGAGCTAGCCTGGAAAGCTGTTGCTCAGCCTCATCTGCCCATGGCACTGCTCGCACAGAGGCACAGAGACTGGGGCTGCTTGCTTGTCTTGTCCCCTCAAACTTCAAACGTAGCTTAGGTGGTCCGTGCCGGGCGTCTCCGGCAGCCCTGCTCCGAAAATGCAAACGTCTGCAGATAGCTCGCAGGCAGAAAGAGCTAGCCTGGAAAGCTGTTGCTCAGCCTCATCTGCCCATGGCACTGCTCGCACAGAGGCACAGAGACTGGGGCTGCTTGCTTGTCTTGCCCCCTCAAACTTCAAACGTAGCTTAGGTGGTCCGTGCCGGGCGCCTTCAGCAGCCCTGCTCCGAAAATGCAAACGTCTGCAGATAGCTCGCAGGCAGAAAGAGCTAGCCTGGAAAGCTGTTGCTCAGCCTCATCTGCACATGGCACTGCTCGCACAGAGGCACAGAGACTGGGGCTGCTTGCTTGTCTTGTCCCCTCAAACTTCAAACGTAGCTTAGGTGGTCCGTGCCGGGCGCTTCCGGCAGCCCCGCTCCGAAAATGCGAACGTCTGCAGATAGCTCGCAGGCAGAAAGAGCTAGCCTGGAAAGCTGTTGCTCAGCGTCATCTGCCCATGGCACTGCTCGCACAGAGGCACAGAGACTGGGGCTGCTTGCTTGTCTTGTCCCCTCAAACTTCAAACGTATCTTAGGTGGTCCGTGCCGGGCGCATCCGGCAGCCCTGCTCCGAAAATGCAAACGTCTGCAGATAGCTCGCAGGCAGAAAGAGCTAGCCTGGAAAGCTGTTGCTCAGCCTCATCTGCCCATGGCACTGCTCGCACAGAGGCACAGAGACTGGGGCTGCTTGCTTGTCTTGCCCCCTCAAACTTCAAACGTAGCTTAGGTGGTCCGTGCCGGGCGCCTTCAGCAGCCCTGCTCCGAAAATGCAAACGTCTGCAGATAGCTCGCAGGCAGAAAGAGCTAGCCTGGAAAGCTGTTGCTCAGCCTCATCTGCCCATGGCACTGCTCGCACAGAGGCACAGAGACTGGGGCTGCTTGCTTGTCTTGTCCCCTCAAACTTCAAACGTAGCTTAGGTGGTCCGTGCCGGGCGCTTCCGGCAGCCCCGCTCCGAAAATGCGAACGTCTGCAGATAGCTCGCAGGCAGAAAGAGCTAGCCTGGAAAGCTGTTGCTCAGCGTCATCTGCCCATGGCACTGCTCGCACAGAGGCACAGAGACTGGGGCTGCTTGCTTGTCTTGTCCCCTCAAACTTCAAACGTATCTTAGGTGGTCCGTGCCGGGCGCATCCGGCAGCCCTGCTCCGAAAATGCAAACGTCTGCAGATAGCTCGCAGGCAGAAAGAGCTAGCCTGGAAAGCTGTTGCTCAGCCTCATCTGCCCATGGCACTGCTCGCACAGAGGCACAGAGACTGGGGCTGCTTGCTTGTCTTGTCCCCTCAAACTTCAAACGTAGCTTAGGTGGTCTGTGCCGGGCGCCTCCGGCAGCCCTGCTCCAAAAATTCGAATGTCTGCAGATAGCTCGCAGGCAGGAAGAGCTAGCCTGGAAAGCTGTTGCTCAGCCTCATCTGCCCAAGGCACTGCTCGCACAGAGGCACAGAGACTGGGGCTGCTTGCTTGTCTTGTCCCTTCAAACTTCAAACGTAGCTTAGGTGGTCTGTGCCGGGCGCCTCCGGCAGCCCTGCTCCGAAAATGCAAACGTCTGCAGATAGCTCGCAGGCAGAAAGAGCTAGCCTGGAAAGCTGTTGCTCAGCCTCATCTGCCCATGGCACTGCTCGCACAGAGGCACAGAGACTGGGGCTGCTTGCTTGTCTTGTCCCCTCAAACTTCAAACATAGCTTAGGTGGTCCGTGCCGGGCGTCTCCGGCAGCCCTGCTCCGAAAATGCAAACGTCTGCAGATAGCTCGCAGGCAGAAAGAGCTAGCCTGGAAAGCTGTTGCTCAGCCTCATCTGCCCATGGCACTGCTCGCACAGAGGCACAGAGACTGGGGCTGCTTGCTTGTCTTGTCCCCTCAAACTTCAAACGTAGCTTAGGTGGTCCGTGCCGGGCGCCTCCGGCAGCCCTGCTCCGAAAATGCAAACGTCTGCAGATAGCTCGCAGGCAGAAAGAGCTAGCCTGGGAAGCTGTTGCTCAGCCTCATCTGCCCATGGCACTGCTCGCACAGAGGCACAGAGACTGGGGCTGCTTGCTTGTCTTGCCCCTCAAACTTCAAATGTAGCTTAGGTGGTCCGTGCCGGGCGCCTCCGTCAGCCCTGCTCCGAAAATGCGAACGTCTGCAGATAGCTCGCAGGCAGAAAGAGCTAGCCTGGAAAGCTGTTGCTCAGCCTCTTCTGCACATGGCACTGCTCGCACAGAGGCACAGAGACTGGGGCTGCTTGCTTGTCTTGTCCCCTCAAACTTCAAACGTAGCTTAGGTGGTCCGTGCCGGGCGCCTCCGGCAGCCCCGCACCGAAAATGCGAACGTCTGCAGATAGCTCGCAGGCAGAAAGAGCTAGCCTGGAAAGCTATTGCTCAGCCTCATCTGCCCATGGCACTGCTCGCACAGAGGCACAGAGACTGGGGCTGCTTGCTTGTCTTGCCCCCTCAAACTTCAAATGTAGCTTAGGTGGTCTGTGCCGGGCGCCTCCGGCAGCCCTGCTCCGAAAATGCGAACGTCTGCAGATAGCTCGCAGGCAGAAAGAGCTAGCCTGGAAAGCTGTTGCTCAGCCTCATCTGCCCATGGCACTGCTCGCACAGAGGCACAGAGACTGAGGCTGCTTGCTTGTCTGGTCCCGTCAATCTTCAGATGTAACTTAGGTGGTCCGTGCCGGGCGTCTCCGGCAGCCCTGCTCCGAAAATGCAAACGTCTGCAGATAGCTCGCAGGCAGAAAGAGCTAGCCTGGAAAGCTGTTGCTCAGCCTCATCTGCCCATGGCACTGCTCGCACAGAGGCACAGAGACTGGGGCTGCTTGCTTGTCTTGTCCCCTCAAACTTCAAACGTATCTTAGGTGGTCCGTGCCGGGCGTCTCCGGCAGCCCTGCTCCGAAAATGCAAACGTCTGCAGATAGCTCGCAGGCAGAAAGAGCTAGCCTGGAAAGCTGTTGCTCAGCCTCATCTGCCCATGGCACTGCTCGCACAGAGGCACAGAGACTGGGGCTGCTTGCTTGTCTTGCCCCCTCAAACTTCAAACGTAGCTTAGGTGGTCCGTGCCGGGCGCCTTCAGCAGCCCTGCTCCGAAAATGCAAACGTCTGCAGATAGCTCGCAGGCAGAAAGAGCTAGCCTGGAAAGCTGTTGCTCAGCCTCATCTGCACATGGCACTGCTCGCACAGAGGCACAGAGACTGGGGCTGCTTGCTTGTCTTGTCCCCTCAAACTTCAAACGTAGCTTAGGTGGTCCGTGCCGGGCGCTTCCGGCAGCCCCGCTCCGAAAATGCAAACGTCTGCAGATAGCTCGCAGGCAGAAAGAGCTAGCCTGGAAAGCTGTTGCTCAGCGTCATCTGCCCATGGCACTGCTCGCACAGAGGCACAGAGACTGGGGCTGCTTGCTTGTCTTGTCCCCTCAAACTTCAAACGTATCTTAGGTGGTCCGTGCCGGGCGCATCCGGCAGCCCTGCTCCGAAAATGCAAACGTCTGCAGATAGCTCGCAGGCAGAAAGAGCTAGCCTGGAAAGCTGTTGCTCAGCCTCATCTGCCCATGGCACTGCTCGCACAGAGGCACAGAGACTGGGGCTGCTTGCTTGTCTTGTCCCCTCAATCTTCAAACGTAGCTTAGGTGGTCCGTGCCGGGCGCCTCCGGCAGCCCTGCTCCGAAAATGCGAACGTCTGCAGATAGCTCGCAGACAGAAAGAGCTAGCCTGGAAAGCTGTTGCTCAGCCTCATCTGCCCATGGCACTGCTCGCACAGATGCACAGAGACTGGGGCTGCTTGCTTGTCTTGTCCCCTCAAACTTCAAACGTAGCTTAGGTGGTCTGTGCCGGGCGCCTCCGGCAGCCCTGCTCCAAAAATGCGAATGTCTGCAGATAGCTCGCAGGCAGGAAGAGCTAGCCTGGAAAGCTGTTGCTCAGCCTCATCTGCCCAAGGCACTGCTCGCACAGAGGCACAGAGACTGGGGCTGCTTGCTTGTTTTGCCCCTTCAAACTTCAAACGTAGCTTAGGTGGTCTGTGCCGGGCGCCTCCAGCAGCCCTGCTCCGAAAATGCAAACGTCTGCAGATAGCTCGCAGGCAGAAAGAGCTAGCCTGGAAAGCTGTTGCTCAGCCTCATCTGCCCATGGCACTGCTCGCACAGAGGCACAGAGACTGGGGCTGCTTGCTTGTCTTGTCCCCTCAAACTTCAAACATAGCTTAGGTGGTCCGTGCCGGGCGTCTCCGGCAGCCCTGCTCCGAAAATGCAAACGTCTGCAGATAGCTCGCAGGCAGAAAGAGCTAGCCTGGAAAGCTGTTGCTCAGCCTCATCTGCCCATGGCACTGCTCGCACAGAGGCACAGAGACTGGGGCTGCTTGCTTGTCTTGTCCCCTCAAACTTCAAACGTAGCTTAGGTGGTCCGTGCCGGGCGCCTCCGGCAGCCCTGCTCCGAAAATGCAAACGTCTGCAGATAGCTCGCAGGCAGAAAGAGCTAGCCTGGAAAGCTGTTGCTCAGCCTCATCTGCCCATGGCACTGCTCGCACAGAGGCACAGAGACTGGGGCTGCTTGCTTGTCTTGCCCCTCAAACTTCAAATGTAGCTTAGGTGGTCCGTGCCGGGCGCCTCCGGCAGCCCTGCTCCGAAAATGCGAACGTCTGCAGATAGCTCGCAGGCAGAAAGAGCTAGCCTGGAAAGCTGTTGCTCAGCCTCTTCTTCACATGGCACTGCTCGCACAGAGGCACAGAGACTGGGGCTGCTTGCTTGTCTTGTCCCCTCAAACTTCAAACGTAGCTTAGGTGGTCCGTGCCGGGCGCATCCGGCAGCCCCGCACCGAAAATGCGAACGTCTGCAGATAGCTCGCAGGCAGAAAGAGCTAGCCTGGAAAGCTGTTGCTCAGCCTCATCTGCCCATGGCACTGCTCGCACAGAGGCACAGAGACTGGGGCTGCTTGCTTGTCTTGCCCCCTCAAACTTCAAACGTAGCTTAGGTGGTCTGTGCCGGGCGCCTCCGGCAGCCCTGCTCCGAAAATGCGAACGTCTGCAGATAGCTCGCAGGCAGAAAGAGCTAGCCTGGAAAGCTGTTGCTCAGCCTCATCTGCCCATGGCACTGCTCGCACAGAGGCACAGAGACTGAGGCTGCTTGCTTCTCTGGTCCCGTCAATCTTCAGATGTAACTTAGGTGGTCCGTGCCGGGCGTCTCCGGCAGCCCTGCTCCGAAAATGCGAACGTCTGCAGATAGCTCGCAGGCAGAAAGAGCTAGCCTGGAAAGCTGTTGCTCAGCCTCATCTGCCCATGGCACTGCTCGCACAGAGGCACAGAGACTGGGGCTGCTTGCTTGTCTTGTCCCCTCAAACTTCAAACGTAGCTTAGGTGGTCCGTGCCGGGCGTCTCCGGCAGCCCTGCTCCGAAAATGCAAACGTCTGCAGATAGCTCGCAGGCAGAAAGAGCTAGCCTGGAAAGCTGTTGCTCAGCCTCATCTGCCCATGGCACTGCTCGCACAGAGGCACAGAGACTGGGGCTGCTTGCTTGTCTTGCCCCCTCAAACTTCAAACGTAGCTTAGGTGGTCCGTGCCGGGCGCCTTCAGCAGCCCTGCTCCGAAAATGCAAACGTCTGCAGATAGCTCGCAGGCAGAAAGAGCTAGCCTGGAAAGCTGTTGCTCAGCCTCATCTGCACATGGCACTGCTCGCACAGAGGCACAGAGACTGGGGCTGCTTGCTTGTCTTGTCCCCTCAAACTTCAAACGTAGCTTAGGTGGTCCGTGCCGGGCGCTTCCGGCAGCCCCGCTCCGAAAATGCGAACGTCTGCAGATAGCTCGCAGGCAGAAAGAGCTAGCCTGGAAAGCTGTTGCTCAGCGTCATCTGCCCATGGCACTGCTCGCACAGAGGCACAGAGACTGGGGCTGCTTGCTTGTCTTGTCCCCTCAAACTTCAAACGTATCTTAGGTGGTCCGTGCCGGGCGCATCCGGCAGCCCTGCTCCGAAAATGCAAACGTCTGCAGATAGCTCGCAGGCAGAAAGAGCTAGCCTGGAAAGCTGTTGCTCAGCCTCATCTGCCCATGGCACTGCTCGCACAGAGGCACAGAGACTGGGGCTGCTTGCTTGTCTTGCCCCCTCAAACTTCAAACGTAGCTTAGGTGGTCCGTGCCGGGCGCCTTCAGCAGCCCTGCTCCGAAAATGCAAACGTCTGCAGATAGCTCGCAGGCAGAAAGAGCTAGCCTGGAAAGCTGTTGCTCAGCCTCATCTGCCCATGGCACTGCTCGCACAGAGGCACAGAGACTGGGGCTGCTTGCTTGTCTTGTCCCCTCAAACTTCAAACGTAGCTTAGGTGGTCCGTGCCGGGCGCTTCCGGCAGCCCCGCTCCGAAAATGCGAACGTCTGCAGATAGCTCGCAGGCAGAAAGAGCTAGCCTGGAAAGCTGTTGCTCAGCGTCATCTGCCCATGGCACTGCTCGCACAGAGGCACAGAGACTGGGGCTGCTTGCTTGTCTTGTCCCCTCAAACTTCAAACGTATCTTAGGTGGTCCGTGCCGGGCGCATCCGGCAGCCCTGCTCCGAAAATGCAAACGTCTGCAGATAGCTCGCAGGCAGAAAGAGCTAGCCTGGAAAGCTGTTGCTCAGCCTCATCTGCCCATGGCACTGCTCGCACAGAGGCACAGAGACTGGGGCTGCTTGCTTGTCTTGTCCCCTCAAACTTCAAACGTAGCTTAGGTGGTCTGTGCCGGGCGCCTCCGGCAGCCCTGCTCCAAAAATTCGAATGTCTGCAGATAGCTCGCAGGCAGGAAGAGCTAGCCTGGAAAGCTGTTGCTCAGCCTCATCTGCCCAAGGCACTGCTCGCACAGAGGCACAGAGACTGGGGCTGCTTGCTTGTCTTGTCCCTTCAAACTTCAAACGTAGCTTAGGTGGTCTGTGCCGGGCGCATCCGGCAGCCCTGCTCCGAAAATGCAAACGTCTGCAGATAGCTCGCAGGCAGAAAGAGCTAGCCTGGAAAGCTGTTGCTCAGCCTCATCTGCCCATGGCACTGCTCGCACAGAGGCACAGAGACTGGGGCTGCTTGCTTGTCTTGTCCCCTCAAACTTCAAACATAGCTTAGGTGGTCCGTGCCGGGCGTCTCCGGCAGCCCTGCTCCGAAAATGCAAACGTCTGCAGATAGCTCGCAGGCAGAAAGAGCTAGCCTGGAAAGCTGTTGCTCAGCCTCATCTGCCCATGGCACTGCTCGCACAGAGGCACAGAGACTGGGGCTGCTTGCTTGTCTTGTCCCCTCAAACTTCAAACGTAGCTTAGGTGGTCCGTGCCGGGCGCCTCCGGCAGCCCTGCTCCGAAAATGCAAACGTCTGCAGATAGCTCGCAGGCAGAAAGAGCTAGCCTGGGAAGCTGTTGCTCAGCCTCATCTGCCCATGGCACTGCTCGCACAGAGGCACAGAGACTGGGGCTGCTTGCTTGTCTTGCCCCTCAAACTTCAAATGTAGCTTAGGTGGTCCGTGCCGGGCGCCTCCGGCAGCCCTGCTCCGAAAATGCGAACGTCTGCAGATAGCTCGCAGGCAGAAAGAGCTAGCCTGGAAAGCTGTTGCTCAGCCTCTTCTTCACATGGCACTGCTCGCACAGAGGCACAGAGACTGGGGCTGCTTGCTTGTCTTGTCCCCTCAAACTTCAAACGTAGCTTAGGTGGTCCGTGCCGGGCGCATCCGGCAGCCCCGCACCGAAAATGCGAACGTCTGCAGATAGCTCGCAGGCAGAAAGAGCTAGCCTGGAAAGCTGTTGCTCAGCCTCATCTGCCCATGGCACTGCTCGCACAGAGGCACAGAGACTGGGGCTGCTTGCTTGTCTTGCCCCCTCAAACTTCAAACGTAGCTTAGGTGGTCTGTGCCGGGCGCCTCCGGCAGCCCTGCTCCGAAAATGCGAACGTCTGCAGATAGCTCGCAGGCAGAAAGAGCTAGCCTGGAAAGCTGTTGCTCAGCCTCATCTGCCCATGGCACTGCTCGCACAGAGGCACAGAGACTGAGGCTGCTTGCTTGTCTGGTCCCGTTAATCTTCAGATGTAACTTAGGTGGTCCGTGCCGGGCGTCTCCGGCAGCCCTGCTCCGAAAATGCGAACGTCTGCAGATAGCTCGCAGGCAGAAAGAGCTAGCCTGGAAAGCTGTTGCTCAGCCTCATCTGCCCATGGCACTGCTCGCACAGAGGCACAGAGACTGGGGCTGCTTGCTTGTCTTGTCCCCTCAAACTTCAAACGTAGCTTAGGTGGTCCGTGCCGGGCGTCTCCGGCAGCCCTGCTCCGAAAATGCAAACGTCTGCAGATAGCTCGCAGGCAGAAAGAGCTAGCCTGGAAAGCTGTTGCTCAGCCTCATCTGCCCATGGCACTGCTCGCACAGAGGCACAGAGACTGGGGCTGCTTGCTTGTCTTGCCCCCTCAAACTTCAAACGTAGCTTAGGTGGTCCGTGCCGGGCGCCTTCAGCAGCCCTGCTCCGAAAATGCAAACGTCTGCAGAGAGCTCGCAGGCAGAAAGAGCTAGCCTGGAAAGCTGTTGCTCAGCCTCATCTGCACATGGCACTGCTCGCACAGAGGCACAGAGACTGGGGCTGCTTGCTTGTCTTGTCCCCTCAAACTTCAAACGTAGCTTAGGTGGTCCGTGCCGGGCGCTTCCGGCAGCCCCGCTCCGAAAATGCGAACGTCTGCAGATAGCTCGCAGGCAGAAAGAGCTAGCCTGGAAAGCTGTTGCTCAGCCTCATCTGCCCATGGCACTGCTCGCACAGAGGCACAGAGACTGGGGCTGCTTGCTTGTCTTGTCCCCTCAAACTTCAAACGTATCTTAGGTGGTCCGTGCCGGGCGCATCCGGCAGCCCTGCTCCGAAAATGCAAACGTCTGCAGATAGCTCGCAGGCAGAAAGAGCTAGCCTGGAAAGCTGTTGCTCAGCCTCATCTGCCCATGGCACTGCTCGCACAGAGGCACAGAGACTGGGGCTGCTTGCTTGTCTTGTCCCCTCAAACTTCAAACGTATCTTAGGTGGTCTGTGCCGGGCGCCTCCGGCAGCCCTGCTCCAAAAATTCGAATGTCTGCAGATAGCTCGCAGGCAGGAAGAGCTAGCCTGGAAAGCTGTTGCTCAGCCTCATCTGCCCAAGGCACTGCTCGCACAGAGGCACAGAGACTGGGGCTGCTTGCTTGTCTTGTCCCTTCAAACTTCAAACGTAGCTTAGGTGGTCTGTGCCGGGCGCCTCCGGCAGCCCTGCTCCGAAAATGCAAACGTCTGCAGATAGCTCGCAGGCAGAAAGAGCTAGCCTGGAAAGCTGTTGCTCAGCCTCATCTGCCCATGGCACTGCTCGCACAGAGGCACAGAGACTGGGGCTGCTTGCTTGTCTTGTCCCCTCAAACTTCAAACATAGCTTAGGTGGTCCGTGCCGGGCGTCTCCGGCAGCCCTGCTCCGAAAATGCAAACGTCTGCAGATAGCTCGCAGGCAGAAAGAGCTAGCCTGGAAAGCTGTTGCTCAGCCTCATCTGCCCATGGCACTGCTCGCACAGAGGCACAGAGACTGGGGCTGCTTGCTTGTCTTGTCCCCTCAAACTTCAAACGTAGCTTAGGTGGTCCGTGCCGGGCGCCTCCGGCAGCCCTGCTCCGAAAATGCAAACGTCTGCAGATAGCTCGCAGGCAGAAAGAGCTAGCCTGGGAAGCTGTTGCTCAGCCTCATCTGCCCATGGCACTGCTCGCACAGAGGCACAGAGACTGGGGCTGCTTGCTTGTCTTGCCCCTCAAACTTCAAATGTAGCTTAGGTGGTCCGTGCCGGGCGCCTCCGGCAGCCCTGCTCCGAAAATGCGAACGTCTGCAGATAGCTCGCAGGCAGAAAGAGCTAGCCTGGAAAGCTGTTGCTCAGCCTCTTCTGCACATGGCACTGCTCGCACAGAGGCACAGAGACTGGGGCTGCTTGCTTGTCTTGTCCCCTCAAACTTCAAACGTAGCTTAGGTGGTCCGTGCCGGGCGCCTCCGGCAGCCCCGCACCGAAAATGCGAACGTCTGCAGATAGCTCGCAGGCAGAAAGAGCTAGCCTGGAAAGCTGTTGCTCAGCCTCATCTGCCCATGGCACTGCTCGCACAGAGGCACAGAGACTGGGGCTGCTTGCTTGTCTTGCCCCCTCAAACTTCAAACGTAGCTTAGGTGGTCTGTGCCGGGCACCTCCGGCAGCCCTGCTCCGAAAATGCGAACGTCTGCAGATAGCTCGCAGGCAGAAAGAGCTAGCCTGGAAAGCTGTTGCTCAGCCTCATCTGCCCATGGCACTGCTCGCACAGAGGCACAGAGACTGAGGCTGCTTGCTTGTCTGGTCCCGTCAATCTTCAGATGTAACTTAGGTGGTCCGTGCCGGGCGTCTCCGGCAGCCCTGCTCCGAAAATGCAAACGTCTGCAGATAGCTCGCAGGCAGAAAGAGCTAGCCTGGAAAGCTGTTGCTCAGCCTCATCTGCCCATGGCACTGCTCGCACAGAGGCACAGAGACTGGGGCTGCTTGCTTGTCTTGTCCCCTCAAACTTCAAACGTAGCTTAGGTGGTCCGTGCCGGGCGTCTCCGGCAGCCCTGCTCCGAAAATGCAAACGTCTGCAGATAGCTCGCAGGCAGAAAGAGCTAGCCTGGAAAGCTGTTGCTCAGCCTCATCTGCCCATGGCACTGCTCGCACAGAGGCACAGAGACTGGGGCTGCTTGCTTGTCTTGCCCCCTCAAACTTCAAACGTAGCTTAGGTGGTCCGTGCCGGGCGCCTTCAGCAGCCCTGCTCCGAAAATGCAAACGTCTGCAGATAGCTCGCAGGCAGAAAGAGCTAGCCTGGAAAGCTGTTGCTCAGCCTCATCTGCCCATGGCACTGCTCGCACAGAGGCACAGAGACTGGGGCTGCTTGCTTGTCTTGTCCCCTCAAACTTCAAACGTATCTTAGGTGGTCCGTGCCGGGCGCATCCGGCAGCCCTGCTCCGAAAATGCAAACGTCTGCAGATAGCTCGCAGGCAGAAAGAGCTAGCCTGGAAAGCTGTTGCTCAGCCTCATCTGCCCATGGCACTGCTCGCACAGAGGCACAGAGACTGGGGCTGCTTGCTTGTCTTGTCCCCTCAATCTTCAAACGTAGCTTAGGTGGTCCGTGCCGGGCGCCTCCGGCAGCCCTGCTCCGAAAATGCGAACGTCTGCAGATAGCTCGCAGACAGAAAGAGCTAGCCTGGAAAGCTGTTGCTCAGCCTCATCTGCCCATGGCACTGCTCGCACAGAGGCACAGAGACTGGGGCTGCTTGCTTGTCTTGTCCCCTCAAACTTCAAATGTAGCTTAGGTGGTCTGTGCCGGGCGCATCCAGCAGCCCTGCTCCGAAAATGCGAACGTCTGCAGATAGCTCGCAGGCAGAAAGAGCTAGCCTGGAAAGCTGTTGCTCAGCCTCATCTGCCCATGGCACTGCTCGCACAGAGGCACAGAGACTGGGGCTGCTTGCTTGTTTTGCCTCCTCAAACTTCAAACGTAGCTTAGGTGGTCCGTGCCGGGCGCATCCAGCAGCCCTGCTCCGAAAATGCAAACGTCTGCAGATAGCTCGCAGGCAGAAAGAGCTAGCCTGGAAAGCTGTTGCTCAGCCTCATCTGCCCATGGCACTGCTCGCACAGAGGCACAGAGACTGGGGCTGCTTGCTTGTCTTGCCCCCTCAAACTTCAAACGTAGCTTAGGTGGTCCGTGCCGGGCGCCTCCGGCAGCCCTGCTCCGAAAATGCGAACGTCTGCAGATAGCTCGCAGGCAGAAAGAGCTAGCCTGGAAAGCTGTTGCTCAGCCTCATCTGCCCATGGCACTGCTCGCACAGAGGCACAGAGACTGGGGCTGCTTGCTTGTCTTGCCCCTCAAACTTCAAATGTAGCTTAGGTGGTCCGTGCCGGGCGCCTCCGGCAGCCCTGCTCCGAAAATGCGAACGTCTGCAGATAGCTCGCAGGCAGAAAGAGCTAGCCTGGAAAGCTGTTGCTCAGCCTCATCTGCCCATGGCACTGCTCGCACAGAGGCACAGAGACTGGGGCTGCTTGCTTGTCTTGTCCCCTCAAACTTCAAACGTATCTTAGGTGGTCCGTGCCGGGCGTCTCCGGCAGCCCTGCTCCGAAAATGCAAACGTCTGCAGATAGCTCGCAGGCAGAAAGAGCTAGCCTGGAAAGCTGTTGCTCAGCCTCATCTGCCCATGGCACTGCTCGCACAGAGGCACAGAGACTGGGGCTGCTTGCTTGTCTTGCCCCCTCAAACTTCAAACGTAGCTTAGGTGGTCCGTGCCGGGCGCCTTCAGCAGCCCTGCTCCGAAAATGCAAACGTCTGCAGATAGCTCGCAGGCAGAAAGAGCTAGCCTGGAAAGCTGTTGCTCAGCCTCATCTGCACATGGCACTGCTCGCACAGAGGCACAGAGACTGGGGCTGCTTGCTTGTCTTGTCCCCTCAAACTTCAAATGTAGCTTAGGTGGTCCGTGCCGGGCGCTTCCGGCAGCCCCGCTCCGAAAATGCGAACGTCTGCAGATAGCTCGCAGGCAGAAAGAGCTAGCCTGGAAAGCTGTTGCTCAGCGTCATCTGCCCATGGCACTGCTCGCACAGAGGCACAGAGACTGGGGCTGCTTGCTTGTCTTGTCCCCTCAAACTTCAAACGTATCTTAGGTGGTCCGTGCCGGGCGCATCCGGCAGCCCTGCTCCGAAAATGCAAACGTCTGCAGATAGCTCGCAGGCAGAAAGAGCTAGCCTGGAAAGCTGTTGCTCAGCCTCATCTGCCCATGGCACTGCTCGCACAGAGGCACAGAGACTGGGGCTGCTTGCTTGTCTTGCCCCCTCAAACTTCAAACGTAGCTTAGGTGGTCCGTGCCGGGCGCCTCCGGCAGCCCTGCTCCGAAAATGCGAACGTCTGCAGATAGCTTGCAGACAGAAAGAGCTAGCCTGGAAAGCTGTTGCTCAGCCTCATCTGCCCATGGCACTGCTCGCACAGAGGCACAGAGACTGGGGCTGCTTGCTTGTCTTGTCCCCTCAAACTTCAAATGTAGCTTAGGTGGTCCGTGCCGGGCGCATCCAGCAGCCCTGCTCCGAAAATGCGAATGTCTGCAGATAGCTCGCAGGCAGAAAGAGCTAGCCTGGAAAGCTGTTGCTCAGCCTCATCTGCCCATGGCACTGCTCGCACAGATGCACAGAGACTGGGGCTGCTTGCTTGTTTTGCCCCCTCAAACTTCAAACGTAGCTTAGGTGGTCCGTGCCGGGCACATCAGGCAGCCCTGCTCCAAAAATGCAAACGTCTGCAGATAGCTCGCAGGCAGAAAGAGCTAGCCTGGAAAGCTGTTGCTCAGCGTCATCTGCCCATGGCACTGCTCGCACAGAGGCACAGAGACTGGGGCTGCTTGCTTGTCTTGCCCCCTCAAACTTCAAACGTAGCTTAGGTGGTCCGTGCCGGGCGCATCCGGCAGCCCTGCTCCGAAAATGCGAACGTCTGCAGATAGCTCGCAGGCAGAAAGAGCTAGCCTGGAAAGCTGTTGCTCAGCCTCATCTGCACATGGCACTGCTCGCACAGAGGCACAGAGACTGGGGCTGCTTGCTTGTCTTGTCCCCTCAAACTTCAAACGTAGCTTAGGTGGTCCGTGCCGGGCGCTTCCGGCAGCCCCGCTCCGAAAATGCGAACGTCTGCAGATAGCTCGCAGGCAGAAAGAGCTAGCCTGGAAAGCTGTTGCTCAGCGTCATCTGCCCATGGCACTGCTCGCACAGAGGCACAGAGACTGGGGCTGCTTGCTTGTCTTGTCCCCTCAAACTTCAAATGTAGCTTAGGTGGTCCGTGCCGGGCGCATCCGGCAGCCCTGCTCCGAAAATGCAAACGTCTGCAGATAGCTCACAGGCAGAAAGAGCTAGCCTGGAAAGCTGTTGCTCAGCCTCATCTGCCCATGGCACTGCTCGCACAGAGGCACAGAGACTGGGGCTGCTTGCTTGTCTTGTCCCCTCAATCTTCAAATGTAGCTTAGGTGCTCCGTGCCGGGCGCCTTCGGCAGCCCTGCTCCGAAAATGCGAACGTCTGCAGATAGCTCGCAGGCAGAAAGAGCTAGCCTGGAAAGCTGTTGCTCAGCCTCATCTGCCCATGGCACTGCTCGCACAGAGGCACAGAGACTGGGGCTGCTTGCTTGTCTTGTCCCCTCAAACTTCAAATGTAGCTTAGGTGGTCCGTGCCGGGCGCATCCAGCAGCCCTGCTCCGAAAATGCGAACGTCTGCAGATAGCTCGCAGGCAGAAAGAGCTAGCCTGGAAAGCTGTTGCTCAGCGTCATCTGCCCATGGCACTGCTCGCACAGAGGCACAGAGACTGGGGCTGCTTGCTTGTCTTGTCCCCTTAAAATTCAAACGTAGCTTAGGTGGTCCGTGCCGGGCGCCTCCGGCAGCCCTGCTCCGAAAATGCAAACGTCTGCAGATAGCTCGCAGGCAGAAAGAGCTAGCCTGGAAAGCTGTTGCTCAGCCTCATCTGCCCATGGCACTGCTCGCACAGAGGCACAGAGACTGGGGCTGCTTGCTTGTCTTGTCCCCTCAAACTTCAAATGTAGCTTAGGTGGTCCGTGCCGGGCGCATCCGGCAGCCCTGCTCCGAAAATGCGAACGTCTGCAGATAGCTCGCAGGCAGAAAGAGCTAGCCTGGAAAGCTGTTGCTCAGCCTCATCTGCCCATGGCACTGCTCGCACAGAGGCACAGAGACTGGGGCTGCTTGCTTGTCTTGTCCCCTCAAACTTCAAACGTAGCTTAGGTGGTCTGTGCCGGGCGCCTCCGGCAGCCCTGCTCCAAAAATGCGAATGTCTGCAGATAGCTCGCAGGCAGGAAGAGCTAGCCTGGAAAGCTGTTGCTCAGCCTCATCTGCCCAAGGCACTGCTCGCACAGAGGCACAGAGACTGGGGCTGCTTGCTTGTTTTGCCCCTTCAAACTTCAAACGTAGCTTAGGTGGTCTGTGCCGGGCGCCTCCGGCAGCCGTGCTCCGAAAATGCAAACGTCTGCAGATAGCTCGCAGGCAGAAAGAGCTAGCCTGGAAAGCTGTTGCTCAGCCTCATCTGCCCATGGCACTGCTCGCACAGAGGCACAGAGACTGGGGCTGCTTGCTTGTCTTGTCCCCTCAAACTTCAAACGTATCTTAGGTGGTCCGTGCCGGGCGTCTCCGGCAGCCCTGCTCCGAAAATGCAAACGTCTGCAGATAGCTCGCAGGCAGGAAGAGCTAGCCTGGAAAGCTGTTGCTCAGCCTCATCTGCCCATGGCACTGCTCGCACAGAGGCACAGAGACTGGGGCTGCTTGCTTGTTTTGCCCCTTCAAACTTCAAACGTAGCTTAGGTGGTCTGTGCCGGGCGCCTCCGGCAGCCGTGCTCCGAAAATGCGAACGTCTGCAGATAGCTCGCAGGCAGAAAGAGCTAGCCTGGAAAGCTGTTGCTCAGCGTCATCTGCCCATGGCACTGCTCGCACAGAGGCACAGAGACTGGGGCTGCTTGCTTGTCTTGTCCCCTCAAACTTCAAACGTAGCTTAGGTGGTCCGTGCCGGGCGCCTCCGGCAGCCCTGCTCCGAAAATGCGAACGTCTGCAGATAGCTCGCAGGCAGAAAGAGCTAGCCTGGAAAGCTGTTGCTCAGCGTCATCTGCCCATGGCACTGCTCGCACAGAGGCACAGAGACTGGGGCTGCTTGCTTGTCTTGTCCCCTCAAACTTCAAACGTATCTTAGGTGGTCCGTCTCGGGAGACTCCGACAGCCCTGCTCCGAAAATGCAAACGTCTGCAGATAGCTCGCAGGCAGAAAGAGCTCGCCTGGAAAGCTGTTGCTCAGCCTCATCTGCCCATGGCACTGCTCGCACAGAGGCACAGAGACTGGGGCTGCTTGCTTGTCTTGTCCCCTCAAACTTCAAACGTAGCTTAGGTGGTCCGTGCCGGGCGTCTCCGGCAGCCCTGCTCCGAAAATGCAAACGTCTGCAGATAGCTCGCAGGCAGAAAGAGCTAGCCTGGAAAGCTGTTGCTCAGCCTCATCTGCCCATGGCACTGCTCACACAGAGGCACAGAGACTGGGGCTGCTTGCTTGTCTTGCCCCCTCAAACTTCAAACGTAGCTTAGGTGGTCCGTGCCGGGCGCCTCCGGCAGCCCTGCTCCGAAAATGCGAACGTCTGCAGATAGCTCGCAGGCAGAAAGAGCTAGCCTGGAAAGCTGTTGCTCAGCCTCATCTGCCCATGGCACTGCTCGCACAGAGGCACAGAGACTGGGGCTGCTTGCTTGTCTTGCCCCTCAAACTTCAAATGTAGCTTAGGTGGTCCGTGCCGGGCGCCTCCGGCAGCCCTGCTCCGAAAATGCGAACGTCTGCAGATAGCTCGCAGGCAGAAAGAGCTAGCCTGGAAAGCTGTTGCTCAGCCTCATCTGCCCATGGCACTGCTCGCACAGAGGCACAGAGACTGGGGCTGCTTGCTTGTCTTGTCCCCTCAAACTTCAAATGTAGCTTAGGTGGTCCGTGCCGGGCGCTTCCGGCAGCCCCGCTCCGAAAATGCGAACGTCTGCAGATAGCTCGCAGGCAGAAAGAGCTAGCCTGGAAAGCTGTTGCTCAGCGTCATCTGCCCATGGCACTGCTCGCACAGAGGCACAGAGACTGGGGCTGCTTGCTTGTCTTGTCCCCTCAAACTTCAAACGTATCTTAGGTGGTCCGTGCCGGGCGCATCCGGCAGCCCTGCTCCGAAAATGCAAACGTCTGCAGATAGCTCGCAGGCAGAAAGAGCTAGCCTGGAAAGCTGTTGCTCAGCCTCATCTGCCCATGGCACTGCTCGCACAGAGGCACAGAGACTGGGGCTGCTTGCTTGTCTTGCCCCCTCAAACTTCAAACGTAGCTTAGGTGGTCCGTGCCGGGCGCCTCCGGCAGCCCTGCTCCGAAAATGCGAACGTCTGCAGATAGCTTGCAGACAGAAAGAGCTAGCCTGGAAAGCTGTTGCTCAGCCTCATCTGCCCATGGCACTGCTCGCACAGAGGCACAGAGACTGGGGCTGCTTGCTTGTCTTGTCCCCTCAAACTTCAAATGTAGCTTAGGTGGTCCGTGCCGGGCGCATCCAGCAGCCCTGCTCCGAAAATGCGAATGTCTGCAGATAGCTCGCAGGCAGAAAGAGCTAGCCTGGAAAGCTGTTGCTCAGCCTCATCTGCCCATGGCACTGCTCGCACAGATGCACAGAGACTGGGGCTGCTTGCTTGTTTTGCCCCCTCAAACTTCAAACGTAGCTTAGGTGGTCCGTGCCGGGCGCCTCCGGCAGCCCTGCTCCAAAAATGCAAACGTCTGCAGATAGCTCGCAGGCAGAAAGAGCTAGCCTGGAAAGCTGTTGCTCAGCGTCATCTGCCCATGGCACTGCTCGCACAGAGGCACAGAGACTGGGGCTGCTTGCTTGTCTTGCCCCCTCAAACTTCAAACGTAGCTTAGGTGGTCCGTGCCGGGCGCATCCGGCAGCCCTGCTCCGAAAATGCGAACGTCTGCAGATAGCTCGCAGGCAGAAAGAGCTAGCCTGGAAAGCTGTTGCTCAGCCTCATCTGCACATGGCACTGCTCGCACAGAGGCACAGAGACTGGGGCTGCTTGCTTGTCTTGTCCCCTCAAACTTCAAACGTAGCTTAGGTGGTCCGTGCCGGGCGCTTCCGGCAGCCCCGCTCCGAAAATGCGAACGTCTGCAGATAGCTCGCAGGCAGAAAGAGCTAGCCTGGAAAGCTGTTGCTCAGCGTCATCTGCCCATGGCACTGCTCGCACAGAGGCACAGAGACTGGGGCTGCTTGCTTGTCTTGTCCCCTCAAACTTCAAATGTAGCTTAGGTGGTCCGTGCCGGGCGCATCCGGCAGCCCTGCTCCGAAAATGCAAACGTCTGCAGATAGCTCGCAGGCAGAAAGAGCTAGCCTGGAAAGCTGTTGCTCAGCCTCATCTGCCCATGGCACTGCTCGCACAGAGGCACAGAGACTGGGGCTGCTTGCTTGTCTTGTCCCCTCAATCTTCAAATGTAGCTTAGGTGCTCCGTGCCGGGCGCCTTCGGCAGCCCTGCTCCGAAAATGCGAACGTCTGCAGATAGCTCGCAGGCAGAAAGAGCTAGCCTGGAAAGCTGTTGCTCAGCCTCATCTGCCCATGGCACTGCTCGCACAGAGGCACAGAGACTGGGGCTGCTTGCTTGTCTTGTCCCCTCAAACTTCAAATGTAGCTTAGGTGGTCCGTGCCGGGCGCATCCAGCAGCCCTGCTCCGAAAATGCGAACGTCTGCAGATAGCTCGCAGGCAGAAAGAGCTAGCCTGGAAAGCTGTTGCTCAGCGTCATCTGCCCATGGCACTGCTCGCACAGAGGCACAGAGACTGGGGCTGCTTGCTTGTCTTGTCCCCTTAAAATTCAAACGTAGCTTAGGTGGTCCGTGCCGGGCGCCTCCGGCATCCCTGCTCCGAAAATGCAAACGTCTGCAGATAGCTCGCAGGCAGAAAGAGCTAGCCTGGAAAGCTGTTGCTCAGCCTCATCTGCCCATGGCACTGCTCGCACAGAGGCACAGAGACTGGGGCTGCTTGCTTGTCTTGTCCCCTCAAACTTCAAATGTAGCTTAGGTGGTCCGTGCCGGGCGCATCCGGCAGCCCTGCTCCGAAAATGCGAACGTCTGCAGATAGCTCGCAGGCAGAAAGAGCTAGCCTGGAAAGCTGTTGCTCAGCCTCATCTGCCCATGGCACTGCTCGCACAGAGGCACAGAGACTGGGGCTGCTTGCTTGTCTTGTCCCCTCAAACTTCAAACGTAGCTTAGGTGGTCTGTGCCGGGCGCCTCCGGCAGCCCTGCTCCAAAAATGCGAATGTCTGCAGATAGCTCGCAGGCAGGAAGAGCTAGCCTGGAAAGCTGTTGCTCAGCCTCATCTGCCCAAGGCACTGCTCGCACAGAGGCACAGAGACTGGGGCTGCTTGCTTGTTTTGCCCCTTCAAACTTCAAACGTAGCTTAGGTGGTCTGTGCCGGGCGCCTCCGGCAGCCGTGCTCCGAAAATGCAAACGTCTGCAGATAGCTCGCAGGCAGAAAGAGCTAGCCTGGAAAGCTGTTGCTCAGCCTCATCTGCCCATGGCACTGCTCGCACAGAGGCACAGAGACTGGGGCTGCTTGCTTGTCTTGTCCCCTCAAACTTCAAACGTAGCTTAGGTGGTCCGTGCCGGGCGTCTCCGGCAGCCCTGCTCCGAAAATGCAAACGTCTGCAGATAGCTCGCAGGCAGAAAGAGCTAGCCTGGAAAGCTGTTGCTCAGCCTCATCTGCCCATGGCACTGCTCGCACAGAGGCACAGAGACTGGGGCTGCTTGCTTGTCTTGTCCCCTCAAACTTCAAACGTAGCTTAGGTGGTCCGTGCCGGGCGCCTCCGGCAGCCCTGCTCCGAAAATGCAAACGTCTGCAGATAGCTCGCAGGCAGAAAGAGCTAGCCTGGAAAGCTGTTGCTCAGCCTCATCTGCCCATGGCACTGCTCGCACAGAGGCACAGAGACTGGGGCTGCTTGCTTGTCTTGTCCCCTCAAACTTCAAATGTATTTTAGGTGGTCCGTGCCGGGCGCCTCCGGCAGCCCCGCACCGAAAATGCGAACGTCTGCAGATAGCTCGCAGGCAGAAAGAGCTAGCCTGGAAAGCTGTTGCTCAGCCTCATCTGCCCATGGCACTGCTCGCACAGAGGCACAGAGACTGGGGCTGCTTGCTTGTCTTGTCCCCTCAAACTTCAAACGTAGCTTAGGTGGTCCGTGCCGGGCGCCTCCGGCAGCCCTGCTCCGAAAATGCGAACGTCTGCAGATAGCTCGCAGGCAGAAAGAGCTAGCCTGGAAAGCTGTTGCTCAGCCTCATCTGCCCATGGCACTGCTCGCACAGAGGCACAGAGACTGGGGCTGCTTGCTTGTCTTGTCCCCTCAAACTTCAAACGTAGCTTAGGTGGTCTGTGCCGGGCGCTTCCGGCAGCCCCGCACCGAAAATGCGAACGTCTGCAGATAGCTCGCAGGCAGAAAGAGCTAGCCTGGAAAGCTGTTGCTCAGCCTCATCTGCCCATGGCACTGCTCGCACAGAGGCACAGAGACTGGGGCTGCTTGCTTGTCTTGTCCCCTGAAACTTCAAATGTAGCTTAGGTGGTCCGTGCCGGGCGCATCCGGCAGCCCTGCTCCGAAAATGCGAACGTCTGCAGATAGCTCGCAGGCAGAAAGAGCTAGCCTGGAAAGCTGTTGCTCAGCCTCATCTGCCCATGGCACTGCTCGCACAGAGGCACAGAGACTGGGGCTGCTTGCTTGTCTTGTCCCCTCAAACTTCAAACGTAGCTTAGGTGGTCCGTGCCGGGCGTCTCCGGCAGCCCTGCTCCGAAAATGCAAACGTCTGCAGATAGCTCGCAGGCAGAAAGAGCTAGCCTGGAAAGCTGTTGCTCAGCCTCATCTGCCCATGGCACTGCTCGCACAGAGGCACAGAGACTGGGGCTGCTTGCTTGTCTTGTCCCCTCAAACTTCAAACGTAGCTTAGGTGGTCCGTGCCGGGCGCCTCCGGCAGCCCTGCTCCGAAAATGCAAACGTCTGCAGATAGCTCGCAGGCAGAAAGAGCTAGCCTGGAAAGCTGTTGCTCAGCCTCATCTGCCCATGGCACTGCTCGCACAGAGGCACAGAGACTGGGGCTGCTTGCTTGTCTTGCCCCTCAAACTTCAAATGTAGCTTAGGTGGTCCGTGCCGGGCGCCTCCGGCAGCCCTGCTCCGAAAATGCGAACGTCTGCAGATAGCTCGCAGCCAGAAAGAGCTAGCCTGGAAAGCTGTTGCTCAGCCTCATCTGCCCATGGCACTGCTCGCACAGAGGCACAGAGACTGGGGCTGCTTGCTTGTCTTGTCCCCTCAAACTTCAAACGTATCTTAGGTGGTCCGTGCCGGGCGTCTCCGGCAGCCCTGCTCCGAAAATGCAAACGTCTGCAGATAGCTCGCAGGCAGAAAGAGCTAGCCTGGAAAGCTGTTGCTCAGCCTCATCTGCCCATGGCACTGCTCGCACAGAGGCACAGAGACTGGGGCTGCTTGCTTGTCTTGCCCCCTCAAACTTCAAATGTAGCTTAGGTGGTCCGTGCCGGGCGCCTTCAGCAGCCCTGCTCCGAAAATGCAAACGTCTGCAGATAGCTCGCAGGCAGAAAGAGCTAGCCTGGAAAGCTGTTTCTCAGCCTCATCTGCACATGGCACTGCTCGCACAGAGGCACAGAGACTGGGGCTGCTTGCTTGTCTTGTCCCCTCAAACTTCAAACGTAGCTTAGGTGGTCCGTGCCGGGCGCTTCCGGCAGCCCCGCTCCGAAAATGCGAACGTCTGCAGATAGCTCGCAGGCAGAAAGAGCTAGCCTGGAAAGCTGTTGCTCAGCGTCATCTGCCCATGGCACTGCTCGCACAGAGGCACAGAGACTGGGGCTGCTTGCTTGTCTTGTCCCCTCAAACTTCAAACGTATCTTAGGTGGTCCGTCTCGGGAGCCTCCGACAGCCCTGCTCCGAAAATGCAAACGTCTGCAGATAGCTCGCAGGCAGAAAGAGCTAGCCTGGAAAGCTGTTGCTCAGCCTCATCTGCCCATGGCACTGCTCGCACAGAGGCACAGAGACTGGGGCTGCTTGCTTGTCTTGTCCCCTCAAACTTCAAATGTAGCTTAGGTGGTCCGTGCCGGGCGCATCCGGCAGCCCTGCTCCGAAAATGCGAACGTCTGCAGATAGCTCGCAGGCAGAAAGAGCTAGCCTGGAAAGCTGTTGCTCAGCCTCATCTGCCCATGGCACTGCTCGCACAGAGGCACAGAGACTGGGGCTGCTTGCTTGTCTTGTCCCCTCAATCTTCAAATGTATCTTAGGTGGTCCGTGCCGGGCGCCTCCGGCAGCCCTGCTCCGAAAATGCGAACGTCTGCAGATAGCTCGCAGACAGAAAGAGCTAGCCTGGAAAGCTGTTGCTCAGCCTCATCTGCCCATGGCACTGCTCGCACAGAGGCACAGAGACTGGGGCTGCTTGCTTGTCTTGTCCCCTCAAACTTCAAATGTAGCTTAGGTGGTCCGTGTCGGGCGCATCCGGCAGCCCTGCTCCGAAAATGCGAACGTCTGCAGATAGCTCGCAGGCAGAAAGAGCTAGCCTGGAAAGCTGTTGCTCAGCCTCATCTGCCCATGGCACTGCTCGCACAGAGGCACAGAGACTGGGGCTGCTTGCTTGTCTTGCCCCTCAAACTTCAAAGGTAGCTTAGGTGGTCCGTGCCGGGCGCCTCCGGCAGCCCTGCTCCGAAAATGCGAACGTCTGCAGATAGCTCGCAGACAGAAATAGCTAGCCTGGAAAGCTGTTGCTCAGCCTCATCTGCCCATGGCACTGCTCGCACAGAGGCACAGAGACTGGGGCTGCTTGCTTGTCTTGTCCCCTCAAACTTCAAACGTAGCTTAGGTGGTCCGTGCCGGGCGCTTCCGGCAGACCCGCACCGAAAATGCGAACGTCTGCAGATAGCTCGCAGGCAGAAAGAGCTAGCCTGGAAAGCTGTTGCTCAGCCTCATCTGCCCATGGCACTGCTCGCACAGAGGCACAGAGACTGGGGCTGCTTGCTTGTCTTGTCCCCTCAAACTTCAAATGTAGCTTAGGTGGTCCGTGCCGGGCGCATCCGGCAGCCCTGCTCCGAAAATGCGAACGTCTGCAGATAGCTCGCAGGCAGAAAGAGCTAGCCTGGAAAGCTGTTGCTCAGCCTCATCTGCCCATGGCACTGCTCGCACAGAGGCACAGAGACTGGGGCTGCTTGCTTGTCTTGTCCCCTCAAACTTCAAACGTAGCTTAGGTGGTCCGTGCCGGGCGCCTTCAGCAGCCCTGCTCCGAAAATGCAAACGTCTGCAGATAGCTCGCAGGCAGAAAGAGCTAGCCTGGAAAGCTGTTGCTCAGCCTCATCTGCACATGGCACTGCTCGCACAGAGGCACAGAGACTGGGGCTGCTTGCTTGTCTTGTCCCCTCAAACTTCAAACGTAGCTTACGTGGTCAGTGCCGGGCGCTTCCGGCAGCCCCGCTCCGAAAATGCGAACGTCTGCAGATAGCTCACAGGCAGAAAGAGCTAGCCTGGAAAGCTGTTGCTCAGCGTCATCTGCCCATGGCACTGCTCGCACAGAGGCACAGAGACTGGGGCTGCTTGCTTGTCTTGTCCCCTCAAACTTCAAACGTATCTTAGGTGGTCCGTCTCGGGAGCCTCCGACAGCCCTGCTCCGAAAATGCAACCGTCTGCAGATAGCTCGCAGGCAGAAAGAGCTAGCCTGGAAAGCTGTTGCTCAGCCTCATCTGCCCATGGCACTGCTCGCACAGAGGCACAGAGACTGGGGCTGCTTGCTTGTCTTGTCCCCTCAAACTTCAAACGTAGCTTAGGTGGTCCGTGCCGGGCGTCTCCGGCAGCCCAGCTCCGAAAATGCAAACGTCTGCAGATAGCTCGCAGGCAGAAAGAGCTAGCCTGGAAAGCTGTTGCTCAGCCTCATCTGCCCATGGCACTGCTCGCACAGAGGCACAGAGACTGGGGCTGCTTGCTTGTCTTGCCCCTCAAACTTCAAAGGTAGCTTAGGTGGTCCGTGCCGGGCGCCTCCGGCAGCCCTGCTCCGAAAATGCGAACGTCTGCAGATAGCTCGCAGACAGAAAGAGCTAGCCTGGAAAGCTGTTGCTCAGCCTCATCTGCCCATGGCACTGCTCGCACAGAGGCACAGAGACTGGGGCTGCTTGCTTGTGTTGTCCCCTCAAACTTCAAACGTAGCTTAGGTGGTCCGTGCCAGGCGCTTCCGTCAGACCCGCACCGAAAATGCGAACGTCTGCAGATAGCTCGCAGGCAGAAAGAGCTAGCCTGGAAAGCTGTTGCTCAGCCTCATCTGCCCATGGCACTGCTCGCACAGAGGCACAGAGACTGGGGCTGCTTGCTTGTCTTGTCCCCTCAAACTTCAAATGTAGCTTAGGTGGTCCGTGCCGGGCGCATCCGGCAGCCCTGCTCCGAAAATGCGAACGTCTGCAGATAGCTCGCAGGCAGAAAGAGCTAGCCTGGAAAGCTGTTGCTCAGCCTCATCTGCCCATGGCACTGCTCGCACAGAGGCACAGAGACTGGGGCTGCTTGCTTGTCTTGTCCCCTCAAACTTCAAACGTAGCTTAGGTGGTCCGTGCCGGGCGCCTCCGGCAGCCCTGCTCCAAAAATGCGAATGTCTGCAGATAGCTCGCAGGCAGGAAGAGCTAGCCTGGAAAGCTGTTGCTCAGCCTCATCTGCCCAAGGCACTGCTCGCACAGAGGCACAGAGACTGGGGCTGCTTGCTTGTTTTGCCCCTTCAAACTTCAAACGTAGCTTAGGTGGTCTGTGCCGGGCGCCTCCGGCAGCCCTGCTCCGAAAATGCAAACGTCTGCAGATAGCTCGCAGGCAGAAAGAGCTAGCCTGGAAAGCTGTTGCTCAGCCTCATCTGCCCATGGCACTGCTCGCACAGAGGCACAGAGACTGGGGCTGCTTGCTTGTCTTGTCCCCTCAAACTTCAAACGTAGCTTAGGTGGTCCGTGCCGGGCGTCTCCGGCAGCCCCGCTCCGAAAATGCAAACGTCTGCAGATAGCTCGCAGGCAGAAGGAGCTAGCCTGGAAAGCTGTTGCTCAGCCTCATCTGCACATGGCACTGCTCGCACAGAGGCACAGAGACTGGGGCTGCTTGCTTGTCTTGTCCCCTCAAACTTCAAATGTAGCTTAGGTGGTCCGTGCCGGGCGCATCCAGCAGCCCTGCTCCGAAAATGCAAACGTCTGCAGATACCTCACAGGCAGAAAGAGCTAGCCTGGAAAGCTGTTCTTCAGCCTCATCTGCCCATGGCACTGCTCGCACAGAGGCACAGAGACTGGGGCTGCTTGCTTGTCTTGCCCCCTCAAACTTCAAAGGTAGCTTAGGTGGTCCGTGCCGGGCGCCTCCGGCAGCCCTGCTCCAAAAATGCAAACGTCTGCAGATAGCTCGCAGGCAGAAAGAGCTAGCCTGGAAAGCTTTTGCTCAGCCTCATCTGCACATGGCACTGCTCGCACAGAGGCACAGAGACTGGGGCTGCTTGCTTGTCTTGTCCCCTCAAACTTCAAACGTATCTTAGGTGGTCCGTGCCGGGCGCTTCCGACAGCCCTGCTCCGAAAATGCAAACGTCTGCAGATAGCTCGCAGGCAGAAAGAGCTAGCCTGGAAAGCTGTTGCTCAGCCTCATCTGCCCATGGCACTGCTCGCACAGAGGCACAGAGACTGGGGCTGCTTGCTTGTCTTGTCCCCTCAAACTTCAAATGTATCTTAGGTGGTCCGTGCCGGGCGCATCCGGCAGCCCTGCTCCGAAAATGCAAACATCTGCAGATAGCTCGCAGGCAGAAAGAGCTAGCCTGGAAAGCTGTTGCTCAGCCTCATCTGCCCATGGCACTGCTCGCACAGATGCACAGAGACTGGGGCTGCTTGCTTGTCTTGTCCCCTCAATCTTCAAATGTAGCTTAGGTGGTCCGTGCCGGGCGCCTCCGGCAGCCCTGCTCCGAAAATGCAAACGTCTGCAGATAGCTCGCAGACAGAAAGAGCTAGCCTGGAAAGCTGTTGCTCAGCCTCATCTGCCCATGGCACTGCTCGCACAGAGGCACAGAGACTGGGGCTGCTTGCTTGTCTTGTCCCCTCAAACTTCAAATGTAGCTTAGGTGGTCCGTGCCGGGCGCATCCGGCAGCCCTGCTCCGAAAATGCGAACGTCTGCAGATAGCTCGCAGGCAGAAAGAGCTAGCCTGGAAAGCTGTTGCTCAGCCTCATCTGCCCATGGCACTGCTCGCACAGATGCACAGAGACTGGGGCTGCTTGCTTGTTTTGCCCCCTCAAACTTCAAACGTAGCTTAGGTGGTCCGTGCCGGGCGCCTCCGGCAGCCCTGCTCCAAAAATGCAAACGTCTGCAGATAGCTCGCAGGGAGAAAGAGCTACCCTGGAAAGCTGTTGCTCAGCCTCATCTGCCCATGGCACTGCTCGCACAGAGGCACAGAGACTGGGGCTGCTTGCTTGTCTTGTCCCCTTAAAATTCAAACGTAGCTTAGGTGGTCCGTGCCGGGCGCCTCCGGCAGCCCTGCTCCGAAAATGCAAACGTCTGCAGATAGCTCGCAGGCAGAAAGAGCTAGCCTGGAAAGCTGTTGCTCAGCCTCATCTGCACATGGCACTGCTCGCACAGAGGCACAGAGACTGGGGCTGCTTGCTTGTCTTGTCCCCTCAAACTTCAAACGTAGCTTAGGTGGTCCGTGCTGGGCGCTTCCGGCAGCCCCGCTCCGAAAATGCGAACGTCTGCAGATAGCTCGCAGGCAGAAAGAGCTAGCCTGGAAAGCTGTTGCTCAGCGTCATCTGCCCATGGCACTGCTCGCACAGAGGCACAGAGACTGGGGCTGCTTGCTTGTCTTGTCCCCTCAAACTTCAAACGTATCTTAGGTGGTCCGTCTCGGGAGACTCCGACAGCCCTGCTCCGAAAATGCAAACGTCTGCAGATAGCTCGCAGGCAGAAAGAGCTCGCCTGGAAAGCTGTTGCTCAGCCTCATCTGCCCATGGCACTGCTCGCACAGAGGCACAGAGACTGGGGCTGCTTGCTTGTCTTGTCCCCTCAAATTTCAAATGTAGCTTAGGTGGTCCGTGCCGGGCACATCCGGCAGCCCTGCTCCGAAAATGCAAACGTCTGCAGATAGCTCGCAGCCAGAAAGAGCTAGCCTGGAAAGCTGTTGCTCAGCCTCATCTGCCCATGGCACTGCTCGCACAGAGGCACAGAGACTGGGGCTGCTTGCTTGTTTTGCCCCCTCAAACTTCAAACGTAGCTTAGGTGGTCCGTGCCGGGCGCCTCCGGCAGCCCTGCTCCGAAAATGCAAACGTCTGCAGATAGCTCGCAGGCAGAAAGAGCTAGCCTGGAAAGCTGTTGCTCAGCCTCATCTGCCCATGGCACTGCTCGCACAGAGGCACAGAGACTGGGGCTGCTTGCTTGTCTTGTCCCCTTAAAATTCAAACGTAGCTTAGGTGGTCTGTGCCGGGCGCCTCCGGCAGCCCTGCTCCGAAAATGCAAACGTCTGCAGATAGCTCGCAGGCAGAAAGAGCTAGCCTGGAAAGCTGTTGCTCAGCGTCATCTGCCCATGGCACTGCTCGCACAGAGGCACAGAGACTGGGGCTGCTTGCTTGTCTTGTCCCCTCAAACTTCAAACGTATCTTAGGTGGTCCGTGCCGGGCGCATCCGGCAGCCCTGCTCCGAAAATGCAAACGTCTGCAGATAGCTCGCAGGCAGAAAGAGCTAGCCTGGAAAGCTGTTGCTCAGCCTCATCTGCCCAAGGCACTGCTCGCACAGAGGCACAGAGACTGGGGCTGCTTGCTTGTTTTGCCCCTTCAAACTTCAAACGTAGCTTAGGTGGTCTGTGCCGGGCGCCTCCGGCAGCCCTGCTCCGAAAATGCAAATGTCTGCAGATAGCTCGCAGGCAGAAAGAGCTAGCCTGGAAAGCTGTTGCTCAGCCTCATCTGCCCATGGCACTGCTCGCACAGAGGCACAGAGACTGGGGCTGCTTGCTTGTCTTGTCCCCTCAAACTTCAAACGTAGCTTAGGTGGTCCGTGCCGAGCGTCTCCGGCAGCCCTGCTCCGAAAATGCAAACGTCTGCAGATAGCTCGCAGGCAGAAAGCGCTAGCCTGGAAAGCTGTTGCTCAGCCTCATCTGCCCATGGCACTGCTCGCACAGAGGCACAGAGACTGGGGCTGCTTGCTTGTCTTGCCCCCTCAAACTTCAAACGTAGCTTAGGTGGTCCGTGCCGGGCGCCTCCGGCAGCCCTGCTCCGAAAATGCAAACGTCTGCAGATAGCTCGCAGGCAGAAAGAGCTAGCCTGGAAAGCTGTTGCTCAGCCTCATCTGCCCATGGCACTGCTCGCACAGAGGCACAGAGACTGGGGCTGCTTTCTTGTCTTGCCCCTCAAACTTCAAATGTAGCTTAGGTGGTCCGTGCCGGGCGCATCCGGCAGCCCTGCTCCGAAAATGCGAACGTCTGCAGATAGCTCGCAGGCAGAAAGAGCTAGCCTGGAAAGCTGTTGCTCAGCCTCATCTGCCCATGGCACTGCTCGCACAGAGGCACAGAGACTGGGGCTGCTTGCTTGTCTTGTCCCCTCAAACTTCAAACGTAGCTTAGGTGGTCCGTGCCGGGCGCTTCCGGCAGCCCCGCACCGAATATGCGAACGTCTGCAGATAGCTCGCAGGCAGAAAGAGCTAGCCTGGAAAGCTGTTGCTCAGCGTCATCTGCCCATGGCACTGCTCGCACAGAGGCACAGAGACTGGGGCTGCTTGCTTGTCTTGTCCCCTTAAAAGTCAAACGTAGCTTAGGTGGTCCGTGCCGGGCGCCTCCGGCATCCCTGCTCTGAAAATGCAAACGTCTGCAGATAGCTCGCAGGCAGAAAGAGCTAGCCTGGAAAGCTGTTGCTCAGCCTCATCTGCCCATGGCACTGCTCGCACAGAGGCACAGAGACTGGGGCTGCTTGCTTGTCTTGTCCCCTCAAACTTCAAACGTAGCTTAGGTGGTCTCTGCCGGGCGCCTCCGGCAGCCCTGCTCCGAAAATGCGAATGTCTGCAGATAGCTCGCAGGCAGAAAGAGCTAGCCTGGAAAGCTGTTGCTCAGCCTCATCTGCCCAAGGCACTGCTCGCACAGAGGCACAGAGACTGGGGCTGCTTGCTTGTTTTGCCCCTTCAAACTTCAAACGTAGCTTAGGTGGTCTGTGCCGGGCGCCTCCGGCAGCCCTGCTCCGAAAATGCAAACGTCTGCAGATAGCTCGCAGGCAGAAAGAGCTAGCCTGGAAAGCTGTTGCTCAGCCTCATCTGCCCATGGCACTGCTCGCACAGAGGCACAGAGACTGGGGCTGCTTGCTTGTCTTGTCCCCTCAAACTTCAAATGTAGCTTAGGTGGTCCGTGCCGGGCGTCTCCGGCAGCCCTGCTCCGAAAATGCGAACGTCTGCAGATAGCTCGCAGCCAGAAAGAGCTAGCCTGGAAAGCTGTTGCTCAGCCTCATCTGCCCATGGCACTGCTCGCACAGAGGCACAGAGACTGGGGCTGCTTGCTTGTCTTGCCCCCTCAAACTTCAAACGTAGCTTAGGTGGTCTGTGCCGGGCGCGTCCGGCAGCCCTGCTCCGAAAATGCGAACGTCTGCAGATAGCTCGCAGGCAGAAAGAGCTAGCCTGGAAAGCTGTTGCTCAGCCTCATCTGCCCATGGCACTGCTTGCACAGAGGCACAGAGACTGGGGCTGCTTGCTTGTCTGGTCCCCTCAATCTTCAGATGTAACTTAGGTGGTCCGTGCCGGGCGCCTTCGGCAGCCCTGCTCCGAAAATGCAAACGTCTGCAGATAGCTCGCAGCCAGAAAGAGCTAGCCTGGAAAGCTGTTGCTCAGCCTCATCTGCCCATGGCACTGCTCGCACAGAGGCACAGAGACTGGGGCTGCTTGCTTGTCTTGTCCCCTCAAACTTCAAACGTATCTTACGTGGTACGTCTCGGGAGCCTCCGATAGCCCTGCTCCGAAAATGCAAACGTCTGCAGATAGCTCGCAGGCAGAAAGAGCTAGCCTGGAAAGCTGTTGCTCAGCCTCATCTGCCCATGGCACTGCTCGCACAGATGCACAGAGACTGGGGCTGCTTGCTTGTTTTGCCCCCTCAAACTTCAAACGTAGCTTAGGTGGTCCGTGCCGGGCGCCTCCGGCAGCCCTGCTCCGAAAATGCAAACGTCTGCAGATAGCTCGCAGGCAGAAAGAGCTAGCCTGGAAAGCTGTTGCTCAGCGTCATCTGCCCATGGCACTGCTCGCACAGAGGCACAGAGACTGGGGCTGCTTGCTTGTCTTGTCCCCTTAAAAGTCAAACGTAGCTTAGGTGGTCCGTGCCGGGCGCCTCCGGCAGCCCTGCTCTGAAAATGCGAACGTCTGCAGATAGCTCGCAGGCAGAAAGAGCTAGCCTGGAAAGCTGTTGCTCAGCCTCATCTGCCCATGGCACTGCTCGCACAGAGGCACAGAGACTGGGGCTGCTTGCTTGTCTTGTCCCCTCAATCTTCAAACGTAGCTTAGGTGGTCTGTGCCGGGCGCCTCCGGCAGCCCTGCTCCAAAAATGCGAATGTCTGCAGATAGCTCGCAGGCAGAAAGAGCTAGCCTGGAAAGCTGTTGCTCAGCCTCATCTGCCCAAGGCACTGCTCGCACAGAGGCACAGAGACTGGGGCTGCTTGCTTGTTTTGCCCCTTCAAACTTCAAACGTAGCTTAGGTGGTCTGTGCCGGGCGCCTCCGGCAGCCCTGCTCCGAAAATGCAAACGTCTGCAGATAGCTCGCAGGCAGAAAGAGCTAGCCTGGAAAGCTGTTGCTCAGCCTCATCTGCCCATGGCACTGCTCGCACAGAGGCACAGAGACTGGGGCTGCTTGCTTGTCTTGTCCCCTCAAACTTCAAACGTAGCTTAGGTGGTCCGTGCCGGGCGCATCCGGCAGCCCTGCTCCGAAAATGCGAACGTCTGCAGATAGCTCGCAGCCAGAAAGAGCTAGCCTGGAAAGCTGTTGCTCAGCCTCATCTGCCCATGGCACTGCTCGCACAGAGGCACAGAGACTGGGGCTGCTTGCTTGTCTTGTCCCCTCAAACTTCAAACGTATCTTAGGTGGTCCGTCTCGGGAGCCTCCGACAGCCCTGCTCCGAAAATGCGAACGTCTGCAGATAGCTCGCAGGCAGAAAGAGCTAGCCTGGAAAGCTGTTGCTCAGCCTCATCTGCCCATGGCACTGCTCGCACAGAGGCACAGAGACTGGGGCTGCTTGCTTGTCTTGTCCCCTCAAACTTCAAATGTAGCTTAGGTGGTCCGTGCCGGGCGCATCCGGCAGCCCTGCTCCGAAAATGCAAACGTCTGCAGATAGCTCACAGGCAGAAAGAGCTAGCCTGGAAAGCTGTTGCTCAGCCTCATCTGCCCATGGCACTGCTCGCACAGAGGCACAGAGACTGGGGCTGCTTGCTTGTTTTGCCCCCTCAAACTTCAAACGTAGCTTAGGTGGTCCGTGCCGGGCGCCTCCGGCAGCCCATTTCCGAAAATGCAAACGTCTGCAGATAGCTCGCAGGCAGAAAGAGCTAGCCTGGAAAGCTGTTGCTCAGCGTCATCTGCCCATGGCACTGCTCGCACAGAGGCACAGAGACTGGGGCTGCTTGCTTGTCTTGTCCCCTTAAAATTCAAACGTAGCTTAGGTGGTCCGTACCGGGAGCCTCCGGCATCCCTGCTCCGAAAATGCAAACGTCTGCAGATAGCTCGCAGGCAGAAAGAGCTAGCCTGGAAAGCTGTTGCTCAGCGTCATCTGCCCATGGCACTGCTCGCACAGAGGCACAGAGACTGGGGCTGCTTGCTTGTCTTGTCCCCTCAAACTTCAAATGTAGCTTAGGTGGTCCGTGCCGGGCGCATCCGGCAGCCCTGCTCCGAAAATGCAAACGTCTGCAGATAGCTCGCAGGCAGAAAGAGCTAGCCTGGAAAGCTGTTGCTCAGCCTCATCTGCCCATGGCACTGCTCGCACAGAGGCACAGAGACTGGGGCTGCTTGCTTGTCTTGTCCCCTCAAACTTCAAACGTATCTTACGTGGTACGTCCCGGGAGCCTCCGATAGCCCTCCTCCGAAAATGCAAACGTCTGCAGATAGCTCGCAGGCAGAAAGAGCTAGCCTGGAAAGCTGTTGCTCAGCCTCATCTGCCCATGGCACTGCTCGCACAGAGGCACAGAGACTGGGGCTGCTTGCTTGTCTTGTCCCCTCAAACTTCAAATGTAGCTTAGGTGGTCCGTGCCGGGCGCATCCAGCAGCCCTGCTCCCAAAATGCGAACGTCTGCAGATAGCTCGCAGGCAGAAAGAGCTAGCCTGGAAAGCTGTTGCTCAGCCTCATCTGCCCATGGCACTGCTCGCACAGATGCACAGAGACTGGGGCTGCTTGCTTGTTTTGCCCCCTCAAACTTCAAACGTAGCTTAGGTGGTCCGTGCCGGGCGCCTCCGGCAGCCCTGCTCCGAAAATGCGAACGTCTGCAGATAGCTCGCAGGCAGAAAGAGCTAGCCTGGAAAGCTGTTGCTCAGCCTCATCTGCCCATGGCACTGCTCGCACAGAGGCACAGAGACTGGGGCTGCTTGCTTGTCTTGTCCCCTTAAAATTCAAACGTAGCTTAGGTGGTCCGTGCCGGGCGCCTCCGGCATCCCTGCTCCGAAAATGCAAACGTCTGCAGATAGCTCGCAGGCAGAAAGAGCTAGCCTGGAAAGCTGTTGCTCAGCCTCATCTGCCCATGGCACTGCTCGCACAGAGGCACAGAGACTGGGGCTGCTTGCTTGTCTTGTCCCCTCAAACTTCAAACGTATCTTAGGTGGTCTGTGCCGGGCGCCTCCGGCAGCCCTGCTCCGAAAATGCGAACGTCTGCAGATAGCTCGCAGGCAGAAAGAGCTAGCCTGGAAAGCTGTTGCTCAGCCTCATCTGCCCATGGCACTGCTCGCACAGAGGCACAGAGACTGGGGCTGCTTGCTTGTCTTGTCCCCTCAAACTTCAAATGTAGCTTAGGTGGTCCGTGCCGGGCGCATCCAGCAGCCCTGCTCCGAAAATGCGAACGTCTGCAGATAGCTCGCAGGCAGAAAGAGCTAGCCTGGAAAGCTGTTGCTCAGCCTCATCTGCCCATGGCACTGCTCGCACAGATGCACAGAGACTGGGGCTGCTTGCTTGTTTTGCCCCCTCAAACTTCAATCGTAGCTTAGGTGGTCCGTGCCGGGCGCCTCCGGCAGCCCTGCTCCAAAAATGCGAACGTCTGCAGATAGCTCGCAGGCAGAAAGAGCTAGCCTGGAAAGCTGTTGCTCAGCGTCATCTGCCCATGGCACTGCTCGCACAGAGGCACAGAGACTGGGGCTGCTTGCTTTTCTTGTCCCCTTAAAATTCAAACGTAGCTTAGGTGGTCCGTGCCGGGCGCCTCCGGCATCCCTGCTCCGAAAATGCAAACGTCTGCAGATAGCTCGCAGGCAGAAAGAGCTAGCCTGGAAAGCTGTTGCTCAGCCTCATCTGCCCATGGCACTGCTCGCACAGAGGCACAGAGACTGGGGCTGCTTGCTTGTCTTGTCCCCTCAAACTTCAAACGTAGCTTAGGTGGTCTGTGCCGGGCGCCTCCGGCAGCCCTGCTCCAAAAATGCGAATGTCTGCAGATAGCTCGCAGGCAGAAAGAGCTAGCCTGGAAAGCTGTTGCTCAGCCTCATCTGCCCATGGCACTGCTCGCACAGAGGCACAGAGACTGGGGCTGCTTGCTTGTTTTGCCCCTTCAAACTTCAAACGTAGCTTAGGTGGTCTGTGCCGGGCGCTTCCGGCAGCCCTGCTCCGAAAATGCAAACGTCTGCAGATAGCTCGCAGGCAGAAAGAGCTAGCCTGGAAAGCTGTTGCTCAGCCTCATCTGCCCATGGCACTGCTCGCACAGAGGCACAGAGACTGGGGCTGCTTGCTTGTCTTGTCCCCTCAAACTTCAAACGTAGCTTAGGTGGTCCGTGTCGGGCGTCTCCGGCAGCCCTGCTCCGAAAATGCAAACGTCTGCAGATAGCTCGCAGGCAGAAAGAGCTAGCCTGGAAAGCTGTTGCTCAGCCTCATCTGCCCATGGCACTGCTCGCACAGAGGCACAGAGACTGGGGCTGCTTGCTTGTCTTGTCCCCTCAAACTTCAAACGTAGCTTAGGTGGTCCGTGCCGGGCGCCTCCGGCAGCCATGCTCCGAAAATGCAAACGTCTGCAGATAGCTCGCAGGCAGAAAGAGCTAGCCTGGAAAGCTGTTGCTCAGCCTCATCTGCCCATGGCACTGCTCGCACAGAGGCACAGAGACTGGGGCTGCTTGCTTGTCTTGCCCCTCAAACTTCAAATGTATCATAGGTGGTCCGTGCCGGGCGCCTCCGGCAGCCCTGCTCCGAAAATGCGAACGTCTGCAGATAGCTCGCAGGCAGAAAGAGCTAGCCTGGAAAGCTGTTGCTCAGCCTCATCTGCCCATGGCACTGCTCGCACAGAGGCACAGAGACTGGGGCTGCTTGCTTGTCTTGTACCCTCAAACTTCAAACGTAGCTTAGGTGGTCCGTGCCGGGCGCTTCCGGCAGCCCCGCACCGAAAATGCGAACGTCTGCAGATAGCTCTCAGGCAGAAAGAGCGAGCCTGGAAAGCTGTTGCTCAGCCTCATCTGCCCATGGCACTGCTCGCACAGAGGCACAGAGACTGGGGCTGCTTGCTTGTCTTGCCCCCTTAAACTTCAAACGTAGCTTAGGTGGTCTGTGCCGGGCGCCTCCGGCAGCCCTGCTCCGAAAATGCGAACGTCTGCAGATAGCTCGCAGGCAGAAAGAGCTAGCCTGGAAAGCTGTTGCTCAGCCTCATCTGCCCATGGCACTGCTCGCACAGAGGCACAGAGACTGGGGCTGCTTGCTTGTCTGGTCCCCTCAAACTTCAGATGTAACTTAGGTGGTCCGTGCCAGGCGCCTTCGGCAGCCCTGCTCCAAAAATGCGAATGTCTGCAGATAGCTCGCAGGCAGAAAGAGCTAGCCTGGAAAGCTGTTGCTCAGCGTCATCTGCCCATGGCACTGCTCGCACAGAGGCACAGAGACTGGGGCTGCTTGCTTGTCTTGTCCCCTTAAAATTCAAACGTAGCTTAGGTGGTCCGTGCCGGGCGCCTCCGGCATCCCTGCTCCGAAAATGCAAACGTCTGCAGATAGCTCGCAGGCAGAAAGAGCTAGCCTGGAAAGCTGTTGCTCAGCCTCATCTGCCCATGGCACTGCTCGCACAGAGGCACAGAGACTGGGGCTGCTTGCTTGTCTTGTCCCCTCAAACTTCAAACGTAGCTTAGGTGGTCCGTGCCGGGCGCATCCAGCAGCCCTGCTCCGAAAATGCGAACGTCTGCAGATAGCTCGCAGGCAGAAAGAGCTAGCCTGGAAAGCTGTTGCTCAGCCTCATCTGCCCATGGCACTGCTCGCACAGAGGCACAGAGACTGGGGCTGCTTGCTTGTCTTGTCCCCTCAATCTTCAAACGTAGCTTAGGTGGTCTGTGCCGGGCGCCTCCGGCAGCCCTGCTCCAAAAATGCGAATGTCTGCAGATAGCTCGCAGGCAGAAAGAGCTAGCCTGGAAAGCTGTTGCTCAGCCTCATCTGCCCAAGGCACTGCTCGCACAGAGGCACAGAGACTGGGGCTGCTTGCTTGTTTTGCCCCTTCAAACTTCAAACGTAGCTTAGGTGGTCCGTGCCGGGCGCATCCAGCAGCCCTGCTCCGAAAATGCAAACGTCTGCAGATAGCTCGCAGGCAGAAAGAGCTAGCCTGGAAAGCTGTTGCTCAGCCTCATCTGCCCATGGCACTGCTCGCACAGATGCACAGAGACTGGGGCTGCTTGCTTGTTTTGCCCCCTCAAACTTCAATCGTAGCTTAGGTGGTCCGTGCCGGGCGCCTCCGGCAGCCCTGCTCCAAAAATGCGAACGTCTGCAGATAGCTCGCAGGCAGAAAGAGCTAGCCTGGAAAGCTGTTGCTCAGCGTCATCTGCCCATGGCACTGCTCGCACAGAGGCACAGAGACTGGGGCTGCTTGCTTGTCTTGTCCCCTTAAAATTCAAACGTAGCTTAGGTGGTCCGTGCCGGGCGCCTCCGGCATCCCTGCTCCGAAAATGCAAACGTCTGCAGATAGCTCGCAGGCAGAAAGAGCTAGCCTGGAAAGCTGTTGCTCAGCCTCATCTGCCCATGGCACTGCTCGCACAGAGGCACAGAGACTGGGGCTGCTTGCTTGTCTTGTCCCCTCAAACTTCAAACGTAGCTTAGGTGGTCTGTGCCGGGCGCCTCCGGCAGCCCTGCTCCAAAAATGCGTATGTCTGCAGATAGCTCGCAGGCAGAAAGAGCTAGCCTGGAAAGCTGTTGCTCAGCCTCATCTGCCCAAGGCACTGCTCGCACAGAGGCACAGAGACTGGGGCTGCTTGCTTGTTTTGCCCCTTCAAACTTCAAACGTAGCTTAGGTGGTCTGTGCCGGGCGCTTCCGGCAGCCCTGCTCCGAAAATGCAAACGTCTGCAGATAGCTCGCAGGCAGAAAGAGCTAGCCTGGAAAGCTGTTGCTCAGCCTCATCTGCCCATGGCACTGCTCGCACAGAGGCACAGAGACTGGGGCTGCTTGCTTGTCTTGTCCCCTCAAACTTCAAACGTAGCTTAGGTGGTCCGTGTAGGGCGTCTCCGGCAGCCCTGCTCCGAAAATGCAAACGTCTGCAGATAGCTCGCAGGCAGAAAGAGCTAGCCTGGAAAGCTGTTGCTCAGCCTCATCTGCCCATGGCACTGCTCGCACAGAGGCACAGAGACTGGGGCTGCTTGCTTGTCTTGCCCCCTCAAACTTCAAACGTAGCTTAGGTGGTCCGTGCCGGGCGCCTCCGGCAGCCCTGCTCCGAAAATGCAAACGTCTGCAGATAGCTCGCATGCAGAAAGAGCTAGCCTGGAAAGCTGTTGCTCAGCCTCATCTGCCCATGGCACTGCTCGCACAGAGGCACAGAGACTGGGGCTGCTTGCTTGTCTTGCCCCTTCAAACTTCAAATGTATCATAGGTGGTCCGTGCCGGGCGCCTCCGGCAGCCCTGCTCCGAAAATGCAAACGTCTGCAGATAGCTCGCAGGCAGAAAGAGCTAGCCTGGAAAGCTGTTGCTCAGCCTCATCTGCCCATGGCACTGCTCGCACAGAGGCACAGAGACTGGGGCTGCTTGCTTGTCTTGTACCCTCAAACTTCAAACGTAGCTTAGGTGGTCCGTGCCGGGCGCTTCCAGCAGCCCCGCACCGAAAATGCGAACGTCTGCAGACAGCTCGCAGGCAGAAAGAGCGAGCCTGGAAAGCTGTTGCTCAGCCTCATCTGCCCATGGCACTGCTCGCACAGAGGCACAGAGACTGGGGCTGCTTGCTTGTCTTGCCCCCTTAAACTTCAAACGTAGCTTAGGTGGTCTGTGCCGGGCGCCTCCGGCAGCCCTGCTCCGAAAATGCGAACGTCTGCAGATAGCTCGCAGGCAGAAAGAGCTAGCCTGGAAAGCTGTTGCTCAGCCTCATCTGCCCATGGCACTGCTCGCACAGAGGCACAGAGACTGGGGCTGCTTGCTTGTCTTGTCCCCTCAAACTTCAGATGTAGCTTAGGTGGTCCGTGCCAGGCGCCTTCGGCAGCCCTGCTCCGAAAATGCGAACGTCTGCAGATAGCTCGCAGGCAGAAAGAGCTAGCCTGGAAAGCTGTTGCTCAGCCTCATCTGCCCATGGCACTGCTCGCACAGAGGCACAGAGACTGGGGCTGCTTGCTTGTCTTGTCCCCTCAAACTTCAAACGTATCTTAGGTGGTCCGTCTCGGGAGCCTCCGACAGCCCTGCTCCGAAAATGCAAACGTCTGCAGATAGCTCGCAGGCAGAAAGAGCTAGCCTGGAAAGCTGTTGCTCAGCCTCATCTGCCCATGGCACTGCTCGCACAGAGGCACAGAGACTGGGGCTGCTTGCTTGTCTTGTTCCCTCAAACTTCAAATGTAGCTTAGGTGGTCCGTGCCGGGCGCATCCGACAGCCCTGCTCCGAAAATGCAAACGTCTGCAGATAGCTCGCAGGCAGAAAGAGCTAGCCTGGAAAGCTGTTGCTCAGCCTCATCTGCCCATGGCACTGCTCGCACAGAGGCACAGAGACTGGAGCTGTTTGCTTGTTTTGCCCCCTCAAACTTCAAACGTAGCTTAGGTGGTCCGTGCCGGGCGCCTACGGCAGCCCTGCTCCAAAAATGCAAACGTCTGCAGATAGCTCGCAGGCAGAAAGAGCTAGCCTGGAAAGCTGTTGCTCAGCGTCATCTGCCCATGGCACTGCTCGCACAGAGGCACAGAGACTGGGGCTTCTTGCTTGTCTTGTCCCCTTAAAATTCAAACGTAGCTTAGGTGGTCCGTGCCGGGCGCCTCCGGCATCCCTGCTCCGAAAATGCAAACGTCTGCAGATAGCTCGCAGGCAGAAAGAGCTAGCCTGGAAAGCTGTTGCTCAGCCTCATCTGCCCATGGCACTGCTCGCACAGAGGCACAGAGACTGGGGCTGCTTGCTTGTCTTGTCCCCTCAAACTTCACATGTAGCTTAGGTGGTCCGTGCCGGGCGCATCCAGCAGCCCTGCTCCGAAAATGCGAACGTCTGCAGATAGCTCGCAGGCAGAAAGAGCTAGCCTGGAAAGCTGTTGCTCAGCCTCATCTGCCCATGGCACTGCTCGCACAGAGGCACAGAGACTGGGGCTGCTTGCTTGTCTTGTCCCCTCAATCTTCAAACGTAGCTTAGGTGGTCTGTGCCGGGCGCCTCCGGCAGCCCTGCTCCAAAAATGCGAATGTCTGCAGATAGCTCGCAGGCAGGAAGAGCTAGCCTGGAAAGCTGTTGCTCAGCCTCATCTGCCCAAGGCACTGCTCGCACAGAGGCACAGAGACTGGGGCTGCTTGCTTGTTTTGCCCCTTCAAACTTCAAACGTAGCTTAGGTGGTCTGTGCCGGGCGCCTCCGGCAGCCCTGCTCCAAAAATGCGAACGTCTGCAGATAGCTCGCAGGCAGAAAGAGCTAGCCTGGAAAGCTGTTGCTCAGCCTCATCTGCCCATGGCACTGCTCGCACAGAGGCACAGAGACTGGGGCTGCTTGCTTGTCTTGTCCCCTCAAACTTCAAAAGCAGCTTAGGTGGTCCGTGCCGGGCGTCTCCGGCAGCCCTGCTCCGAAAATGCAAACGTCTGCAGATAGCTCGCAGGCAGAAAGAGCTAGCCTGGAAAGCTGTTGCTCAGCCTCATCTGCCCATGGCACTGCTCGCACAGAGGCACAGAGACTGGGGCTGCTTGCTTGTCTTGCCCCCTCAAACTTCAAACGTAGCATAGGTGGTCCGTGCCGGGCGCCTCCAGCAGCCCTGCTCCGAAAATGCGAATGTCTGCAGATAGCTCGCAGGCAGAAAGAGCTAGCCTGGAAAGCTGTTGCTCAGCCTCATCTGCCCATGGCACTGCTCGCACAGAGGCACAGAGACTGGGGCTGCTTGCTTGTCTTGTCCCCTCAAACTTCAAATGTAGCTTAGGTGGTCCGTGCCGGGCGCCTCCGGCAGCCCTGCTCCGAAAATGCGAACGTCTGCAGATAGCTCGCAGGCAGAAAGAGCTAGCCTGGAAAGCTGTTGCTCAGCCTCATCTGCCCATGGCACTGCTCGCACAGAGGCACAGAGACTGGGGCTGCTTGCTTGTCTTGTCCCCTCAATCTTCAAATGTAGCTTAGGTGGTCCGTGCCGGGCGCCTCCGGCAGCCCTGCTCCGAAAATGCGAACGTCTGCAGATAGCTCGCAGGCAGAAAGAGCTAGCCTGGAAAGCTGTTGCTCAGCCTCATCTGCCCATGGCACTGCTCGCACAGAGGCACAGAGACTGGGGCTGCTTGCTTGTCTTGTCCCCTCAAACTTCAAATGTAGCTTAGGTGGTCCATGCCGGGCGCATCCAGCAGCCCTGCTCCGAAAATGCGAACGTCTGCAGATAGCTCGAGGCAGAAAGAGCTAGCCTGGAAAGCTGTTGCTCAGCCTCATCTGCCCATGGCACTGCTCGCACAGATGCACAGAGACTCGGGCTGCTTGCTTGTTTTGCCCCCTCAAACTTCAAACGTAGCTTAGGTGGTCCGTGCCGGGCGCCTCCGGCAGCCCTGCTCTAAAAAATGCGAACGTCTGCAGATAGCTCGCAGGCAGAAAGAGCTAGCCTGGAAAGCTGTTGCTCAGCGTCATCTGCCCATGGCACTGCTCGCACAGAGGCACAGAGACTGGGGCTGCTTGCTTGTCTTGTCCCCTTAAAATTCAAACGTAGCTTAGGTGGTCCGTGCCGGGCGCCTCCGGCATCCCTGCTCCGAAAATGCAAACGTCTGCAGATAGCTCGCAGGCAGAAAGAGCTAGCCTGGAAAGCTGTTGCTCAGCCTCATCTGCCCATGGTACTGCTCGCACAGAGGCACAGAGACTGGGGCTGCTTGCTTGTCTTGCCCCCTCAAACTTCAAACGTAGCTTAGGTGGTCCGTGCCGGGCGCCTCCGGCAGCCCTGCTCCGAAAATGCAAACGTCTGCAGATAGCTCGCAGGCAGAAAGAGCTAGCCTGGAAAGCTGTTGCTCAGCCTCATCTGCCCATGGCACTGCTCGCACAGAGGCACAGAGACTGGGGCTGCTTGCTTGTCTTGCCCCTCAAACTTCAAATGTAGCTTAGGTGGTCCGTGCCGGGCGCCTCCGGCAGCCCTGCTCCGAAAATGCGAACGTCTGCAGATAGCTCGCAGGCAGAAAGAGCTAGCCTGGAAAGCTGTTGCTCAGCCTCATCTGCCCATGGCACTGCTCGCACAGAGGCACAGAGACTGGGGCTGCTTGCTTGTCTTGCCCCCTCAAACTTCAAATGTAGCTTAGGTGGTCCGTGCCGGGCGCCTCCGGCAGCCCCGCACCGAAAATGCGAACGTCTGCAGATAGCTCGCAGGCAGAAAGAGCTAGCCTGGAAAGCTGTTGCTCAGCCTCATCTGCCCATGGCACTGCTCGCACAGAGGCACAGAGACTGGGGCTGCTTGCTTGTCTTGCCCCCTCAAACTTCAAACGTAGCTTAGGTGGTCTGTGCCGGGCGCCTCCAGCAGCCCTGCTCCGAAAATGCGAACGTCTGCAGATAGCTCGCAGGCAGAAAGAGCTAGCCTGGAAAGCTGTTGCTCAGCCTCATCTGCCCATGGCACTGCTCGCACAGAGGCACAGAGACTGGGGCTGCTTGCTTGTTTTGACAGCTCAAACTTCAAACGTAGCTTAGGTGGTCCGTGCCAGGCGCCTTCGGCAGCCCTGCTCCGAAAATGCAAACGTCTGCAGATAGCTCGCAGGCAGAAAGAGCTAGCCTGGAAAGCTGTTGCTCAGCCTCATCTGCCCATGGCACTGCTCGCACAGAGGCACAGAGACTGGGGCTGCTTGCTTGTCTTGTCCCCTCAAACTTCAAACGTATCTTAGGTGGTCCGTCTCGGGAGCCTCCGACAGCCCTGCTCCGAAAATGCAAACGTCTGCAGATAGCTCGCAGGCAGAAAGAACTAGCCTGGAAAGCTGTTGCTCAGCCTCATCTGCCCATGGCACTGCTCGCACAGAGGCACAGAGACTGGGGCTGCTTGCTTGTCTTGTCCCCTCAATCTTCAAATGTAGCTTAGGTGGTCCGTGCCGGGCGCCTCCGGCAGCCCTGCTCCGAAAATGCGAACGTCTGCAGATAGCTCGCAGGCAGAAAGAGCTAGCCTGGAAAGCTGTTGCTCAGCCTCATCTGCCCATGGCACTGCTCGCACAGAGGCACAGAGACTGGGGCTGCTTGCTTGTCTTGTCCCCTCAAACTTCAAATGTAGCTTAGGTGGTCTCTGCCGGGCGCCTCCGGCAGCCCTGTTCCAAAAATGCAAACGTCTGCAGATAGCTCGCAGGCAGAAAGAGCTAGCCTGGAAAGCTGTTGCTCAGCCTCATCTGCCCATGGCACTGCTCGCACAGAGGCACAGAGACTGGGGCTGCTTGCTTGTCTTGTCCCCTCAAACTTCAAACGTATCATAGGTGGTCCGTGCCGGGCGCCTCCGGCAGCCCTGCTCCGAAAATCCAAACGTCTGCAGATAGCTCGCAGGCAGAAAGAGCTAGCCTGGAAAGCTGTTGCTCAGCCTCATCTGCCCATGGCACTGCTCGCACAGAGGCACAGAGACTGGGGCTGCTTGCTTGTCTGGTCCCCTCAAACTTCAAATGTAACTTAGGTGGTCCGTGCCAGGCGCCTTCGGCAGCCCCGCTCCGAAAATGCGAACGTCTGCAGATAGCTCGCAGGCAGAAAGAGCTAGCCTGGAAAGCTGTTGCTCAGCCTCATCTGCCCATGGCACTGCTCGCACAGAGGCACAGAGACTGGGGCTGCTTGCTTGTCTTGTCCCCTCAAACTTCAGACGTATCTTAGGTGGTCCGTCTCGGAAACCTCCGACAGCCCTGCTCCGAAAATGCAAACGTCTGCAGATAGCTCGCAGGCAGAAAGAGCTAGCCTGGAAAGCTGTTGCTCAGCATCATCTGCCCATGGCACTGCTCGCACAGAGGCACAGAGACTGGGGCTGCTTGCTTGTCTTGTCCCCTCAAACTTCAAATGTAGCTTAGGTGGTCCGTGCCGGGCGCATCCGGCAGCCCTGCTCCGAAAATGCGAACGTCTGCAGATAGCTCGCAGGCAGAAAGAGCTAGCCTGGAAAGCTGTTGCTCAGCCTCATCTGCCCATGGCACTGCTCGCACAGAGGCACAGAGACTGGGGCTGCTTGCTTGTCTTGTCCCCTCAAACTTCAAATGTAGCTTAGGTGGTCCGTGCCGGGCGCATCCAGCAGCCCTGCTCCGAAAATGCGAATGTCTGCAGATAGCTCGCAGGCAGAAAGAGCTAGCCTGGAAAGCTGTTGCTCAGCCTCATCTGCCCATGGCACTGCTCGCACAGAGGCACAGAGACTGGGGCTGCTTGCTTGTCTTGTCCCCTCAAACTTCAAACGTAGCTTAGGTGGCCTGTGCCGGGCGCCTCCGACAGCCCTGCTCCGAAAATGCAAACGTCTGCAGATAGCTCGCAGGCAGAAAGAGCTAGCCTGGAAAGCTGTTGCTCAGCCTCATCTGCCCATGGCACTGCTCGCACAGAGGCACAGAGACTGGGGCTGCTTGCTTGTCTTGTCCCCTCAAACTTCAAACGTAGCTTAGGTGGTCCGTGCCGGGCGCCTCCGGCAGCCCTGCTCCGAAAATGCGAATGTCTGCAGATAGCTCGCAGGCAGAAAGAGCTAGCCTGGAAAGCTGTTGCTCAGCCTCATCTGCCCATGGCACTGCTCGCACAGAGGCACAGAGACTGGGGCTGCTTGCTTGTCTTGTCCCCTCAAACTTCAAACGTAGCTTAGGTGGCCTGTGCCGGGCGCTTCCGGCAGCCCTGCTCCGAAAATGCAAACGTCTGCAGATAGCTCGCAGCCAGAAAGAGCTAGCCTGGAAAGCTGTTGCTCAGCCTCATCTGCCCATGGCACTGCTCGCACAGAGGCACAGAGACTGGGGCTGCTTGCTTGTCTTGTCCCCTCAAACTTCAAATGTAGCTTAGGTGGTTCGTGCCGGGCGCCTCCGGCAGCCCTGCTCCGAAAATGCAAACGTCTGCAGATAGCTCGCAGGCAGAAAGAGCTAGCCTGGAAAGCTGTTGCTCAGCCTCATCTGCCCATGGCACTGCTCGCACAGAGGCACAGAGACTGGGGCTGCTTGCTTGTCTTGTCCCCTCAATCTTCAAATGTAGCTTAGGTGGTCCGTGCCGGGCGCATCCGGCAGCCCTGCTCCGAAAATGCGAACGTCTGCAAATAGCTCGCAGGCAGAAAGAGCTAGCCTGGAAAGCTGTTGCTCAGCCTCATCTGCCCATGGCACTGCTCGCACAGAGGCACAGAGACTGGGGCTGCTTGCTTGTCTTGTCCCCTCAAACTTCAAACGTATCTTAGGTGGTCCGTCTCGGAAACCTCCGACAGCCCTGCTCCGAAAATGCAAACGTCTGCAGATAGCTCGCAGGCAGAAAGAGCTAGCCTGGAAAGCTGTTGCTCAGCCTCATCTGCCCATGGCACTGCTCGCACAGAGGCACAGAGACTGGGGCTGCTTGCTTGTCTTGTCCCCTCAAACTTCAAATGTAGCTTAGGTGGTCCGTGCCGGGTGCCTCCGGCAGCCCTGCTCCAAAAATGCAAACGTCTGCAGATAGCTCGCAGGCAGAAAGAGCTAGCCTGGAAAGCTGTTGCTCAGCCTCATCTGCCCATGGCACTGCTCGCACAGAGGCACAGAGACTGGGGCTGCTTGCTTGTCTTGTCCCCTCAAACTTCAAATGTAGCTTAGGTGGTCCGTGCCGGGCGCCTCCGGCAGCCCTGCTCCGAAAATGCGAACGTCTGCAGATAGCTCGCAGACAGAAAGAGCTAGCCTGGAAAGCTGTTGCTCAGCCTCATCTGCCCATGGCACTGCTCGCACAGAGGCACAGAGACTGGGGCTACTTGCTTGTCTTGTCCCCTCAAACTTCCAATGTAGCTTAGGTGGTCCGTGCCGGGCGCATCCAGCAGCCCTGCTCCGAAAATGCAAACGTCTGCAGATAGCTCGCAGGCAGAAAGAGCTAGCCTGGAAAGCTGTTGCTCAGCCTCATCTGCCCATGGCACTGCTCGCACAGAGGCACAGAGACTGGGGCTGCTTGCTTGTCTTGTCCCCTCAAACTTCAAATGTAGCTTAGGTGGTCTCTGCCGGGCGCCTCCGGCAGCCCTGTTCCGAAAATGCAAACGTCTGCAGATAGCTCGCAGGCAGAAAGAGCTAGCCTGGAATGCTGTTGCTCAGCCTCATCTGCCCATGGCACTGCTCGCACAGAGGCACAGAGACTGGGGCTGCTTGCTTGTCTTGTCCCCTCAAACTTCAAACGTATCATAGGTGGTCCGTGCCGGGCGCCTCCGGCAGCCCTGCTCCGAAAATCCAAACGTCTGCAGATAGCTCGCAGGCAGAAAGAGCTAGCCTGGAAAGCTGTTGCTCAGCCTCATCTGCCCATGGCACTGCTCGCACAGAGGCACAGAGACTGGGGCTGCTTGCTTGTCTTGCCCCCTCAAACTTCAAATGTAGCTTAGGTGGTCCGTGCCGGGCGCCTCCGGCAGCCCTGCTCCGAAAATGCGAACGTCTGCAGATAGCTCGCAGGCAGAAAGAGCTAGCCTGGAAAGCTGTTGCTCAGCCTCATCTGCCCATGGCACTGCTCGCACAGAGGCACAGAGACTGGGGCTGCTTGCTTGTCTTGCCCCCTCAAACTTCAAATGTAGCTTAGGTGGTCCGTGCCGGGCGCCTCCGGCAGCCCTGCTCCGAAAATGCGAACGTCTGCAGATAGCTCGCAGACAGAAAGAGCTAGCCTGGAAAGCTGTTGCTCAGCCTCATCTGCCCATGGCACTGCTCGCACAGAGGCACAGAGACTGGGGCTGCTTGCTTGTCTTGTCCCCTCAAACTTCAAATGTAGCTTAGGTGGTCCGTGCCGGGCGCATCCAGCAGCCCTGCTCCGAAAATGCAAACGTCTGCAGATAGCTCGCAGGCAGAAAGAGCTAGCCTGGAAAGCTGTTGCTCAGCCTCATCTGCCCATGGCACTGCTCGCACAGAGGCACAGAGACTGGGGCTGCTTGCTTGTCTTGTCCCCTCAAACTTCAAATGTAGCTTAGATGGTCTCTGCCGGGCGCCTCCGGCAGCCCTGTTCCGAAAATGCAAACGTCTGCAGATAGCTCGCAGGCAGAAAGAGCTAGCCTGGAAAGCTGTTGCTCAGCCTCATCTGCCCATGGCACTGCTCGCACAGAGGCACAGAGACTGGGGCTGCTTGCTTGTCTTGTCCCCTCAAACTTCAAACGTATCATAGGTGGTCCGTGCCGGGCGCCTCCGGCAGCCCTGCTCCGAAAATCCAAACGTCTGCAGATAGCTCGCAGGCAGAAAGAGCTAGCCTGGAAAGCTGTTGCTCAGCCTCATCTGCCCATGGCACTGCTCGCACAGAGGCACAGAGACTGGGGCTGCTTGCTTGTCTTGTCCCCTCAATCTTCAAATGTAGCTTAGGTGGTCCGTGCCGGGCGCATCCGGCAGCCCTGCTCCGAAAATGCGAACGTCTGCAGATAGCTCGCAGGCAGAAAGAGCTAGCCTGGAAAGCTGTTGCTCAGCCTCATCTGCCCATGGCACTGCTCGCACAGAGGCACAGAGACTGGGGCTGCTTGCTTGTCTTGTCCCCTCAAACTTCAAACGTATCTTAGGTGGTCCGTCTCGGAAACCTCCGACAGCCCTGCTCCGAAAATGCAAACGTCTGCAGATAGCTCGCAGGCAGAAAGAGCTAGCCTGGAAAGCTGTTGCTCAGCCTCATCTGCCCATGGCACTGCTCGCACAGAGGCACAGAGACTGGGGCTGCTTGCTTGTCTTGTCCCCTCAAACTTCAAATGTAGCTTAGGTGGTCCGTGCCGGGTGCCTCCGGCAGCCCTGCTCCAAAAATGCAAACGTCTGCAGATAGCTCGCAGGCAGAAAGAGCTAGCCTGGAAAGCTGTTGCTCAGCCTCATCTGCCCATGGCACTGCTCGCACAGAGGCACAGAGACTGGGGCTGCTTGCTTGTCTTGTCCCCTCAAACTTCAAATGTAGCTTAGGTGGTCCGTGCCGGGCGCCTCCGGCAGCCCTGCTCCGAAAATGCGAACGTCTGCAGATAGCTCGCAGACAGAAAGAGCTAGCCTGGAAAGCTGTTGCTCAGCCTCATCTGCCCATGGCACTGCTCGCACAGAGGCACAGAGACTGGGGCTGCTTGCTTGTCTTGTCCCCTCAAACTTCCAATGTAGCTTAGGTGGTCCGTGCCGGGCGCATCCAGCAGCCCTGCTCCGAAAATGCGAACGTCTGCAGATAGCTCGCAGGCAGAAAGAGCTAGCCTGGAAAGCTGTTGCTCAGCCTCATCTGCCCATGGCACTGCTCGCACAGAGGCACAGAGACTGGGGCTGCTTGCTTGTCTTGTCCCCTCAAACTTCAAATGTAGCTTAGGTGGTCTCTGCCGGGCGCCTCCGGCAGCCCTGTTCCGAAAATGCAAACGTCTGCAGATAGCTCGCAGGGAGAAAGAGCTAGCCTGGAAAGCTGTTGCTCAGCCTCATCTGCCCATGGCACTGCTCGCACAGAGGCACAGAGACTGGGGCTGCATGCTTGTCTTGTTCCCTCAATCTTCAAATGTAGGTTAGGTGGTCCGTGCCGGGCGCATCCGGCAGCCCTGCTCCGAAAATGCAAACGTCTGCAGATAGCTCGCAGGCAGAAAGAGCTAGCCTGGAAAGCTGTTGCTCAGCCTCATCTGCCCATGGCACTGCTCGCACAGAGGCACAGAGACTGGGGCTGCTTGCTTGTCTTGCCCCCTCAAACTTCAAACGTACCTTAGGTGGTCCGTGCCGGGCGCCTCCGGCAGCCCTGCTCCGAAAATGCGAACGTCTGCAGATAGCTCACAGGCAGAAAGAGCTAGCCTGGAAAGCTGTTGCTCAGCCTCATCTGCCCATGGCACTGCTCGCACAGAGGCACAGAGACTGGGGCTGCTTACTTGTCTTGTCCCCTCAAACTTCAAACGTAGCTTAGGTGGTCTGTGCCGGGCGCCTCCGGCAGCCCTGCTCCGAAAATGCAAACGTCTGCAGATAGCTCGCAGGCAGAAAGAGCTAGCCTGGAAAGCTGTTGCTCAGCCTCATCTGCCCATGGCACTGCTCGCACAGAGGCACAGAGACTGGGGCTGCTTGCTTGTCTTGTCCCCTCAAACTTCAAATGTAGCTTAGGTGGTCCGTGCCGGGCGCATCCGGCAGCCCTGCTCCGAAAATGCGAACGTCTGCAGATAGCTCGCAGGCAGAAGGAGCTAGCCTGGAAAGCTGTTGCTCAGCCTCATCTGCCCATGGCACTGCTCGCACAGAGGCACAGAGACTGGGGCTGCATGCTTGTCTTGTTCCCTCAATCTTCAAATGTAGCTTAGGTGGTCCGTGCCGGGCGCATCCGGCATCCCTGCTCCGAAAATGCGAACGTCTGCAGATAGCTCGCAGGCAGAAAGAGCTAGCCTGGAAAGCTGTTGCTCAGCCTCATCTGCCCATGGCACTGTTCGCACAGAGGCACAGAGACTGGGGCTGCTTGCTTGTCTTGTCCCCTCAAACTTCAAACGTATCTTAGGTGGTCCGTCTCGGGAGCCTCCGACAGCCCTGCTCCGAAAATGCAAACGTCTGCAGATAGCTCGCAGGCAGAAAGAACTAGCCTGGAAAGCTGTTGCTCAGCCTCATCTGCCCATGGCACTGCTCGCACAGAGGCACAGAGACTGGGGCTGCTTGCTTGTCTTGTCCCCTCAAACTTCAAATGTAGCTTAGGTGGTCCGTGCCGGGCGCATCCGGCAGCCCTGCTCCGAAAATGCAAACGTCTGCAGATAGCTCGCAGGCAGAAAGAGCTAGCCTGGAAAGCTGTTGCTCAGCCTCATCTGCCCATGGCACTGCTCGCACAGAGGCACAGAGACTGGGGCTGCTTTCTTGTCTTGTCCCCTCAATCTTCAAATGTAGCTTAGGTGGTCCGTGCCGGGCGCCTCCGGCAGCCCTGCTCCGAAAATGCGAACTTCTGCAGATAGCTCGCAGGCAGAAAGAGCTAGCCTGGAAAGCTGTTGCTCAGCCTCATCTGCCCATGGCACTGCTCGCACAGAGGCACAGAGACTGGGGCTGCTTGCTTGTCTTGTCCCCTCAAACTTCAAATGTAGCTTAGGTGGTCTCTGCCGGGCGCCTCCGGCAGCCCTGTTCCGAAAATGCAAACGTCTGCAGATAGCTCGCAGGCAGAAAGAGCTAGCCTGGAAAGCTGTTGCTCAGCCTCATCTGCCCATGGCACTGCTCGCACAGAGGCACAGAGACTGGGGCTGCTTGCTTGTCTTGTCCCCTCAAACTTCAAACGTATCATAGGTGGTCCGTGCCGGGCGCCTCCGGCAGCCCTGCTCCGAAAATCCAAACGTCTGCAGATAGCTCGCAGGCAGAAAGAGCTAGCCTGGAAAGCTGTTGCTCAGCCTCATCTGCCCATGGCACTGCTCGCACAGAGGCACAGAGACTGGGGCTGCTTGCTTGTCTGGTCCCCTCAAACTTCAGATGTAACTTAGGTGGTACGTGCCAGGCGCCTCCGGCAGCCCTGCTCCGAAAATGCGAACGTCTGCAGATAGCTCGCAGGCAGAAAGAGCTAGCCTGGAAAGCTGTTGCTCAGCCTCATCTGCCCATGGCACTGCTCGCACAGAGGCACAGAGACTGGGGCTGCTTGCTTGTCTTGTCCCCTCAAACTTCAAACGTATCTTAGGTGGTCCGTCTCGGAAACCTCCGACAGCCCTGCTCCGAAAATGCAAACGTCTGCAGATAGCTCGCAGGCAGAAAGAGCTAGCCTGGAAAGCTGTTGCTCAGCCTCATCTGCCCATGGCACTGCTCGCACAGAGGCACAGAGACTGGGGCTGCTTCCTTGTCTTGTCCCCTCAAACTTCAAATGTAGCTTAGGTGGTCCGTGCCGGGCGCATCCGGCAGCCCTGCTCCGAAAATGCAAACGTCTGCAGATAGCTCGCAGGCAGAAAGAGCTAGCCTGGAAAGCTGTTGCTCAGCCTCATCTGCCCATGGCACTGCTCGCACAGAGGCACAGAGACTGGGGCTGCTTGCTTGTCTTGTCCCCTCAAACTTCAAACGTAGCTTAGGTTGTCCGTGCCGGGCGCCTCCGGCAGCCCTGCTCCGAAAATGTGAACGTCTGCAGATAGCTCGCAGGCAGAAAGAGCTAGCCTGGAAAGCTGTTGCTCAGCCTCATCTGCCCATGGCACTGCTCGCACAGAGGCACAGAGACTGGGGCTGCTTGCTTGTCTTGTCCCCTCAAACTTCAAACGTAGCTTAGGTGGTCCGTGCCGGGCGCCTCCGGCAGCCCTGCTCCGAAAATGCGAATGTCTGCAGATAGCTCGCAGGCAGAAAGAGCTAGCCTGGAAAGCTGTTGCTCAGCCTCATCTGCCCATGGCACTGCTCGCACAGAGGCACAGAGACTGGGGCTGCTTGCTTGTCTTGTCCCCTCAAACTTCAAACGTAGCTTAGGTGGCCTGTGCCGGGCGCCTCCGACAGCCCTGCTCCGAAAATGCAAACGTCTGCAGATAGCTCGCAGGCAGAAAGAGCTAGCCTGGAAAGCTGTTGCTCAGCCTCATCTGCCCATGGCACTGCTCGCACAGAGGCACAGAGACTGGGGCTGCTTGCTTGTCTTGTCCCCTCAAACTTCAAACGTAGCTTAGGTGGTCTGTGCCGGGCGCCTCCGGCAGCCCTGCTCCGAAAATGCAAACGTCTGCAGATAGCTCGCAGCCAGAAAGAGCTAGCCTGGAAAGCTGTTGCTCAGCCTCATCTGCCCATGGCACTGCTCGCACAGAGGCACAGAGACTGGGGCTGCTTGCTTGTCTTGTCCCCTCAAACTTCAGATGTAGCTTAGGTGGTCCGTGCCGGGCGCCTCCGGCAGCCCTGCTCCGAAAATGCAAACGTCTGCAGATAGCTCGCAGGCAGAAAGAGCTAGCCTGGAAAGCTGTTGCTCAGCCTCATCTGCCCATGGCACTGCTCGCACAGAGGCACAGAGACTGGGGCTGCTTGCTTGTCTTGTCCCCTCAATCTTCAAATGTAGCTTAGGTGGTCCGTGCCGGGCGCATCCGGCAGCCCTGCTCCGAAAATGCGAACGTCTGCAGATAGCTCGCAGGCAGAAAGAGCTAGCCTGGAAAGCTGTTGCTCAGCCTCATCTGCCCATGGCACTGCTCGCACAGAGGCACAGAGACTGGGGCTGCTTGCTTGTCTTGTCCCCTCAAACTTCAAACGTATCTTAGGTGGTCCGTCTCGGAAACCTCCGACAGCCCTGCTCCGAAAATGCAAACGTCTGCAGATAGCTCGCAGGCAGAAAGAGCTAGCCTGGAAAGCTGTTGCTCAGCCTCATCTGCCCATGGCACTGCTCGCACAGAGGCACAGAGACTGGGGCTGCTTGCTTGTCTTGTCCCCTCAAACTTCAAATGTAGCTTAGGTGGTCCGTGCCGGGTGCCTCAGGCAGCCCTGCTCCGAAAATGCAAACGTCTGCAGATAGCTCGCAGGCAGAAAGAGCTAGCCTGGAAAGCTGTTGCTCAGCCTCATCTGCCCATGGCACTGCTCGCACAGAGGCACAGAGACTGGGGCTGCTTGCTTGTCTTGTCCCCTCAAACTTCAAATGTAGCTTAGGTGGTCCGTGCCGGGCGCCTCCGGCAGCCCTGCTCCGAAAATGCGAACGTCTGCAGATAGCTCGCAGACAGAAAGAGCTAGCCTGGAAAGCTGTTGCTCAGCCTCATCTGCCCATGGCACTGCTCGCACAGAGGCACAGAGACTGGGGCTGCTTGCTTGTCTTGTCCCCTCAAACTTCAAATGTAGCTTAGGTGGTCCGTGCCGGGCGCATCCAGCAGCCCTGCTCCGAAAATGCAAACGTCTGCAGATAGCTCGCAGGCAGAAAGAGCTAGCCTGGAAAGCTGTTGCTCAGCCTCATCTGCCCATGGCACTGCTCGCACAGAGGCACAGAGACTGGGGCTGCTTGCTTGTCTTGTCCCCTCAAACTTCAAATGTAGCTTAGGTGGTCTCTGCCGGGTGCCTCCGGCAGCCCAGTTCCGAAAATGCAAACGTCTGCAGATAGCTCGCAGGCAGAAAGAGCTAGCCTGGAAAGCTGTTGCTCAGCCTCATCTGCCCATGGCACTGCTCGCACAGAGGCACAGAGACTGGGGCTGCTTGCTTGTCTTGTCCCCTCAAACTTCAAACGTATCATAGGTGGTCCGTGCCGGGCGCCTCCGGCAGCCCTGCTCCGAAAATCCAAACGTCTGCAGATAGCTCGCAGGCAGAAAGAGCTAGCCTGGAAAGCTGTTGCTCAGCCTCATCTGCCCATGGCACTGCTCGCACAGAGGCACAGAGACTGGGGCTGCTTGCTTGTCTTGCCCCCTCAAACTTCAAACGTAGCTTAGGTTGTCCGTGCCGGGCGCCTCCGGCAGCCCTGCTCCGAAAATGCGAACGTCTGCAGATAGCTCGCAGGCAGAAAGAGCTAGCCTGGAAAGCTGTTGCTCAGCCTCATTTGCCCATGGCACTGCTCGCACAGAGGCACAGAGACTGGGGCTGCTTGCTTGTCTTGCCCCCTCAAACTTCAAATGTAGCTTAGGTGGTCCGTGCCGGGCGCCTCCGGCAGCCCTGCTCCGAAAATGCGAACGTCTGCAGATAGCTCGCAGACAGAAAGAGCTAGCCTGGAAAGCTGTTGCTCAGCCTCATCTGCCCATGGCACTGCTCGCACAGAGGCACAGAGACTGGGGCTGCTTGCTTGTCTTGTCCCCTCAAACTTCAAATGTAGCTTAGGTGGTCCGTGCCGGGCGCATCCAGCAGCCCTGCTCCGAAAATGCAAACGTCTGCAGATAGCTCGCAGGCAGAAAGAGCTAGCCTGGAAAGCTGTTGCTCAGCCTCATCTGCCCATGGTACTGCTCGCACAGAGGCACAGAGACTGGGGCTGCTTGCTTGTCTTGTCCCCTCAAACTTCAAATGTAGCTTAGGTGGTCTCTGCCGGGCGCCTCCGGCAGCCCTGTTCCGAAAATGCAAACGTCTGCAGATAGCTCGCAGGGAGAAAGAGCTAGCCTGGAAAGCTGTTGCTCAGCCTCATCTGCCCATGGCACTGCTCGCACAGAGGCACAGAGACTGGGGCTGCTTGCTTGTCTTGTCCCCTCAAACTTCAAACGTATCATATGTGGTCCGTGCCGGGCGCCTCCGGCAGCCCTGCTCCGAAAATCCAAACGTCTGCAGATAGCTCGCAGGCAGAAAGAGCTAGCCTGGAAAGCTGTTGCTCAGCCTCATCTGCCCATGGCACTGCTCGCACAGAGGCACAGAGACTGGGGCTGCTTGCTTGTCTTGCCCCCTCAAACTTCAAACGTAGCTTAGGTTGTCCGTGCCGGGCGCATCCGGCAACCCTGCTCCGAAAATGCGAACGTCTGCAGATAGCTCGCAGGCAGAAAGAGCTAGCCTGGAAAGCTGTTGCTCAGCCTCATCTGCCCATGGCACTGCTCGCACAGAGGCACAGAGACTGGGGCTGCTTGCTTGTCTTGCCCCCTCAAACTTCAAATGTAGCTTAGGTGGTCCGTGCCGGGCGCCTCCGGCAGCCCTGCTCCGAAAATGCGAACGTCTGCAGATAGCTCGCAGGCAGAAAGAGCTAGCCTGGAAAGCTGTTGCTCAGCCTCATCTGCCCATGGCACTGCTCGCACAGAGGCACAGAGACTGGGGCTGCTTGCTTGTCTTGTCCCCTCAAACTTCAAACGTAGCTTAGGTTGTCCGTGCCGGGCGCCTCCGGCAACCCTGCTCCAAAAATGTGAACGTCTGCAGATAGCTCGCAGGCAGAAAGAGCTAGCCTGGAAAGCTGTTGCTCAGCCTCATCTGCCCATGGCACTGCTCGCACAGAGGCACAGAGACTGGGGCTGCTTGCTTGTCTTGTCCCCTCAAACTTCAAACGTAGCTTAGGTGGTCCGTGCCGGGCGCCTCCGGCAGCCCTGCTCCGAAAATGCGAACGTCTGCAGATAGCTCGCAGGCAGAAAGAGCTAGCCTGGAAAGCTGTTGCTCAGCCTCATCTGCCCATGGCACTGCTCGCACAGAGGCACAGAGACTGGGGCTGCTTGCTTGTCTTGTCCCCTCAAACTTCAAACGTAGCTTTGGTGGCCTGTGCCGGGCGCCTCCGACAGCCCTGCTCCGAAAATGCAAACGTCTGCAGATAGCTCGCAGGCAGAAAGAGCTAGCCTGGAAAGCTGTTGCTCAGCCTCATCTGCCCATGGCACTGCTCGCACAGAGGCACAGAGACTGGGGCTGCTTGCTTGTCTTGTCCCCTCAAACTTCAAACGTAGCTTAGGTGGTCTGTGCCGGGCGCCTCCGGCAGCCCTGCTCCGAAAATGCGAACGTCTGCAGATAGCTCGCAGGCAGAAAGAGCTAGCCTGGAAAGCTGTTGCTCAGCCTCATCTGCCCATGGCACTGCTCGCACAGAGGCACAGAGACTGGGGCTGCTTGCTTGTCTTGTCCCCTCAAACTTCAGATGTAGCTTAGGTGGTCCGTGCCGGGCGCCTCCGGCAGCCCTGCTCCGAAAATGCAAACGTCTGCAGATAGCTCGCAGGCAGAAAGAGCTAGCCTGGAAAGCTGTTGCTCAGCCTCATCTGCCCATGGCACTGCTCGCACAGAGGCACAGAGACTGGGGCTGCTTGCTTGTCTTGTCCCCTCAATCTTCAAATGTAGCTTAGGTGGTCCGTGCCGGGCGCCTCCGGCAGCCCTGCTCCGAAAATGCGAACGTCTGCAGATAGCTCGCAGGCAGAAAGAGCTAGCCTGGAAAGCTGTTGCTCAGCCTCATCTGCCCATGGCACTGTTCGCACAGAGGCACAGAGACTGGGGCTGCTTGCTTGTCTTGTCCCCTTAAAATTCAAACGTAGCTTACGTGGTCCGTGTCGGGCGCATCCGGCAGCCCTGCTCCAAAAATGCGAACGTCTGCAGATAGCTCGCAGGAAGAAGGAGCTAGCCTGGAAAGCTGTTGCTCAGCCTCATCTGCCCATGGCACTGCTCGCACAGAGGCACAGAGACTGGGGCTTCATGCTTGTCTTGTTCCCTCAATCTTCAAATGTAGCTTAGGTGGTCCGTGCCGGGCGCATCCGGCAGCCCTGCTCCGAAAATGCAAACGTCTGCAGATAGCTCGCAGGCAGAAAGAGCTAGCCTGGAAAGCTGTTGTTCAGCCTCATCTGCCCATGGCACTGCTCGCACAGAGGCACAGAGACTGGGGCTGCTTGCTTGTCTTGTCCCCTCAAACTTCAAATGTAGCTTAGGTGGTCCGTGCCGGGCGCATCCAGCAGCCCTGCTCCGAAAATGCAAACGTCTGCAGATAGCTCGCAGGCAGAAAGAGCTAGCCTGGAAAGCTGTTGCTCAGCCTCATCTGCCCATGGCACTGCTCGCACAGAGGCACAGAGACTGGGGCTGCTTGCTTGTCTTGTCCCCTCAAACTTCAAATGTAGCTTAGGTGGTCCGTGCCGGGCGCATCCGGCAGCCCTGCTCCGAAAATGCGAACGTCTGCAGATAGCTCGCAGGCAGAAAGAGCTAGCCTGGAAAGCTGTTGCTCAGCCTCATCTGCCCATGGCACTGCTCGCACAGATGCACAGAGACTGGGGCTGCTTGCTTGTCTTGCCCCCTCAAACTTCAAACGTAGCTTAGGTGGTCCGTGCCGGGCGTCTCAGGCAGCCCTGCTCCGAAAATGCAAACGTCTGCAGATAGCTCGCAGGCAGAAAGAGCTAGCCTGGAAAGCTGTTGCTCAGCCTCATCTGCCCATGGCACTGCTCGCACAGAGGCACAGAGACTGGGGCTGCTTGCTTGTCTTGCCCCCTCAAACTTCAAATGTAGCTTAGGTGGTCCGTGTCGGGCGCATCCGGCAGCCCTGCTCCGAAAATGCGAACGTCTGCAGATAGCTCGCAGGCAGAAAGAGCTAGCCTGGAAAGCTGTTGCTCAGCCTCATCTGCCCATGGCACTGCTCGCACAGAGGCACAGAGACTGGGGCTGCTTGCTTGTCTTGCCCCCTCAAACTTCAAACGTAGCTTAGGTGGTCCGTGCCGGGCGCCTCCGGCAGCCCTGCTCCGAAAATGCGAACGTCTGCAGATAGCTCGCAGGCAGAAAGAGCTAGCCTGGAAAGCTGTTGCTCAGCCTCATCTGCCCATGGCACTGTTCGCACAGAGGCACAGAGACTGGGGCTGCTTGCTTGTCTTGTCCCCTTAAAATTCAAACGTAGCTTACGTGGTCCGTGTCGGGCGCATCCGGCAGCCCTGCTCCGAAAATGCGAACGTCTGCAGATAGCTCGCAGGAAGAAGGAGCTAGCCTGGAAAGCTGTTGCTCAGCCTCATCTGCCCATGGCACTGCTCGCACAGAGGCACAGAGACTGGGGCTTCATGCTTGTCTTGTTCCCTCAATCTTCAAATGTAGCTTAGGTGGTCCGTGCCGGGCGCATCCGGCAGCCCTGCTCCGAAAATGCAAACGTCTGCAGATAGCTCGCAGGCAGAAAGAGCTAGCCTGGAAAGCTGTTGTTCAGCCTCATCTGCCCATGGCACTGCTCGCACAGAGGCACAGAGACTGGGGCTGCTTGCTTGTCTTGTCCCCTCAAACTTCAAATGTAGCTTAGGTGGTCCGTGCCCGGCGCATCCAGCAGCCCTGCTCCGAAAATGCAAACGTCTGCAGATAGCTCGCAGGCAGAAAGAGCTAGCCTGGAAAGCTGTTGCTCAGCCTCATCTGCCCATGGCACTGCTCGCACAGAGGCACAGAGACTGGGGCTGCTTGCTTGTCTTGTCCCCTCAAACTTCAAATGTAGCTTAGGTGGTCCGTGCCGGGCGCATCCGGCAGCCCTGCTCCGAAAATGCGAACGTCTGCAGATAGCTCGCAGGCAGAAAGAGCTAGCCTGGAAAGCTGTTGCTCAGCCTCATCTGCCCATGGCACTGCTCGCACAGAGGCACAGAGACTGGGGCTGCTTGCTTGTCTTGCCCCCTCAAACTTCAAACGTAGCTTAGGTGGTCCGTGCCGGGCGTCTCAGGCAGCCCTGCTCCGAAAATGCAAACGTCTGCAGATAGCTCGCAGGCAGAAAGAGCTAGCCTGGAAAGCTGTTGCTCAGCCTCATCTGCCCATGGCACTGCTCGCACAGAGGCACAGAGACTGGGGCTGCTTGCTTGTCTTGTCCCCTCAAACTTCAAATGTAGCTTCGGTGGTCCGTGCCGGGCGCATCCGGCAGCCCTGCTCCGAAAATGTGAACGTCTGCAGATAGCTCGCAGGCAGAAAGAGCTAGCCTGGAAAGCTGTTGCTCAGCCTCATCTGCCCATGGCACTGTTCGCACAGAGGCACAGAGACTGGGGCTGCTTGCTTGTCTTGTCCCCTTAAAATTCAAACGTAGCTTACGTGGTCCGTGTCGGGCGCATCCGGCAGCCCTGCTCCGAAAATGCGAACGTCTGCAGATAGCTCGCAGGAAGAAGGAGCTAGCCTGGAAAGCTGTTGCTCAGCCTCATCTGCCCATGGCACTGCTCGCACAGAGGCACAGAGACTGGGGCTTCATGCTTGTCTTGTTCCCTCAATCTTCAAATGTAGCTTAGGTGGTCCGTGCCGGGCGCATCCGGCAGCCCTGCTCCGAAAATGCAAACGTCTGCAGATAGCTCGCAGGCAGAAAGAGCTAGCCTGGAAAGCTGTTGTTCAGCCTCATCTGCCCATGGCACTGCTCGCACAGAGGCACAGAGACTGGGGCTGCTTGCTTGTCTTGTCCCCTCAAACTTCAAATGTAGCTTAGGTGGTCCGTGCCCGGCGCATCCAGCAGCCCTGCTCCGAAAATGCAAACGTCTGCAGATAGCTCGCAGGCAGAAAGAGCTAGCCTGGAAAGCTGTTGCTCAGCCTCATCTGCCCATGGCACTGCTCGCACAGAGGCACAGAGACTGGGGCTGCTTGCTTGTCTTGTCCCCTCAAACTTCAAATGTAGCTTAGGTGGTCCGTGCCGGGCGCATCCGGCAGCCCTGCTCCGAAAATGCGAACGTCTGCAGATAGCTCGCAGGCAGAAAGAGCTAGCCTGGAAAGCTGTTGCTCAGCCTCATCTGCCCATGGCACTGCTCGCACAGATGCACAGAGACTGGGGCTGCTTGCTTGTCTTGCCCCCTCAAACTTCAAACGTAGCTTAGGTGGTCCGTGCCGGGCGTCTCAGGCAGCCCTGCTCCGAAAATGCAAACGTCTGCAGATAGCTCGCAGGCAGAAAGAGCTAGCCTGGAAAGCTGTTGCTCAGCCTCATCTGCCCATGGCACTGCTCGCACAGAGGCACAGAGACTGGGGCTGCTTGCTTGTCTTGCCCCCTCAAACTTCAAATGTAGCTTAGGTGGTCCGTGTCGGGCGCATCCGGCAGCCCTGCTCCGAAAATGCGAACGTCTGCAGATAGCTCGCAGGCAGAAAGAGCTAGCCTGGAAAGCTGTTGCTCAGCCTCATCTGCCCATGGCACTGCTCGCACAGAGGCACAGAGACTGGGGCTGCTTGCTTGTCTTGCCCCCTCAAACTTCAAACGTAGCTTAGGTGGTCCGTGCCGGGCGCCTCCGGCAGCCCTGCTCCGAAAATGCGAACGTCTGCAGATAGCTCGCAGGCAGAAAGAGCTAGCCTGGAAAGCTGTTGCTCAGCCTCATCTGCCCATGGCACTGTTCGCACAGAGGCACAGAGACTGGGGCTGCTTGCTTGTCTTGTCCCCTTAAAATTCAAACGTAGCTTACGTGGTCCGTGTCGGGCGCATCCGGCAGCCCTGCTCCGAAAATGCGAACGTCTGCAGATAGCTCGCAGGAAGAAGGAGCTAGCCTGGAAAGCTGTTGCTCAGCCTCATCTGCCCATGGCACTGCTCGCACAGAGGCACAGAGACTGGGGCTTCATGCTTGTCTTGTTCCCTCAATCTTCAAATGTAGCTTAGGTGGTCCGTGCCGGGCGCATCCGGCAGCCCTGCTCCGAAAATGCAAACGTCTGCAGATAGCTCGCAGGCAGAAAGAGCTAGCCTGGAAAGCTGTTGTTCAGCCTCATCTGCCCATGGCACTGCTCGCACAGAGGCACAGAGACTGGGGCTGCTTGCTTGTCTTGTCCCCTCAAACTTCAAATGTAGCTTAGGTGGTCCGTGCCCGGCGCATCCAGCAGCCCTGCTCCGAAAATGCAAACGTCTGCAGATAGCTCGCAGGCAGAAAGAGCTAGCCTGGAAAGCTGTTGCTCAGCCTCATCTGCCCATGGCACTGCTCGCACAGAGGCACAGAGACTGGGGCTGCTTGCTTGTCTTGTCCCCTCAAACTTCAAATGTAGCTTAGGTGGTCCGTGCCGGGCGCATCCGGCAGCCCTGCTCCGAAAATGCGAACGTCTGCAGATAGCTCGCAGGCAGAAAGAGCTAGCCTGGAAAGCTGTTGCTCAGCCTCATCTGCCCATGGCACTGCTCGCACAGAGGCACAGAGACTGGGGCTGCTTGCTTGTCTTGCCCCCTCAAACTTCAAACGTAGCTTAGGTGGTCCGTGCCGGGCGTCTCAGGCAGCCCTGCTCCGAAAATGCAAACGTCTGCAGATAGCTCGCAGGCAGAAAGAGCTAGCCTGGAAAGCTGTTGCTCAGCCTCATCTGCCCATGGCACTGCTCGCACAGAGGCACAGAGACTGGGGCTGCTTGCTTGTCTTGTCCCCTCAAACTTCAAATGTAGCTTCGGTGGTCCGTGCCGGGCGCATCCGGCAGCCCTGCTCCGAAAATGTGAACGTCTGCAGATAGCTCGCAGGCAGAAAGAGCTAGCCTGGAAAGCTGTTGCTCAGCCTCATCTGCCCATGGCACTGTTCGCACAGAGGCACAGAGACTGGGGCTGCTTGCTTGTCTTGTCCCCTTAAAATTCAAACGTAGCTTACGTGGTCCGTGTCGGGCGCATCCGGCAGCCCTGCTCCGAAAATGCGAACGTCTGCAGATAGCTCGCAGGAAGAAGGAGCTAGCCTGGAAAGCTGTTGCTCAGCCTCATCTGCCCATGGCACTGCTCGCACAGAGGCACAGAGACTGGGGCTTCATGCTTGTCTTGTTCCCTCAATCTTCAAATGTAGCTTAGGTGGTCCGTGCCGGGCGCATCCGGCAGCCCTGCTCCGAAAATGCAAACGTCTGCAGATAGCTCGCAGGCAGAAAGAGCTAGCCTGGAAAGCTGTTGTTCAGCCTCATCTGCCCATGGCACTGCTCGCACAGAGGCACAGAGACTGGGGCTGCTTGCTTGTCTTGTCCCCTCAAACTTCAAATGTAGCTTAGGTGGTCCGTGCCCGGCGCATCCAGCAGCCCTGCTCCGAAAATGCAAACGTCTGCAGATAGCTCGCAGGCAGAAAGAGCTAGCCTGGAAAGCTGTTGCTCAGCCTCATCTGCCCATGGCACTGCTCGCACAGAGGCACAGAGACTGGGGCTGCTTGCTTGTCTTGTCCCCTCAAACTTCAAATGTAGCTTAGGTGGTCCGTGCCGGGCGCATCCGGCAGCCCTGCTCCGAAAATGCGAACGTCTGCAGATAGCTCGCAGGCAGAAAGAGCTAGCCTGGAAAGCTGTTGCTCAGCCTCATCTGCCCATGGCACTGCTCGCACAGAGGCACAGAGACTGGGGCTGCTTGCTTGTCTTGCCCCCTCAAACTTCAAACGTAGCTTAGGTGGTCCGTGCCGGGCGTCTCAGGCAGCCCTGCTCCGAAAATGCAAACGTCTGCAGATAGCTCGCAGGCAGAAAGAGCTAGCCTGGAAAGCTGTTGCTCAGCCTCATCTGCCCATGGCACTGCTCGCACAGAGGCACAGAGACTGGGGCTGCTTGCTTGTCTTGTCCCCTTAAACTTCAAACGTAGCTTAGGTGGTCCGTGCCGGGCGCCTCCGGCAGCCCTGCTCCGAAAATGCAAACGTCTGCAGATAGCTCGCAGGCAGAAAGAGCTAGCCTGGAAAGCTGTTGCTCAGCCTCATCTGCCCATGGCACTGCTCGCACAGAGGCACAGAGACTGGGGCTGCTTGCTTGTCTTGCCCCCTCAAACTTCAAACGTAGCTTAGGTGGTCCGTGCCGGGCGTCTCAGGCAGCCCTGCTCCGAAAATGCAAACGTCTGCAGATAGCTCGCAGGCAGAAAGAGCTAGCCTGGAAAGCTGTTGCTCAGCCTCATCTGCCCATGGCACTGCTCGCACAGAGGCACAGAGACTGGGGCTGCTTGCTTGTCTTGTCCCCTCAAACTTCAAACGTAGCTTAGGTGGTCTGTGCCGGGCACATCCGACAGCCCTGCTCCGAAAATGCAAACGTCTGCAGATAGCTCGCAGGCAGAAAGAGCTAGCCTGGAAAGCTGTTGCTCAGCCTCATCTGCCCATGGCACTGCTCGCACAGAGGCACAGAGACTGGGGCTGCTTCCTTGTCTTGTCCCCTCAAACTTCAAATGTAGCTTAGGTGGTCCGTGCCGGGCGCATCCGGCAGCCCTGCTCCGAAAATGCGAACGTCTGCAGATAGCTCGCAGGAAGAAGGAGCTAGCCTGGAAAGCTGTTGCTCAGCCTCATCTGCCCATGGCACTGCTCGCACAGAGGCACAGAGACTGGGGCTGCATGCTAGTCTTTTTAGCTCAATCTTCAAATGTAGCTTAATTGGTCCGTGCCGGGCGCATCCGGCAGCCCTGCTCCGAAAATGCGAACGTCTGCAGATAGCTCGCAGGCAGAAAGAGCTAGCCTGGAAAGCTGTTGCTCAGCCTCATCTGCCCATGGCACTGCTCGCACAGAGGCACAGAGACTGGGGCTGCTTGCTTGTCTTGCCCCCTCAAACTTCAAACGTAGCTTAGGTGGTCCGTGCCGGGCGCCTCCGGCAGCCCTGCTCCGAAAATGCAAACGTCTGCAGATAGCTCGCAGGCAGAAAGAGCTAGCCTGGAAAGCTGTTGCTCAGCCTCATCTGCCCATGGCACTGCTCGCACAGAGGCACAGAGACTGGGGCTGCTTGCTTGTCTTGTCCCCTCAAACTTCAAACGTAGCTTAGGTGGTCTGTGCCGGGCGTCTCCGACAGCCCTGCTCCGAAAATGCAAACGTCTGCAGATAGCTCGCAGGCAGAAAGAGCTAGCCTGGAAAGCTGTTGCTCAGCCTCATCTGCCCATGGCACTGCTCGCACAGAGGCACAGAGACTGGGGCTGCTTCCTTGTCTTGTCCCCTCAAACTTCAAATGTAGCTTAGGTGGTCCGTGCCGGGCGCATCCGGCAGCCCTGCTCCGAAAATGCAAACGTCTGCAGATAGCTCGCAGGAAGAAGGAGCTAGCCTGGAAAGCTGTTGCTCAGCCTCATCTGCCCATGGCACTGCTCGCACAGAGGCACAGAGACTGGGGCTGCTTGCTTATCTGGTTCCCTCAAACTTCAGATGTAACTTAGGTGATCCGTGCCAGGCGCCTCCGGCAGCCCTGCTCCGAAAATGCAAACGTCTGCAGATAGCTCGCAGGCAGAAAGAGCTAGCCTGGAAAGCTGTTGTTCAGCCTCATCTGCCCATGGCACTGCTCGCACAGAGGCACAGAGACTGGGGCTGCTTGCTTGTCTTGTCCCCTCAAACTTCAAACGTAGCTTAGGTGGTCTGTGCCGGGCGCCTCCGGCAGCCCTGCTCCAAAAATGCCAAAGTCTGCAGATAGCTCGCAGGCAGAAAGAGCTAGCCTGGAAAGCTGTTGCTCAGCCTCATCTGCCCATGGCACTGCTCGCACAGAGGCACAGAGACTGGGGCTGCTTGCTTGTTTTGCCCCCTCAAACTTCAAACGTAGCTTAGGTGGTCCGTGCCGGGCGCCTCCGGCAGCCCAGCTCCGAAAATGCGAACGTCTGCAGATAGCTCGCAGGCAGAAAGAGCTAGCCTGGAAAGCTGTTGCTCAGCCTTATCTGCCCATGGCACTGCTCGCACAGAGGCACAGAGACTGGGGCTGCTTGCTTGTCTTGTCCCCTCAAACTTCAAATGTAGCTTAGGTGGTCCGTGCCGGGAGCATCCGGCAGCCCTGTTCCGAAAATGCGAACGTCTGCAGATAGCTCGCAGGCAGAAAGAGCTAGCCTGGAAAGCTGTTGCTCAGCCTCATCTGCCCATGGCACTGCTCGCACAGAGGCACAGAGACTGGGGCTGCTTGCTTGTCTTGCCCCCTCAAACTTCAAATGTAGCGTAGGTGGTCCGTGCCGGGCGCATCCGGCAGCCCTGCTCCGAAAATGCGAACGTCTGCAGATAGCTCGCAGGCAGAAAGAGCTAGCCTGGAAAGCTGTTGCTCAGCCTCATCTGCCCATGGCACTGCTCGCACAGAGGCACAGAGACTGGGGCTGCTTGCTTGTCTTGCCCCCTCAAACTTCAAACGTAGCTTAGGTGGTCCGTGCCGGGCGCCTCCGGCAGCCCTGCTCCAAAAATGCAAACGTCTGCAGATAGCTCGCAGGCAGAAAGAGCTAGCCTGGAAAGCTGTTGCTCAGCCTCATCTGCCCATGGCACTGCTCGCACAGAGGCACAGAGACTGGGGCTGCTTGCTTGTCTTGTCCCCTCAAACTTCAAACGTAGCTTAGGTGGTCTGTGCCGGGCGTCTCCGACAGCCCTGCTCCGAAAATGCAAACGTCTGCAGATAGCTCGCAGGCAGAAAGAGCTAGCCTGGAAAGCTGTTGCTCAGCCTCATCTGCCCATGGCACTGCTCGCACAGAGGCACAGAGACTGGGGCTGCTTCCTTGTCTTGTCCCCTCAAACTTCAAATGTAGCTTAGGTGGTCCGTGCCGGGCGCATCCGGCAGCCCTGCTCCGAAAATGCAAACGTCTGCAGATAGCTCGCAGGCAGAAAGAGCTAGCCTGGAAAGCTGTTGCTCAGCCTCATCTGCCCATGGCACTGCTCGCACAGAGGCACAGAGACTGGGACTGCATGCTTGTCTTGTTCCCTCAATCTTCAAATGTAGCTTAGGTGGTCCGTGCCGGGCGCCTCCGGCAGCCCTGCTCCGAAAATGCGAACGTCTGCAGATAGCTCGCAGGCAGAAAGAGCTAGCCTGGAAAGCTGTTGCTCAGCCTCATCTGCCCATGGCACTGCTCGCACAGAGGCACAGAGACTGGGGCTGCTTGCTTATCTGGTTCCCTCAAACTTCAGAGGTAACTTAGGTGGTCCGTGCCGGGCGCCTCCGGCAGCCCTGCTCCGAAAATGCAAACGTCTGCAGATAGCTCGCAGGCAGAAAGAGCTAGCCTGGAAAGCTGTTGTTCAGCCTCATCTGCCCATGGCACTGCTCGCACAGAGGCACAGAGACTGGGGCTGCTTGCTTGTCTTGTCCCCTCAAACTTCAAACGTAGCTTAGGTGGTCCGTGCCGGGCGCCTCCGGCAGCCCTGCTCCAAAAATGCGAAAGTCTGCAGATAGCTCGCAGGCAGAAAGAGCTAGCCTGGAAAGCTGTTGCTCAGCCTCATCTGCCCATGGCACTGCTCGCACAGATGCACAGAGACTGGGGCTGCTTGCTTGTTTTGCCCCCTCAAACTTCAAACGTAGCTTAGGTGGTCCGTGCCGGGCGCCTCCGGCAGCCCTGCTCCGAAAATGCGAACGTCTGCAGATAGCTCGCAGGCAGAAAGAGCTAGCCTGGAAAGCTGTTGCTCAGCCTTATCTGCCCATGGCACTGCTCGCACAGAGGCACAGAGACTGGGGCTGCTTGCTTGTCTTGTCCCCTCAAACTTCAAATGTAGCTTAGGTGGTCCGTGCCGGGAGCATCCGGCAGCCCTGTTCCGAAAATGCGAACGTCTGCAGATAGCTCGCAGACAGAAAGAGCTAGCCTGGAAAGCTGTTGCTCAGCCTCATCTGCCCATGGCACTGCTCGCACAGAGGCACAGAGACTGGGGCTGCTTGCTTGTCTTGTCCCCTCAAACTTCAAACGTAGCTTAGGTGGTCTGTGCCGGGCGTCTCCGACAGCCCTGCTCCGAAAATGCAAACGTCTGCAGATAGCTCGCAGGCAGAAAGAGCTAGCCTGGAAAGCTGTTGCTCAGCCTCATCTGCCCATGGCACTGCTCGCACAGAGGCACAGAGACTGGGGCTGCTTGCTTGTCTTGTCCCCTCAAACTTCAAATGTAGCTTAGGTGGTCCGTGCCGGGCGCATCCGGCAGCCCTGCTCCGAAAATGCAAACGTCTGCAGATAGCTCGCAGGAAGAAGGAGCTAGCCTGGAAAGCTGTTGCTCAGCCTCATCTGCCCATGGCACTGCTCGCACAGAGGCACAGAGACTGGGACTGCATGCTTGTCTTGTTCCCTCAATCTTCAAATGTATCTTAGGTGGTCCGTGCCGGGCGCCTCCGGCAGCCCTGCTCCGAAAATGCGAACGTCTGCAGATAGCTCGCAGGCAGAAAGAGCTAGCCTGGAAAGCTGTTGCTCAGCCTCATCTGCCCATGGCACTGCTCGCACAGAGGCACAGAGACTGGGGCTGCTTGCTTATCTGGTTCCCTCAAACTTCAAATGTAACTTAGGTGGTCCGTGCCGGGCGCCTCCGGCAGCCCTGCTCCGAAAATGCAAACGTCTGCAGATAGCTCGCAGGCAGAAAGAGCTAGCCTGGAAAGCTGTTGTTCAGCCTCATCTGCCCATGGCACTGCTCGCACAGAGGCACAGAGACTGGGGCTGCTTGCTTGTCTTGTCCCCTCAAACTTCAAACGTAGCTTAGGTGGTCTGTGCCGGGCGCCTCCGGCAGCCCTGCTCCGAAAATGCGAACGTCTGCAGATAGCTCGCAGACAGAAAGAGCTAGCCTGGAAAGCTGTTGCTCAGCCTCATCTGCCCATGGCACTGCTCGCACAGATGCACAGAGACTGGGGCTGCTTGCTTGTTTTGCCCCCTCAAACTTCAAACGTAGCTTAGGTGGTCCGTGCCGGGCGCCTCCGGCAGCCCTGCTCCGAAAATGCGAACGTCTGCAGATAGCTCGCAGGCAGAAAGAGCTAGCCTGGAAAGCTGTTGCTCAGCCTCATCTGCCCATGGCACTGCTCGCACAGAGGCACAGAGACTGGGGCTGCTTGCTTGTTTTGCCCCCTCAAACTTCAAACGTAGCTTAGGTGGTCCGTGCCGGGCGCCTCCGGCAGCCCTGCTCCGAAAATGCAAACGTCTGCAGATAGCTCGCAGGCAGAAAGAGCTAGCCTGGAAAGCTGTTGCTCAGCCTCATCTGCCCATGGCACTGCTCGCACAGAGGCACAGAGACTGGGGCTGCTTGCTTGTCTTGTCCCCTCAAACTTCAGATGTAGCTTAGGTGGTCCGTGCCGGGCGCCTCCGGCAGCCCTGCTCCGAAAATGCGAACGTCTGCAGATAGCTCACAGGCAGAAAGAGCTAGCCTGGAAAGCTGTTGCTCAGCCTCATCTGCCCATGGCACTGCTCGCACAGAGGCACAGAGACTGGGGCTGCTTGCTTGTCTTGTCCCCTCAATCTTCAAATGTAGCTTAGGTGGTCCGTGCCAGGCGCCTCCGGCAGCCCTGCTCCGAAAATGCGAACGTCTGCAGATAGCTCGCAGGCAGAAAGAGCTAGCCTGGAAAGCTGTTGCTCAGCCTCATCTGCCCATGGCACTGCTCGCACAGAGGCACAGAGACTGGGGCTGCTTGCTTGTCTTGTCTCCTTAAAATTCAAACGTATCTTAGGTGGTCCGTGCCGGTCGCCTCCGGCAGCCCTGCTCCAAAAATGCAAACGTCTGCAGATAGCTCGCAGGCAGAAAGAGCTAGCCTGGAAAGCTGTTGCTCAGCCTCATCTGCCCATGGCACTGCTCGCACAGAGGCACAGAGACTGGGGCTGCTTGCTTGTCTTGTCCCCTCAAACTTCAAATGTAGCTTAGGTGGTCCGTGCCGGGCGCCTCCGGCAGCCCTGCTCCGAAAATGCAAACGTCTGCAGATAGCTCGCAGGCAGAAAGAGCTAGCCTGGAAAGCTGTTGCTCAGCCTCATCTGCCCATGGCACTGCTCGCACAGAGGCACAGAGACTGGGGCTGCTTGCTTGTCTTGTCCCCTCAAACTTCAAATGTAGCTTAGGTGGTCCGTGCCGGGCGCATCCGGCAGCCCTGCTCCGAAAATGTGAACGTCTGCAGATAGCTCGCAGGCAGAAAGAGCTAGCCTGGAAAGCTGTGCTCAGCCTCATCTGCCCATGGCACTGCTCGCACAGATGCACAGAGACTGGGGCTGCTTGCTTGTCTTGTCCCCTTAAAATTCAAACGTAGCTTAGGTGGTCCGTGCCGGGCGCCTCCGGCAGCCCTGCTCCGAAAATGCAAACGTCTGCAGATAGCTCGCAGGCAGAAAGAGCTAGCCTGGAAAGCTGTTGCTCAGCCTCATCTGCCCATGGCACTGCTCGCACAGAGGCACAGAGACTGGGGCTGCTTCCTTGTCTTGTCCCCTCAAACTTCAAATGTAGCTTAGGTGGTCCGTGCCGGGCGCATCCGGCAGCCCTGCTCCGAAAATGCGAACGTCTGCAGATAGCTCGCAGGAAGAAGGAGCTAGCCTGGAAAGCTGTTGCTCAGCCTCATCTGCCCATGGCACTGCTCGCACAGAGGCACAGAGACTGGGGCTGCATGCTTGTCTTGTTCCCTCAATCTTCAAATGTAGCTTAGGTGGTCCGTGCCGGGCGCATCCAGCAGCCCTGCTCCGAAAATGCGAACGTCTGCAGATAGCTCGCAGGCAGAAAGAGCTAGCCTGGAAAGCTGTTGCTCAGCCTCATCTGCCCATGGCACTGTTCGCACAGAGGCACAGAGACTGGGGCTGCTTGCTTGTCTTGTCCCCTTAAAATTCAAACGTAGCTTAGGTGGTCCGTGCCGGGCGCCTCCGGCAGCCCTGCTCCAAAAATGCAAACGTCTGCAGATAGCTCGCAGGCAGAAAGAACTAGCCTGGAAAGCTGTTGCTCAGCCTCATCTGCCCATGGCACTGCTCGCACAGAGGCACAGAGACTGGGGCTGCTTGCTTGTCTTGCCCCCTCAAACTTCAGATGTAACTTAGGTGGTCCGTGCCGGGCGCCTCCGGCAGCCCTGCTCCGAAAATGCAAACGTCTGCAGATAGCTCGCAGGCAGAAAGAGCTAGCCTGGAAAGCTGTTGTTCAGCCTCATCTGCCCATGGCACTGCTCGCACAGAGGCACAGAGACTGGGGCTGCTTGCTTGTCTTGTCCCCTCAAACTTCAAACGTAGCTTAGGTGGTCTGTGCCGGGCGCCTCCGGCAGCCCTGCTCCAAAAATGCCAAAGTCTGCAGATAGCTCGCAGGCAGAAAGAGCTAGCCTGGAAAGCTGTTGCTCAGCCTCATCTGCCCATGGCACTGCTCGCACAGATGCACAGAGACTGGGGCTGCTTGCTTGTTTTGCCCCCTCAAACTTCAAACGTAGCTTAGGTGGTCCGTGCCGGGCGCCTCCGGCAGCCCTGCTCCGAAAATGCGAACGTCTGCAGATAGCTCGCAGGCAGAAAGAGCTAGCCTGGAAAGCTGTTGCTCAGCCTCATCTGCCCATGGCACTGCTCGCACAGAGGCACAGAGACTGGGGCTGCTTGCTTGTCTTGTCCCCTCAATCTTCAAATGTATCTTAGGTGGTCCGTGCCGGGCGCCTCCGGCAGCCCTGCTCCGAAAATGCGAACGTCTGCAGATAGCTCGCAGGCAGAAAGAGCTAGCCTGGAAAGCTGTTGCTCAGCCTCATCTGCCCATGGCACTGCTCGCACAGAGGCACAGAGACTGGGGCTGCTTGCTTGTCTTGTCCCCTTAAAATTCAAACGTAGCTTAGGTGGTCCGTGCCGGGCGCATCCGGCAGCCCTGCTCCGAAAATGCAAACGTCTGCAGATAGCTCGCAGGCAGAAAGAGCTAGCCTGGAAAGCTGTTGCTCAGCCTCATCTGCCCATGGCACTGCTCGCACAGAGGCACAGAGACTGGGGCTGCTTGCTTGTCTTGTCCCCTCAAACTTCAAATGTAGCTTAGGTGGTCCGTGCCGGGAGCATCCGGCAGCCCTGCTCCGAAAATGCGAACGTCTGCAGATAGCTCGCAGGCAGAAAGAGCTAGCCTGGAAAGCTGTTGCTCAGCCTCATCTGCCCATGGCACTGCTCGCACAGAGGCACAGAGACTGGGGCTGCTTGCTTGTTTTGCCCCCTCAAACTTCAAACGTAGCTTAGGTGGTCCGTGCCGGGCGCCTCCGGCAGCCCTGCTCCGAAAATGCGAATGTCTGCAGATAGCTCGCAGGCAGAAAGAGCTAGCCTGGAAAGCTGTTGCTCAGCCTCATCTGCCCATGGCACTGCTCGCACAGAGGCACAGAGACTGGGGCTGCTTGCTTGTCTTGTCCCCTCAATCTTCAAATGTAGCTTAGGTGGTCCGTGCCGGGAGCATCCGGCAGCCCTGCTCCGAAAATGCAAACGTCTGCAGATAGCTCACAGGCAGAAAGAGCTAGCCTGGAAAGCTGTTGCTCAGCCTCATCTGCCCATGGCACTGCTCGCACAGAGGCACAGAGACTGGGGCTGCTTGCTTGTCTTGTCCCCTCAATCTTCAAATGTAGCTTAGGTGGTCCGTGCCAGGCGCCTCCGGCAGCCCTGCTCCGAAAATGCGAACGTCTGCAGATAGCTCGCAGGCAGAAAGAGCTAGCCTGGAAAGCTGTTGCTCAGCCTCATCTGCCCATGGCACTGCTCGCACAGAGGCACAGAGACTGGGGCTGCTTGCTTGTCTTGTCTCCTTAAAATTCAAACGTAGCTTAGGTGGTCCGTGCCGGTCGCCTCCGGCAGCCCTGCTCCGAAAATGCGAACGTCTGCAGATAGCTCGCAGGCAGAAAGAGCTAGCCTGGAAAGCTGTTGCTCAGCCTCATCTGCCCATGGCACTGCTCGCACAGAGGCACAGAGACTGGGGCTGCTTGCTTGTCTTGTCCCCTCAAACTTCAAATGTAGCTTAGGTGGTCCGTGCCGGGCGCATCCGGCAGCCCTGCTCCGAAAATGCGAACGTCTGCAGATAGCTCGCAGGCAGAAAGAGCTAGCCTGGAAAGCTGTTGCTCAGCCTCATCTGCCCATGGCACTGCTCGCACAGAGGCACAGAGACTGGGGCTGCTTGCTTGTCTTGTCCCCTCAAACTTCAAATGTAGCTTAGGTGGTCCGTGCCGGGCGCATCCAGCAGCCCTGCTCCGAAAATGCGAACATCTGCAGATAGCTCGCAGGCAGAAAGAGCTAGCCTGGAAAGCTGTTGCTCAGCCTCATCTGCCCATGGCACTGCTCGCACAGATGCACAGAGACTGGGGCTGCTTGCTTGTCTTGCCCCCTCAAACTTCAAACGTAACTTAGGTGGTCCGTGCCGGGCGCCTCCGGCAGCCCTGCTCCGAAAATGCGAACGTCTGCAGATAGCTCGCAGGCAGAAAGAGCTAGCCTGGAAAGCTGTTGCTCAGCCTCATCTGCCCATGGCACTGCTCGCACAGAGGCACAGAGACTGGGGCTGCTTGCTTGTCTTGTCCCCTTAAAATTCAAACGTAGCTTAGGTGGTCCGTGCCGGGCGCATCGGGCAGCCCTGCTCCGAAAATGCGAACGTCTGCAGATAGCTCGCAGGCAGAAAGAGCTAGCCTGGAAAGCTGTTGCTCAGCCTCATCTGCCCATGGCACTGCTCGCACAGAGGCACAGAGACTGGGGCTGCTTGCTTGTCTTGCCCCCTCAAACTTCAAATGTAGCTTAGGTGGTCCGTGCCGGGAGCATCCGGCAGCCCTGCTCCGAAAATGCAAACGTCTGCAGATAGCTCACAGGCAGAAAGAGCTAGCCTGGAAAGCTGTTGCTCAGCCTCATCTGCCCATGGCACTGCTCGCACAGAGGCACAGAGACTGGGGCTGCTTGCTTGTCTTGTCCCCTCAATCTTCAAATGTAGCTTAGGTGGTCCGTGCCAGGCGCATCCGGCAGCCCTGCTCCGAAAATGCGAACGTCTGCAGATAGCTCGCAGGCAGAAAGAGCTAGCCTGGAAAGCTGTTGCTCAGCCTCATCTGCCCATGGCACTGCTCGCACAGAGGCACAGAGACTGGGGCTGCTTGCTTGTCTTGTCTCCTTAAAATTCAAACGTAGCTTAGGTGGTCCGTGCCGGTCGCCTCCGGCAGCCCTGCTCCGAAAATGCGAACGTCTGCAGATAGCTCGCAGGCAGAAAGAGCTAGCCTGGAAAGCTGTTGCTCAGCCTCATCTGCCCATGGCACTGCTCGCACAGAGGCACAGAGACTGGGGCTGCTTGCTTGTCTTGTCCCCTCAAACTTCAAATGTAGCTTAGGTGGTCCGTGCCGGGCGCATCCGGCAGCCCTGCTCCGAAAATGCGAACGTCTGCAGATAGCTCGCAGGCAGAAAGAGCTAGCCTGGAAAGCTGTTGCTCAGCCTCATCTGCCCATGGCACTGCTCGCACAGATGCACAGAGACTGGGGCTGCTTGCTTGTCTTGCCCCCTCAAACTTCAAACGTAACTTAGGTGGTCCGTGCCGGGCGCCTCCGGCAGCCCTGCTCCGAAAATGCAAACGTCTGCAGATAGCTCACAGGCAGAAAGAGCTAGACTGGAAAGCTCTTGCTCAGCCTCATCTGCCCATGGCACTGCTCGCACAGAGGCACAGAGACTGGGGCTGCTTGCTTGTCTTCTCCCCTCAATCTTCAAATGTAGCTTAGGTGGTCCGTGCCGGGCGCCTCCGGCAGCCCTGCTCCGAAAATGCGAACGTCTGCAGATAGCTCGCAGGCAGAAAGAGCTAGCCTGGAAAGCTGTTGCTCAGCCTCATCTGCCCATGGCACTGCTCGCACAGAGGCACAGAGACTGGGGCTGCTTGCTTGTCTTGTCCCCTTAAAATTCAAACGTAGCTTAGGTGGTCCGTGCCGGGCGCATCGGGCAGCCCTGCTCCGAAAATGCGAACGTCTGCAGATAGCTCGCAGGCAGAAAGAGCTAGCCTGGAAAGCTGTTGCTCAGCCTCATCTGCCCATGGCACTGCTCGCACAGAGGCACAGAGACTGGGGCTGCTTGCTTGTTTTGCCCCCTCAAACTTCAAACGTAGCTTAGGTGGTCTGTGCCGGGCGCCTCCGGCAGCCCATTTCCGAAAATGCAAACGTCTGCAGATAGCTCGCAGGCAGAAAGAGCTAGCCTGGAAAGCTGTTGCTCAGCCTCATCTGCCCATGGCACTGCTCGCACAGAGGCACAGAGACTGGGGCTGCTTGCTTGTCTTGTCCCCTCAAACTTCAAATGTATCTTAGGTGGTCCGTGCCGGGCGCATCCGGCAGCCCTGCTCCGAAAATGCGAACGTCTGCAGATAGCTCACAGGCAGAAAGAGCTAGCCTGGAAAGCTGTTGCTCAGCCTCATCTGCCCATGGCACTGCTCGCACAGAGGCACAGAGACTGGGGCTGCTTGCTTGTCTTGTCCCCTCAATCTTCAAATGTAGCTTAGGTGGTCCGTGCCGGGCGCCTCCGGCAGCCCTGCTCCGAAAATGCGAACGTCTGCAGATAGCTCGCAGGCAGAAATAGCTAGCCTGGAAAGCTGTTGCTCAGCCTCATCTGCCCATGGCACTGCTCGCACAGATGCACAGAGACTGGGGCTGCTTGCTTGTCTTGCCCCCTCAAACTTCAAACGTAGCTTAGGTGGTCCGTGCCGGGCGCCTCCGGCAGCCCTGCTCCGAAAATGCAACCATCTGCAGATAGCTCACAGGCAGAAAGAGCTAGCCTGGAAAGCTGTTGCTCAGCCTCATCTGCCCATGGCACTGCTCGCACAGAGGCACAGAGACTGGGGCTGCTTGCTTGTCTTGTCCCCTCAAACTTCAAATGTAGCTTAGGTGGTCTGTGCCGGGCGCTTCCACCAGCCCTGCTCCGAAAATGCGAACGTCTGCAGATAGCTCGCAGGCAGAAAGAGCTAGCCTGGAAAGCTGTTGCTCAGCCTCATCTGCCCATGGCACTGCTCGCACAGAGGCACAGAGACTGGGGCTGCTTGCTTGTTTTGCCCCCTCAAACTTCAAACGTAGCTTAGGTGGTCCGTGCCGGGCGCCTCCGGCAGCCCTGCTCCGAAAATGCGAACGTCTGCAGATAGCTCGCAGGCAGAAAGAGCTAGCCTGGAAAGCTGTTGCTCAGCCTCATCTGCCCATGGCACTGCTCGCACAGAGGCACAGAGACTGGGGCTGCTTGCTTGTTTTGCCCCCTCTAACGTCAAACGTAGCTTAGGTGGTCTGTGCCGGGCGCATCCGGCAGCCCTGCTCCGAAAATGCAAACGTCTGCAGATAGCTCGCAGGCAGAAAGAGCTAGCCTGGAAAGCTGTTGCTCAGCCTCATCTGCCCATGGCACTGCTCGCACAGAGGCACACAGACTGGGGCTGCTTGCTTGTCTTGTCCCCTCAAACTTCAAATGTAGCTTAGGTGGTCCGTGCCGGGTGCATCCGGCAGCCCTGCTCCGAAAATGCGAACGTCTGCAGATAGCTCACAGGCAGAAAGAGCTAGCCTGGAAAGCTGTTGCTCAGCCTCATCTGCCCATGGCACTGCTCGCACAGAGGCACAGAGACTGGGGCTGCTTGCTTGTCTTGTCCCCTCAATCTTCAAATGTAGCTTAGGTGGTCCGTGCCGGGCGCATCCGGCAGCCCTGCTCCGAAAATGCGAACGTCTGCAGATAGCTCGCAGGCAGAAAGAGCTAGCCTGGAAAGCTGTTGCTCAGCCTCATCTGCCCATGGCACTGCTCGCACAGAGGCACAGAGACTGGGGCTGCTTGCTTGTCTTGTCCCCTCAATCTTCAAATGTAGCTTAGGTGGTCCATGCCGGGCGCCTCCGGCAGCCCTGCTCCGAAAATGCGAACGTCTGCAGATAGCTCACAGGCAGAAAGAGCTAGCCTGGAAAGCTGTTGCTCAGCCTCATCTGCCCATGGCACTGCTCGCACAGAGGCACAGAGACTGGGGCTGCTTGCTTGTCTTGTCCCCTCAAACTTCAAACGTAGCTTAGGTGGTCTGTGCCGGGCGTCTCCGACAGCCCTGCTCCGAAAATGCAAACGTCTGCAGATAGCTCGCAGGCAGAAAGAGCTAGCCTGGAAAGCTGTTGCTCAGCCTCATCTGCCCATGGCACTGCTCGCACAGAGGCACAGAGACTGGGGCTGCTTGCTTGTCTTGTCCCCTCAAACTTCAAATGTAGCTTAGGTGGTCCGTGCCGGGCGCATCCGGCAGCCCTGCTCCGAAAATGCGAACGTCTGCAGATAGCTCGCAGGAAGAAGGAGCTAGCCTGGAAAGCTGTTGCTCAGCCTCATCTGCCCATGGCACTGCTCGCACAGAGACACAGAGACTGGGGCTGCATGCTTGTCTTCTTCCCTCAATCTTCAAATGTAGCTTAGGTGGTCCGTGCCGGGCGCCTCCGGCAGCCCTGCTCCGAAAATGCGAACGTCTGCAGATAGCTCGCAGGCAGAAAGAGCTAGCCTGGAAAGCTGTTGCTCAGCCTCATCTGCCCATGGCACTGCTCGCACAGAGGCACAGAGACTGGGGCTGCTTGCTTGTCTTGTCCCCTTAAAATTCAAACGTAGCTTAGGTGGTCCGTGCCGGGCGCCTCCGGCAGCCCTGCTCCGAAAATGCAAACGTCTGCAGATAGCTCGCAGGCAGAAAGAGCTAGCCTGGAAAGCTGTTGCTCAGCCTCATCTGCCCATGGCACTGCTCGCACAGAGGCACAGAGACTGGGGCTGCTTGCTTGTCTTGTCCCCTCAAACTTCAAATGTAGCTTAGGTGGTCCGTGCCGGGCGCATCCGGCAGCCCTGCTCCGAAAATGTGAACGTCTGCAGATAGCTCGCAGGCAGAAAGAGCTAGCCTGGAAAGCTGTTGCTCAGCCTCATCTGCCCATGGCACTGCTCGCACAGATGCACAGAGACTGGGGCTGCTTGCTTGTCTTGTCCCCTTAAAATTCAAACGTAGCTTAGGTGGTCCGTGCCGGGCGCCTCCGGCAGCCCTGCTCCGAAAATGCAAACGTCTGCAGATAGCTCGCAGGCAGAAAGAGCTAGCCTGGAAAGCTGTTGCTCAGCCTCATCTGCCCATGGCACTGCTCGCAGAGAGGCACAGAGACTGGGGCTGCTTCCTTGTCTTGTCCCCTCAAACTTCAAATGTAGCTTAGGTGGTCCGTGCCGGGCGCATCCGGCAGCCCTGCTCCGAAAATGCGAACGTCTGCAGATAGCTCGCAGGAAGAAGGAGCTAGCCTGGAAAGCTGTTGCTCAGCCTCATCTGCCCATGGCACTGCTCGCACAGAGGCACAGAGACTGGGGCTGCATGCTTGTCTTGTTCCCTCAATCTTCAAATGTAGCTTAGGTGGTCCGTGCCGGGCGCATCCGGCAGCCCTGCTCCGAAAATGCGAACGTCTGCAGATAGCTCGCAGGCAGAAAGAGCTAGCCTGGAAAGCTGTTGCTCAGCCTCATCTGCCCATGGCACTGTTCGCACAGAGGCACAGAGACTGGGGCTGCTTGCTTGTCTGGTTCCCTCAAACTTCAGATGTAACTTAGGTGGTCCGTGCCGGGCGCATCCGGCAGCCCTGCTCCGAAAATGCAAACGTCTGCAGATAGCTCGCAGGCAGAAAGAGCTAGCCTGGAAAGCTGTTGCTCAGCCTCATCTGCCCATGGCACTGCTCGCACAGAGGCACAGAGACTGGGGCTGCTTGCTTGTCTTGTCCCCTCAAACTTCAAATGTAGCTTAGGTGGTCCGTGCCGGGAGCATCCGGCAGCCCTGCTCCGAAAATGCGAACGTCTGCAGATAGCTCGCAGGCAGAAAGAGCTAGCCTGGAAAGCTGTTGCTCAGCCTCATCTGCCCATGGCACTGCTCGCACAGATGCACAGAGACTGGGGCTGCTTGCTTGTTTTGCCCCCTCAAACTTCAAACGTAGCTTAGGTGGTCCGTGCCGGGCGCCTTCGGCAGCCCTGCTCCGAAAATGCGAACGTCTGCAGATAGCTCGCAGGCAGAAAGAGCTAGCCTGGAAAGCTGTTGCTCAGCCTCATCTGCCCATGGCACTGCTCGCACAGAGGCACAGAGACTGGGGCTGCTTGCTTGTCTTGTCCCCTCAAACTTCAAATGTAGCTTAGGTGGTCCGTGCCGGGCGCATCCGGCAGCCCTGCTCCGAAAATGCGAACGTCTGCAGATAGCTCACAGGCAGAAAGAGCTAGCCTGGAAAGCTGTTGCTCAGCCTCATCTGCCCATGGCACTGCTCGCACAGAGGCACAGAGACTGGGGCTGCTTGCTTGTCTTGTCCCCTCAATCTTCAAATGTAGCTTAGGTGGTCCGTGCCAGGCGCCTCCGGCAGCCCTGCTCCGAAAATGCGAACGTCTGCAGATAGCTCGCAGGCAGAAAGAGCTAGCCTGGAAAGCTGTTGCTCAGCCTCATCTGCCCATGGCACTGCTCGCACAGAGGCACAGAGACTGGGGCTGCTTGCTTGTCTTGTCTCCTTAAAATTCAAACGTAGCTTAGGTGGTCCGTGCCGGTAGCCTCCGGCAGCCCTGCTCCGAAAATGCGAACGTCTGCAGATAGCTCGCAGGCAGAAAGAGCTAGCCTGGAAAGCTGTTGCTCAGCCTCATCTGCCCATGGCACTGCTCGCACAGAGGCACAGAGACTGGGGCTGCTTGCTTGTCTTGTCCCCTCAAACTTCAAACGTAGCTTAGGTGGTCCGTGCCGGGCGCATCCGGCAGCCCTGCTCCGAAAATGCGAACGTCTGCAGATAGCTCGCAGGCAGAAAGAGCTAGCCTGGAAAGCTGTTGCTCAGCCTCATCTGCCCATGGCACTGCTCGCACAGAGGCACAGAGACTGGGGCTGCTTGCTTGTCTTGTCCCCTCAAACTTCAAATGTAGCTTAGGTGGTCCGTGCCAGGCGCATCCAGCAGCCCTGCTCCGAAAATGCGAACATCTGCAGATAGCTCGCAGGCAGAAAGAGCTAGCCTGGAAAGCTGTTGCTCAGCCTCATCTGCCCATGGCACTGCTCGCACAGATGCACAGAGACTGGGGCTGCTTGCTTGTCTTGCCCCCTCAAACTTCAAACGTAACTTAGGTGGTCCGTGCCGGGCGCCTCCGGCAGCCCTGCTCCGAAAATGCAAACGTCTGCAGATAGCTCACAGGCAGAAAGAGCTAGCCTGGAAAGCTGTTGCTCAGCCTCATCTGCCCATGGCACTGCTCGCACAGAGGCACAGAGACTGGGGCTGCTTGCTTGTCTTGTCCCCTCAATCTTCAAATGTAGCTTAGGTGGTCCGTGCCGGGCGCATCCGGCAGCCCTGCTCCGAAAATGCGAACGTCTGCAGATAGCTCGCAGGCAGAAAGAGCTAGCCTGGAAAGCTGTTGCTCAGCCTCATCTGCCCATGGCACTGCTCGCACAGAGGCACAGAGACTGGGGCTGCTTGCTTGTCTTGTCCCCTCAATCTTCAAATGCAGCTTAGGTGGTCCGTGCCGGGCGCATCCGGCAGCCCTGCTCCGAAAATGCGAACGTCTGCAGATAGCTCGCAGGCAGAAAGAGCTAGCCTGGAAAGCTGTTGCTCAGCCTCATCTGCCCATGGCACTGCTCGCACAGAGGCACAGAGACTGGGGCTGCTTGCTTGTCTTGTCCCCTTAAAATTCAAACGTAGCTTAGGTGGTCCGTGCCGGGCGCATCCGGCAGCCCTGCTCCGAAAATGCGAACGTCTGCAGATAGCTCGCAGGCAGAAAGAGCTAGCCTGAAAAGCTGTTGCTCAGCCTCATCTGCCCATGGCACTGCTCGCACAGAGGCACAGAGACTGGGGCTGCTTGCTTGTTTTGCCCCCTCAAACTTCAAACGTAGCTTAGGTGGTCTGTGCCGGGCGCCTTCGGCAGCCCTGCTCCGAAAATGCAAACGTCTGCAGATAGCTCACAGGCAGAAAGAGCTAGCCTGGAAAGCTGTTGCTCAGCCTCATCTGCCCATGGCACTGCTCGCACAGAGGCACAGAGACTGGGGCTGCTTGCTTGTCTTGTCCCCTCAAACTTCAAATGTAGCTTAGGTGGTCCGTGCCGGGCGCATCCGGCAGCCCTGCTCCGAAAATGCGAACGTCTGCAGATAGCTCACAGGCAGAAAGAGCTAGCCTGGAAAGCTGTTGCTCAGCCTCATCTGCCCATGGCACTGCTCGCACAGAGGCACAGAGACTGGGGCTGCTTGCTTGTCTTGTCCCCTCAATCTTCAAATGTAGCTTAGGTGGTCCGTGCCGGTCGCCTCCGGCAGCCCTGCTCCGAAAATGCGAACGTCTGCAGATAGCTCGCAGGCAGAAAGAGCTAGCCTGGAAAGCTGTTGCTCAGCCTCATCTGCCCATGGCACTGCTCGCACAGATGCACAGAGACTGGGGCTGCTTGCTTGTCTTGCCCCCTCAAACTTCAAACGTAGCTTAGGTGGTCCGTGCCGGGCGCCTCCGGCAGCCCTGCTCCGAAAATGCAAACGTCTGCAGATAGCTCGCAGGCAGAAAGAGCTAGCCTGGAAAGCTGTTGCTCAGCCTCATCTGCCCATGGCACTGCTCGCACAGAGGCACAGAGACTGGAGCTGCTTGCTTGTCTTGTCCCCTCAAACTTCAAATGTAGCTTAGGTGGTCTGTACCGGGCGCATCCGGCAGCCCTGCTCCGAAAATGCGAACGTCTGCAGATAGCTCGCAGGCAGAAAGAGCTAGCCTGGAAAGCTGTTGCTCAGCCTCATCTGCCCATGGCACTGCTCGCACAGAGGCACAGAGACTGGGGCTGCTTGCTTGTTTTGCCCCCTCAAACTTCAAACGTAGCTTAGGTGGTCCGTGCCGGGCGCCTCCGGCAGCCCTGCTCCGAAAATGCGAACGTCTGCAGATAGCACGCAGGCAGAAAGAGCTAGCCTGGAAAGCTGTTGCTCAGCCTCATCTGCCCATGGCACTGCTCGCACAGATGCACAGAGACTGGGGCTGCTTGCTTGTTTTGCCCCCTCAAACTTCAAACGTAGCTTAGGTGGTCTGTGCCGGGCGCCTTCGGCAGCCCAGCTCCGAAAATGCAAACGTCTGCAGATAGCTCGCAGGCAGAAAGAGCTAGCCTGGAAAGCTGTTGCTCAGCCTCATCTGCCCATGGCACTGCTCGCACAGAGGCACAGAGACTGGGGCTGCTTGCTTGTCTTGTCCCCTCAAACTTCAAATGTAGCTTAGGTGGTCCGTGCCGGGCGCATCCGGCAGCCCTGCTCCGAAAATGCGAACGTCTGCAGATAGCTCGCAGGCAGAAAGAGCTAGCCTGGAAAGCTGTTGCTCAGCCTCATCTGCCCATGGCACTGCTCGCACAGAGGCACAGAGACTGGGGCTGCTTGCTTGTCTTGTCCCCTCAAACTTCAAATGTAGCTTCGGTGGTCCGTGCCGGGCGCATCCAGCAGCCCTGCTCCGAAAATGCGAACGTCTGCAGATAGCTCGCAGGCAGAAAGAGCTAGCCTGGAAAGCTGTTGCTCAGCCTCATCTGCCCATGGCACTGCTCGCACAGATGCACAGAGACTGGGGCTGCTTGCTTGTCTTGCCCCCTCAAACTTCAAACGTAACTTAGGTGGTCCGTGCCGGGCGCCTCCGGCAGCCCTGCTCCGAAAATGCAAACGTCTGCAGATAGCTCACAGGCAGAAAGAGCTAGCCTGGAAAGCTGTTGCTCAGCCTCATCTGCCCATGGCACTGCTCGCACAGAGGCACAGAGACTGGGGCTGCTTGCTTGTCTTGTCCCCTCAATCTTCAAATGTAGCTTAGGTGGTCCGTGCCGGGCGCATCCGGCAGCCCTGCTCCGAAAATGCGAACGTCTGCAGATAGCTCGCAGGCAGAAAGAGCTAGCCTGAAAAGCTGTTGCTCAGCCTCATCTGCCCATGGCACTGCTCGCACAGAGGCACAGAGACTGGGGCTGCTTGCTTGTTTTGCCCCCTCAAACTTCAAACGTAGCTTAGGTGGTCTGTGCCGGGCGCCTTCGGCAGCCCAGCTCCGAAAATGCAAACGTCTGCAGATAGCTCGCAGGCAGAAAGAGCTAGCCTGGAAAGCTGTTGCTCAGCCTCATCTGCCCATGGCACTGCTCGCACAGAGGCACAGAGACTGGGGCTGCTTGCTTGTCTTGTCCCCTCAAACTTCAAATGTAGCTTAGGTGGTCCGTGCCGGGCGCATCCGGCAGCCCTGCTCCGAAAATGCGAACGTCTGCAGATAGCTCGCAGGCAGAAAGAGCTAGCCTGGAAAGCTGTTGCTCAGCCTCATCTGCCCATGGCACTGCTCGCACAGAGGCACAGAGACTGGGGCTGCTTGCTTGTCTTGTCCCCTCAAACTTCAAATGTAGCTTAGGTGGTCCGTGCCGGGCGCATCCAGCAGCCATGCTCCGAAAATGCGAACATCTGCAGATAGCTCGCAGGCAGAAAGAGCTAGCCTGGAAAGCTGTTGCTCAGCCTCATCTGCCCATGGCACTGCTCGCACAGATGCACAGAGACTGGGGCTGCTTGCTTGTCTTGCCCCCTCAAACTTCAAACGTAACTTAGGTGGTCCGTGCCGGGCGCCTCCGGCAGCCCTGCTCCGAAAATGCAAACGTCTGCAGATAGCTCACAGGCAGAAAGAGCTAGCCTGGAAAGCTGTTGCTCAGCCTCATCTGCCCATGGCACTGCTCGCACAGAGGCACAGAGACTGGGGCTGCTTGCTTGTCTTGTCCCCTTAAAATTCAAACGTAGCTTAGGTGGTCCGTGCCGGGCGCATCCGGCAGCCCTGCTCCGAAAATGCGAACGTCTGCAGATAGCTCGCAGGCAGAAAGAGCTAGCCTGAAAAGCTGTTGCTCAGCCTCATCTGCCCATGGCACTGCTCGCACAGAGGCACAGAGACTGGGGCTGCTTGCTTGTTTTGCCCCCTCAAACTTCAAACGTAGCTTAGGTGGTCTGTGCCGGGCGCCTTCGGCAGCCCTGCTCCGAAAATGCAAACGTCTGCAGATAGCTCGCAGGCAGAAAGAGCTAGCCTGGAAAGCTGTTGCTCAGCCTCATCTGCCCATGGCACTGCTCGCACAGAGGCACAGAGACTGGGGCTGCTTGCTTGTCTTGTCCCCTCAAACTTCAAATGTAGCTTAGGTGGTCCGTGCCGGGCGCATCCGGCAGCCCTGCTCCGAAAATGCGAACGTCTGCAGATAGCTCACAGGCAGAAAGAGCTAGCCTGGAAAGCTGTTGCTCAGCCTCATCTGCCCATGGCACTGCTCGCACAGAGGCACAGAGACTGGGGCTGCTTGCTTGTCTTGTCCCCTCAAACTTCAAATGTAGCTTAGGTGGTCCGTGCCGGTCGCCTCCGGCAGCCCTGCTCCGAAAATGCGAACGTCTGCAGATAGCTCGCAGGCAGAAAGAGCTAGCCTGGAAAGCTGTTACTCAGCCTCATCTGCCCATGGCACTTCTCGCACAGAGGCACAGAGACTGGGGCTGCTTGCTTGTCTTGTCCCCTCAAACTTCAAATGTAGCTTAGGTGGTCCGTGCCGGGCGCATCCGGCAGCCCTGCTCCGAAAATGCGAACGTCTGCAGATAGCTCACAGGCAGAAAGAGCTAGCCTGGAAAGCTGTTGCTCAGCCTCATCTGCCCATGGCACTGCTCGCACAGAGGCACAGAGACTGGGGCTGCTTGCTTGTCTTGTCCCCTCAATCTTCAAATGTAGCTTAGGTGGTCCGTGCCGGGCGCATCCAGCAGCCCTGCTCCGAAAATGCGAACGTCTGCAGAGAGCTCGCAGGCAGAAAGAGCTAGCCTGGAAAGCTGTTGCTCAGCCTCATCTGCCCATGGCACTGCTCGCACAGATGCACAGAGACTGGGTCTGCTTGCTTGTCTTGCCCCCTCAAACTTCAAACGTAGCTTAGGTGGTCCGTGCCGGGCCCCTCCGGCAGCCCTGCTCCGAAAATGCGAACGTCTGCAGATAGCTCGCAGGCAGAAAGAGCTAGCCTGGAAAGCTGTTGCTCAGCCTCATCTGCCCATGGCACTGCTCGCACAGATGCACAGAGACTGGGGCTGCTTGCTTCTTTTGCCCCCTCAAACTTCAAACGTAGCTTAGGTGGTCTGTGCCGGGTGCCTTCGGCAGCCCTGCTCCGAAAATGCAAACGTCTGCAGATAGCTCGCAGGCAGAAAGAGCTAGCCTGGAAAGCTGTTGCTCAGCCTCATCTGCCCATGGCACTGCTCGCACAGAGGCACAGAGACTGGGGCTGCTTGCTTGTCTTGTCCCCTCAAACTTCAAATGTAGCTTAGGTGGTCCGTGCCGGGCGCATCCGGCAGCCCTGCTCCAAAAATGCGAACGTCTGCAGATAGCTCGCAGGCAGAAAGAGCTAGCCTGGAAAGCTGTTGCTCAGCCTCATCTGCCCATGGCACTGCTCGCACAGAGGCACAGAGACTGGGGCTGCTTGCTTGTCTTGTCCCCTCAAACTTCAAATGTAGCTTAGGTGGTCCGTGCCGGGCGCATCCGGCAGCCCTGCTCCGAAAATGCGAACGTCTGCAGATAGCTCGCAGGCAGAAAGAGCTAGCCTGGAAAGCTGTTGCTCAGCCTCATCTGCCCATGGCACTGCTCGCACAGAGGCACAGAGACTGGGGCTGCTTGCTTGTCTTGTCCCCTCAAACTTCAAACATAGCTTAGGTGGTCCGTGCCGGGCGCCTCCGGCAGCCCTGCTCCGAAAATGCAAACGTCTGCAGATAGCTCGCAGGCAGAAAGAGCTAGCCTGGAAAGCTGTTGCTCAGCCTCATCTGCCCATGGCACTGCTCGCACAGAGGCACAGAGACTGGGGCTGCTTGCTTGTCTTGTCCCCTCAAACTTCAAATGTAGCTTCGGTGGTCCGTGCCGGGCGCATCCGGCAGCCCTGCTCCGAAAATGTGAACGTCTGCAGATAGCTCGCAGGCAGAAAGAGCTAGCCTGGAAAGCTGTTGCTCAGCCTCATCTGCCCATGGCACTGCTCGCACAGAGGCACAGAGACTGGGGCTGCTTGCTTGTCTTGTCCCCTTAAAATTCAAACGTAGCTTAGGTGGTCCGTGCCGGGCGCCTCCGGCAGCCCTGCTCCGAAAATGCAAACGTCTGCAGATAGCTCGCAGGCAGAAAGAGCTAGCCTGGAAAGCTGTTGCTCAGCCTCATCTGCCCATGGCACTGCTCGCACAGAGGCACAGAGACTGGGGCTGCTTCCTTGTCTTCTCCCCTCAAACTTCAAACGTAGCTTAGGTGGTCCGTGCCGGGCGCATCCGGCAGCCCTGCTCCGAAAATGCGAACGTCTGCAGATAGCTCGCAGGAATAAGGAGCTAGCCTGGAAAGCTGTTGCTCAGCCTCATCTGCCCATGGCACTGCTCGCACAGAGGCACAGAGACTGGGGCTGCATGCTTGTCTTGTTCCCTCAATCTTCAAATGTAGCTTAGGTGGTCCGTGCCGGGCGCATCCGGCAGCCCTGCTCCGAAAATGCGAACGTCTGCAGATAGCTCGCAGGCAGAAAGAGCTAGCCTGGAAAGCTGTTGCTCAGCCTCATCTGCCCATGGCACTGTTCGCACAGAGGCACAGAGACTGGGGCTGCTTGCTTGTCTTGTCCCCTTAAAATTCAAACGTACCTTAAGTGGTCCGTGCCGGGCGCCTCCGGCAGCCCTGCTCCAAAAATGCAAACGTCTGCAGATAGCTCGCAGGCAGAAAGAGCTAGCCTGGAAAGCTGTTGCTCAGCCTCATCTGCCCATGGCACTGCTCGCACAGAGGCACAGAGACTGGGGCTGCTTGCTTGTCTGGTTCCCTCAAACTTCAGATGTAACTTAGGTGGTCCGTGCCGGGCGCCTCCGGCAGCCCTGCTCCGAAAATGCAAACGTCTGCAGATAGCTCGCAGGCAGAAAGAGCTAGCCTGGAAAGCTGTTGTTCAGCCTCATCTGCCCATGGCACTGCTCGCACAGAGGCACAGAGACTGGGGCTGCTTGCTTGTCTTGTCCCCTCAATCTTCAAACGTAGCTTAGGTGGTCTGTGCCGGGCGCCTCCGGCAGCCCTGCTCCAAAAATGCGAAAGTCTGCAGATAGCTCGCAGGCAGAAAGAGCTAGCCTGGAAAGCTGTTGCTCAGCCTCATCTGCCCATGGCACTGCTCGCACAGATGCACAGAGGCTGGGGCTGCTTGCTTGTTTTGCCCCCTCAAACTTCAAACGTAGCTTAGGTGGTCCGTGCCGGGCGCATCCGGCAGCCCTGCTCCGAAAATGCGAACGTCTGCAGATAGCTCGCAGGCAGAAAGAGCTAGCCTGGAAAGCTGTTGCTCAGCCTCATCTGCCCATGGCACTGCTCGCACAGAGGCACAGAGACTGGGGCTGCTTGCTTGTCTTGTCCCCTCAATCTTCAAATGTAGCTTAGGTGGTCCGTGCCGGGCGCATCCGGCAGCCCTGCTCCGAAAATGCGAACGTCTGCAGATAGCTCGCAGGCAGAAAGAGCTAGCCTGGAAAGCTGTTGCTCAGCCTCATCTGCCCATGGCACTGCTCGCACAGAGGCACAGAGACTGGGGCTGCTTGCTTGTCTTGTCCCCTCAAACTTCAAATGTATCTTAGGTGGTCCGTGCCGGGCGCCTCCGGCAGCCCTGCTCCGAAAATGCAAACGTCTGCAGATAGCTCGCAGGCAGAAAGAGCTAGCCTGGAAAGCTGTTGCTCAGCCTCATCTGCCCATGGCACTGCTCGCACAGAGGCACAGAGACTGGGGCTGCTTGCTTGTCTTGTCCCCTCAAACTTCAAATGTAGCTTCGGTGGTCCGTGCCGGGCGCATCCGGCAGCCCTGCTCCGAAAATGTGAACGTCTGCAGATAGCTCGCAGGCAGAAAGAGCTAGCCTGGAAAGCTGTTGCTCAGCCTCATCTGCCCATGGCACTGCTCGCACAGAGGCACAGAGACTGGGGCTGCTTGCTTGTCTTGTCCCCTCAAACTTCAAATGTAGCTTAGGTGGTCCGTGCCGGGCGCATCCGGCAGCCCTGCTCCGAAAATGCGAACGTCTGCAGAGAGCTCGCAGGCAGAAAGAGCTAGCCTGGAAAGCTGTTGCTCAGCCTCATCTGCCCATGGCACTGCTCGCACAGAGGCACAGAGACTGGGGCTGCTTGCTTGTCTTGTCCCCTCAAACTTCAAACATAGCTTAGGTGGTCCGTGCCGGGCGCCTCCGGCAGCCCTGCTCCGAAAATGCAAACGTCTGCAGATAGCTCGCAGGCAGAAAGAGCTAGCCTGGAAAGCTGTTGCTCAGCCTCATCTGCCCATGGCACTGCTCGCACAGAGGCACAGAGACTGGGGCTGCTTGCTTGTCTTGTCCCCTCAAACTTCAAATGTAGCTTCGGTGGTCCGTGCCGGGCGCATCCGGCAGCCCTGCTCCGAAAATGCGAACGTCTGCAGATAGCTCGCAGGCAGAAAGAGCTAGCCTGGAAAGCTGTTGCTCAGCCTCATCTGCCCATGGCACTGCTCGCACAGAGGCACAGAGACTGGGGCTGCTTGCTTGTCTTGTCCCCTCAAACTTCAAATGTAGCTTAGGTGGTCCGTGCCGGGCGCATCCGGCAGCCCTGCTCCGAAAATGCGAACGTCTGCAGATAGCTCGCAGGCAGAAAGAGCTAGCCTGGAAAGCTGTTGCTCAGCCTCATCTGCCCATGGCACTGCTCGCACAGAGGCACAGAGACTGGGGCTGCTTGCTTGTCTTGTCCCCTCAATCTTCAAATGTATCTTAGGTGGTCCGTGCCGGGCGCATCCAGCAGCCCTGCTCCGAAAATGCGAACGTCTGCAGATAGCTCGCAGGCAGAAAGAGCTAGCCTGGAAAGCTGTTGCTCAGCCTCATCTGCCCATGGCACTGCTCGCACAGAGGCACAGAGACTGGGGCTGCTTGCTTGTCTTGTCCCCTCAAACTTCAAACGTAGCTTAGGTGGTCCGTGCCGGGCGCCTCCGGCAGCCCTGCTCCGAAAATGCAAACGTCTGCAGATAGCTCGCAGGCAGAAAGAGCTAGCCTGGAAAGCTGTTGCTCAGCCTCATCTGCCCATGGCACTGCTCGCACAGAGGCACAGAGACTGGGGCTGCTTGCTTGTCTTGTCCCCTCAAACTTCAAATGTAGCTTCGGTGGTCCGTGCCGGGCGCATCCGGCAGCCCTGCTCCGAAAATGTGAACGTCTGCAGATAGCTCGCAGGCAGAAAGAGCTAGCCTGGAAAGCTGTTGCTCAGCCTCATCTGCCCATGGCACTGCTCGCACAGATGCACAGAGACTGGGGCTGCTTGCTTGTCTTGTCCCCTTAAAATTCAAACATAGCTTAGGTGGTCCGTGCCGGGCGCCTCCGGCAGCCCTGCTCCGAAAATGCGAACGTCTGCAGATAGCTCGCAGGCAGAAAGAGCTAGCCTGGAAAGCTGTTGCTCAGCCTCATCTGCCCATGGCACTGCTCGCACAGAGGCACAGAGACTGGGGCTGCTTCCTTGTCTTCTCCCCTCAAACTTCAAATGTAGCTTAGGTGGTCCGTGCCGGGCGCATCCGGCAGCCCTGCTCCGAAAATGCGAACGTCTGCAGATAGCTCGCAGGAATAAGGAGCTAGCCTGGAAAGCTGTTGCTCAGCCTCATCTGCCCATGGCACTGCTCGCACAGAGGCACAGAGACTGGGGCTGCATGCTTGTCTTGTTCCCTCAATCTTCAAATGTAGCTTAGGTGGTCCGTGCCGGGCGCATCCGGCAGCCCTGCTCCGAAAATGCGAACGTCTGCAGATAGCTCGCAGGCAGAAAGAGCTAGCCTGGAAAGCTGTTGCTCAGCCTCATCTGCCCATGGCACTGCTCGCACAGAGGCACAGAGACTGGGGCTGCTTGCTTGTCTTGTCCCCTTAAAATTCAAACGTAGCTTAAGTGGTCCGTGCCGGGCGCCTCCGGCAGCCCTGCTCCAAAAATGCAAACGTCTGCAGATAGCTCGCAGGCAGAAAGAGCTAGCCTGGAAAGCTGTTGCTCAGCCTCATCTGCCCATGGCACTGCTCGCACAGAGGCACAGAGACTGGGGCTGCTTGCTTGTCTGGTCCCCTCAAACTTCAGATGTAACTTAGGTTGTCCGTGCCGGGCGCCTCCGGCAGCCCTGCTCCGAAAATGCAAACGTCTGCAGATAGCTCGCAGGCAGAAAGAGCTAGCCTGGAAAGCTGTTGTTCAGCCTCATCTGCCCATGGCACTGCTCGCACAGAGGCACAGAGACTGGGGCTGCTTGCTTGTCTTGTCCCCTCAAACTTCAAACGTAGCTTAGGTGGTCTGTGCCGGGCGCCTCCGGCAGCCCTGCTCCAAAAATGCGAAAGTCTGCAGATAGCTCGCAGGCAGAAAGAGCTAGCCTGGAAAGCTGTTGCTCAGCCTCATCTGCCCATGGCACTGCTCGCACAGAGGCACAGAGACTGGGGCTGCTTGCTTGTTTTGCCCCCTCAAACTTCAAACGTAGCTTAGGTGGTCCGTGCCGGGCGCCTCCGGCAGCCCTGCTCCGAAAATGCGAACGTCTGCAGATAGCTCGCAGGCAGAAAGAGCTAGCCTGGAAAGCTGTTGTTCAGCCTCATCTGCCCATGGCACTGCTCGCACAGAGGCACAGAGACTGGGGCTGCTTGCTTGTCTTGTCCCCTCAATCTTCAAATGTATCTTAGGTGGTCCGTGCCGGGCGCCTCCGGCAGCCCTGCTCCGAAAATGCGAACGTCTGCAGATAGCTCGCAGCCAGAAAGAGCTAGCCTGGAAAGCTGTTGCTCAGCCTCATCTGCCCATGGCACTGCTCGCACAGAGGCACAGAGACTGGGGCTGCTTGCTTGTCTTGTCCCCTTAAAATTCAAACGTAGCTTAGGTGGTCCGTGCCGGGCGCCTCCGGCAGCCCTGCTCCGAAAATGCAAACGTCTGCAGATAGCTCGCAGGCAGAAAGAGCTAGCCTGGAAAGCTGTTGCTCAGCCTCATCTGCCCATGGCACTGCTCGCACAGAGGCACAGAGACTGGGGCTGCTTGCTTGTCTTGTCCCCTCAAACTTCAAATGTAGCTTCGGTGGTCCGTGTCGGGCGCATCCGGCAGCCCTGCTCCGAAAATGTGAACGTCTGCAGATAGCTCGCAGGCAGAAAGAGCTAGCCTGGAAAGCTGTTGCTCAGCCTCATCTGCCCATGGCACTGCTCGCACAGAGGCACAGAGACTGGGGCTGCTTGCTTGTCTTGTCCCCTTAAAATTCAAACGTAGCTTAGGTGGTCCGTGCCGGGCGCCTCCGGCAGCCCTGCTCCGAAAATGCAAACGTCTGCAGATAGCTCGCAGGCAGAAAGAGCTAGCCTGGAAAGCTGTTGCTCAGCCTCATCTGCCCATGGCACTGCTCGCACAGAGGCACAGAGACTGGGGCTGCTTCCTTGTCTTCTCCCCTCAAACTTCAAATGTAGCTTAGGTGGTCCGTGCCGGGCGCATCCGGCAGCCCTGCTCCGAAAATGCAAACGTCTGCAGATAGCTCGCAGGAATAAGGAGCTAGCCTGGAAAGCTGTTGCTCAGCCTCATCTGCCCATGGCACTGCTCGCACAGAGGCACAGAGACTGGGGCTGCATGCTTGTCTTGTTCCCTCAATCTTCAAATGTAGCTTAGGTGGTCCGTGCCGGGCGCATCCGGCAGCCCTGCTCCGAAAATGCGAACGTCTGCAGATAGCTCGCAGGCAGAAAGAGCTAGCCTGGAAAGCTGTTGCTCAGCCTCATCTGCCCATGGCACTGTTCGCACAGAGGCACAGAGACTGGGGCTGCTTGCTTGTCTTGTCCCCTTAAAATTCAAACGTAGCTTAAGTGGTCCGTGCCGGGCGCCTCCGGCAGCCCTGCTCCAAAAATGCAAACGTCTGCAGATAGCTCGCAGGCAGAAAGAGCTAGCCTGGAAAGCTGTTGCTCAGCCTCATCTGCCCATGGCACTGCTCGCACAGAGGCACAGAGACTGGGGCTGCTTGCTTGTCTGGTTCCCTCAAACTTCAGATGTAACTTAGGTGGTCCGTGCCGGGCGCCTCCGGCAGCCCTGCTCCGAAAATGCAAACGTCTGCAGATAGCTCGCAGGCAGAAAGAGCTAGCCTGAAAAGCTGTTGCTCAGCCTCATCTGCCCATGGCACTGCTCGCACAGATGCACAGAGACTGGGGCTGCTTGCTTGTTTTGCCCCCTCAAACTTCAAACGTAGCTTAGGTGGTCCGTGCCGGGCGCCTTCGGCAGCCCTGCTCCGAAAATGCGAACGTCTGCAGATAGCTCGCAGGCAGAAAGAGCTAGCCTGGAAAGCTGTTGCTCAGCCTCATCTGCCCATGGCACTGCTCGCACAGAGGCACAGAGACTGGGGCTGCTTGCTTGTCTTGTCCCCTCAAACTTCAAACGTAGCTTAGGTGGTCCGTGCCGGGCGCATCCGGCAGCCCTGCTCCGAAAATGCGAACGTCTGCAGATAGCTCACAGGCAGAAAGAGCTAGCCTGGAAAGCTGTTGCTCAGCCTCATCTGCCCATGGCACTGCTCGCACAGAGGCACAGAGACTGGGGCTGCTTGCTTGTCTTGTCCCCTCAATCTTCAAATGTAGCTTAGGTGGTCCGTGCCAGGCGCCTCCGGCAGCCCTGCTCCGAAAATGCGAACGTCTGCAGATAGCTCGCAGGCAGAAAGAGCTAGCCTGGAAAGCTGTTGCTCAGCCTCATCTGCCCATGGCACTGCTCGCACAGAGGCACAGAGACTGGGGCTGCTTGCTTGTCTTGTCCCCTCAAACTTCAAATGTAGCTTAGGTGGTCCGTGCCGGGCGCATCCAGCAGCCCTGCTCCGAAAATGCGAACGTCTGCAGATAGCTCGCAGGCAGAAAGAGCTAGCCTGGAAAGCTGTTGCTCAGCCTCATCTGCCCATGGCACTGCTCGCACAGATGCACAGAGACTGGGGCTGCTTGCTTGTCTTGCCCCCTCAAACTTCAAACGTAACTTAGGTGGTCCGTGCCGGGCGCCTCCGGCAGCCCTGCTCCGAAAATGCAAACGTCTGCAGATAGCTCACAGGCAGAAAGAGCTAGCCTGGAAAGCTGTTGCTCAGCCTCATCTGCCCATGGCACTGCTCGCACAGAGGCACAGAGACTGGGGCTGCTTGCTTGTCTTGTCCCCTCAATCTTCAAATGTAGCTTAGGTGGTCCGTGCCGGGCGCATCCAGCAGCCCTGCTCCGAAAATGCGAACGTCTGCAGATAGCTCGCAGGCAGAAAGAGCTAGCCTGGAAAGCTGTTGTTCAGCCTCATCTGCCCATGGCACTGCTCGCACAGAGGCACAGAGACTGGGGCTGCTTGCTTGTCTTGTCCCCTTAAAATTCAAACGTAGCTTAGGTGGTCCGTGCCGGGCGCATCCGGCAGCCCTGCTCCGAAAATGCGAACGTCTGCAGATAGCTCGCAGGCAGAAAGAGCTAGCCTGGAAAGCTGTTGCTCAGCCTCATCTGCCCATGGCACTGCTCGCACAGAGGCACAGAGACTGGGGCTGCTTGCTTGTTTTGCCCCCTCAAACTTCAAACGTAGCTTAGGTGGTCTGTGCCGGGCGCCTCCGGCAGCCCTGCTCCGAAAATGCAAACGTCTGCAGATAGCTCGCAGGCAGAAAGAGCTAGCCTGGAAAGCTGTTGCTCAGCCTCATCTGCCCATGGCACTGCTCGCACAGAGGCACAGAGACTGGGGCTGCTTGCTTGTCTTGTCCCCTCAAACTTCAAATGTAGCTTAGCTGGTCAATGCCAGGCGCATCCGGCAGCCCTGCTCCGAAAATGCGAACGTCTGCAGATAGCTCACAGGCAGAAAGAGCTAGCCTGGAAAGCTGTTGCTCAGCCTCATCTGCCCATGGCACTGCTCGCACAGAGGCACAGAGACTGGGGCTGCTTGCTTGTCTTGTCCCCTCAATCTTCAAATGTAGCTTAGGTGGTCCGTGCCGGGCGCATCCGGCAGCCCTGCTCCGAAAATGCGAACGTCTGCAGATAGCTCGCAGGCAGAAAGAGCTAGCCTGGAAAGCTGTTGCTCAGCCTCATCTGCCCATGGCACTGCTCGCACAGAGGCACAGAGACTGGGGCTGCTTCCTTGTCTTCTCCCCTCAAACTTCAAATGTAGCTTAGGTGGTCCGTGCCGGGCGCATCCGGCAGCCCTGCTCCGAAAATGCGAACGTCTGCAGATAGCTCGCAGGAAGAAGGAGCTAGCCTGGAAAGCTGTTGCTCAGCCTCATCTGCCCATGGCACTGCTCGCACAGAGGCACAGAGACTGGGGCTGCATGCTTGTCTTGTTCCCTCAATCTTCAAATGTAGCTTAGGTGGTCCGTGCCGGGCGCATCCTGCAGCCCTGCTCCGAAAATGCGAACGTCTGCAGATAGCTCGCAGGCAGAAAGAGCTAGCCTGGAAAGCTGTTGCTCAGCCTCATCTGCCCATGGCACTGTTCGCACAGAGGCACAGAGACTGGGGCTGGTTGCCTGTCTTGTCCCCTTAAAATTCAAACGTAGCTTAAGTGGTCCGTGCCGGGCGCCTCCGGCAGCCCTGCTCCAAAAATGCAAACGTCTGCAGATAGCTCGCAGGCAGAAAGAGCTAGCCTGGAAAGCTGTTGCTCAGCCTCATCTGCCCATGGCACTGCTCGCACAGAGGCACAGAGACTGGGGCTGCTTGCTTGTCTTGTCCCCTCAAACTTCAAATGTAGCTTAGGTGGTCCGTGCCGGGCGCATCCGGCAGCCCTGCTCCGAAAATGCGAACGTCTGCAGATAGCTCGCAGGAATAAGGAGCTAGCCTGGAAAGCTGTTGCTCAGCCTCATCTGCCCATGGCACTGCTCGCACAGAGGCACAGAGACTGGGGCTGCATGCTTGTCTTGTTCCCTCAATCTTCAAACGTAGCTTAGGTGGTCCGTGCCGGGCGCATCCGGCAGCCCAGCTCCGAAAATGCGAACGTCTGCAGATAGCTCGCAGGCAGAAAGAGCTAGCCTGGAAAGCTGTTGCTCAGCCTCATCTGCCCATGGCACTGCTCGCACAGAGGCACAGAGACTGGGGCTGCTTGCTTGTCTGGTCCCCTCAAACTTCAGATGTAACTTAGGTTGTCCGTGCCGGGCGCCTCCGGCAGCCCTGCTCCGAAAATGCAAACGTCTGCAGATAGCTCGCAGGCAGAAAGAGCTAGCCTGGAAAGCTGTTGCTCAGCCTCATCTGCCCATGGCACTGCTCGCACAGAGGCACAGAGACTGGGGCTGCTTCCTTGTCTTCTCCCCTCAAACTTCAAATGTAGCTTAGGTGGTCCGTGCCGGGCGCATCCGGCAGCCCTGCTCCGAAAATGCAAACGTCTGCAGATAGCTCGCAGGAATAAGGAGCTAGCCTGGAAAGCTGTTGCTCAGCCTCATCTGCCCATGGCACTGCTCGCACAGAGGCACAGAGACTGGGGCTGCATGCTTGTCTTGTTCCCTCAATCTTCAAATGTAGCTTAGGTGGTCCGTGCCGGGCGCATCCGGCAGCCCTGCTCCGAAAATGCGAACGTCTGCAGATAGCTCGCAGGCAGAAAGAGCTAGCCTGGAAAGCTGTTGCTCAGCCTCATCTGCCCATGGCACTGTTCGCACAGAGGCACAGAGACTGGGGCTGCTTGCTTGTCTTGTCCCCTTAAAATTCAAACGTAGCTTAAGTGGTCCGTGCCGGGCGCCTCCGGCAGCCCTGCTCCAAAAATGCAAACGTCTGCAGATAGCTCGCAGGCAGAAAGAGCTAGCCTGGAAAGCTGTTGCTCAGCCTCATCTGCCCATGGCACTGCTCGCACAGAGGCACAGAGACTGGGGCTGCTTGCTTGTCTGGTTCCCTCAAACTTCAGATGTAACTTAGGTGGTCCGTGCCGGGCGCCTCCGGCAGCCCTGCTCCGAAAATGCAAACGTCTGCAGATAGCTCGCAGGCAGAAAGAGCTAGCCTGGAAAGCTGTTGTTCAGCCTCATCTGCCCATGGCACTGCTCGCACAGAGGCACAGAGACTGGGGCTGCTTGCTTGTCTTGTCCCCTCAAACTTCAAACGTAGCTTAGGTGGTCTGTGCCGGGCGCCTCCGGCAGCCCTGCTCCAAAAATGCGAAAGTCTGCAGATAGCTCGCAGGCAGAAAGAGCTAGCCTGGAAAGCTGTTGCTCAGCCTCATCTGCCCATGGCACTGCTCGCACAGATGCACAGAGACTGGGGCTGCTTGCTTGTTTTGCCCCCTCAAACTTCAAACGTAGCTTAGGTGGTCCGTGCCGGGCGCCTCCGGCAGCCCTGCTCCGAAAATGCGAACGTCTGCAGATAGCTCGCAGGCAGAAAGAGCTAGCCTGGAAAGCTGTTGCTCAGCCTCATCTGCCCATGGCACTGCTCGCACAGAGGCACAGAGACTGGGGCTGCTTGCTTGTCTTGTCCCCTCAATCTTCAAATGTATCTTAGGTGGTCCGTGCCGGGCGCCTCCGGCAGCCCTGCTCCGAAAATGCGAACGTCTGCAGATAGCTCGCAGGCAGAAAGAGCTAGCCTGGAAAGCTGTTGCTCAGCCTCATCTGCCCATGGCACTGCTCGCACAGAGGCACAGAGACTGGGGCTGCTTGCTTGTCTTGTCCCCTCAAACTTCAAATGTATCTTAGGTGGTCCGTGCCGGGCGCATCCGGCAGCCCTGCTCCGAAAATGCAAACGTCTGCAGATAGCTCGCAGGCAGAAAGAGCTAGCCTGGAAAGCTGTTGCTCAGCCTCATCTGCCCATGGCACTGCTCGCACAGATGCACAGAGACTGGGGCTGCTTGCTTGTTTTGCCCCCTCAAACTTCAAACGTAGCTTAGGTGGTCCGTGCCGGGCGCCTTCGGCAGCCCTGCTCCGAAAATGCGAACGTCTGCAGATAGCTCGCAGGCAGAAAGAGCTAGCCTGGAAAGCTGTTGCTCAGCCTCATCTGCCCATGGCACTGCTCGCACAGAGGCACAGAGACTGGGGCTGCTTGCTTGTCTTGTCCCCTCAAACTTCAAATGTAGCTTAGGTGGTCCGTGCCGGGCGCATCCGGCAGCCCTGCTCCGAAAATGCGAACGTCTGCAGATAGCTCACAGGCAGAAAGAGCTAGCCTGGAAAGCTGTTGCTCAGCCTCATCTGCCCATGGCACTGCTCGCACAGAGGCACAGAGACTGGGGCTGCTTGCTTGTCTTGTCCCCTCAATCTTCAAATGTAGCTTAGGTGGTCCGTGCCAGGCGCCTCCGGCAGCCCTGCTCCGAAAATGCGAACGTCTGCAGATAGCTCGCAGGCAGAAAGAGCTAGCCTGGAAAGCTGTTGCTCAGCCTCATCTGCCCATGGCACTGCTCGCACAGAGGCACAGAGACTGGGGCTGCTTGCTTGTCTTGTCTCCTTAAAATTCAAACGTAGCTTAGGTGGTCCGTGCCGGTAGCCTCCGGCAGCCCTGCTCCGAAAATGCGAACGTCTGCAGATAGCTCGCAGGCAGAAAGAGCTAGCCTGGAAAGCTGTTGCTCAGCCTCATCTGCCCATGGCACTGCTCGCACAGAGGCACAGAGACTGGGGCTGCTTGCTTGTCTTGTCCCCTCAAACTTCAAATGTAGCTTAGGTGGTCCGTGCCGGGCGCATCCGGCAGCCCTGCTCCGAAAATGCGAACGTCTGCAGATAGCTCGCAGGCAGAAAGAGCTAGCCTGGAAAGCTGTTGCTCAGCCTCATCTGCCCATGGCACTGCTCGCACAGAGGCACAGAGACTGGGGCTGCTTGCTTGTCTTGTCCCCTCAAACTTCAAATGTAGCTTAGGTGGTCCGTGCCAGGCGCATCCAGCAGCCCTGCTCCGAAAATGCGAACGTCTGCAGATAGCTCGCAGGCAGAAAGAGCTAGCCTGGAAAGCTGTTGCTCAGCCTCATCTGCCCATGGCACTGCTCGCACAGATGCACAGAGACTGGGGCTGCTTGCTTGTCTTGCCCCCTCAAACTTCAAACGTAACTTAGGTGGTCCGTGCCGGGCGCCTCCGGCAGCCCTGCTCCGAAAATGCAAACGTCTGCAGATAGCTCACAGGCAGAAAGAGCTAGCCTGGAAAGCTGTTGCTCAGCCTCATCTGCCCATGGCACTGCTCGCACAGAGGCACAGAGACTGGGGCTGCTTGCTTGTCTTGTCCCCTCAATCTTCAAATGTAGCTTAGGTGGTCCGTGCCGGGCGCATCCAGCAGCCCTGCTCCGAAAATGCGAACGTCTGCAGATAGCTCGCAGGCAGAAAGAGCTAGCCTGGAAAGCTGTTGTTCAGCCTCATCTGCCCATGGCACTGCTCGCACAGAGGCACAGAGACTGGGGCTGCTTGCTTGTCTTGTCCCCTTAAAATTCAAGCGTAGCTTAGGTGGTCCGTGCCGGGCGCATCCGGCAGCCCTGCTCCGAAAATGCGAACGTCTGCAGATAGCTCGCAGGCAGAAAGAGCTAGCCTGGAAAGCTGTTGCTCAGCCTCATCTGCCCATGGCACTGCTCGCACAGAGGCACAGAGACTGGGGCTGCTTGCTTGTTTTGCCCCCTCAAACTTCAAACGTAGCTTAGGTGGTCTGTGCCGGGCACCTCCGGCAGCCCTGCTCCGAAAATGCAAACGTCTGCAGATAGCTCACAGGCAGAAAGAGCTAGCCTGGAAAGCTGTTGCTCAGCCTCATCTGCCCATGGCACTGCTCGCACAGAGGCACAGAGACTGGGGCTGCTTGCTTGTCTTGCCCCCTCAAACTTCAAACGTAGCTTAGGTGGTCCGTGCCGGGCGCCTCCGGCAGCCCTGCTCCGAAAATGCAAACGTCTGCAGATAGCTCACAGGCAGAAAGAGCTAGCCTGGAAAGCTGTTGCTCAGCCTCATCTGCCCATGGCACTGCTCGCACAGATGCACAGAGACTGAGGCTGCTTGCTTGTCTTGTCCCCTCAATCTTCAAATGTAGCTTAGGTGGTCCGTGCCGGGCGCCTCCGGCAGCCCTGCTCCAAAAATGCGAACGTCTGCAGATAGCTCGCAGGCAGAAAGAGCTAGCCTGGAAAGCTGTTGCTCAGCCTCATCTGCCCATGGCACTGCTCGCACAGAGGCACAGAGACTGGGGCTGCTTGCTTGTCTTGTCCCCTCAAACTTCAAATGTAGCTTAGGTGGTCCGTGCCGGGCGCATCCGGCAGCCCTGCTCCGAAAATGCGAACGTCTGCAGATAGCTCGCAGGCAGAAAGAGCTAGCCTGGAAAGCTGTTGCTCAGCCTCATCTGCCCATGGCACTGCTCGCACAGAGGCACAGAGACTGGGGCTGCTTGCTTGTCTTGTCCCCTCAAACTTCAAATGTAGCTTAGGTGGTCCGTGCCGGGCGCATCCAGCAGCCCTGCTCCGAAAATGCGAACATCTGCAGATAGCTCACAGGCAGAAAGAGCTAGCCTGGAAAGCTGTTGCTCAGCCTCATCTGCCCATGGCACTGCTCGCACAGATGCACAGAGACTGGGGCTGCTTGCTTGTCTTGCCCCCTCAAACTTCAAACGTAACTTAGGTGGTCCGTGCCGGGCGCCTCCGGCAGCCCTGCTCCGAAAATGCAAACGTCTGCAGATAGCTCACAGGCAGAAAGAGCTAGCCTGGAAAGCTGTTGCTCAGCCTCATCTGCCCATGGCACTGCTCGCACAGAGGCACAGAGACTGGGGCTGCTTGCTTGTCTTGTCCCCTCAATCTTCAAATGTAGCTTAGGTGGTCCGTGCCGGGCGCATCCGGCAGCCCTGCTCCGAAAATGCGAACGTCTGCAGATAGCTCGCAGGCAGAAAGAGCTAGCCTGGAAAGCTGTTGCTCAGCCTCATCTGCCCATGGCACTGCTCGCACAGAGGCACAGAGACTGGGGCTGCTTGCTTGTTTTGCCCCCTCAAACTTCAAACGTAGCTTAGGTGGTCTGTGCCGGGCGCCTTCGGCAGCCCTGCTCCGAAAATGCAAACGTCTGCAGATAGCTCGCAGGCAGAAAGAGCTAGCCTGGAAAGCTGTTGCTCAGCCTCATCTGCCCATGGCACTGCTCGCACAGAGGCACAGAGACTGGGGCTGCTTGCTTGTCTTGTCCCCTCAAACTTCAAATGTAGCTTAGGTGGTCCGTGCCGGGCGCATCCGGCAGCCCTGCTCCGAAAATGCGAACGTCTGCAGATAGCTCACAGGCAGAAAGAGCTAGCCTGGAAAGCTGTTGCTCAGCCTCATCTGCCCATGGCACTGCTCGCACAGATGCACAGAGACTGGGGCTGCTTGCTTGTCTTGCCCCCTCAAACTTCAAATGTAGCTTAGGTGGTCCGTGCCGGGCGCCTCCGGCAGCCCTGCTCCGAAAATGCAAACGTCTGCAGATAGCTCGCAGGCAGAAAGAGCTAGCCTGGAAAGCTGTTGCTCAGCCTCATCTGCCCATGGCACTGCTCGCACAGAGGCACAGAGACTGGGGCTGCTTGCTTGTCTTGTCCCCTCAATCTTCAAATGTAGCTTAGGTGGTCCGTGCCGGGCGCATCCGGCAGCCCTGCTCCGAAAATGCGAACGTCTGCAGATAGCTCGCAGGCAGAAAGAGCTAGCCTGGAAAGCTGTTGCTCAGCCTCATCTGCCCATGGCACTGCTCGCACAGAGGCACAGAGACTGGGGCTGCTTGCTTGTCTTGTCCCCTTAAAATTCAAACGTAGCTTAGGTGGTCCGTGCCGGTCGCCTCCGGCAGCCCTGCTCCGAAAATGCGAACGTCTGCAGATAGCTCGCAGGCAGAAAGAGCTAGCCTGAAAAGCTGTTGCTCAGCCTCATCTGCCCATGGCACTGCTCGCACAGAGGCACAGAGACTGGGGCTGCTTGCTTGTTTTGCCCCCTCAAACTTCAAACGTAGCTTAGGTGGTCTGTGCCGGGCGCCTTCGGCAGCCCTGCTCCGAAAATGCAAACGTCTGCAGATAGCTCGCAGGCAGAAAGAGCTAGCCTGGAAAGCTGTTGCTCAGCCTCATCTGCCCATGGCACTGCTCGCACAGAGGCACAGAGACTGGGGCTGCTTGCTTGTCTTGTCCCCTCAAACTTCAAATGTAGCTTAGGTGGTCCGTGCCGGGCGCATCCGGCAGCCCTGCTCCGAAAATGCGAACGTCTGCAGATAGCTCACAGGCAGAAAGAGCTAGCCTGGAAAGCTGTTGCTCAGCCTCATCTGCCCATGGCACTGCTCGCACAGAGGCACAGAGACTGGGGCTGCTTGCTTGTCTTGTCCCCTCAAACTTCAAACGTAACTTAGGTGGTCCGTGCCGGGCGCCTCCGGCAGCCCTGCTCCGAAAATGCAAACGTCTGCAGATAGCTCACAGGCAGAAAGAGCTAGCCTGGAAAGCTGTTGCTCAGCCTCATCTGCCCATGGCACTGCTCGCACAGAGGCACAGAGACTGGGGCTGCTTGCTTGTCTTGTCCCCTCAATCTTCAAATGTAACTTAGGTGGTCCGTGCCGGGCGCATCCAGCAGCCCTGCTCCGAAAATGCGAACGTCTGCAGATAGCTCGCAGGCAGAAAGAGCTAGCCTGGAAAGCTGTTGTTCAGCCTCATCTGCCCATGGCACTGCTCGCACAGAGGCACAGAGACTGGGGCTGCTTGCTTGTCTTGTCCCCTTAAAATTCAAGCGTAGCTTAGGTGGTCCGTGCCGGGCGCATCCGGCAGCCCTGCTCCGAAAATGCGAACGTCTGCAGATAGCTCGCAGGCAGAAAGAGCTAGCCTGGAAAGCTGTTGCTCAGCCTCATCTGCCCATGGCACTGCTCGCACAGAGGCACAGAGACTGGGGCTGCTTGCTTGTTTTGCCCCCTCAAACTTCAAACGTAGCTTAGGTGGTCTGTGCCGGGCACCTCCGGCAGCCCTGCTCCGAAAATGCAAACGTCTGCAGATAGCTCACAGGCAGAAAGAGCTAGCCTGGAAAGCTGTTGCTCAGCCTCATCTGCCCATGGCACTGCTCGCACAGAGGCACAGAGACTGGGGCTGCTTGCTTGTCTTGCCCCCTCAAACTTCAAACGTAGCTTAGGTGGTCCGTGCCGGGCGCCTCCGGCAGCCCTGCTCCGAAAATGCAAACGTCTGCAGATAGCTCACAGGCAGAAAGAGCTAGCCTGGAAAGCTGTTGCTCAGCCTCATCTGCCCATGGCACTGCTCGCACAGATGCACAGAGACTGAGGCTGCTTGCTTGTCTTGTCCCCTCAATCTTCAAATGTAGCTTAGGTGGTCCGTGCCGGGCGCCTCCGGCAGCCCTGCTCCAAAAATGCGAACGTCTGCAGATAGCTCGCAGGCAGAAAGAGCTAGCCTGGAAAGCTGTTGCTCAGCCTCATCTGCCCATGGCACTGCTCGCACAGAGGCACAGAGACTGGGGCTGCTTGCTTGTCTTGTCCCCTCAAACTTCAAATGTAGCTTAGGTGGTCCGTGCCGGGCGCATCCGGCAGCCCTGCTCCGAAAATGCGAACGTCTGCAGATAGCTCGCAGGCAGAAAGAGCTAGCCTGGAAAGCTGTTGCTCAGCCTCATCTGCCCATGGCACTGCTCGCACAGAGGCACAGAGACTGGGGCTGCTTGCTTGTCTTGTCCCCTCAAACTTCAAATGTAGCTTAGGTGGTCCGTGCCGGGCGCATCCAGCAGCCCTGCTCCGAAAATGCGAACATCTGCAGATAGCTCACAGGCAGAAAGAGCTAGCCTGGAAAGCTGTTGCTCAGCCTCATCTGCCCATGGCACTGCTCGCACAGATGCACAGAGACTGGGGCTGCTTGCTTGTCTTGCCCCCTCAAACTTCAAACGTAACTTAGGTGGTCCGTGCCGGGCGCCTCCGGCAGCCCTGCTCCGAAAATGCAAACGTCTGCAGATAGCTCACAGGCAGAAAGAGCTAGCCTGGAAAGCTGTTGCTCAGCCTCATCTGCCCATGGCACTGCTCGCACAGAGGCACAGAGACTGGGGCTGCTTGCTTGTCTTGTCCCCTCAATCTTCAAATGTAGCTTAGGTGGTCCGTGCCGGGCGCATCCGGCAGCCCTGCTCCGAAAATGCGAACGTCTGCAGATAGCTCGCAGGCAGAAAGAGCTAGCCTGGAAAGCTGTTGCTCAGCCTCATCTGCCCATGGCACTGCTCGCACAGAGGCACAGAGACTGGGGCTGCTTGCTTGTCTTGTTCCCTCAAACTTCAAACGTAGCTTAGGTGGTCTGTGCCGGGCGCCTTCGGCAGCCCTGCTCCGAAAATGCAAACGTCTGCAGATAGCTCGCAGGCAGAAAGAGCTAGCCTGGAAAGCTGTTGCTCAGCCTCATCTGCCCATGGCACTGCTCGCACAGAGGCACAGAGACTGGGGCTGCTTGCTTGTCTTGTCCCCTCAAACTTCAAATGTAGCTTAGGTGGTCCGTGCCGGGCGCATCCGGCAGCCCTGCTCCGAAAATGCGAACGTCTGCAGATAGCTCACAGGCAGAAAGAGCTAGCCTGGAAAGCTGTTGCTCAGCCTCATCTGCCCATGGCACTGCTCGCACAGATGCACAGAGACTGGGGCTGCTTGCTTGTCTTGCCCCCTCAAACTTCAAATGTAGCTTAGGTGGTCCGTGCCGGGCGCCTCCGGCAGCCCTGCTCCGAAAATGCAAACGTCTGCAGATAGCTCGCAGGCAGAAAGAGCTAGCCTGGAAAGCTGTTGCTCAGCCTCATCTGCCCATGGCACTGCTCGCACAGAGGCACAGAGACTGGGGCTGCTTGCTTGTCTTGTCCCCTCAATCTTCAAATGTAGCTTAGGTGGTCCGTGCCGGGCGCATCCGGCAGCCCTGCTCCGAAAATGCGAACGTCTGCAGATAGCTCGCAGGCAGAAAGAGCTAGCCTGGAAAGCTGTTGCTCAGCCTCATCTGCCCATGGCACTGCTCGCACAGAGGCACAGAGACTGGGGCTGCTTGCTTGTCTTGTCCCCTTAAAATTCAAACGTAGCTTAGGTGGTCCGTGCCGGTCGCCTCCGGCAGCCCTGCTCCGAAAATGCGAACGTCTGCAGATAGCTCGCAGGCAGAAAGAGCTAGCCTGAAAAGCTGTTGCTCAGCCTCATCTGCCCATGGCACTGCTCGCACAGAGGCACAGAGACTGGGGCTGCTTGCTTGTTTTGCCCCCTCAAACTTCAAACGTAGCTTAGGTGGTCTGTGCCGGGCGCCTTCGGCAGCCCTGCTCCGAAAATGCAAACGTCTGCAGATAGCTCGCAGGCAGAAAGAGCTAGCCTGGAAAGCTGTTGCTCAGCCTCATCTGCCCATGGCACTGCTCGCACAGAGGCACAGAGACTGGGGCTGCTTGCTTGTCTTGTCCCCTCAAACTTCAAATGTAGCTTAGGTAGTCCGTGCCGGGCGCATCCGGCAGCCCTGCTCCGAAAATGCGAACGTCTGCAGATAGCTCACAGGCAGAAAGAGCTAGCCTGGAAAGCTGTTGCTCAGCCTCATCTGCCCATGGCACTGCTCGCACAGAGGCACAGAGACTGGGGCTGCTTGCTTGTCTTGTCCCCTCAAACTTCAAATGTAGCTTAGGTGGTCCGTGCCGGTCGCATCCGGCAGCCCTGCTCCGAAAATGCGAACGTCTGCAGATAGCTCGCAGGCAGAAAGAGCTAGCCTGGAAAGCTGTTGCTCAGCCTCATCTGCCCATGGCACTGCTCGCACAGAGGCACAGAGACTGGGGCTGCTTGCTTGTCTTGTCCCCTCAAACTTCAAATGTAACTTAGGTGGTCCGTGCCGGGCGCATCCAGCAGCCCTGCTCCGAAAATGCGAACGTCTGCAGAGAGCTCGCAGGCAGAAAGAGCTAGCCTGGAAAGCTGTTGCTCAGCCTCATCTGCCCATGGCACTGCTCGCACAGATGCACAGAGACTGGGGCTGCTTGCTTGTCTTGCCCCCTCAAACTTCAAACGTAGCTTAGGTGGTCCGTGCCGGGCCCCTCCGGCAGCCCTGCTCCGAAAATGCGAACGTCTGCAGATAGCTCGCAGGCAGAAAGAGCTAGCCTGGAAAGCTGTTGCTCAGCCTCATCTGCCCATGGCACTGCTCGCACAGATGCACAGAGACTGGGGCTGCTTGCTTGTTTTGCCCCCTCAAACTTCAAACGTAGCTTAGGTGGTCTGTGCCGGGTGCCTTCGGCAGCCCTGCTCCGAAAATGCAAACGTCTGCAGATAGCTCGCAGGCAGAAAGAGCTAGCCTGGAAAGCTGTTGCTCAGCCTCATCTGCCCATGGCACTGCTCGCACAGAGGCACAGAGACTGGGGCTGCTTGCTTGTCTTGTCCCCTCAAACTTCAAATGTAGCTTAGGTGGTCCGTGCCGGGCGCATCCGGCAGCCCTGCTCCAAAAATGCGAACGTCTGCAGATAGCTCGCAGGCAGAAAGAGCTAGCCTGGAAAGCTGTTGCTCAGCCTCATCTGCCCATGGCACTGCTCGCACAGAGGCACAGAGACTGGGGCTGCTTGCTTGTCTTGTCCCCTCAATCTTCAAATGTAGCTTAGGTGGTCCGTGCCGGGCGCCTCCGGCAGCCCTGCTCCGAAAATGCGAACGTCTGCAGATAGCTCGCAGGCAGAAAGAGCTAGCCTGGAAAGCTGTTGCTCAGCCTCATCTGCCCATGGCACTGCTCGCACAGAGGCACAGAGACTGGGGCTGCTTGCTTGTCTTGTCTCCTTAAAATTCAAATGTAGCTTAGGTGGTCCGTGCCGGGCGCATCCAGCAGCCCTGCTCCGAAAATGCGAACGTCTGCAGATAGCTCGCAGGCAGAAAGAGCTAGCCTGGAAAGCTGTTGTTCAGCCTCATCTGCCCATGGCACTGCTCGCACAGAGGCACAGAGACTGGGGCTGCTTGCTTGTCTTGTCCCCTTAAAATTCAAACGTAGCTTAGGTGGTCCGTGCCGGGCGCATCCGGCAGCCCTGCTCCGAAAATGCGAACGTCTGCAGATAGCTCGCAGGCAGAAAGAGCTAGCCTGGAAAGCTGTTGCTCAGCCTCATCTGCCCATGGCACTGCTCGCACAGAGGCACAGAGACTGGGGCTGCTTGCTTGTTTTGCCCCCTCAAACTTCAAACGTAGCTTAGGTGGTCTGTGCCGGGCACCTCCGGCAGCCCTGCTCCGAAAATGCAAACGTCTGCAGATAGCTCACAGGCAGAAAGAGCTAGCCTGGAAAGCTGTTGCTCAGCCTCATCTGCCCATGGCACTGCTCGCACAGATGCACAGAGACTGGGGCTGCTTGCTTGTCTTGCCCCCTCAAACTTCAAATGTAGCTTAGGTGGTCCGTGCCGGGCGCCTCCGGCAGCCCTGCTCCGAAAATGCAAACGTCTGCAGATAGCTCGCAGGCAGAAAGAGCTAGCCTGGAAAGCTGTTGCTCAGCCTCATCTGCCCATGGCACTGCTCGCACAGAGGCACAGAGACTGGGGCTGCTTGCTTGTCTTGTCCCCTCAATCTTCAAATGTAGCTTAGGTGGTCCGTGCCGGGCGCATCCGGCAGCCCTGCTCCGAAAATGCGAACGTCTGCAGATAGCTCGCAGGCAGAAAGAGCTAGCCTGGAAAGCTGTTGCTCAGCCTCATCTGCCCATGGCACTGCTCGCACAGAGGCACAGAGACTGGGGCTGCTTGCTTGTCTTGTCCCCTTAAAATTCAAACGTAGCTTAGGTGGTCCGTGCCGGTCGCCTCCGGCAGCCCTGCTCCGAAAATGCGAACGTCTGCAGATAGCTCGCAGGCAGAAAGAGCTAGCCTGAAAAGCTGTTGCTCAGCCTCATCTGCCCATGGCACTGCTCGCACAGAGGCACAGAGACTGGGGCTGCTTGCTTGTTTTGCCCCCTCAAACTTCAAACGTAGCTTAGGTGGTCTGTGCCGGGCGCCTTCGGCAGCCCTGCTCCGAAAATGCAAACGTCTGCAGATAGCTCGCAGGCAGAAAGAGCTAGCCTGGAAAGCTGTTGCTCAGCCTCATCTGCCCATGGCACTGCTCGCACAGAGGCACAGAGACTGGGGCTGCTTGCTTGTCTTGTCCCCTCAAACTTCAAATGTAGCTTAGGTGGTCCGTGCCGGGCGCATCCGGCAGCCCTGCTCCGAAAATGCGAACGTCTGCAGATAGCTCACAGGCAGAAAGAGCTAGCCTGGAAAGCTGTTGCTCAGCCTCATCTGCCCATGGCACTGCTCGCACAGAGGCACACAGACTGGGGCTGCTTGCTTGTCTTGTCCCCTCAAACTTCAAATGTAGCTTAGGTGGTCCGTGCCGGTCGCATCCGGCAGCCCTGCTCCGAAAATGCGAACGTCTGCAGATAGCTCGCAGGCAGAAAGAGCTAGCCTGGAAAGCTGTTGCTCAGCCTCATCTGCCCATGGCACTGCTCGCACAGAGGCACAGAGACTGGGGCTGCTTGCTTGTCTTGTCCCCTCAAACTTCAAATGTAACTTAGGTGGTCCGTGCCGGGCGCATCCAGCAGCCCTGCTCCGAAAATGCGAACGTCTGCAGAGAGCTCGCAGGCAGAAAGAGCTAGCCTGGAAAGCTGTTGCTCAGCCTCATCTGCCCATGGCACTGCTCGCACAGATGCACAGAGACTGGGGCTGCTTGCTTGTCTTGCCCCCTCAAACTTCAAACGTAGCTTAGGTGGTCCGTGCCGGGCCCCTCCGGCAGCCCTGCTCCGAAAATGCGAACGTCTGCAGATAGCTCGCAGGCAGAAAGAGCTAGCCTGGAAAGCTGTTGCTCAGCCTCATCTGCCCATGGCACTGCTCGCACAGATGCACAGAGACTGGGGCTGCTTGCTTGTTTTGCCCCCTCAAACTTCAAACGTAGCTTAGGTGGTCTGTGCCGGGTGCCTTCGGCAGCCCTGCTCCGAAAATGCAAACGTCTGCAGATAGCTCGCAGGCAGAAAGAGCTAGCCTGGAAAGCTGTTGCTCAGCCTCATCTGCCCATGGCACTGCTCGCACAGAGGCACAGAGACTGGGGCTGCTTGCTTGTCTTGCCCCTCAAACTTCAAATGTAGCTTAGGTGGTCCGTGCCGGGCGCATCCGGCAGCCCTGCTCCAAAAATGCGAACGTCTGCAGATAGCTCGCAGGCAGAAAGAGCTAGCCTGGAAAGCTGTTGCTCAGCCTCATCTGCCCATGGCACTGCTCGCACAGAGGCACAGAGACTGGGGCTGCTTGCTTGTCTTGTCCCCTCAATCTTCAAATGTAGCTTAGGTGGTCCGTGCCGGGCGCCTCCGGCAGCCCTGCTCCGAAAATGCGAACGTCTGCAGATAGCTCGCAGGCAGAAAGAGCTAGCCTGGAAAGCTGTTGCTCAGCCTCATCTGCCCATGGCACTGCTCGCACAGAGGCACAGAGACTGGGGCTGCTTGCTTGTCTTGTCTCCTTAAAATTCAAACGTAGCTTAGGTGGTCCGTGCCGGTCGCCTCCGGCAGCCCTGCTCCGAAAATGCGAACGTCTGCAGATAGCTCGCAGGCAGAAAGAGCTAGCCTGGAAAGCTGTTGCTCAGCCTCATCTGCCCATGGCACTGCTCGCACAGAGGCACAGAGACTGGGGCTGCTTGCTTGTCTTGTCCCCTCAAACTTCAAATGTAGCTTAGGTGGTCCGTGCCGGGCGCATCCGGCAGCCCTGCTCCGAAAATGCGAACGTCTGCAGATAGCTCGCAGGCAGAAAGAGCTAGCCTGGAAAGCTGTTGCTCAGCCTCATCTGCCCATGGCACTGCTCGCACAGATGCACAGAGACTGGGGCTGCTTGCTTGTCTTGCCCCCTCAAACTTCAAACGTAACTTAGGTGGTCCGTGCCGGGCGCCTCCGGCAGCCCTGCTCCGAAAATGCAAACGTCTGCAGATAGCTCACAGGCAGAAAGAGCTAGCCTGGAAAGCTGTTGCTCAGCCTCATCTGCCCATGGCACTGCTCGCACAGAGGCACAGAGACTGGGGCTGCTTGCTTGTCTTGTCCCCTCAATCTTCAAATGTAGCTTAGGTGGTCCGTGCCGGGCGCATCCGGCAGCCCTGCTCCGAAAATGCGAACGTCTGCAGATAGCTCGCAGGCAGAAAGAGCTAGCCTGGAAAGCTGTTGCTCAGCCTCATCTGCCCATGGCACTGCTCGCACAGAGGCACAGAGACTGGGGCTGCTTGCTTGTCTTGTCCCCTTAAAATTCAAACGTAGCTTAGGTGGTCCGTGCCGGGCGCATCCGGCAGCCCTGCTCCGAAAATGCGAACGTCTGCAGATAGCTCGCAGGCAGAAAGAGCTAGCCTGAAAAGCTGTTGCTCAGCCTCATCTGCCCATGGCACTGCTCGCACAGAGGCACAGAGACTGGGGCTGCTTGCTTGTTTTGCCCCCTCAAACTTCAAACGTAGCTTAGGTGGTCTGTGCCGGGCGCCTTCGGAAGCCCTGCTCCGAAAATGCAAACGTCTGCAGATAGCTCGCAGGCAGAAAGAGCTAGCCTGGAAAGCTGTTGCTCAGCCTCATCTGCCCATGGCACTGCTCGCACAGAGGCACAGAGACTGGGGCTGCTTGCTTGTCTTGTCCCCTCAAACTTCAAATGTAGCTTAGGTGGTCCGTGCCGGGCGCATCCGGCAGCCCTGCTCCGAAAATGCGAACGTCTGCAGATAGCTCACAGGCAGAAAGAGCTAGCCTGGAAAGCTGTTGCTCAGCCTCATCTGCCCATGGCACTGCTCGCACAGAGGCACAGAGACTGGGGCTGCTTGCTTGTCTTGTCCCCTCAAACTTCAAATGTAGCTTAGGTGGTCCGTGCCGGTCGCCTCCGTCAGCCCTGCTCCGAAAATGCGAACGTCTGCAGATAGCTCGCAGGCAGAAAGAGCTAGCCTGGAAAGCTGTTACTCAGCCTCATCTGCCCATGGCACTTCTCGCACAGAGGCACAGAGACTGGGGCTGCTTGCTTGTCTTGTCCCCTCAAACTTCAAATGTAGCTTAGGTGGTCCGTGCCGGGCGCATCCGGCAGCCCTGCTCCGAAAATGCGAACGTCTGCAGATAGCTCGCAGGCAGAAAGAGCTAGCCTGGAAAGCTGTTGCTCAGCCTCATCTGCCCATGGCACTGCTCGCACAGAGGCACAGAGACTGGGGCTGCTTGCTTGTCTTGTCCCCTCAAACTTCAAATGTAGCTTAGGTGGTCCGTGCCGGGCGCATCCAGCAGCCCTGCTCCGAAAATGCGAACGTCTGCAGAGAGCTCGCAGGCAGAAAGAGCTAGCCTGGAAAGCTGTTGCTCAGCCTCATCTGCCCATGGCACTGCTCGCACAGATGCACAGAGACTGGGGCTGCTTGCTTGTCTTGCCCCCTCAAACTTCAAACGTAGCTTAGGTGGTCCGTGCCGGGCCCCTCCGGCAGCCCTGCTCCGAAAATGCGAACGTCTGCAGATAGCTCGCAGGCAGAAAGAGCTAGCCTGGAAAGCTGTTGCTCAGCCTCATCTGCCCATGGCACTGCTCGCACAGATGCACAGAGACTGGGGCTGCTTGCTTGTTTTGCCCCCTCAAACTTCAAACGTAGCTTAGGTGGTCTGTGCCGGGTGCCTTCGGCAGCCCTGCTCCGAAAATGCAAACGTCTGCAGATAGCTCGCAGGCAGAAAGAGCTAGCCTGGAAAGCTGTTGCTCAGCCTCATCTGCCCATGGCACTGCTCGCACAGAGGCACAGAGACTGGGGCTGCTTGCTTGTCTTGTCCCCTCAAACTTCAAATGTAGCTTAGGTGGTCCGTGCCGGGCGCATCCGGCAGCCCTGCTCCAAAAATGCGAACGTCTGCAGATAGCTCGCAGGCAGAAAGAGCTAGCCTGGAAAGCTGTTGCTCAGCCTCATCTGCCCATGGCATTGCTCGCACAGAGGCACAGAGACTGGGGCTGCTTGCTTGTCTTGTCCCCTCAATCTTCAAATGTAGCTTAGGTGGTCCGTGCCGGGCGCCTCCGGCAGCCCTGCTCCGAAAATGCGAACGTCTGCAGATAGCTCGCAGGCAGAAAGAGCTAGCCTGGAAAGCTGTTGCTCAGCCTCATCTGCCCATGGCACTGCTCGCACAGAGGCACAGAGACTGGGGCTGCTTGCTTCTCTTGTCTCCTTAAAATTCAAACGTAGCTTAGGTTGTCCGTGCCGGTCGCCTCCGGCAGCCCTGCTCCGAAAATGCGAACGTCTGCAGATAGCTCGCAGGCAGAAAGAGCTAGCCTGGAAAGCTGTTGCTCAGCCTCATCTGCCCATGGCACTGCTCGCACAGAGGCACAGAGACTGGGGCTGCTTGCTTGTCTTGTCCCCTCAAACTTCAAATGTAGCTTAGGTGGTCCGTGCCGGGCGCATCCGGCAGCCCTGCTCCGAAAATGCGAACGTCTGCAGATAGCTCGCAGGCAGAAAGAGCTAGCCTGGAAAGCTGTTGCTCAGCCTCATCTGCCCATGGCACTGCTCGCACAGAGGCACAGAGACTGAGGCTGCTTGCTTGTCTTGTCCCCTCAAACTTCAAATGTAGCTTAGGTGGTCCGTGCCGGGCGCATCCAGCAGCCCTGCTCCGAAAATGCGAACGTCTGCAGAGAGCTCGCAGGCAGAAAGAGCTAGCCTGGAAAGCTGTTGCTCAGCCTCATCTGCCCATGGCACTGCTCGCACAGATGCACAGAGACTGGGGCTGCTTGCTTGTCTTGCCCCCTCAAACTTCAAACGTAACTTAGGTGGTCCGTGCCGGGCGCCTCCGGCAGCCCTGCTCCGAAAATGCGAACGTCTGCAGATAGCTCGCAGGCAGAAAGAGCTAGCCTGAAAAGCTGTTGCTCAGCCTCATCTGCACATGGCACTGCTCGCACAGAGGCACAGAGACTGAGGCTGCTTGCTTGTCTTGTCCCCTCAAACTTCAAATGTAGCTTAGGTGGTCCGTGCCGGGCGCATCCAGCAGCCCTGCTCCGAAAATGCGAACGTCTGCAGATAGCTCGCAGGCAGAAAGAGCTAGCCTGGAAAGCTGTTGCTCAGCCTCATCTGCCCATGGCACTGCTCGCACAGAGGCACAGAGACTGGGGCTGCTTGCTTGTCTTGTCCCCTCAAACTTCAAATGTAGCTTAGGTGGTCCGTGCCGGGCGCCTCCGGCAGCCCTGCTCCGAAAATGCGAACGTCTGCAGATAGCTCACAGGCAGAAAGAGCTAGCCTGGAAAGCTGTTGCTCAGCCTCATCTGCCCATGGCACTGCTCGCACAGAGGCACAGAGACTGGGGCTGCTTGCTTGTCTTGTCCCCTCAAACTTCAAATGTAGCTTAGGTGGTCTGTGCCGGGCGCCTTCGGCAGCCCTGTTCCGAAAATGCAAACGTCTGCAGATAGCTCGCAGGCAGAAAGAGCTAGCCTGGAAAGCTGTTGCTCAGCCTCATCTGCCCATGGCACTGCTCGCACAGAGGCACAGAGACTGGGGCTGCTTGCTTGTCTTGTCCCCTCAAACTTCAAACGTAGCTTAGGTGGTCCGTGCCGGGCGCCTCCGGCAGCCCTGCTCCGAAAATGCGAACGTCTGCAGATAGCTCGCAGGCAGAAAGAGCTAGCCTGGAAAGCTGTTGCTCAGCCTCATCTGCCCATGGCACTGCTCGCACAGAGGCACAGAGACTGGGGCTGCTTGCTTGTCTTGTCCCCTCAATCTTCAAATGTAGCTTAGGTGGTCCGTGCCGGGCGCCTCCGGCAGCCCTGCTCCGAAAATGCGAACGTCTGCAGATAGCTCGCAGGCAGAAAGAGCTAGCCTGGAAAGCTGTTGCTCAGCCTCATCTGCCCATGGCACTGCTCGCACAGAGGCACAGAGACTGGGGCTGCTTGCTTGTCTTGTCCCCTCAACCTTCAAATGTAGCTTAGGTGGTCCGTGCCGGGCGCATCCGGCAGCCCTGCTCCGAAAATGCGAACGTCTGCAGATAGCTCGCAGGCAGAAAGAGCTAGCCTGGAAAGCTGTTGCTCAGCCTCATCTGCCCATGGCACTGCTCGCACAGAGGCACAGAGACTGGGGCTGCTTCCTTGTCTTCTCCCCTCAAACTTCAAATGTAGCTTAGGTGGTCCGTGCCGGGCGCCTCCGGCAGCCCTGCTCCGAAAATGCAAACGTCTGCAGATAGCTCACAGGCAGAAAGAGCTAGCCTGGAAAGCTGTTGCTCAGCCTCATCTGCCCATGGCACTGCTCGCACAGAGGCACAGAGACTGGGGCTGCTTGCTTGTCTTGTCCCCTCAGTCTTCAAATGTAGCTTAGGTGGTCCGTGCCGGGCGCATCCGGCAGCCCTGCTCCGAAAATGCGAACGTCTGCAGATAGCTCGCAGGCAGAAAGAGCTAGCCTGGAAAGCTGTTGCTCAGCCTCATCTGCCCATGGCACTGCTCGCACAGAGGCACAGAGACTGGGGCTGCTTGCTTGTCTTGTCCCCTTAAAATTCAAACGTAGCTTAGGTGGTCCGTGCCGGGCGCATCCGGCAGCCCTGCTCCGAAAATGCGAACGTCTGCAGATAGCTCGCAGGCAGAAAGAGCTAGCCTGGAAAGCTGTTGCTCAGCCTCATCTGCCCATGGCACTGCTCGCACAGAGGCACAGAGACTGGGGCTGCTTGCTTGTTTTGCCCCCTCAAACTTCAAACGTAGCTTAGGTGGTCTGTGCCGGGCGCCTTCGGCAGCCCTGCTCCGAAAATGCAAACGTCTGCAGATAGCTCGCAGGCAGAAAGAGCTAGCCTGGAAAGCTGTTGCTCAGCCTCATCTGCCCATGGCACTGCTCGCACAGAGGCACAGAGACTGGGGCTGCTTGCTTGTCTTGTCCCCTCAAACTTCAAATGTAGCTTAGGTGGTCCGTGCCGGGCGCATCCGGCAGCCCTGCTCCGAAAATGCGAACGTCTGCAGATAGCTCACAGGCAGAAAGAGCTAGCCTGGAAAGCTGTTGCTCAGCCTCATCTGCCCATGGCACTGCTCGCACAGAGGCACAGAGACTGGGGCTGCTTGCTTGTCTTGTCCCCTCAAACTTCAAATGTAGCTTAGGTGGTCCGTGCCGGTCGCATCCGGCAGCCCTGCTCCGAAAATGCGAACGTCTGCAGATAGCTCGCAGGCAGAAAGAGCTAGCCTGGAAAGCTGTTGCTCAGCCTCATCTGCCCATGGCACTGCTCGCACAGAGGCACAGAGACTGGGGCTGCTTGCTTGTCTTGTCCCCTCAAACTTCAAATGTAGCTTAGGTGGTCCGTGCCGGGCGCATCCAGCAGCCCTGCTCCGAAAATGCGAACGTCTGCAGAGAGCTCGCAGGCAGAAAGAGCTAGCCTGGAAAGCTGTTGCTCAGCCTCATCTGCCCATGGCACTGCTCGCACAGATGCACAGAGACTGGGGCTGCTTGCTTGTCTTGCCCCCTCAAACTTCAAACGTAGCTTAGGTGGTCCGTGCCGGGCCCCTCCGGCAGCCCTGCTCCGAAAATGCGAACGTCTGCAGATAGCTCGCAGGCAGAAAGAGCTAGCCTGGAAAGCTGTTGCTCAGCCTCATCTGCCCATGGCACTGCTCGCACAGATGCACAGAGACTGGGGCTGCTTGCTTGTTTTGCCCCCTCAAACTTCAAACGTAGCTTAGGTGGTCTGTGCCGGGTGCCTTCGGCAGCCCTGCTCCGAAAATGCAAACGTCTGCAGATAGCTCGCAGGCAGAAAGAGCTAGCCTGGAAAGCTGTTGCTCAGCCTCATCTGCCCATGGCACTGCTCACACAGAGGCACAGAGACTGGGGCTGCTTGCTTGTCTTGTCCCCTCAAACTTCAAATGTAGCTTAGGTGGTCCGTGCCGGGCGCATCCGGCAGCCCTGCTCCAAAAATGCGAACGTCTGCAGATAGCTCGCAGGCAGAAAGAGCTAGCCTGGAAAGCTGTTGCTCAGCCTCATCTGCCCATGGCACTGCTCGCACAGAGGCACAGAGACTGGGGCTGCTTGCTTGTCTTGTCCCCTCAATCTTCAAATGTAGCTTAGGTGGTCCGTGCCGGGCGCCTCCGGCAGCCCTGCTCCGAAAATGCGAACGTCTGCAGATAGCTCGCAGGCAGAAAGAGCTAGCCTGGAAAGCTGTTGCTCAGCCTCATCTGCCCATGGCACTGCTCGCACAGAGGCACAGAGACTGGGGCTGCTTGCTTCTCTTGTCTCCTTAAAATTCAAACGTAGCTTAGGTGGTCCGTGCCGGTCGCCTCCGGCAGCCCTGCTCCGAAAATGCGAACGTCTGCAGATAGCTCGCAGGCAGAAAGAGCTAGCCTGGAAAGCTGTTGCTCAGCCTCATCTGCCCATGGCACTGCTCGCACAGAGGCACAGAGACTGGGGCTGCTTGCTTGTCTTGTCCCCTCAAACTTCAAATGTAGCTTAGGTGGTCCGTGCCGGGCGCATCCGGCAGCCCTGCTCCGAAAATGCGAACGTCTGCAGATAGCTCGCAGGCAGAAAGAGCTAGCCTGGAAAGCTGTTGCTCAGCCTCATCTGCCCATGGCACTGCTCGCACAGAGGCACAGAGACTGAGGCTGCTTGCTTGTCTTGTCCCCTCAAACTTCAAATGTAGCTTAGGTGGTCCGTGCCGGGCGCATCCGGCAGCCCTGCTCCGAAAATGCGAACGTCTGCAGATAGCTCGCAGGCAGAAAGAGCTAGCCTGGAAAGCTGTTGCTCAGCCTCATCTGCCCATGGCACTGCTCGCACAGATGCACAGAGACTGGGGCTGCTTTCTTGTCTTGCCCCCTCAAACTTCAAACGTAACTTAGGTGGTCCGTGCCGGGCGCCTCCGGCAGCCCTGCTCCGAAAATGCAAACGTCTGCAGATAGCTCACAGGCAGAAAGAGCTAGCCTGGAAAGCTGTTGCTCAGCCTCATCTGCCCATGGCACTGCTCGCACAGAGGCACAGAGACTGGGGCTGCTTGCTTGTCTTGTCCCCTCAATCTTCAAATGTAGCTTAGGTGGTCCGTGCCGGGCGCATCCGGCAGCCCTGCTCCGAAAATGCGAACGTCTGCAGATAGCTCGCAGGCAGAAAGAGCTAGCCTGGAAAGCTGTTGCTCAGCCTCATCTGCCCATGGCACTGCTCGCACAGAGGCACAGAGACTGGGGCTGCTTGCTTGTCTTGTCCCCTTAAAATTCAAACGTAGCTTAGGTGGTCCGTGCCGGGCGCATCCGGCAGCCCTGCTCCGAAAATGCAAACGTCTGCAGATAGCTCGCAGGCAGAAAGAGCTAGCCTGAAAAGCTGTTGCTCAGCCTCATCTGCCCATGGCACTGCTCGCACAGAGGCACAGAGACTGGGGCTGCTTGCTTGTTTTGCCCCCTCAAACTTCAAACGTAGCTTAGGTGGTCTGTGCCGGGCGCCTTCGGAAGCCCTGCTCCGAAAATGCAAACGTCTGCAGATAGCTCGCAGGCAGAAAGAGCTAGCCTGGAAAGCTGTTGCTCAGCCTCATCTGCCCATGGCACTGCTCGCACAGAGGCACAGAGACTGGGGCTGCTTGCTTGTCTTGTCCCCTCAAACTTCAAATGTAGCTTAGGTGGTCCGTGCCGGGCGCATCCGGCAGCCCTGCTCCGAAAATGCGAACGTCTGCAGATAGCTCACAGGCAGAAAGAGCTAGCCTGGAAAGCTGTTGCTCAGCCTCATCTGCCCATGGCACTGCTCGCACAGAGGCACAGAGACTGGGGCTGCTTGCTTGTCTTGTCCCCTCAAACTTCAAATGTAGCTTAGGTGGTCCGTGCCGGTCGCCTCCGTCAGCCCTGCTCCGAAAATGCGAACGTCTGCAGATAGCTCGCAGGCAGAAAGAGCTAGCCTGGAAAGCTGTTACTCAGCCTCATCTGCCCATGGCACTGCTCGCACAGAGGCACAGAGACTGGGGCTGCTTGCTTGTCTTGTCCCCTCAAACTTCAAATGTAGCTTAGGTGGTCCGTGCCGGGCGCATCCGGCAGCCCTGCTCCGAAAATGCGAACGTCTGCAGATAGCTCGCAGGCAGAAAGAGCTAGCCTGGAAAGCTGTTGCTCAGCCTCATCTGCCCATGGCACTGCTCGCACAGAGGCACAGAGACTGGGGCTGCTTGCTTGTCTTGTCCCCTCAAACTTCAAATGTAGCTTAGGTGGTCCGTGCCGGGCGCATCCAGCAGCCCTGCTCCGAAAATGCGAACGTCTGCAGAGAGCTCGCAGGCAGAAAGAGCTAGCCTGGAAAGCTGTTGCTCAGCCTCATCTGCCCATGGCACTGCTCGCACAGATGCACAGAGACTGGGGCTGCTTGCTTGTCTTGCCCCCTCAAACTTCAAACGTAGCTTAGGTGGTCCGTGCCGGGCCCCTCCGGCAGCCCTGCTCCGAAAATGCGAACGTCTGCAGATAGCTCGCAGGCAGAAAGAGCTAGCCTGGAAAGCTGTTGCTCAGCCTCATCTGCCCATGGCACTGCTCGCACAGATGCACAGAGACTGGGGCTGCTTGCTTGTTTTGCCCCCTCAAACTTCAAACGTAGCTTAGGTGGTCTGTGCCGGGTGCCTTCGGCAGCCCTGCTCCGAAAATGCAAACGTCTGCAGATAGCTCGCAGGCAGAAAGAGCTAGCCTGGAAAGCTGTTGCTCAGCCTCATCTGCCCATGGCACTGCTCGCACAGAGGCACAGAGACTGGGGCTGCTTGCTTGTCTTGTCCCCTCAAACTTCAAATGTAGCTTAGGTGGTCCGTGCCGGGTGCATCCGGCAGCCCTGCTCCAAAAATGCGAACGTCTGCAGATAGCTCGCAGGCAGAAAGAGCTAGCCTGGAAAGCTGTTGCTCAGCCTCATCTGCCCATGGCACTGCTCGCACAGAGGCACAGAGACTGGGGCTGCTTGCTTGTCTTGTCTCCTTAAAATTCAAACGTAGCTTAGGTGGTCCGTGCCGGTCGCCTCCGGCAGCCCTGCTCCGAAAATGCGAACGTCTGCAGATAGCTCGCAGGCAGAAAGAGCTAGCCTGGAAAGCTGTTGCTCAGCCTCATCTGCCCATGGCACTGCTCGCACAGAGGCACAGAGACTGGGGCTGCTTGCTTGTCTTGTCTCCTTAAAATTCAAACGTAGCTTAGGTGGTCCGTGCCGGTCGCCTCCGGCAGCCCTGCTCCGAAAATGCGAACGTCTGCAGATAGCTCGCAGGCAGAAAGAGCTAGCCTGGAAAGCTGTTGCTCAGCCTCATCTGCCCATGGCACTGCTCGCACAGAGGCACAGAGACTGGGGCTGCTTGCTTGTCTTGTCCCCTCAAACTTCAAATGTAGCTTAGGTGGTCCGTGCCGGGCGCATCCGGCAGCCCTGCTCCGAAAATGCGAACGTCTGCAGATAGCTCGCAGGCAGAAAGAGCTAGCCTGAAAAGCTGTTGCTCAGCCTCATCTGCCCATGGCACTGCTCGCACAGAGGCACAGAGACTGAGGCTGCTTGCTTGTCTTGTCCCCTCAAACTTCAAATGTAGCTTAGGTGGTCCGTGCCGGGCGCATCCAGCAGCCCTGCTCCGAAAATGCGAACGTCTGCAGATAGCTCACAGGCAGAAAGAGCTAGCCTGGAAAGCTGTTGCTCAGCCTCATCTGCCCATGGCACTGCTCGCACAGAGGCACAGAGACTGGGGCTGCTTGCTTGTCTTGTCCCCTCAAACTTCAAATGTAGCTTAGGTGGTCTGTGCCGGGCGCCTTCGGCAGCCCTGTTCCGAAAATGCAAACGTCTGCAGATAGCTCGCAGGCAGAAAGAGCTAGCCTGGAAAGCTGTTGCTCAGCCTCATCTGCCCATGGCACTGCTCGCACAGAGGCACAGAGACTGGGGCTGCTTGCTTGTCTTGTCCCCTCAAACTTCAAACGTAGCTTAGGTGGTCCGTGCCGGGCGCCTCCGGCAGCCCTGCTCCGAAAATGCGAACGTCTGCAGATAGCTCGCAGGCAGAAAGAGCTAGCCTGGAAAGCTGTTGCTCAGCCTCATCTGCCCATGGCACTGCTCGCACAGAGGCACAGAGACTGGGGCTGCTTGCTTGTCTTGTCCCCTCAATCTTCAAATGTAGCTTAGGTGGTCCGTGCCGGGCGCCTCCGGCAGCCCTGCTCCGAAAATGCGAACGTCTGCAGATAGCTCGCAGGCAGAAAGAGCTAGCCTGGAAAGCTGTTGCTCAGCCTCATCTGCCCATGGCACTGCTCGCACAGAGGCACAGAGACTGGGGCTGCTTGCTTGTCTTCTCCCCTCAACCTTCAAATGTAGCTTAGGTGGTCCGTGCCGGGCGCATCCGGCAGCCCTGCTCCGAAAATGCGAACGTCTGCAGATAGCTCGCAGGCAGAAAGAGCTAGCCTGGAAAGCTGTTGCTCAGCCTCATCTGCCCATGGCACTGCTCGCACAGAGGCACAGAGACTGGGGCTGCTTGCTTGCTTGTCTTGTCCCCTTAAAATTCAAACGTAGCTTAGGTGGTCCGTGCCGGGCGCATCCGGCAGCCCTGCTCCGAAAATGCGAATGTCTGCAGATAGCTCGCAGGCAGAAACAGCTAGCCTGGAAAGCTGTTGCTCAGCCTCATCTGCCCATGGCACTGCTCGCACAGAGGCACAGAGACTGGGGCTGCTTGCTTGTTTTGCCCCCTCAAACTTCAAACGTAGCTTAGGTGGTCCGTGCCGGGCGCCTCCGGCAGCCCTGCTTCGAAAATGCAAACGTCTGCAGATAGCTCACAGGCAGAAAGAGCTAGCCTGGAAAGCTGTTGCTCAGCCTCATCTGCCCATGGCACTGCTCGCACAGAGGCACAGAGACTGGGGCTGCTTGCTTGTCTTGTCCCCTCAATCTTCAAATGTAGCTTAGGTGGTCCGTGCCGGGCGCCTCCGGCAGCCCTGCTCCGAAAATGCGAACGTCTGCAGATAGCTCGCAGGCAGAAAGAGCTAGCCTGGAAAGCTGTTGCTCAGCCTCATCTGCCCATGGCACTGTTCGCACAGAGGCACAGAGACTGGGGCTGCTTGCTTGTCTTGTCCCCTCAAACTTCAAACGTAGCTTAGGTGGTCCGTGCCGGGCGCATCCGGCAGCCCTGCTCCGAAAATGCGAACGTCTGCAGATAGCTCGCAGGCAGAAAGAGCTAGCCTGAAAAGCTGTTGCTCAGCCTCATCTGCCCATGGCACTGCTCGCACAGAGGCACAGAGACTGGGGCTGCTTGCTTGTTTTGCCCCCTCAAACTTCAAACGTAGCTTAGGTGGTCTGTGCCGGGCGCCTTCGGCAGCCCTGCTCCGAAAATGCAAACGTCTGCAGATAGCTCGCAGGCAGAAAGAGCTAGCCTGGAAAGCTGTTGCTCAGCCTCATCTGCCCATGGCACTGCTCGCACAGAGGCACAGAGACTGGGGCTGCTTGCTTGTCTTGTCCCCTCAAACTTCAAATGTAGCTTAGGTGGTCCGTGCCGGGCGCATCCGGCAGCCCTGCTCCAAAAATGCGAACGTCTGCAGATAGCTCGCAGGCAGAAAGAGCTAGCCTGGAAAGCTGTTGCTCAGCCTCATCTGCCCATGGCACTGCTCGCACAGAGGCACAGAGACTGGGGCTGCTTGCTTGTCTTGTCCCCTCAATCTTCAAATGTAGCTTAGGTGGTCCGTGCCGGGCGCCTCCGGCAGCCCTGCTCCGAAAATGCGAACGTCTGCAGATAGCTCGCAGGCAGAAAGAGCTAGCCTGGAAAGCTGTTGCTCAGCCTCATCTGCCCATGGCACTGCTCGCACAGAGGCACAGAGACTGGGGCTGCTTGCTTGTCTTGTCTCCTTAAAATTCAAACGTATCTTAGGTGGTCCGTGCCGGTCGCCTCCGGCAGCCCTGCTCCGAAAATGCGAAAGTCTGCAGATAGCTCGCAGGCAGAAAGAGCTAGCCTGGAAAGCTGTTGCTCAGCCTCATCTGCCCATGGCACTGCTCGCACAGAGGCACAGAGACTGGGGCTGCTTGCTTGTCTTGTCCCCTCAAACTTCAAATGTAGCTTAGGTGGTCCGTGCCGGGCGCATCCGGCAGCCCTGCTCCGAAAATGCGAACGTCTGCAGAGAGCTCGCAGGCAGAAAGAGCTAGCCTGGAAAGCTGTTGCTCAGCCTCATCTGCCCATGGCACTGCTCGCACAGAGGCACAGAGACTGGGGCTGCTTGCTTGTCTTGCCCCCTCAAACTTCAAACGTAACTTAGGTGGTCCGTGCCGGGCGCCTCCGGCAGCCCTGCTCCGAAAATGCAAACGTCTGCAGATAGCTCACAGGCAGAAAGAGCTAGCCTGGAAAGCTGTTGCTCAGCCTCATCTGCCCATGGCACTGCTCGCACAGAGGCACAGAGACTGGGGCTGCTTGCTTGTCTTGTCCCCTCAATCTTCAAATGTAGCTTAGGTGGTCCGTGCCGGGCGCATCCGGCAGCCCTGCTCCGAAAATGCGAACGTCTGCAGATAGCTCGCAGGCAGAAAGAGCTAGCCTGGAAAGCTGTTGCTCAGCCTCATCTGCCCATGGCACTGCTCGCACAGAGGCACAGAGACTGGGGCTGCTTGCTTGTCTTGTCCCCTTAAAATTCAAACGTAGCTTAGGTGGTCCGTGCCGGGCGCATCCGGCAGCCCTGCTCCGAAAATGCGAACGTCTGCAGATAGCTCGCAGGCAGAAAGAGCTAGCCTGAAAAGCTGTTGCTCAGCCTCATCTGCCCATGGCACTGCTCGCACAGAGGCACAGAGACTGGGGCTGCTTGCTTGTTTTGCCCCCTCAAACTTCAAACGTAGCTTAGGTGGTCTGTGCCGGGCGCCTTCGGCAGCCCTGCTCCGAAAATGCAAACGTCTGCAGATAGCTCGCAGGCAGAAAGAGCTAGCCTGGAAAGCTGTTGCTCAGCCTCATCTGCCCATGGCACTGCTCGCACAGAGGCACAGAGACTGGGGCTGCTTGCTTGTCTTGTCCCCTCAAACTTCAAATGTAGCTTAGGTGGTCCGTGCCGGGCGCATCCGGCAGCCCTGCTCCAAAAATGCGAACGTCTGCAGATAGCTCGCAGGCAGAAAGAGCTAGCCTGGAAAGCTGTTGCTCAGCCTCATCTGCCCATGGCACTGCTCGCACAGAGGCACAGAGACTGGGGCTGCTTGCTTGTTTTGCCCCCTCAAACTTCAAACGTAGCTTAGGTGGTCTGTGCCGGGCGCCTTCGGCAGCCCTGCTCCGAAAATGCAAACGTCTGCAGATAGCTCGCAGGCAGAAAGAGCTAGCCTGGAAAGCTGTTGCTCAGCCTCATCTGCCCATGGCACTGCTCGCACAGAGGCACAGAGACTGGGGCTGCTTGCTTGTCTTGTCCCCTCAAACTTCAAATGTAGCTTAGGTGGTCCGTGCCGGGCGCATCCGGCAGCCCTGCTCCAAAAATGCGAACGTCTGCAGATAGCTCGCAGGCAGAAAGAGCTAGCCTGGAAAGCTGTTGCTCAGCCTCATCTGCCCATGGCACTGCTCGCACAGAGGCACAGAGACTGGGGCTGCTTGCTTGTCTTGTCTCCTTAAAATTCAAACGTAGCTTAGGTGGTCCGTGCCGGTCGCCTCCGGCAGCCCTGCTCCGAAAATGCGAACGTCTGCAGATAGCTCGCAGGCAGAAAGAGCTAGCCTGGAAAGCTGTTGCTCAGCCTCATCTGCCCATGGCACTGCTCGCACAGAGGCACAGAGACTGGGGCTGCTTGCTTGTCTTGTCCCCTCAAACTTCAAATGTAGCTTAGGTGGTCCGTGCCGGGCGCATCCGGCAGCCCTGCTCCGAAAATGCGAACGTCTGCAGAGAGCTCGCAGGCAGAAAGAGCTAGCCTGGAAAGCTGTTGCTCAGCCTCATCTGCCCATGGCACTGCTCGCACAGATGCACAGAGACTGGGGCTGCTTGCTTGTCTTGCCCCCTCAAACTTCAAACGTAACTTAGGTGGTCCGTGCCGGGCGCCTCCGGCAGCCCTGCTCCGAAAATGCAAACGTCTGCAGATAGCTCACAGGCAGAAAGAGCTAGCCTGGAAAGCTGTTGCTCAGCCTCATCTGCCCATGGCACTGCTCGCACAGAGGCACAGAGACTGGGGCTGCTTGCTTGTCTTGTCCCCTCAATCTTCAAATGTAGCTTAGGTGGTCCGTGCCGGGCGCATCCGGCAGCCCTGCTCCGAAAATGCGAACGTCTGCAGATAGCTCGCAGGCAGAAAGAGCTAGCCTGGAAAGCTGTTGCTCAGCCTCATCTGCCCATGGCACTGCTCGCACAGAGGCACAGAGACTGGGGCTGCTTGCTTGTCTTGTCCCCTTAAAATTCAAACGTAGCTTAGGTGGTCCGTGCCGGGCGCATCCGGCAGCCCTGCTCCAAAAATGCGAACGTCTGCAGATAGCTCGCAGGCAGAAAGAGCTAGCCTGAAAAGCTGTTGCTCAGCCTCATCTGCCCATGGCACTGCTCGCACAGAGGCACAGAGACTGGGGCTGCTTGCTTGTTTTGCCCCCTCAAACTTCAAACGTAGCTTAGGTGGTCTGTGCCGGGCGCCTTCGGCAGCCCTGCTCCGAAAATGCAAACGTCTGCAGATAGCTCGCAGGCAGAAAGAGCTAGCCTGGAAAGCTGTTGCTCAGCCTCATCTGCCCATGGCACTGCTCGCACAGAGGCACAGAGACTGGGGCTGCTTGCTTGTCTTGTCCCCTCAAACTTCAAATGTAGCTTAGGTGGTCCGTGCCGGGCGCATCCGGCAGCCCTGCTCCAAAAATGCGAACGTCTGCAGATAGCTCGCAGGCAGAAAGAGCTAGCCTGGAAAGCTGTTGCTCAGCCTCATCTGCCCATGGCACTGCTCGCACAGAGGCACAGAGACTGGGGCTGCTTGCTTGTTTTGCCCCCTCAAACTTCAAACGTAGCTTAGGTGGTCTGTGCCGGGCGCCTTCGGCAGCCCTGCTCCGAAAATGCAAACGTCTGCAGATAGCTCGCAGGCAGAAAGAGCTAGCCTGGAAAGCTGTTGCTCAGCCTCATCTGCCCATGGCACTGCTCGCACAGAGGCACAGAGACTGGGGCTGCTTGCTTGTCTTGTCCCCTCAAACTTCAAATGTAGCTTAGGTGGTCCGTGCCGGGCGCATCCGGCAGCCCTGCTCCAAAAATGCGAACGTCTGCAGATAGCTCGCAGGCAGAAAGAGCTAGCCTGGAAAGCTGTTGCTCAGCCTCATCTGCCCATGGCACTGCTCGCACAGAGGCACAGAGACTGGGGCTGCTTGCTTGTCTTGTCCCCTCAATCTTCAAATGTAGCTTAGGTGGTCCGTGCCGGGCGCCTCCGGCAGCCCTGCTCCGAAAATGCAAACGTCTGCAGATAGCTCGCAGGCAGAAAGAGCTAGCCTGGAAAGCTGTTGCTCAGCCTCATCTGCCCATGGCACTGCTCGCACAGAGGCACAGAGACTGGGGCTGCTTGCTTGTCTTGCCCCCTCAAACTTCAAACGTAACTTAGGTGGTCCGTGCCGGGCGCCTCCGGCAGCCCTGCTCCGAAAATGCAAACGTCTGCAGATAGCTCACAGGCAGAAAGAGCTAGCCTGGAAAGCTGTTGCTCAGCCTCATCTGCCCATGGCACTGCTCGCACAGAGGCACAGAGACTGGGGCTGCTTGCTTGTCTTGTCCCCTCAATCTTCAAATGTAGCTTAGGTGGTCCGTGCCGGGCGCATCCGGCAGCCCTGCTCCGAAAATGCGAACGTCTGCAGATAGCTCGCAGGCAGAAAGAGCTAGCCTGGAAAGCTGTTGCTCAGCCTCATCTGCCCATGGCACTGCTCGCACAGAGGCACAGAGACTGGGGCTGCTTGCTTGTCTTGTCCCCTCAAACTTCAAATGTAGCTTAGGTGGTCCGTGCCGGTCGCCTCCGTCAGCCCTGCTCCGAAAATGCGAACGTCTGCAGATAGCTCGCAGGCAGAAAGAGCTAGCCTGGAAAGCTGTTACTCAGCCTCATCTGCCCATGGCACTTCTCGCACAGAGGCACAGAGACTGGGGCTGCTTGCTTGTCTTGTCCCCTCAAACTTCAAATGTAGCTTAGGTGGTCCGTGCCGGGCGCATCCGGCAGCCCTGCTCCGAAAATGCGAACGTCTGCAGATAGCTCGCAGGCAGAAAGAGCTAGCCTGGAAAGCTGTTGCTCAGCCTCATCTGCCCATGGCACTGCTCGCACAGAGGCACAGAGACTGGGGCTGCTTGCTTGTCTTGTCCCCTCAAATTTCAAATGTAGCTTAGGTGGTCCGTGCCGGGCGCATCCAGCAGCCCTGCTCCGAAAATGCGAACGTCTGCAGAGAGCTCGCAGGCAGAAAGAGCTAGCCTGGAAAGCTGTTGCTCAGCCTCATCTGCCCATGGCACTGCTCGCACAGATGCACAGAGACTGGGGCTGCTTGCTTGTCTTGCCCCCTCAAACTTCAAACGTAGCTTAGGTGGTCTGTGCCGGGCCCCTCCGGCAGCCCTGCTCCGAAAATGCGAACGTCTGCAGATAGCTCGCAGGCAGAAAGAGCTAGCCTGGAAAGCTGTTGCTCAGCCTCATCTGCCCATGGCACTGCTCGCACAGATGCACAGAGACTGGGGCTGCTTGCTTGTTTTGCCCCCTCAAACTTCAAACGTAGCTTAGGTGGTCTGTGCCGGGTGCCTTCGGCAGCCCTGCTCCGAAAATGCAAACGTCTGCAGATAGCTCGCAGGCAGAAAGAGCTAGCCTGGAAAGCTGTTGCTCAGCCTCATCTGCCCATGGCACTGCTCGCACAGAGGCACAGAGACTGGGGCTGCTTGCTTGTCTTGTCCCCTCAAACTTCAAATGTAGCTTAGGTGGTCCGTGCCGGGCGCATCCGGCAGCCCTGCTCCAAAAATGCGAACGTCTGCAGATAGCTCGCAGGCAGAAAGAGCTAGCCTGGAAAGCTGTTGCTCAGCCTCATCTGCCCATGGCACTGCTCGCACAGAGGCACAGAGACTGGGGCTGCTTGCTTGTCTTGTCCCCTCAATCTTCAAATGTAGCTTAGGTGGTCCGTGCCGGTCGCCTCCGGCAGCCCTGCTCCGAAAATGCGAACGTCTGCAGATAGCTCGCAGGCAGAAAGAGCTAGCCTGGAAAGCTGTTGCTCAGCCTCATCTGCCCATGGCACTGCTCGCACAGAGGCACAGAGACTGGGGCTGCTTGCTTGTCTTGTCTCCTTAAAATTCAAACGTAGCTTAGGTGGTCCGTGCCGGTCGCCTCCGGCAGCCCTGCTCCGAAAATGCGAACGTCTGCAGATAGCTCGCAGGCAGAAAGAGCTAGCCTGGAAAGCTGTTGCTCAGCCTCATCTGCCCATGGCACTGCTCGCACAGAGGCACAGAGACTGGGGCTGCTTGCTTGTCTTGTCCCCTCAAACTTCAAATGTAGCTTAGGTGGTCCGTGCCGGGCGCATCCGGCAGCCCTGCTCCGAAAATGCGAACGTCTGCAGATAGCTCGCAGGCAGAAAGAGCTAGCCTGAAAAGCTGTTGCTCAGCCTCATCTGCCCATGGCACTGCTCGCACAGAGGCACAGAGACTGAGGCTGCTTGCTTGTCTTGTCCCCTCAAACTTCAAATGTAGCTTAGGTGGTCCGTGCCGGGCGCATCCAGCAGCCCTGCTCCGAAAATGCGAACGTCTGCAGAGAGCTCGCAGGCAGAAAGAGCTAGCCTGGAAAGCTGTTGCTCAGCCTCATCTGCCCATGGCACTGCTCGCACAGATGCACAGAGACTGGGGCTGCTTGCTTGTCTTGCCCCCTCAAACTTCAAACGTAACTTAGGTGGTCCGTGCCGGGCGCCTCCGGCAGCCCTGCTCCGAAAATGCGAACGTCTGCAGATAGCTCGCAGGCAGAAAGAGCTAGCCTGAAAAGCTGTTGCTCAGCCTCATCTGCCCATGGCACTTCTCGCACAGAGGCACAGAGACTGGGGCTGCTTGCTTGTCTTGTCCCCTCAAACTTCAAATGTAGCTTAGGTGGTCCGTGCCGGGCGCATCCGGCAGCCCTGCTCCGAAAATGCGAACGTCTGCAGATAGCTCGCAGGCAGAAAGAGCTAGCCTGGAAAGCTGTTGCTCAGCCTCATCTGCCCATGGCACTGCTCGCACAGAGGCACAGAGACTGGGGCTGCTTGCTTGTCTTGTCCCCTCAAATTTCAAATGTAGCTTAGGTGGTCCGTGCCGGGCGCATCCAGCAGCCCTGCTCCGAAAATGCGAACGTCTGCAGAGAGCTCGCAGGCAGAAAGAGCTAGCCTGGAAAGCTGTTGCTCAGCCTCATCTGCCCATGGCACTGCTCGCACAGATGCACAGAGACTGGGGCTGCTTGCTTGTCTTGCCCCCTCAAACTTCAAACGTAGCTTAGGTGGTCTGTGCCGGGCCCCTCCGGCAGCCCTGCTCCGAAAATGCAAACGTCTGCAGATAGCTCGCAGGCAGAAAGAGCTAGCCTGGAAAGCTGTTGCTCAGCCTCATCTGCCCATGGCACTGCTCGCACAGATGCACAGAGACTGGGGCTGCTTGCTTGTTTTGCCCCCTCAAACTTCAAACGTAGCTTAGGTGGTCTGTGCCGGGTGCCTTCGGCAGCCCTGCTCCGAAAATGCAAACGTCTGCAGATAGCTCGCAGGCAGAAAGAGCTAGCCTGGAAAGCTGTTGCTCAGCCTCATCTGCCCATGGCACTGCTCGCACAGAGGCACAGAGACTGGGGCTGCTTGCTTGTCTTGTCCCCTCAAACTTCAAATGTAGCTTAGGTGGTCCGTGCCGGGCGCATCCGGCAGCCCTGCTCCAAAAATGCGAACGTCTGCAGATAGCTCGCAGGCAGAAAGAGCTAGCCTGGAAAGCTGTTGCTCAGCCTCATCTGCCCATGGCACTGCTCGCACAGAGGCACAGAGACTGGGGCTGCTTGCTTGTCTTGTCCCCTCAATCTTCAAATGTAGCTTAGGTGGTCCGTGCCGGTCGCCTCCGGCAGCCCTGCTCCGAAAATGCGAACGTCTGCAGATAGCTCGCAGGCAGAAAGAGCTAGCCTGGAAAGCTGTTGCTCAGCCTCATCTGCCCATGGCACTGCTCGCACAGAGGCACAGAGACTGGGGCTGCTTGCTTGTCTTGTCTCCTTAAAATTCAAACGTAGCTTAGGTGGTCCGTGCCGGTCGCCTCCGGCAGCCCTGCTCCGAAAATGCGAACGTCTGCAGATAGCTCGCAGGCAGAAAGAGCTAGCCTGGAAAGCTGTTGCTCAGCCTCATCTGCCCATGGCACTGCTCGCACAGAGGCACAGAGACTGGGGCTGCTTGCTTGTCTTGTCCCCTCAAACTTCAAATGTAGCTTAGGTGGTCCGTGCCGGGCGCATCCGGCAGCCCTGCTCCGAAAATGCGAACGTCTGCAGATAGCTCGCAGGCAGAAAGAGCTAGCCTGAAAAGCTGTTGCTCAGCCTCATCTGCCCATGGCACTGCTCGCACAGAGGCACAGAGACTGAGGCTGCATGCTTGTCTTGTCCCCTCAAACTTCAAATGTAGCTTAGGTGGTCCGTGCCGGGCGCATCCAGCAGCCCTGCTCCGAAAATGCGAACGTCTGCAGAGAGCTCGCAGGCAGAAAGAGCTAGCCTGGAAAGCTGTTGCTCAGCCTCATCTGCCCATGGCACTGCTCGCACAGATGCACAGAGACTGGGGCTGCTTGCTTGTCTTGCCCCCTCAAACTTCAAACGTAACTTAGGTGGTCCGTGCCGGGCGCCTCCGGCAGCCCTGCTCCGAAAATGCGAACGTCTGCAGATAGCTCGCAGGCAGAAAGAGCTACCCTGAAAAGCTGTTGCTCAGCCTCATCTGCCCATGGCACTGCTCGCACAGAGGCACAGAGACTGAGGCTGCTTGCTTGTCTTGTCCCCTCAAACTTCAAATGTAGCTTAGGTGGTCCGTGCCGGGCGCATCCAGCAGCCCTGCTCCGAAAATGCGAACGTCTGCAGAGAGCTCGCAGGCAGAAAGAGCTAGCCTGGAAAGCTGTTGCTCAGCCTCATCTGCCCATGGCACTGCTCGCACAGAGGCACAGAGACTGGGGCTGCTTGCTTGTCTTGTCCCCTCAAACTTCAAATGTAGCTTAGGTGGTCCGTGCCGGGCGCCTCCGGCAGCCCTGCTCCGAAAATGCGAACGTCTGCAGATAGCTCACAGGCAGAAAGAGCTAGCCTGGAAAGCTGTTGCTCAGCCTCATCTGCCCATGGCACTGCTCGCACAGAGGCACAGAGACTGGGGCTGCTTGCTTGTCTTGTCCCCTCAAACTTCAAATGTAGCTTAGGTGGTCTGTGAAGGGCGCCTTCGGCAGCCCTGTTCCGAAAATGCAAACGTCTGCAGATAGCTCGCAGGCAGAAAGAGCTAGCCTGGAAAGCTGTTGCTCAGCCTCATCTGCCCATGGCACTGCTCGCACAGAGGCACAGAGACTGGGGCTGCTTGCTTGTCTTGTCCCCTCAAACTTCAAACGTAGCTTAGGTGGTCTGTGCCGGGCGCCTCCGGCAGCCCTGCTCCGAAAATCCGAACGTCTGCAGATAGCTCGCAGGCAGAAAGAGCTAGCCTGGAAAGCTGTTGCTCAGCCTCATCTGCCCATGGCACTGCTCGCACAGAGGCACAGAGACTGGGGCTGCTTGCTTGTCTTGTGCCCTCAATCTTCAAATGTAGCTTAGGTGGTCCGTGCCGGGCGCCTTCGGCAGCCCTGCTCCAAAAATGCGAACGTCTGCAGATAGCTCGCAGGCAGAAAGAGCTAGCCTGGAAAGCTGTTGCTCAGCCTCATCTGCCCATGGCACTGCTCGCACAGAGGCACAGAGACTGGGGCTGCTTGCTTGTCTTCTCCCCTCAAACTTCAAACGTAGCTTAGGTGGTCCGTGCCGGGCGCATCCGGCAGCCCTGCTCCGAAAATGCGAACGTCTGCAGACAGCTCGCAGGCAGAAAGAGCTAGCCTGGAAAGCTGTTGCTCAGCCTCATCTGCCCATGGCACTGCTCGCACAGAGGCACAGAGACTGGGGCTGCTTGCTTGTCTTGTCCCCTCAATCTTCAAATGTAGCTTAGGTGGTCCGTGCCGGGCGCCTCCGGCAGCCCTGCTCCGAAAATGCGAACGTCTGCAGATAGCTCGCAGGCAGAAAGAGCTAGCCTGGAAAGCTGTTGCTCAGCCTCATCTGCCCATGGCACTGCTCGCACAGAGGCACAGAGATTGGGGCTGCTTGCTTGTCTTGTCTCCTTAAAATTCAAACGTAGCTTAGGTGGTCCGTGCCGGTCGCCTCCGGCAGCCCTGCTCCGAAAATGCGAACGTCTGCAGACAGCTCGCAGGCAGAAAGAGCTAGCCTGGAAAGCTGTTGCTCAGCCTCATCTGCCCATGGCACTGCTCGCACAGAGGCACAGAGACTGGGGCTGCTTGCTTGTCTTGTCCCCTCAAACTTCAAATGTAGCTTAGGTGGTCCGTGCCGGGCGCCTCCGGCAGCCCTGCTCCGAAAATGCGAACGTCTGCAGATAGCTCGCAGGCAGAAAGAGCTAGCCTGGAAAGCTGTTGCTCAGCCTCATCTGCCCATGGCACTGCTCGCACAGAGGCACAGAGACTGGGGCTGCTTGCTTGTCTTGTCCCCTCAAACTTCAAATGTAGCTTAGGTGGTCCGTGTCAGGCGCATCCAGCAGCCCTGCTAAGAAAATGCGAACGTCTGCAGACAGCTCGCAGGCAGAAAGAGCTAGCCTGGAAAGCTGTTGCTCAGCCTCATCTGCCCATGGCACTGCTCGCACAGAGGCACAGAGACTGGGGCTGCTTGCTTGTCTTGCCCCCTCAAACTTCAAACGTAGCTTAGGTGGTCCGTGCCGGGCGCCTCCGGCAGCCCTGCTCCGAAAATGCAAACGTCTGCAGATAGCTCACAGGCAGAAAGACCTAGACTGGAAAGCTGTTGCTCAGCCTCATCTGCCCATGGCACTGCTCGCACAGAGGCACAGAGACTGGGGCTGCTTGCTTGTCTTGTCCCCTCAAACTTCAAATGTAGCTTAGGTGGTCTGTGCCGGGCGCATCCGGCAGCCCTGCTCCGAAAATGCGAACGTCTGCAGATAGCTCGCAGGCAGAAAGAGCTAGCCTGGAAAGCTGTTGCTCAGCCTCATCTGCCCATGGCACTGCTCGCACAGATGCACAGAGACTGGGGCTGCTTGCTTGTTTTGCCCCCTCAAACTTCAAACGTAGCTTAGGTGGTCCGTGCCGGGCGCCTCCGGCAGCCCTGCTCCGAAAATGCAAACGTCTGCAGATAGCTCGCAGGCAGAAAGAGCTAGCCTGGAAAGCTGTTGCTCAGCCTCATCTGCCCATGGCACTGCTCACACAGAGGCACAGAGACTGGGGCTGCTTGCTTGTCTTGCCCCCTCAAACTTCAAACGTAGCTTAGGTGGTCCGTGCCGGGCGCCTCCGGCAGCCCTGCTCCGAAAATGCAAACGTCTGCAGATAGCTCGCAGGCAGAAAGAGCTAGCCTGGAAAGCTGTTGCTCAGCCTCATCTGCCCATGGCACTGCTCGCACAGAGGCACAGAGACTGGGGCTGCTTGCTTGTCTTGTCCCCTTAAAATTCAAACGTAGCTTAGGTGGTCCGTGCCGGGCGCCTCCGGCAGCCCTGCTCCGAAAATGCAAACGTCTGCAGATAGCTCGCAGGCAGAAAGAGCTAGCCTGGAAAGCTGTTGCTCAGCCTCATCTGCCCATGGCACTGCTCGCACAGAGGCACAGAGACTGGGGCTGCTTGCTTGTCTTGTCCCCTCAAACTTCAAATGTATCTTAGGTGGTCCGTGCCGGGCGCATCCGGCAGCCCTGCTCCGAAAATGCGAACGTCTGCAGATAGCTCGCAGGCAGAAAGTGCTAGCCTGGAAAACTGTTGCTCAGCCTCATCTGCCCATGGCACTGCTCGCACAGAGGCACAGAGACTGGGGCTGCTTGCTTGTCTTGCCCCCTCAAACTTCAAACGTAGCTTAGGTAGTCCGTGCCGGGCGCCTCCGGCAGCCCTGCTCCGAAAATGCAAACGTCTGCAGATAGCTCGCAGGCAGAAAGAGCTAGCCTGGAAAGCTGTTGCTCAGCCTCATCTGCCCATGGCATTGCTCGCACAGAGGCACAGAGACTGGGGCTGCTTGCTTGTCTTGTCCCCTCAAACTTCAAACGTAGCTTAGGTGGTCTGTGCCGGGCGTCTCCGACAGCCCTGCTCCGAAAATGCAAACGTCTGCAGATAGCTCGCAGGCAGAAAGAGCTAGCCTGGAAAGCTGTTGCTCAGCCTCATCTGCCCATGGCACTGCTCGCACAGAGGCACAGAGACTGGGGCTGCTTGCTTGTCTTGTCCCCTCAAACTTCAAATGTAGCGTAGGTGGTCCATGCCGGGCGCATCCGGCAGCCCTGCTCCGAAAATGCGAACGTCTGCAGATAGCTCGCAGGCAGAAAGAGCTAGCCTGGAAAGCTGTTGCTCAGCCTCATCTGCCCATGGCACTGCTCGCACAGAGGCACAGAGACTGGGGCTGCATGCTTGTCTTGTTCCCTCAATCTTCAAATGTAGTTTAGGTGGTCCGTGCCGGGCGCATCCGGCAGCCTTGCTCCGAAAATGTGAACGTCTGCAGATAGCTCGCAGGCAGAAAGAGCTAGCCTGGAAAGCTGTTGCTCAGCCTCATCTGCCCATGGCACTGCTCGCACAGAGGCACAGAGACTGGGGCTGCTTGCTTGTCTTGTCCCCTCAAACTTCAAACGTAGCTTAGGTGGTCTGTGCCGGGCGCCTCCGGCAGCCCTGCTCCGAAAACGCGAACGTCTGCAGATAGCTCGCAGGCAGAAAGAGCTAGCCTGGAAAGCTGTTGCTCAGCCTCATCTGCCCATGGCACTGCTCGCACAGAGGCACAGAGACTGGGGCTGCTTGCTTGTCTGGTCCCCTCAAACTTCAGATGTAACTTAGGTGGTCCGTGCCGGGCGCCTCCGGCAGCCCTGCTCCGAAAATGCAAACGTCTGCAGATAGCTCGCAGCCAGAAAGAGCTAGCCTGGAAAGCTGTTGCTCAGCCTCATCTGCCCATGGCACTGCTCGCACAGAGGCACAGAGACTGGGGCTGCTTGCTTGTCTTGTCCCCTCAAACTTCAAACGTAGCTTAGGTGGTCTGTGCCGGGCGCCTCTGGCAGCCCTGCTCCAAAAATACGAAAGTCTGCAGATAGCTCGCAGGCAGAAAGAGCTAGCCTGGAAAGCTGTTGCTCAGCCTCATCTGCCCATGGCACTGCTCGCACAGAGGCACAGAGACTGGGGCTGCTTGCTTGTCTTGTCTCCTTAAAATTCAAACGTAGCTTAGGTGGTCCGTGCCGGGCGCCTCCGGCAGCCCTGCTCCAAAAATGAAAACGTCTGCAGATAGCTCGCAGGCAGAAAGAGCTAGCCTGGAAAGCTGTTGCTCAGCCTCATCTGCCCATGGCACTGCTCGCACAGAGGCACAGAGACTGGGGCTGCTTGCTTGTCTTGTCCCCTCAAACTTCAAATGTAGCTTAGGTGGTCCGTGCCGGGCGCATCCAGCAGCCCTGCTCCGAAAATGCGAACGTCTGCAGACAGCTCGCAGGCAGAAAGAGCTAGCCTGGAAAGCTGTTGCTCAGCCTCATCTGCCCATGGCACTGCTCGCACAGATGCACAGAGACTGGGGCTGCTTGCTTGTCTTGCCCCCTCAAACTTCAAACGTAGCTTAGGTGGTCCGTGCCGGGCGCCTCAGGCAGCCCTGCTCCGAAAATGCAAACGTCTGCAGATAGCTCGCAGGCAGAAAGAGCTAGCCTGGAAAGCTGTTGCTCAGCCTCATCTGCCCATGGCACTGCTCGCACAGAGGCACAGAGACTGGGGCTGCTTGCTTGTCTTGTCCCCTCAAACTTCAAATGTAGCTTAGGTGGTCTGTGCCGGGCGCATCCGGCAGCCCTGCTCCGAAAATGCGAACGTCTGCAGATAGCTCGCAGGCAGAAAGAGCTAGCCTGGAAAGCTGTTGCTCAGCCTCATCTGCCCATGGCACTGCTCGCACAGATGCACAGAGACTGGGGCTGCTTGCTTGTCTTGCCCCCTCAAACTTCAAACGTAGCTTAGGTGGTCCGTGCCGGGCGCCTCCGGCAGCCCTGCTCCGAAAATGCAAACGTCTGCAGATAGCTCGCAGGCAGAAAGAGCTAGCCTGGAAAGCTGTTGCTCAGCCTCATCTGCCCATGGCACTGCTCACACAGAGGCACAGAGACTGGGGCTGCTTGCTTGTCTTGCCCCCTCAAACTTCAAACGTAGCTTAGGTGGTCCGTGCCGGGCGCCTCCGGCAGCCCTGCTCCAAAAATGCAAACGTCTGCAGATAGCTCGCAGGCAGAAAGAGCTAGCCTGGAAAGCTGTTGCTCAGCCTCATCTGCCCATGGCACTGCTCGCACAGAGGCACAGAGACTGGGGCTGCTTGCTTGTCTTGTCCCCTTAAAATTCAAACGTAGCTTAGGTGGTCCGTGCCGGGCGCCTCCGGCAGCCCTGCTCCGAAAATGCAAACGTCTGCAGATAGCTCGCAGGCAGAAAGAGCTAGCCTGGAAAGCTGTTGCTCAGCCTCATCTGCCCATGGCACTGCTCGCACAGAGGCACAGAGACTGGGGCTGCTTGCTTGTCTTGTCCCCTCAAACTTCAAATGTATCTTAGGTGGTCCGTGCCGGGCGCCTCCGGCAGCCCTGCTCCGAAAATGCAAACGTCTGCAGATAGCTCGCAGGCAGAAAGAGCTAGCCTGGAAAGCTGTTGCTCAGCCTCATCTGCCCATGGCATTGCTCGCACAGAGGCACAGAGACTGGGGCTGCTTGCTTGTCTTGTCCCCTCAAACTTCAAACGTAGCTTAGGTGGTCTGTGCCGGGCGTCTCCGACAGCCCTGCTCCGAAAATGCAAACGTCTGCAGATAGCTCGCAGGCAGAAAGAGCTAGCCTGGAAAGCTGTTGCTCAGCCTCATCTGCCCATGGCACTGCTCGCACAGAGGTACAGAGACTGGGGCTGCTTGCTTGTCTTGTCCCCTCAAACTTCAAATGTAGCGTAGGTGGTCCATGCCGGGCGCATCCGGCAGCCCTGCTCCGAAAATGCGAACGTCTGCAGATAGCTCGCAGGCAGAAAGAGCTAGCCTGGAAAGCTGTTGCTCAGCCTCATCTGCCCATGGCACTGCTCGCACAGAGGCACAGAGACTGGGGCTGCATGCTTGTCTTGTTCCCTCAATCTTCAAATGTAGTTTAGGTGGTCCGTGCCGGGCGCATCCGGCAGCCTTGCTCCGAAAATGTGAACGTCTGCAGATAGCTCGCAGGCAGAAAGAGCTAGCCTGGAAAGCTGTTGCTCAGCCTCATCTGCCCATGGCACTGCTCGCACAGAGGCACAGAGACTGGGGCTGCTTGCTTGTCTTGTCCCCTCAAACTTCAAACGTAACTTAGGTGGTCTGTGCCGGGCGCCTCCGGCAGCCCTGCTCCGAAAACGCGAACGTCTGCAGATAGCTCGCAGGCAGAAAGAGCTAGCCTGGAAAGCTGTTGCTCAGCCTCATCTGCCCATGGCACTGCTCGCACAGAGGCACAGAGACTGGGGCTGCTTGCTTGTCTGGTCCCCTCAAACTTCAGATGTAACTTAGGTGGTCCGTGCCGGGCGCCTCCGGCAGCCCTGCTCCGAAAATGCAAACGTCTGCAGATAGCTCGCAGGCAGAAAGAGCTAGCCTGGAAAGCTGTTGCTCAGCCTCATCTGCCCATGGCACTGCTCGCACAGAGGCACAGAGACTGGGGCTGCTTGCTTGTCTTGTCCCCTCAAACTTCAAACGTAGCTTAGGTGGTCTGTGCCGGGCGCCTCTGGCAGCCCTGCTTCAAAAATACGAAAGTCTGCAGATAGCTCGCAGGCAGAAAGAGCTAGCCTGGAAAGCTGTTGCTCAGCCTCATCTGCCCATGGCACTGCTCGCACAGAGGCACAGAGACTGGGGCTGCTTGCTTGTCTTGTCTCCTTAAAATTCAAACGTAGCTTAGGTGGTCCGTGCCGGTCGCCTCCGGCAGCCCTGCTCCAAAAATGCAAACGTCTGCAGATAGCTCACAGGCAGAAAGAGCTAGCCTGGAAAGCTGTTGCTCAGCCTCATCTGCCCATGGCACTGCTCGCACAGAGGCACAGAGACTGGGGCTGCTTGCTTGTCTTGTCCCCTCAAACTTCAAATGTAGCTTATGTGGTCCGTGCCGGGCGCATCGGGCAGCCCTGCTCCGAAAATGCGAACGTCTGCAGATAGCTCGCAGGCAGAAAGAGCTAGCCTGGAAAGCTGTTGCTCAGCCTCATCTGCCCATGGCACTGCTCGCACAGAGGCACAGAGACTGGGGCTGCTTGCTTGTCTTGTCCCCTCAAACTTCAAATGTATCTTAGGTGGTCCGTGCCGGGCGCCTCCGGCAGCCCTGCTCCGAAAATGCGAACGTCTGCAGATAGCTCGCAGGCAGAAAGAGCTAGCCTGGAAAGCTGTTGCTCAGCCTCATCTGCCCATGGCACTGCTCGCACAGAGGCACAGAGACTGGGGCTGCTTGCTTGTCTTGTCCCCTCAAACTTCAAACGTAGCTTAGGTGGTCTGTGCCGGGCGCCTCCGGCAGCCCTGCTCCGAAAACGCGAACGTCTGCAGATAGCTCGCAGGCAGAAAGAGCTAGCCTGGAAAGCTGTTGCTCAGCCTCATCTACCCATGGCACTGCTCGCACAGAGGCACAGAGACTGGGGCTGCTTGCTTGTCTTGCCCCCTCAAACTTCAAACGTAGCTTAGGTGGTCCCTGCCGGGCGCATCCGGCAGCCCTGCTCCGAAAATGCGAACGTCTGCAGATAGCTCGCAGGCAGAAAGAGCTAGCCTGGAAAGCTGTTGCTCAGCCTCATCTGCCCATGGCACTGCTCGCACAGATGCACAGAGACTGGGGCTGCTTGCTTGTTTTGCCCCCTCAAACTTCAAACGTAGCTTAGGTGGTCTGTGCCGGGCGCCTCCGACAGCCCTGCTCCGAAAATGCGAACGTCTGCAGATAGCTCACAGGCAGAAAGAGCTAGCCTGGAAAGCTGTTGCTCAGCCTCATCTGCCCATGGCACTGCTCGCACAGAGGCACAGAGACTGGGGCTGCTTGCTTGTCTTGTCCCCTCAATCTTCAAATGTAGCTTAGGTGGTTCGTGCCGGGCGCCTCCGGCAGCCCTGCTCCGAAAATGCGAACGTCTGCAGATAGCTCGCAGGCAGAAAGAGCTAGCCTGGAAAGCTGTTGCTCAGCCTCATCTGCCCATGGCACTGCTCGCACAGAGGCACAGAGACTGGGGCTGCTTGCTTGTCTTGTCCCCTTAAAATTCAAATGTAGCTTAGGTGGTCCGTGCCGGGCGCCTCCGGCAGCCCTGCTCCAAAAATGCAAACGTCTGCAGATAGCTCACAGGCAGAAAGAGCTAGCCTGGAAAGCTGTTGCTCAGCCTCATCTGCCCATGGCACTGCTCGCACAGAGGCACAGAGACTGGGGCTGCTTGCTTGTCTTGTCCCCTCAAACTTCAAAGGTAACTTAGGTGGTCCGTGCTGGGCGCATCCGGCAGCCCTGCTCCGAAAATGCGAACGTCTGCAGATAGCTCACAGGCAGAAAGAGCTAGCCTGGAAAGCTGTTGCTCAGCCTCATCTGCCCATGGCACTGCTCGCACAGAGGCACAGAGACTGGGGCTGCTTGCTTGTCTTGTCCCCTCAAACTTCAAATGTAGCTTAGGTGGTCCGTGCTGGGCGCCTCCGGCAGCCCTGCTCCGAAAATGCAAACGTCTGCAGATAGCTCGCAGGCAGAAAGAGCTAGCCTGGAAAGCTGTTGCTCAGCCTCATCTGCCCATGGCACTGCTCGCACAGAGGCACAGAGACTGGGGCTGCATGCTTGTCTTGTCCCCTCAATCTTCAAATGTAGGTTAGATGGTCTGTGCCGGGCGCATCCGGCAGCCCTGCTCCGAAAATGCGAACGTTTGCAGATAGCTCGCAGGCAGAAAGAGCTAGCCTGGAAAGCTGTTGCTCAGCCTCATCTGCCCATGGCACTGCTCGCACAGAGGCACAGAGACTGGGGCTGCTTGCTTGTCTTGTCCCCTCAAACTTCAAATGTAGCTTATGTGGTCCGTGCCGGGCGCATCGGGCAGCCCTGCTCCGAAAATGCGAACGTCTGCAGATAGCTCGCAGGCAGAAAGAGCTAGCCTGGAAAGCTGTTGCTCAGCCTCATCTGCCCATGGCACTGCTCGCACAGAGGCACAGAGACTGGGGCTGCTTGCTTGTCTTGTCCCCTCAAACTTCAAATGTATCTTAGGTGGTCCGTGCCGGGCGCCTCCGGCAGCCCTGCTCCGAAAATGCGAACGTCTGCAGATAGCTCGCAGGCAGAAAGAGCTAGCCTGGAAAGCTGTTGCTCAGCCTCATCTGCCCATGGCACTGCTCGCACAGAGGCACAGAGACTGGGGCTGCTTGCTTGTCTTGTCCCCTTAAACTTCAAACGTAGCTTAGGTGGTCTGTGCCGGGCGCCTCCGGCAGCCCTGCTCCGAAAACGCGAACGTCTGCAGATAGCTCGCAGGCAGAAAGAGCTAGCCTGGAAAGCTGTTGCTCAGCCTCATCTGCCCATGGCACTGCTCGCACAGAGGCACAGAGACTGGGGCTGCTTGCTTGTCTTGCCCCCTCAAACTTCAAACGTAGCTTAGGTGGTCCCTGCCGGGCGCATCCGGCAGCCCTGCTCCGAAAATGCGAACGTCTGCAGATAGCTCGCAGGCAGAAAGAGCTAGCCTGGAAAGCTGTTGCTCAGCCTCATCTGCCCATGGCACTGCTCGCACAGATGCACAGAGACTGGGGCTGCTTGCTTGTTTTGCCCCCTCAAACTTCAAACGTAGCTTAGGTGGTCTGTGCCGGGCGCCTCCGACAGCCCTGCTCCGAAAATGCGAACGTCTGCAGATAGCTCACAGGCAGAAAGAGCTAGCCTGGAAAGCTGTTGCTCAGCCTCATCTGCCCATGGCACTGCTCGCACAGAGGCACAGAGACTGGGGCTGCTTGCTTGTCTTGTCCCCTTAAAATTCAAATGTAGCTTAGGTGGTCCGTGCCGGGCGCCTCCGGCAGCCCTGCTCCAAAAATGCAAACGTCTGCAGATAGCTCACAGGCAGAAAGAGCTAGCCTGGAAAGCTGTTGCTCAGCCTCATCTGCCCATGGCACTGCTCGCACAGAGGCACAGAGACTGGGGCTGCTTGCTTGTCTTGTCCCCTCAAACTTCAAAGGTAACTTAGGTGGTCCGTGCTGGGCGCATCCGGCAGCCCTGCTCCGAAAATGCGAACGTCTGCAGATAGCTCACAGGCAGAAAGAGCTAGCCTGGAAAGCTGTTGCTCAGCCTCATCTGCCCATGGCACTGCTCGCACAGAGGCACAGAGACTGGGGCTGCTTGCTTGTCTTGTCCCCTCAAACTTCAAATGTAGCTTAGGTGGTCCGTGCTGGGCGCCTCCGGCAGCCCTGCTCCGAAAATGCAAACGTCTGCAGATAGCTCGCAGGCAGAAAGAGCTAGCCTGGAAAGCTGTTGCTCAGCCTCATCTGCCCATGGCACTGCTCGCACAGAGGCACAGAGACTGGGGCTGCATGCTTGTCTTGTCCCCTCAATCTTCAAATGTAGGTTAGATGGTCTGTGCCGGGCGCATCCGGCAGCCCTGCTCCGAAAATGCGAACGTCTGCAGATAGCTCGCAGGCAGAAAGAGCTAGCCTGGAAAGCTGTTGCTCAGCCTCATCTGCCCATGGCACTGCTCGCACAGAGGCACAGAGACTGGGGCTGCTTGCTTGTCTTGTCCCCTCAAACTTCAAATGTAGCTTAGGTGGTCCGTGCCGGGCGCATCCGGCAGCCCTGCTCCGAAAATGCAAACGTCTGCAGATAGCTCGCAGCCAGAAAGAGCTAGCCTGGAAAGCTGTTGCTCAGCCTCATCTGCCCATGGCACTGCTCGCACAGAGGCACAGAGACTGGGGCTGCTTGCTTGTCTTGTCCCCTCAAACTTCAAATGTATTTTAGGTGGTCCGTGCCGGGCGCCTCCGGCAGCCCTGCTCCGAAAATGCGAACGTCTGCAGATAGCTCGCAGGCAGAAAGAGCTAGCCTGGTAAGCTGTTGCTCAGCCTCATCTGCCCATGGCACTGCTCGCACAGAGGCACAGAGACTGGGGCTGCTTGCTTGTCTGGTCCCCTCAAACTTCAAACGTAGCTTAGGTGGTCTGTGCCGGGCGCCTCCGGCAGCCCTGCTCCGAAAACGCGAACGTCTGCAGATAGCTCGCAGGCAGAAAGAGCTAGCCTGGAAAGCTGTTGCTCAGCCTCATCTGCCCATGGCACTGCTCGCACAGAGGCACAGAGACTGGGGCTGCTTGCTTGTCTGGTCCCCTCAAACTTCAGATGTAACTTAGGTGGTCCGTGCCGGGCGCCTCCGGCAGCCCTGCTCCGAAAATGCAAACGTCTGCAGATAGCTCGCAGGCAGAAAGAGCTAGCCTGGAAAGCTGTTGCTCAGCCTCATCTGCCCATGGCACTGCTCGCACAGAGGCACAGAGACTGGGGCTGCTTGCTTGTTTTGCCCCCTAAAACTTCAAACGTAGCTTAGGTGGTCCGTGCCGTGCGCATCCGGCAGCCCTGCTCTGAAAATGCAAACGTCTGCAGATAGCTCGCAGGCAGAAAGAGCTAGCCTGGAAAGCTGTTGCTCAGCCTCATCTGCCCATGGCACTGCTCGCACAGAGGCACAGAGACTGGGGCTGCTTGCTTGTCTTGTCCCCTCAATCTTCAAATGTAGCTTAGGTGGTCCGTGCCGGGCGCCTCCGGCAGCCCTGCTCCGAAAATGCGAACGTCTGCAGATAGCTCGCAGGCAGAAAGAGCTAGCCTGGAAAGCTGTTGCTCAGCCTCATCTGCCCATGGCACTGCTCGCACAGATGCACAGAGACTGGGGCTGCTTGCTTGTCTTGTCCCCTTAAAATTCAAACGTAGCTTAGGTGGTCCGTGCCGGGCGCCTCCGGCAGCCCTGCTCTGAAAATGCGAACGTCTGCAGATAGCTCGCAGGCAGAAAGAGCTAGCCTGGAAAGCTGTTGCTCAGCCTCATCTGCCCATGGCACTGCTCGCACAGAGGCACAGAGACTGGGGCTGCTTGCTTGTCTTGTCCCCTCAAACTTCAAATGTAGCTTAGGTGGTCCGTGCCGGGCGCCTCCGGCAGCCCTGCTCCGAAAATGCGAACGTCTGCAGATAGCTCGCAGGCAGAAAGAGCTAGCCTGGAAAGCTGTTGCTCAGCCTCATCTGCCCATGGCACTGCTCGCACAGAGGCACAGAGACTGGGGCTGCTTGCTTGTCTTGTCCCCTTAAAATTCAAACGTACCTTACGCGGTTTGTGCCGTGCGCCTCCGGCAGCCCTGCTCCGAAAATGCAAACGTCTGCAGATAGCTCGCAGGCAGAAAGAGCTAGCCTGGAAAGCTGTTGCTCAGCCTCATCTGCCCATGGCACTGCTCGCACAGAGGCACAGAGACTGGGGCTGCTTGCTTGTCTTGTCCCCTCAAACTTCAAACGTAGCTTAGGTGGTCTGTGCCGGGCGCCTCCGGCAGCCCTGCTCCGAAAATGCAAACGTCTGCAGATAGCTCGCAGGCAGAAAGAGCTAGCCTGGAAAGCTGTTGCTCAGCCTCATCTGCCCATGGCACTGCTCGCACAGAGGCACAGAGACTGGGGCTGCTTGCTTGTCTTGTCCCCTCAAACTTCAAATGTAGCTTAGGTGGTCCGTGCCGGGCGCATCCGGCAGCCCTGCTCCGAAAATGCGAACGTCTGCAGATAGCTCGCAGGCAGAAAGAGCTAGCCTGGAAAGCTGTTGCTCAGCCTCATCTGCCCATGGCACTGCTCGCACAGAGGCACAGAGACTGGGGCTGCTTGCTTGTTTTGCCCCCTCAAACTTCAAACGTAACTTAGGTGGTCTGTGCCGGGCGCCTCCGACAGCCCTGCTCCGAAAATGCGAACGTCTGCAGATAGCTCACAGGCAGAAAGAGCTAGCCTGGAAAGCTGTTGCTCAGCCTCATCTGCCCATGGCACTGCTCGCACAGAGGCACAGAGACTGGGGCTGCTTGCTTCTCTTGTCCCCTCAATCTTCAAATGTAGCTTAGGTGGTCCGTGCCGGGCGCCTCCGGCAGCCCTGCTCCGAAAATGCAAACGTCTGCAGATAGCTCGCAGGCAGAAAGAGCTAGCCTGGAAAGCTGTTGCTCAGCCTCATCTGCCCATGGCACTGCTCGCACAGAGGCACAGAGACTGGGGCTGCTTGCTTGTCTTGTCCCCTTAAAATTCAAATGTATCTTAGGTGGTCCGTGCCGGGCGCCTCCGGCAGCCCTGCTCCGAAAATGCGAACGTCTGCAGATAGCTCGCAGGCAGAAAGAGCTAGCCTGGAAAGCTGTTGCTCAGCCTCATCTGCCCATGGCACTGCTCGCACAGAGGCACAGAGACTGGGGCTGCTTGCTGGTCTTGTCCCCTCAGACTTCAAATGTAGCTTAGGTGGTCCGTGCTGGGCGCATCCGGCAGCCCTGCTCCCAAAATGCGAACGTCTGCAGATAGCTCGCAGGCAGAAAGAGCTAGCCTGGAAAGCTGTTGCTCAGCCTCATCTGCCCATGGCACTGCTCGCACAGATGCACAGAGACTGGGGCTGCTTGCTTGTCTTGTCCCCTCAAACTTCAAACGTATTTTAGGTGGTCCGTGCCGGGCGCCTCCGGCAGCCCTGCTCCGAAAATGCAAACGTCTGCAGATAGCTCGCAGGCAGAAAGAGCTAGCCTGGAAAGCTGTTGCTCAGCCTCATCTGCCCATGGAACTGCTCGCACAGAGGCACAGAGACTGGGGCTGCTTGCTTGTCTTGTCCCCTCAAACTTCAAACGTAGCTTAGGTGGTCTGTGCCGGGCGCCTCCGACAGCCCTGCTCCGAAAATGCAAACGTCTGCAGATAGCTCGCAGGCAGAAAGAGCTAGCCTGGAAAGCTTTTGCTCAGCCTCATCTGCCCATGGCACTGCTCGCACAGAGGCACAGAGACTGGGGCTGCTTGCTTGTCTTGTCCCCTCAAACTTCAAAGGTAGCTTAGGTGGTCCGTGCCGGGCGCATCCGGCAGCCCTGCTCCGAAAATGCGAACGTCTGCAGATAGCTCGCAGGCAGAAAGGGCTAGCCTGGAAAGCTGTTGTTCAGCCTCATCTGCCCATGGCACTGCTCGCACAGAGGCACAGAGACTGGGGCTGCATGCTTGTCTTGTCCCCTCAATCTTCAAATGTAGGTTAGGTGGTCTGTGCCGGGCGCATCCAGCAGCCCTGCTCCGAAAATGCGAACGTCTGCAGATAGCTCGCAGGCAGAAAGAGCTAGCCTGGAAAGCTGTTGCTCAGCCTCATCTGCCCATGGCACTGCTCGCACAGAGGCACAGAGACTGGGGCTGCTTGCTTGTCTTGTCCCCTTAAAATTCAAACGTAGCTTAGGTGGTCTGTGCCGGGCGCCTCCGGCAGCCCTGCTCCAAAAACGCGAACGTCTGCAGACAGCTCGCAGGCAGAAAGAGCTAGCCTGGAAAGCTGTTGCTCAGCCTCATCTGCCCATGGCACTACTCGCACAGAGGCACAGAGACTGGGGCTGCTTGCTTGTCTTGTCCCGTCAAACTTCAGATGTAACTTAGGTTGTCCGTGCTGGGCGCCTCCGGCAGCCCTGCTCCGAAAATGCGAACGTCTGCAGATAGCTCGCAGGCAGAAAGAGCTAGCCTGGAAAGCTGTTGCTCAGCCTCATCTGCCCATGGCACTGCTCGCACAGAGGCACAGAGACTGGGGCTGCTTGCTTGTCTTGTCCCCTCAAACTTCAAATGTACCTTAGGTGGTCCGTGCCGGGCGCCTCCGGCAGCCCTGCTCCGAAAATGCGAACGTCTGCAGATAGCTCGCAGGCAGAAAGAGCTAGCCTGGAAAGCTGTTGCTCAGCCTCATCTGCCCATGGCACTGCTCGCACAGAGGCACAGAGACTGGGGCTGCTTGCTTGTCTTGTCCCCTCAAACTTCAAATGTACCTTAGGTGGTCCGTGCCGGGCGCTACCGGCAGCCCTGCTCCGAAAATGCGAACGTCTGCAGATAGCTCGCAGGCAGAAAGAGCTAGCCTGGAAAGCTGTTGCTCAGCCTCATCTGCCCATGGCACTGCTCGCACAGAGGCACAGAGACTGGGGCTGCTTGCTTGTCTTGTTCCCTCAAACTTCAAACGTAGCTTAGGTGGTCTGTGCCGGGCGCCTCCGGCAGCCCTGCTCCGAAAACGCGAACGTCTGCAGATAGCTCACAGGCAGAAAGAGCTAGCCTGGAAAGCTGTTGCTCAGCCTCATCTGCCCATGGCACTGCTCGCACAGAGGCACAGAGACTGGGGCTGCTTGCTTGTCTGGTCCCCTCAAACTTCAGATGTAACTTAGGTTGTCCGTGCCGGGCGCCTTTGGCAGCCCTGCTCCGAAAATGCAAACGTCTGCAGATAGCTCGCAGGCAGAAAGAGCTAGCCTGGAAAGCTGTTGCTCAGCCTCATCTGCCCATGGCACTGCTCGCACAGAGGCACAGAGACTGGGGCTGCTTGCTTGTCTTGTCCCCTCAAACTTCAAACGTAGCTTAGGTGGTCTGTGCCGGGCGCCTCCGGCAGCCCTGCTCCAAAAATGCGAAAGTCTGCAGATAGCTCGCAGGCAGAAAGAGCTAGCCTGGAAAGCTGTTGCTCAGCCTCATCTGCCCATGGCACTGCTCGCACAGAGGCACAGAGACTGGGGCTGCTTGCTTGTTTTGCCCCCTCAAACTTCAAACGTAGCTTAGGTTGTCCGTGTCGGGCATCTCCGGCAGCCCTGCTCCGAAAATGCGAACGTCTGCAGATAGCTCGCAGGCAGAAAGAGCTAGCCTGGAAAGCTGTTGCTCAGCCTCATCTGCCCATGGCACTGCTCGCACAGAGGCACAGAGACTGGGGCTGCTTGCTTGTCTTGTCCCCTCAATCTTCAAATGTAGCTTAGGTGGTCCGTGCCGGGCGCATCCGGCAGCCCTGCTCCGAAAATGCAAACGTCTGCAGATAGCTCGCAGGCAGAAAGAGCTAGCCTGGAAAGCTGTTGCTCAGCCTCATCTGCCCATGGCACTGCTCGCACAGAGGCACAGAGACTGGGGCTGCTTGCTTGTCTTGTCCCCTCAATTTTCAAATGTATCTTAGGTGGTTCGTGCCGGGCGCATCCGGCAGCCCTGCTCTGAAAATGCGAACGTCTGCAGATAGCTCGCAGGCAGAAAGAGCTAGCCTGGAAAGCTGTTGCTCAGCCTCATCTGCCCATGGCACTGCTCGCACAGAGGCACAGAGACTGGGGCTGCTTGCTTGTCTTGTCCCCTCAAACTTCAAACGTAGCTTAGGTGGTCCGTGCCGGGCGCCTCCGGCAGCCCTGCTCCGAAAATGCGAACGTCTGCAGATAGCTCGCAGGCAGAAAGAGCTAGCCTGGAAAGCTGTTGCTCAGCCTCATCTGCCCATGGCACTGCTCGCACAGAGGCACAGAGACTGGGGCTGCTTGCTTGTCTTGTCCCCTTAAAATTCAAACGTAGCTTAGGTGGTCCGTGCCGGGCGCATCCGGCAGCCCTGCTCCGAAAATGCGAACGTCTGCAGATAGCTCGCAGGCAGAAAGAGCTAGCCTGGAAAGCTGTTGCTCAGCCTCATCTGCCCATGGCACTGCTCGCACAGAGGCACAGAGACTGGGGCTGCTTGCTTGTCTTGTCCCCTCAAACTTCAAATGTAGCTTAGGTGGTCCTTGCCGGGCGCCTCCGGCAGCCCTGCTCCGAAAATGCGAACGTCTGCAGATAGCTCGCAGGCAGAAAGAGCTAGCCTGGAAAGCTGTTGCTCAGCCTCATCTGCCCATGGCACTGCTCGCACAGAGGCACAGAGACTGGGGCTGCTTGCTTGTTTTGCCCCCTCAAACTTCAAACGTAGCTTAGGTGGTCCGTGCCGGGCGCCTCCGACAGCCCTGCTCCGAAAATGCAAACGTCTGCAGATAGCTCGCAGGCAGAAAGAGCTAGCCTGGAAAGCTGTTGCTCAGCCTCATCTGCCCATGGCACTGCTCGCACAGAGGCACAGAGACTGGGGCTGCTTGCTTGTCTTGTCCCCTCAAACTTCAAATGTATCTTAGGTGGTCCGTGCCGGGCGCCTCCGGCAGCCCTGCTCCAAAAATGCAAACGTCTGCAGATAGCTCGCAGGCAGAAAGAGCTAGCCTGGAAAGCTGTTGCTCAGCCTCATCTGCCCATGGCACTGCTCGCACAGAGGCACAGAGACTGGGGCTGCTTGCTTGTCTTGTCCCCTCAAACTTCAAATGTAGCTTAGGTGGTCCGTGCCGGGCGCATCCGGCAGCCCTGCTCCCAAAATGCGAACGTCTGCAGATAGCTCGCAGGCAGAAAGAGCTAGCCTGGAAAGCTGTTGCTCAGCCTCATCTGCCCATGGCACTGCTCGCACAGATGTACAGAGACTGGGGCTGCTTGCTTGTCTTGTCCCCTCAAACTTCAAACGTAGCTTAGGTGGTCCGTGCCGGGCTCCTCCGGCAGCCCTGCTCCGAAAATGCAAACGTCTGCAGATAGCTCGCAGGCAGAAAGAGCTAGCCTGGAAAGCTGTTGCTCAGCCTCATCTGCCCATGGAACTGCTCGCACAGAGGCACAGAGACTGGGGCTGCTTGCTTGTCTTGTCCCCTCAAACTTCAAACGTAGCTTAGGTGGTCTGTGCCGGGCGCCTCCGACAGCCCTGCTCCGAAAATGCAAACGTCTGCAGATAGCTCGCAGGCAGAAAGAGCTAGCCTGGAAAGCTTTTGCTCAGCCTCATCTGCCCATGGCACTGCTCGCACAGAGGCACAGAGACTGGGGCTGCTTGCTTGTCTTGTCCCCTCAAACTTCAAAGGTAGCTTAGGTGGCCCGTGCCGGGCGCATCCGGCAGCCCTGCTCCGAAAATGCGAACGTCTGCAGATAGCTCGCAGGCAGAAAGGGCTAGCCTGGAAAGCTGTTGTTCAGCCTCATCTGCCCATGGCACTGCTCGCACAGAGGCACAGAGACTGGGGCTGCTTGCTTGTCTTGTCCCCTTAAAATTCAAACGTAGCTTACATGGTCCGTGCCGGGAGCTTGCTGCAGCCCTGCTCCGAAAACGCGAACGTCTGCAGACAGCTCGCAGGCAGAAAGAGCTAGCCTGGAAAGCTGTTGCTCAGCCTCATCTGCCCATGGCACTACTCGCACAGAGGCACAGAGACTGGGGCTGCTTGCTTGTCTTGTCCCGTCAAACTTCAGATGTAACTTAGGTTGTCCGTGCCGGGCGCCTCCGGCAGCCCTGCTCCGAAAATGCGAACGTCTGCAGATAGCTCGCAGGCAGAAAGAGCTAGCCTGGAAAGCTGTTGCTCAGCCTCATCTGCCCATGGCACTGCTCGCACAGAGGCACAGAGACTGGGGCTGCTTGCTTGTCTTGTCCCCTCAAACTTCAAATGTAGCTTAGGTGGTCCGTGCCGGGCGCCTCCGGCAGCCCTGCTCCGAAAATGCGAACGTCTGCAGATAGCTCGCAGGCAGAAAGAGCTAGCCTGGAAAGCTGTTGCTCAGCCTCATCTGCCCATGGCACTGCTCGCACAGAGGCACAGAGACTGGGGCTGCTTGCTTGTCTTGTTCCCTCAAACTTCAAACGTAGCTTAGGTGGTCTGTGCCGGGCGCCTCCGGCAGCCCTGCTCCGAAAACGCGAACGTCTGCAGATAGCTCGCAGGCAGAAAGAGCTAGCCTGGAAAGCTGTTGCTCAGCCTCATCTGCCCATGGCACTGCTCGCACAGAGGCACAGAGACTGGGGCTGCTTGCTTGTCTGGTCCCCTCAAACTTCAGATGTAACTTAGGTTGTCCGTGCCGGGCGCCTTTGGCAGCCCTGCTCCGAAAATGCAAACGTCTGCAGATAGCTCGCAGGCAGAAAGAGCTAGCCTGGAAAGCTGTTGCTCAGCCTCATCTGCCCATGGCACTGCTCGCACAGAGGCACAGAGACTGGGGCTGCTTGCTTGTCTTGTCCCCTCAAACTTCAAACGTAGCTTAGGTGGTCTGTGCCGGGCGCCTCCGGCAGCCCTGCTCCAAAAATGCGAAAGTCTGCAGATAGCTCGCAGGCAGAAAGAGCTAGCCTGGAAAGCTGTTACTCAGCCTCATCTGCCCATGGCACTGCTCGCACAGATGCACAGAGACTGGGGCTGCTTGCTTGTTTTGCCCCCTCAAACTTCAAACGTAGCTTAGGTTGTCCGTGTCGGGCGTCTCCGGCAGCCCTGCTCCGAAAATGCGAACGTCTGCAGATAGCTCGCAGGCAGAAAGAGCTAGCCTGGAAAGCTGTTGCTCAGCCTCATCTGCCCATGGCACTGCTCGCACAGAGGCACAGAGACTGGGGCTGCTTGCTTGTCTTGTCCCCTCAATCTTCAAATGTAGCTTAGGTGGTCCGTGCCGGGCGCATCCGGCAGCCCTGCTCCGAAAATGCAAACGTCTGCAGATAGCTCGCAGGCAGAAAGAGCTAGCCTGGAAAGCTGTTGCTCAGCCTCATCTGCCCATGGCACTGCTCGCACAGAGGCACAGAGACTGGGGCTGCTTGCTTGTCTTGTCCCCTCAAACTTCAAATGTAGCTTAGGTGGTCCGTGCCGGGCGCATCCGGCAGCCCTGCTCCGAAAATGCGAACGTCTGCAGATAGCTCGCAGGCAGAAAGAGCTAGCCTGGAAAGCTGTTGCTCAGCCTCATCTGCCCATGGCACTGCTCGCACAGATGCACAGAGACTGGGGCTGCTTGCTTGTCTTGTCCCCTCAAACTTCAAACGTAGCTTAGGTGGTCCGTGCCGGGCGCCTCCGGCAGCCCTGCTCCGAAAATGCGAACGTCTGCAGATAGCTCGCAGGCAGAAAGAGCTAGCCTGGAAAGCTGTTGCTCAGCCTCATCTGCCCATGGCACTGCTCGCACAGAGGCACAGAGACTGGGGCTGCTTGCTTGTCTTGTCCCCTTAAAATTCAAACGTAGCTTAGGTGGTCCGTGCCGGGCGCATCCGGCAGCCCTGCTCCGAAAATGCGAACGTCTGCAGATAGCTCGCAGGCAGAAAGAGCTATCCTGGAAAGCTGTTGCTCAGCCTCATCTGCCCATGGCACTGCTCGCACAGAGGCACAGAGACTGGGGCTGCTTGCTTGTCTTGTCCCCTCAAACTTCAAATGTAGCTTAGGTGGTCCTTGCCGGGCGCCTCCGGCAGCCCTGCTCCGAAAATGCGAACGTCTGCAGATAGCTCGCAGGCAGAAAGAGCTAGCCTGGAAAGCTGTTGCTCAGCCTCATCTGCCCATGGCACTGCTCGCACAGATGCACAGAGACTGGGGCTGCTTGCTTGTTTTGCCCCCTCAAACTTCAAACGTAGCTTAGGTGGTCCGTGCCGGGCGCCTCCGACAGCCCTGCTCCGAAAATGCAAACGTCTGCAGATAGCTCGCAGCCAGAAAGAGCTAGCCTGGAAAGCTGTTGCTCAGCCTCATCTGCCCATGGCACTGCTCGCACAGAGGCACAGAGACTGGGGCTGCTTGCTTGTCTTGTCCCCTCAAACTTCAAATGTATCTTAGGTGGTCCGTGCCGGGCGCCTCCGGCAGCCCTGCTCCAAAAATGCAAACGTCTGCAGATAGCTCGCAGGCAGAAAGAGCTAGCCTGGAAAGCTGTTGCTCAGCCTCATCTGCCCATGGCACTGCTCGCACAGAGGCACAGAGACTGGGGCTGCTTGCTTGTCTTGTCCCCTCAAACTTCAAATGTAGCTTAGGTGGTCCGTGCCGGTCGCCTCCGGCAGCCCTGCTCCGAAAATGCGAACGTCTGCAGATAGCTCGCAGGCAGAAAGAGCTAGCCTGGAAAGCTGTTGCTCAGCCTCATCTGCCCATGGCACTGCTCGCACAGATGCACAGAGACTGGGGCTGCTTGCTTGTCTTGTCCCCTCAAACTTCAAACGTAGCTTAGGTGGTCCGTGCCGGGCGCCTCCGGCAGTCCTGCTCCGAAAATGCAAACGTCTGCAGATAGCTCGCAGGCAGAAAGAGCTAGCCTGGAAAGCTGTTGCTCAGCCTCATCTGCCCATGGCACTGCTCGCACAGAGGCACAGAGACTGGGGCTGCTTGCTTGTCTTGTCCCCTCAAACTTCAAACGTAGCTTAGGTGGTCTGTGCCGGGCGCCTCCGACAGCCCTGCTCCGAAAATGCGAACGTCTGCAGATAGCTCGCAGGCAGAAAGAGCTAGCCTGGAAAGCTGTTGCTCAGCCTCATCTGCCCATGGCACTGCTCGCTCAGAGGCACTGAGACTCGGGCTGCTTGCTTGTCTTGTCCCCTCAAACTTCAAAGGTAGCTTAGGTGGTCCGTGCCGGGCGCATCCGGCAGCCCTGCTCCGAAAATGCGAACGTCTGCAGATAGCTCGCAGGCAGAAAGGGCTAGCCTGGAAAGCTGTTGTTCAGCCTCATCTGCCCATGGCACTGCTCGCACAGAGGCACAGAGACTGGGGCTGCATGCTTGTCTTGTCCCCTCAATCTTCAAATGTAGGTTAGGTGGTCTGTGCCGGGCGCATCCGGCAGCCCTGGTCCGAAAATGCGAACGTCTGCAGATAGCTCGCAGGCAGAAAGAGCTAGCCTGGAAAGCTGTTGCTCAGCCTCATCTGCCCATGGCACTGCTCGCACAGAGGCACAGAGACTGGGGCTGCTTGCTTGTCTTGTCCCCTTAAAATTCAAATGTAGCTTACGTGGTCCGTGCCGGGTGCTTGCTGCAGCCCTGCTCCGAAAACGCGAACGTCTGCAGACAGCTCGCAGGCAGAAAGAGCTAGCCTGGAAAGCTGTTGCTCAGCCTCATCTGCCCATGGCACTACTCGCACAGAGGCACAGAGACTGGGGCTGCTTGCTTGTCTTGTCCCGTCAAACTTCAGATGTAACTTAGGTTGTCCGTGCCGGGCGCCTCCGGCAGCCCTGCTCCGAAAATGCGAACGTCTGCAGATAGCTCGCAGGCAGAAAGAGCTAGCCTGGAAAGCTGTTGCTCAGCCTCATCTGCCCATGGCACTGCTCGCACAGAGGCACAGAGACTGGGGCTGCTTGCTTGTCTTGTCCCCTCAAACTTCAAATGTAGCTTAGGTGGTCCGTGCCGGGCGCCTCCGGCAGCCCTGCTCCGAAAATGCGAACGTCTGCAGATAGCTCGCAGGCAGAAAGAGCTAGCCTGGAAAGCTGTTGCTCAGCCTCATCTGCCCATGGCACTGCTCGCACAGAGGCACAGAGACTGGGGCTGCTTGCTTGTCTTGTCCCCTCAAACTTCAAATGTACCTTAGGTGGTCCGTGCCGGGCGCTACCGGCAGCCCTGCTCCGAAAATGCGAACGTCTGCAGATAGCTCGCAGGCAGAAAGAGCTAGCCTGGAAAGCTGTTGCTCAGCCTCATCTGCCCATGGCACTGCTCGCACAGAGGCACAGAGACTGGGGCTGCTTGCTTGTCTTGTTCCCTCAAACTTCAAACGTAGCTTAGGTGGTCTGTGCCGGGCGCCTCCGGCACCCCTGCTCCGAAAACGCGAACGTCTGCAGATAGCTCGCAGGCAGAAAGAGCTAGCCTGGAAAGCTGTTGCTCAGCCTCATCTGCCCATGGCACTGCTCGCACAGAGGCACAGAGACTGGGGCTGCTTGCTTGTCTGGTCCCCTCAAACTTCAGATGTAACTTAGGTTGTCCGTGCCGGGCGCCTTTGGCAGCCCTGCTCCGAAAATGCAAACGTCTGCAGATAGCTCGCAGGCAGAAAGAGCTAGCCTGGAAAGCTGTTGCTCAGCCTCATCTGCCCATGGCACTGCTCGCACAGAGGCACAGAGACTGGGGCTGCTTGCTTGTCTTGTCCCCTCAAACTTCAAACGTAGCTTAGGTGGTCTGTGCCGGGCGCCTCCGGCAGCCCTACTCCAAAAATGCGAAAGTCTGCAGATAGCTCGCAGGCAGAAAGAGCTAGCCTGGAAAGCTGTTGCTCAGCCTCATCTGCCCATGGCACTGCTCGCACAGATGCACAGAGACTGGGGCTGCTTGCTTGTTTTGCCCCCTCAAACTTCAAACGTAGCTTAGGTTGTCCGTGTCGGGCGTCTCCGGCAGCCCTGCTCCGAAAATGCGAACGTCTGCAGATAGCTCGCAGGCAGAAAGAGCTAGCCTGGAAAGCTGTTGCTCAGCCTCATCTGCCCATGGCACTGCTCGCACAGAGGCACAGAGACTGGGGCTGCTTGCTTGTCTTGTCCCCTCAATCTTCAAATGTAGCTTAGGTGGTCCGTGCCGGGCGCATCCGGCAGCCCTGCTCCCAAAATGCAAACGTCTGCAGATAGCTCGCAGGCAGAAAGAGCTAGCCTGGAAAGCTGTTGCTCAGCCTCATCTGCCCATGGCACTGCTCACACAGAGGCACAGAGACTGGGGCTGCTTGCTTGTCTTGTCCCCTTAAAATTCAAACGTAGCTTAGGTGGTCCGTGCCGGGCGCCTCCGGCAGCCCTGCTCCGAAAATGCGAACGTCTGCAGATAGCTCGCAGGCAGAAAGAGCTAGCCTGGAAAGCTGTTGCTCAGCCTCATCTGCCCATGGCACTGCTCGCACAGAGGCACAGAGACTGGGGCTGCTTGCTTGTCTTGTCCCCTCAATCTTCAAATGTAGCTTAGGTGGTCCGTGCCGGGCGCCTCCGGCAGCCCTGCTCCGAAAATGCGAACGTCTGCAGATAGCTCGCAGGCAGAAAGAGCTAGCCTGGAAAGCTGTTGCTCAGCCTCATCTGCCCATGGCACTGCTCGCACAGAGGCACAGAGACTGGGGCTGCTTGCTTGTCTTGTCCCCTCAAACTTCAAATGTAGCTTAGGTGGTCCGTGCCGGGCGCCTCCGGCAGCCCTGCTCCGAAAATGCGAACGTCTGCAGATAGCTCGCAGGCAGAAAGAGCTAGCCTGGAAAGCTGTTGCTCAGCCTCATCTGCCCATGGCACTGCTCGCACAGAGGCACAGAGACTGGGGCTGCTTGCTTGTCTTGTCCCCTCAAACTTCAAATGTAGCTTAGGTGGTCCGTGCCGGGCGCCTCCGGCAGCCCTGCTCCGAAAATGCGAACGTCTGCAGATAGCTCGCAGGCAGAAAGAGCTAGCCTGGAAAGCTGTTGCTCAGCCTCATCTGCCCATGGCACTGCTCGCACAGAGGCACAGAGACTGGGGCTGCTTGCTTGTCTTGTCCCCTCAATCTTCAAATGTAGCTTAGGTGGTCCGTGCCGGGCGCCTCCGGCAGCCGTGCTCCGAAAATGCGAACGTCTGCAGATAGCTCGCAGGCAGAAAGAGCTAGCCTGGAAAGCTGTTGCTCAGCCTCATCTGCCCATGGCACTGCTCGCACAGAGGCACAGACACTGGGGCTGCTTGCTTGTCTTGTCCCCTCAAACTTCAAACGTAGCTTAGGTGGTCTGTGCCGGGCGCCTCCGACAGCCCTGCTCCGAAAATGCGAACGTCTGCAGATAGCTCGCAGGCAGAAAGAGCTAGCCTGGAAAGCTGTTGCTCAGCCTCATCTGCCCATGGCACTGCTCACACAGAGGCCCAGAGACTGGGGCTGCTTGCTTGTCTTGTCCCCTCAAACTTCAAATGTAGCTTAGGTGGTCCGTGCCGGGCGCCTCCAGCAGCCCCGCTCTGAAAATGCGAACGTCTGCAGATAGCTCGCAGGCAGAAAGAGCTAGCCTGGAAAGCTGTTGCTCAGCCTCATCTGCCCATGGAACTGCTCGCACAGAGGCACAGAGACTGGGGCTGCTTGCTTGTCTTGTCCCCTCAAACTTCAAACGTAGCTTAGGTGGTCTGTGCCGGGCGCCTCCGACAGCCCTGCTCCGAAAATGCAAACGTCTGCAGATAGCTCGCAGGCAGAAAGGGCTAGCCTGGAAAGCTGTTGTTCAGCCTCATCTGCCCATGGCACTGCTCGCACAGAGGCACAGAGACTGGGGCTGCATGCTTGTCTTGTCCCCTCAATCTTCAAATGTAGGTTAGGTGGTCTGTGCCGGGCGCATCCAGCAGCCCTGCTCCGAAAATGCGAACGTCTGCAGATAGCTCGCAGGCAGAAAGAGCTAGCCTGGAAAGCTGTTGCTCAGCCTCATCTGCCCATGGCACTGCTCGCACAGAGGCACAGACACTGGGGCTGCTTGCTTGTCTTGTCCCCTTAAAATTCAAACGTAGCTTAGGTGGTCTGTGCCGGGCGCCTCCGGCAGCCCTGCTCCAAAAACGCGAACGTCTGCAGACAGCTCGCAGGCAGAAAGAGCTAGCCTGGAAAGCTGTTGCTCAGCCTCATCTGCCCATGGCACTACTCGCACAGAGGCACAGAGACTGGGGCTGCTTGCTTGTCTTGTCCCGTCAAACTTCAGATGTAACTTAGGTTGTCCGTGCTGGGCGCCTCCGGCAGCCCTGCTCCGAAAATGCGAACGTCTGCAGATAGCTCGCAGGCAGAAAGAGCTAGCCTGGAAAGCTGTTGCTCAGCCTCATCTGCCCATGGCACTGCTCGCACAGAGGCACAGAGACTGGGGCTGCTTGCTTGTCTTGTCCCCTCAAACTTCAAATGTACCTTAGGTGGTCCGTGCCGGGCGCCTCCGGCAGCCCTGCTCCGAAAATGCGAACGTCTGCAGATAGCTCGCAGGCAGAAAGAGCTAGCCTGGAAAGCTGTTGCTCAGCCTCATCTGCCCATGGCACTGCTCGCACAGAGGCACAGAGACTGGGGCTGCTTGCTTGTCTTGTCCCCTCAAACTTCAAATGTACCTTAGGTGGTCCGTGCCGGGCGCTACCGGCAGCCCTGCTCCGAAAATGCGAACGTCTGCAGATAGCTCGCAGGCAGAAAGAGCTAGCCTGGAAAGCTGTTGCTCAGCCTCATCTGCCCATGGCACTGCTCGCACAGAGGCACAGAGACTGGGGCTGCTTGCTTGTCTTGTTCCCTCAAACTTCAAACGTAGCTTAGGTGGTCTGTGCCGGGCGCCTCCGGCAGCCCTGCTCCGAAAACGCGAACGTCTGCAGATAGCTCACAGGCAGAAAGAGCTAGCCTGGAAAGCTGTTGCTCAGCCTCATCTGCCCATGGCACTGCTCGCACAGAGGCACAGAGACTGGGGCTGCTTGCTTGTCTGGTCCCCTCAAACTTCAGATGTAACTTAGGTTGTCCGTGCCGGGCGCCTTTGGCAGCCCTGCTCCGAAAATGCAAACGTCTGCAGATAGCTCGCAGGCAGAAAGAGCTAGCCTGGAAAGCTGTTGCTCAGCCTCATCTGCCCATGGCACTGCTCGCACAGAGGCACAGAGACTGGGGCTGCTTGCTTGTCTTGTCCCCTCAAACTTCAAACGTAGCTTAGGTGGTCTGTGCCGGGCGCCTCCGGCAGCCCTGCTCCAAAAATGCGAAAGTCTGCAGATAGCTCGCAGGCAGAAAGAGCTAGCCTGGAAAGCTGTTGCTCAGCCTCATCTGCCCATGGCACTGCTCGCACAGAGGCACAGAGACTGGGGCTGCTTGCTTGTTTTGCCCCCTCAAACTTCAAACGTAGCTTAGGTTGTCCGTGTCGGGCATCTCCGGCAGCCCTGCTCCGAAAATGCGAACGTCTGCAGATAGCTCGCAGGCAGAAAGAGCTAGCCTGGAAAGCTGTTGCTCAGCCTCATCTGCCCATGGCACTGCTCGCACAGAGGCACAGAGACTGGGGCTGCTTGCTTGTCTTGTCCCCTCAATCTTCAAATGTAGCTTAGGTGGTCCGTGCCGGGCGCATCCGGCAGCCCTGCTCCGAAAATGCAAACGTCTGCAGATAGCTCGCAGGCAGAAAGAGCTAGCCTGGAAAGCTGTTGCTCAGCCTCATCTGCCCATGGCACTGCTCGCACAGAGGCACAGAGACTGGGGCTGCTTGCTTGTCTTGTCCCCTCAAACTTCAAATGTATCTTAGGTGGTTCGTGCCGGGCGCATCCGGCAGCCCTGCTCCGAAAATGCGAACGTCTGCAGATAGCTCGCAGGCAGAAAGAGCTAGCCTGGAAAGCTGTTGCTCAGCCTCATCTGCCCATGGCACTGCTCGCACAGAGGCACAGAGACTGGGGCTGCTTGCTTGTCTTGTCCCCTCAAACTTCAAACGTAGCTTAGGTGGTCCGTGCCGGGCGCCTCCGGCAGCCCTGCTCCGAAAATGCGAACGTCTGCAGATAGCTCGCAGGCAGAAAGAGCTAGCCTGGAAAGCTGTTGCTCAGCCTCATCTGCCCATGGCACTGCTCGCACAGAGGCACAGAGACTGGGGCTGCTTGCTTGTCTTGTCCCCTTAAAATTCAAACGTAGCTTAGGTGGTCCGTGCCGGGCGCATCCGGCAGCCCTGCTCCGAAAATGCGAACGTCTGCAGATAGCTCGCAGGCAGAAAGAGCTAGCCTGGAAAGCTGTTGCTCAGCCTCATCTGCCCATGGCACTGCTCGCACAGAGGCACAGAGACTGGGGCTGCTTGCTTGTCTTGTCCCCTCAAACTTCAAATGTAGCTTAGGTGGTCCTTGCCGGGCGCCTCCGGCAGCCCTGCTCCGAAAATGCGAACGTCTGCAGATAGCTCGCAGGCAGAAAGAGCTAGCCTGGAAAGCTGTTGCTCAGCCTCATCTGCCCATGGCACTGCTCGCACAGAGGCACAGAGACTGGGGCTGCTTGCTTGTTTTGCCCCCTCAAACTTCAAACGTAGCTTAGGTGGTCCGTGCCGGGCGCCTCCGACAGCCCTGCTCCGAAAATGCAAACGTCTGCAGATAGCTCGCAGGCAGAAAGAGCTAGCCTGGAAAGCTGTTGCTCAGCCTCATCTGCCCATGGCACTGCTCGCACAGAGGCACAGAGACTGGGGCTGCTTGCTTGTCTTGTCCCCTCAAACTTCAAATGTATCTTAGGTGGTCCGTGCCGGGCGCCTCCGGCAGCCCTGCTCCAAAAATGCAAACGTCTGCAGATAGCTCGCAGGCAGAAAGAGCTAGCCTGGAAAGCTGTTGCTCAGCCTCATCTGCCCATGGCACTGCTCGCACAGAGGCACAGAGACTGGGGCTGCTTGCTTGTCTTGTCCCCTCAAACTTCAAATGTAGCTTAGGTGGTCCGTGCCGGGCGCATCCGGCAGCCCTGCTCCCAAAATGCGAACGTCTGCAGATAGCTCGCAGGCAGAAAGAGCTAGCCTGGAAAGCTGTTGCTCAGCCTCATCTGCCCATGGCACTGCTCGCACAGATGTACAGAGACTGGGGCTGCTTGCTTGTCTTGTCCCCTCAAACTTCAAACGTAGCTTAGGTGGTCCGTGCCGGGCTCCTCCGGCAGCCCTGCTCCGAAAATGCAAACGTCTGCAGATAGCTCGCAGGCAGAAAGAGCTAGCCTGGAAAGCTGTTGCTCAGCCTCATCTGCCCATGGAACTGCTCGCACAGAGGCACAGAGACTGGGGCTGCTTGCTTGTCTTGTCCCCTCAAACTTCAAACGTAGCTTAGGTGGTCTGTGCCGGGCGCCTCCGACAGCCCTGCTCCGAAAATGCAAACGTCTGCAGATAGCTCGCAGGCAGAAAGAGCTAGCCTGGAAAGCTTTTGCTCAGCCTCATCTGCCCATGGCACTGCTCGCACAGAGGCACAGAGACTGGGGCTGCTTGCTTGTCTTGTCCCCTCAAACTTCAAAGGTAGCTTAGGTGGCCCGTGCCGGGCGCATCCGGCAGCCCTGCTCCGAAAATGCGAACGTCTGCAGATAGCTCGCAGGCAGAAAGGGCTAGCCTGGAAAGCTGTTGCTCAGCCTCATCTGCCCATGGCACTGCTCGCACAGAGGCACAGAGACTGGGGCTGCTTGCTTGTCTTGTCCCCTTAAAATTCAAACGTAGCTTACGTGGTCCGTGCCGGGAGCTTGCTGCAGCCCTGCTCCGAAAACGCGAACGTCTGCAGACAGCTCGCAGGCAGAAAGAGCTAGCCTGGAAAGCTGTTGCTCAGCCTCATCTGCCCATGGCACTACTCGCACAGAGGCACAGAGACTGGGGCTGCTTGCTTGTCTTGTCCCGTCAAACTTCAGATGTAACTTAGGTTGTCCGTGCCGGGCGCCTCCGGCAGCCCTGCTCCGAAAATGCGAACGTCTGCAGATAGCTCGCAGGCAGAAAGAGCTAGCCTGGAAAGCTGTTGCTCAGCCTCATCTGCCCATGGCACTGCTCGCACAGAGGCACAGAGACTGGGGCTGCTTGCTTGTCTTGTCCCCTCAAACTTCAAATGTAGCTTAGGTGGTCCGTGCCGGGCGCCTCCGGCAGCCCTGCTCCGAAAATGCGAACGTCTGCAGATAGCTCGCAGGCAGAAAGAGCTAGCCTGGAAAGCTGTTGCTCAGCCTCATCTGCCCATGGCACTGCTCGCACAGAGGCACAGAGACTGGGGCTGCTTGCTTGTCTTGTTCCCTCAAACTTCAAACGTAGCTTAGGTGGTCTGTGCCGGGCGCCTCCGGCAGCCCTGCTCCGAAAACGCGAACGTCTGCAGATAGCTCGCAGGCAGAAAGAGCTAGCCTGGAAAGCTGTTGCTCAGCCTCATCTGCCCATGGCACTGCTCGCACAGAGGCACAGAGACTGGGGCTGCTTGCTTGTCTGGTCCCCTCAAACTTCAGATGTAACTTAGGTTGTCCGTGCCGGGCGCCTTTGGCAGCCCTGCTCCGAAAATGCAAACGTCTGCAGATAGCTCGCAGGCAGAAAGAGCTAGCCTGGAAAGCTGTTGCTCAGCCTCATCTGCCCATGGCACTGCTCGCACAGAGGCACAGAGACTGGGGCTGCTTGCTTGTCTTGTCCCCTCAAACTTCAAACGTAGCTTAGGTGGTCTGTGCCGGGCGCCTCCGGCAGCCCTGCTCCAAAAATGCGAAAGTCTGCAGATAGCTCGCAGGCAGAAAGAGCTAGCCTGGAAAGCTGTTACTCAGCCTCATCTGCCCATGGCACTGCTCGCACAGATGCACAGAGACTGGGGCTGCTTGCTTGTTTTGCCCCCTCAAACTTCAAACGTAGCTTAGGTTGTCCGTGTCGGGCGTCTCCGGCAGCCCTGCTCCGAAAATGCGAACGTCTGCAGATAGCTCGCAGGCAGAAAGAGCTAGCCTGGAAAGCTGTTGCTCAGCCTCATCTGCCCATGGCACTGCTCGCACAGAGGCACAGAGACTGGGGCTGCTTGCTTGTCTTGTCCCCTCAATCTTCAAATGTAGCTTAGGTGGTCCGTGCCGGGCGCATCCGGCAGCCCTGCTCCGAAAATGCAAACGTCTGCAGATAGCTCGCAGGCAGAAAGAGCTAGCCTGGAAAGCTGTTGCTCAGCCTCATCTGCCCATGGCACTGCTCGCACAGAGGCACAGAGACTGGGGCTGCTTGCTTGTCTTGTCCCCTCAAACTTCAAATGTAGCTTAGGTGGTCCGTGCCGGGCGCATCCGGCAGCCCTGCTCCGAAAATGCGAACGTCTGCAGATAGCTCGCAGGCAGAAAGAGCTAGCCTGGAAAGCTGTTGCTCAGCCTCATCTGCCCATGGCACTGCTCGCACAGATGCACAGAGACTGGGGCTGCTTGCTTGTCTTGTCCCCTCAAACTTCAAACGTAGCTTAGGTGGTCCGTGCCGGGCGCCTCCGGCAGCCCTGCTCCGAAAATGCGAACGTCTGCAGATAGCTCGCAGGCAGAAAGAGCTAGCCTGGAAAGCTGTTGCTCAGCCTCATCTGCCCATGGCACTGCTCGCACAGAGGCACAGAGACTGGGGCTGCTTGCTTGTCTTGTCCCCTTAAAATTCAAACGTAGCTTAGGTGGTCCGTGCCGGGCGCATCCGGCAGCCCTGCTCCGAAAATGCGAACGTCTGCAGATAGCTCGCAGGCAGAAAGAGCTATCCTGGAAAGCTGTTGCTCAGCCTCATCTGCCCATGGCACTGCTCGCACAGAGGCACAGAGACTGGGGCTGCTTGCTTGTCTTGTCCCCTCAAACTTCAAATGTAGCTTAGGTGGTCCTTGCCGGGCGCCTCCGGCAGCCCTGCTCCGAAAATGCGAACGTCTGCAGATAGCTCGCAGGCAGAAAGAGCTAGCCTGGAAAGCTGTTGCTCAGCCTCATCTGCCCATGGCACTGCTCGCACAGATGCACAGAGACTGGGGCTGCTTGCTTGTTTTGCCCCCTCAAACTTCAAACGTAGCTTAGGTGGTCCGTGCCGGGCGCCTCCGACAGCCCTGCTCCGAAAATGCAAACGTCTGCAGATAGCTCGCAGCCAGAAAGAGCTAGCCTGGAAAGCTGTTGCTCAGCCTCATCTGCCCATGGCACTGCTCGCACAGAGGCACAGAGACTGGGGCTGCTTGCTTGTCTTGTCCCCTCAAACTTCAAATGTATCTTAGGTGGTCCGTGCCGGGCGCCTCCGGCAGCCCTGCTCCAAAAATGCAAACGTCTGCAGATAGCTCGCAGGCAGAAAGAGCTAGCCTGGAAAGCTGTTGCTCAGCCTCATCTGCCCATGGCACTGCTCGCACAGAGGCACAGAGACTGGGGCTGCTTGCTTGTCTTGTCCCCTCAAACTTCAAATGTAGCTTAGGTGGTCCGTGCCGGTCGCCTCCGGCAGCCCTGCTCCGAAAATGCGAACGTCTGCAGATAGCTCGCAGGCAGAAAGAGCTAGCCTGGAAAGCTGTTGCTCAGCCTCATCTGCCCATGGCACTGCTCGCACAGATGCACAGAGACTGGGGCTGCTTGCTTGTCTTGTCCCCTCAAACTTCAAACGTAGCTTAGGTGGTCCGTGCCGGGCGCCTCCGGCAGCCCTGCTCCGAAAATGCAAACGTCTGCAGATAGCTCGCAGGCAGAAAGAGCTAGCCTGGAAAGCTGTTGCTCAGCCTCATCTGCCCATGGAACTGCTCGCACAGAGGCACAGAGACTGGGGCTGCTTGCTTGTCTTGTCCCCTCAAACTTCAAACGTAGCTTAGGTGGTCTGTGCCGGGCGCCTCCGACAGCCCTGCTCCGAAAATGCAAACGTCTGCAGATAGCTCGCAGGCAGAAAGAGCTAGCCTGGAAAGCTGTTGCTCAGCCTCATCTGCCCATGGCACTGCTCGCACAGAGGCACAGAGACTGGGGCTGCTTGCTTGTCTTGTCCCCTCAAACTTCAAAGGTAGCTTAGGTGGTCCGTGCCGGGCGCATCCGGCAGCCCTGCTCCGAAAATGCGAACGTCTGCAGATAGCTCGCAGGCAGAAAGGGCTAGCCTGGAAAGCTGTTGTTCAGCCTCATCTGCCCATGGCACTGCTCGCACAGAGGCACAGAGACTGGGGCTGCATGCTTGTCTTGTCCCCTCAATCTTCAAATGTAGGTTAGGTGGTCTGTGCCGGGCGCATCCGGCAGCCCTGGTCCGAAAATGCGAACGTCTGCAGATAGCTCGCAGGCAGAAAGAGCTAGCCTGGAAAGCTGTTGCTCAGCCTCATCTGCCCATGGCACTGCTCGCACAGAGGCACAGAGACTGGGGCTGCTTGCTTGTCTTGTCCCCTTAAAATTCAAATGTAGCTTACGTGGTCCGTGCCGGGTGCTTGCTGCAGCCCTGCTCCGAAAACGCGAACGTCTGCAGACAGCTCGCAGGCAGAAAGAGCTAGCCTGGAAAGCTGTTGCTCAGCCTCATCTGCCCATGGCACTACTCGCACAGAGGCACAGAGACTGGGGCTGCTTGCTTGTCTTGTCCCGTCAAACTTCAGATGTAACTTAGGTTGTCCGTGCCGGGCGCCTCCGGCAGCCCTGCTCCGAAAATGCGAACGTCTGCAGATAGCTCGCAGGCAGAAAGAGCTAGCCTGGAAAGCTGTTGCTCAGCCTCATCTGCCCATGGCACTGCTCGCACAGAGGCACAGAGACTGGGGCTGCTTGCTTGTCTTGTCCCCTCAAACTTCAAATGTAGCTTAGGTGGTCCGTGCCGGGCGCCTCCGGCAGCCCTGCTCCGAAAATGCGAACGTCTGCAGATAGCTCGCAGGCAGAAAGAGCTAGCCTGGAAAGCTGTTGCTCAGCCTCATCTGCCCATGGCACTGCTCGCACAGAGGCACAGAGACTGGGGCTGCTTGCTTGTCTTGTCCCCTCAAACTTCAAATGTACCTTAGGTGGTCCGTGCCGGGCGCTACCGGCAGCCCTGCTCCGAAAATGCGAACGTCTGCAGATAGCTCGCAGGCAGAAAGAGCTAGCCTGGAAAGCTGTTGCTCAGCCTCATCTGCCCATGGCACTGCTCGCACAGAGGCACAGAGACTGGGGCTGCTTGCTTGTCTTGTTCCCTCAAACTTCAAACGTAGCTTAGGTGGTCTGTGCCGGGCGCCTCCGGCACCCCTGCTCCGAAAACGCGAACGTCTGCAGATAGCTCGCAGGCAGAAAGAGCTAGCCTGGAAAGCTGTTGCTCAGCCTCATCTGCCCATGGCACTGCTCGCACAGAGGCACAGAGACTGGGGCTGCTTGCTTGTCTGGTCCCCTCAAACTTCAGATGTAACTTAGGTTGTCCGTGCCGGGCGCCTTTGGCAGCCCTGCTCCGAAAATGCAAACGTCTGCAGATAGCTCGCAGGCAGAAAGAGCTAGCCTGGAAAGCTGTTGCTCAGCCTCATCTGCCCATGGCACTGCTCGCACAGAGGCACAGAGACTGGGGCTGCTTGCTTGTCTTGTCCCCTCAAACTTCAAACGTAGCTTAGGTGGTCTGTGCCGGGCGCCTCCGGCAGCCCTACTCCAAAAATGCGAAAGTCTGCAGATAGCTCGCAGGCAGAAAGAGCTAGCCTGGAAAGCTGTTGCTCAGCCTCATCTGCCCATGGCACTGCTCGCACAGATGCACAGAGACTGGGGCTGCTTGCTTGTTTTGCCCCCTCAAACTTCAAACGTAGCTTAGGTTGTCCGTGTCGGGCGTCTCCGGCAGCCCTGCTCCGAAAATGCGAACGTCTGCAGATAGCTCGCAGGCAGAAAGAGCTAGCCTGGAAAGCTGTTGCTCAGCCTCATCTGCCCATGGCACTGCTCGCACAGAGGCACAGAGACTGGGGCTGCTTGCTTGTCTTGTCCCCTCAATCTTCAAATGTAGCTTAGGTGGTCCGTGCCGGGCGCATCCGGCAGCCCTGCTCCGAAAATGCAAACGTCTGCAGATAGCTCGCAGGCAGAAAGAGCTAGCCTGGAAAGCTGTTGCTCAGCCTCATCTGCCCATGGCACTGCTCACACAGAGGCACAGAGACTGGGGCTGCTTGCTTGTCTTGTCCCCTTAAAATTCAAACGTAGCTTAGGTGGTCCGTGCCGGGCGCCTCCGGCAGCCCTGCTCCGAAAATGCGAATGTCTGCAGATAGCTCGCAGGCAGAAAGAGCTAGCCTGGAAAGCTGTTGCTCAGCCTCATCTGCCCATGGCACTGCTCGCACAGAGGCACAGAGACTGGGGCTGCTTGCTTGTCTTGTCCCCTCAATCTTCAAATGTAGCTTAGGTGGTCCGTGCCGGGCGCCTCCGGCAGCCCTGCTCCGAAAATGCGAACGTCTGCAGATAGCTCGCAGGCAGAAAGAGCTAGCCTGGAAAGCTGTTGCTCAGCCTCATCTGCCCATGGCACTGCTCGCACAGAGGCACAGAGACTGGGGCTGCTTGCTTGTCTTGTCCCCTCAAACTTCAAATGTAGCTTAGGTGGTCCGTGCCGGGCGCCTCCGGCAGCCCTGCTCCGAAAATGCGAACGTCTGCAGATAGCTCGCAGGCAGAAAGAGCTAGCCTGGAAAGCTGTTGCTCAGCCTCATCTGCCCATGGCACTGCTCGCACAGAGGCACAGAGACTGGGGCTGCTTGCTTGTCTTGTCCCCTCAAACTTCAAATGTAGCTTAGGTGGTCCGTGCCGGGCGCCTCCGGCAGCCCTGCTCCGAAAATGCGAACGTCTGCAGATAGCTCGCAGGCAGAAAGAGCTAGCCTGGAAAGCTGTTGCTCAGCCTCATCTGCCCATGGCACTGCTCGCACAGAGGCACAGAGACTGGGGCTGCTTGCTTGTCTTGTCCCCTCAATCTTCAAATGTAGCTTAGGTGGTCCGTGCCGGGCGCCTCCGGCAGCCCTGCTCCGAAAATGCGAACGTCTGCAGATAGCTCGCAGGCAGAAAGAGCTAGCCTGGAAAGCTGTTGCTCAGCCTCATCTGCCCATGGCACTGCTCGCACAGAGGCACAGAGACTGGGGCTGCTTGCTTGTCTTGTCCCCTCAAACTTCAAATGTAGCTTAGGTGGTCCGTGCCGGGCGCATCCGGCAGCCCAGCTCCGAAAATGCGAACGTCTGCAGATAGCTCGCAGGCAGAAAGAGCTAGCCTGGAAAGCTGTTGCTCAGCCTCATCTGCCCATGGCACTGCTCGCACAGAGGCACAGAGACTGGGGCTGCTTGCTTGTTTTGCCCCCTCAAACTTCAAACGTAGCTTAGGTGGTCCGTGCCGGGCGCCTCCGACAGCCCTGCTCCGAAAATGCGAACGTCTGCAGATAGCTCGCAGGCAGAAAGAGCTAGCCTGGAAAGCTGTTGCTCAGCCTCATCTGCCCATGGCACTGCTCGCACAGAGGCACAGAGACTGGGGCTGCTTGCTTGTCTTGTCCCCTCAAACTTCAAACGTAGCTTAGGTGGTCCGTGCTGGGCGTCTCCGGCAGCCCTGCTCCGAAAATGCGAACGTCTGCAGATAGCTCACAGGCAGAAAGAGCTAGCCTGGAAAGCTGTTGCTCAGCCTCATCTGCCCATGGCACTGCTCGCACAGAGGCACAGAGACTGGGGCTGCTTGCTTGTCTTGTACCCTCAATCTTCAAATGTAGCTTAGGTGGTCCGTGCCGGGCGCATCCGGCAGCCCTGCTCCGAAAATGCAAACGTCTGCAGATAGCTCGCAGGCAGAAAGAGCTAGCCTGGAAAGCTGTTGCTCAGCCTCATCTGCCCATGGCACTGCTCGCACAGAGGCACAGAGACTGAGGCTGCTTGCTTGTCTTCCCCTCAAACTTGAAATGTAGCTTAGGTGGTCCGTGCCGGGCACCTCCGGCAGCCCTGCTCCGAAAATGCGAACGTCTGCAGATAGCTCGCAGGCAGAAAGAGCTAGCCTGGAAAGCTGTTGCTCAGCCTCATCTGCCCATGGCACTGCTCGCACAGAGGCACAGAGACTGGGGCTGCTTGCTTGTCTTGCCCCTCAAACTTCAAACGTAGCTTAGGAGGCCCGTGCCGGGCGCCTCCGGCAGCCCTGCTCCGAAAATGCAAACGTCTGCAGATAGCTCGCAGGCAGAAAGAGCTAGCCTGGAAAGCTGTTGCTCAGCCTCATCTGCCCATGGCACTGCTCGCACAGAGGCACAGAGACTGGGGCTGCTTGCTTGTCTTGTCCCCTCAAACTTCAAACGTAGCTTAGGTGGTCTGTGCCGGGCGCCTCCGGCAGCCCTGCTCCGAAAATGCAAACGTCTGCAGATAGCTCGCAGGCAGAAAGAGCTAGCCTGGAAAGCTGTTGCTCAGCCTCATCTGCCCATGGCACTGCTCGCACAGAGGCACAGAGACTGGGGCTGCTTGCTTGTCTTGTCCCCTCAAACTTCAAACGTAGCTTAGGTGGTCCGCGCCGGGCGCTACCGGCAGCCCTGCTCCGAAAATGCAAACGTCTGCAGATAGCTCGCAGGCAGAAAGAGCTAGCCTGGAAAGCTGTTGCTCAGCCTCATCTGCCCATGGAACTGCTCGCACAGAGGCACAGAGACTGGGGCTGCTTGCTTGTCTTGCCCCCTCAAACTTCAAACGTAGCTTAGGTGGTCCGTGCCGGGCGCCTCCGGCAGCCCTGCTCCGAAAATGCAAACGTCTGCAGATAGCTCGCAGGCAGAAAGAGCTAGCCTGGAAAGCTGTTGCTCAGCCTCATCTGCCCATGGCACTGCTCACACAGAGGCCCAGAGACTGGGGCTGCTTGCTTGTCTTGTCCCCTCAAACTTCAAATGTAGCTTAGGTGGTCCGTGCCGGGCGCATCCAGCAGCCCTGCTCTGAAAATGCGAACGTCTGCAGATAGCTCGCAGGCAGAAAGAGCTAGCCTGGAAAGCTGTTGCTCAGCCTCATCTGCCCATGGCACTGCTCGCACAGAGGCACAGAGACTGGGGCTGCTTGCTTGTCTTGTCCCCTCAAACTTCAAACGTAGCTTAGGTGGTCCGTGCCGGGCGCCTCCGGCAGCCCTGCTCCGAAAATGCAAACGTCTGCAGATAGCTCGCAGGCAGAAAGAGCTAGCCTGGAAAGCTGTTGCTCAGCCTCATCTGCCCATGGCACTGCTCGCACAGAGGCACACAGACTGGGGCTGCTTGCTTGTCTTGTCCCCTCAAACTTCAAATGTATCTTAGGTGGTCCGTGCCGGGCGCCTCCGGCAGCCCTGCTCTGAAAATGCGAACGTCTGCAGATAGCTCGCAGGCAGAAAGAGCTAGCCTGGAAAGCTGTTGCTCAGCCTCATCTGCCCATGGCACTGCTCGCACAGAGGCACAGAGACTGGGGCTGCTTGCTTGTCTTGTCCCCTCAAACTTCAAATGTAGCTTAGGTGGTCCGTGCCATGCGCCTCCGGCAGCCCTGCTCCGAAAATGCAAACGTCTGCAGATAGCTCGCAGGCAGAAAGAGCTAGCCTGGAAAGCTGTTGCTCAGCCTCATCTGCCCATGGCACTGCTCGCACAGAGGCACAGAGACTGGGGCTGCTTGCTTGTCTTGCCCCCTCAAACTTCAAACGTAGCTTAGGTGGTCCGTGCCGGGCGCCTCCGGCAGCCCTGCTCCGAAAATGCAAACGTCCGCAGATAGCTCGCAGGCAGAAAGAGCTAGCCTGGAAAGCTGTTGCTCAGCCTCATCTGCCCATGGCACTGCTCGCACAGAGGCACAGAGACTGGGGCTGCTTGCTTGTCTTGCCCCCTCAAACTTCAAATGTAGCTTAGGTGGTCTGTGCCGGGCGCCTCCGGCAGCCCTGCTCCGAAAATGCAAACGTCTGCAGATAGCTCGCAGGCAGAAAGAGCTAGCCTGGAAAGCTGTTGCTCAGCCTCATCTGCCCATGGCACTGCTCGCACAGAGGCACAGAGACTGGGGCTGCTTGCTTGTCTTGTCCCCTCAAACTTCAAACGTAGCTTAGGTGGTCCGTGCCAGGCGCCTCCGGCAGCCCTGCTCCGAAAATGCAAACGTCTGCAGATAGCTCGCAGGCAGAAAGAGCTAGCCTGGAAAGCTGTTGCTCAGCCTCATCTGCCCATGGCACTGCTCGCACAGAGGCACAGAGACTGGGGCTGCTTGCTTGTCTTGTCCCCTCAAACTTCAAATGTAGCTTAGGTGGTCCGTGCCGGGCGCCTCCGGCAGCCCTGCTCCGAAAATGCGAACGTCTGCAGATAGCTCGCAGGCAGAAAGAGCTAGCCTGGAAAGCTGTTGCTCAGCCTCATCTGCCCATGGCACTGCTCGCACAGAGGCACAGAGACTGGGGCTGCTTGCTTGTCTTGCCCCTCAAACTTCAAATGTAGCTTAGGTGGCCCGTGCCGGGCGCCTCCGGCAGCCCTGCTCCGAAAATGCAAACGTCTGCAGATAGCTCGCAGGCAGAAAGAGCTAGCCTGGAAAGCTGTTGCTCAGCCTCATCTGCCCATGGCACTGCTCGCACAGAGGCACAGAGACTGGGGCTGCTTGCTTGTCTTGCCCCCTCAAACTTCAAACGTAGCTTAGGTGGTCCGTGCCGGGCGCCTCCGGCAGCCCTGCTCCGAAAATGCAAACGTCTGCAGATAGCTCGCAGGCAGAAACAGCTAGCCTGGAAAGCTGTTGCTCAGCCTTATCTGCCCATGGCACTGCTCGCACAGAGGCACAGAGACTGGGGCTGCTTGCTTGTCTTGCCCCCTCAAACTTCAAACGTAGCTTAGGTGGTCTGTGCCGGGCACATCCGGCAGCCCTGCTCCAAAAATGCAAACGTCTGCAGATAGCTCGCAGGCAGAAAGAGCTAGCCTGGAAAGCTGTTGCTCAGCCTCATCTGCCCATGGCACTGCTCGCACAGAGGCACAGAGACTGGGGCTGCTTGCTTGTCTTGCCCCCTCAAACTTCAAACGTAGCTTAGGTGGTCCGTGCCAGGCGCCTCCGGCAGCCCTGCTCCGAAAATGCAAACGTCTGCAGATAGCTCGCAGGCAGAAAGAGCTAGCCTGGAAAGCTGTTGCTCAGCCTCATCTGCCCATGGCACTGCTCGCACAGAGGCACAGAGACTGGGGCTGCTTGCTTGTCTTGTCCCCTCAAACTTCAAACGTAGCTTAGGTGGTCCGTGCCGGGCGCCTCCGGCAGCCCTGGTCCGAAAATGCGAACGTCTGCAGATAGCTCGCAGGCAGAAAGAGCTAGCCTGGAAAGCTGTTGCTCAGCCTCATCTGCCCATGGCACTGCTCGCACAGAGGCACAGAGACTGGGGCTGCTTGCTTGTCTTGTCCCCTCAAACTTCAAACGTAGCTTAGGTGGTCCGTGCCGGGCGCCTCCGGCAGCCCTGCTCCGAAAATGCGAACGTCTGCAGATAGCTCGCAGGCAGAAAGAGCTAGCCTGGAAAGCTGTTGCTCAGCCTCATCTGCCCATGGCACTGCTCGCACAGAGGCACAGAGACTGGGGCTGCTTGCTTGTCTTGTCCCCTTAAAATTCAAACGTAGCTTAGGTGGTCCGTGCCGGGCGCATCCGGCAGCCCTGCTCCGAAAATGCGAACGTCTGCAGATAGCTCGCAGGCAGAAAGAGCTAGCCTGGAAAGCTGTTGCTCAGCCTCATCTGCCCATGGCACTGCTCGCACAGAGGCACAGAGACTGGGGCTGCTTGCTTGTCTTGTCCCCTCAAACTTCAAATGTAGCTTAGGTGGTCCTTGCCGGGCGCCTCCGGCAGCCCTGCTCCGAAAATGCGAACGTCTGCAGATAGCTCGCAGGCAGAAAGAGCTAGCCTGGAAAGCTGTTGCTCAGCCTCATCTGCCCATGGCACTGCTCGCACAGAGGCACAGAGACTGGGGCTGCTTGCTTGTTTTGCCCCCTCAAACTTCAAACGTAGCTTAGGTGGTCCGTGCCGGGCGCCTCCGACAGCCCTGCTCCGAAAATGCAAACGTCTGCAGATAGCTCGCAGGCAGAAAGAGCTAGCCTGGAAAGCTGTTGCTCAGCCTCATCTGCCCATGGCACTGCTCGCACAGAGGCACAGAGACTGGGGCTGCTTGCTTGTCTTGTCCCCTCAAACTTCAAATGTATCTTAGGTGGTCCGTGCCGGGCGCCTCCGGCAGCCCTGCTCCAAAAATGCAAACGTCTGCAGATAGCTCGCAGGCAGAAAGAGCTAGCCTGGAAAGCTGTTGCTCAGCCTCATCTGCCCATGGCACTGCTCGCACAGAGGCACAGAGACTGGGGCTGCTTGCTTGTCTTGTCCCCTCAAACTTCAAATGTAGCTTAGGTGGTCCGTGCCGGGCGCATCCGGCAGCCCTGCTCCCAAAATGCGAACGTCTGCAGATAGCTCGCAGGCAGAAAGAGCTAGCCTGGAAAGCTGTTGCTCAGCCTCATCTGCCCATGGCACTGCTCGCACAGATGTACAGAGACTGGGGCTGCTTGCTTGTCTTGTCCCCTCAAACTTCAAACGTAGCTTAGGTGGTCCGTGCCGGGCTCCTCCGGCAGCCCTGCTCCGAAAATGCAAACGTCTGCAGATAGCTCGCAGGCAGAAAGAGCTAGCCTGGAAAGCTGTTGCTCAGCCTCATCTGCCCATGGAACTGCTCGCACAGAGGCACAGAGACTGGGGCTGCTTGCTTGTCTTGTCCCCTCAAACTTCAAACGTAGCTTAGGTGGTCTGTGCCGGGCGCCTCCGACAGCCCTGCTCCGAAAATGCAAACGTCTGCAGATAGCTCGCAGGCAGAAAGAGCTAGCCTGGAAAGCTTTTGCTCAGCCTCATCTGCCCATGGCACTGCTCGCACAGAGGCACAGAGACTGGGGCTGCTTGCTTGTCTTGTCCCCTCAAACTTCAAAGGTAGCTTAGGTGGCCCGTGCCGGGCGCATCCGGCAGCCCTGCTCCGAAAATGCGAACGTCTGCAGATAGCTCGCAGGCAGAAAGGGCTAGCCTGGAAAGCTGTTGCTCAGCCTCATCTGCCCATGGCACTGCTCGCACAGAGGCACAGAGACTGGGGCTGCTTGCTTGTCTTGTCCCCTTAAAATTCAAACGTAGCTTACGTGGTCCGTGCCGGGAGCTTGCTGCAGCCCTGCTCCGAAAACGCGAACGTCTGCAGACAGCTCGCAGGCAGAAAGAGCTAGCCTGGAAAGCTGTTGCTCAGCCTCATCTGCCCATGGCACTACTCGCACAGAGGCACAGAGACTGGGGCTGCTTGCTTGTCTTGTCCCGTCAAACTTCAGATGTAACTTAGGTTGTCCGTGCCGGGCGCCTCCGGCAGCCCTGCTCCGAAAATGCGAACGTCTGCAGATAGCTCGCAGGCAGAAAGAGCTAGCCTGGAAAGCTGTTGCTCAGCCTCATCTGCCCATGGCACTGCTCGCACAGAGGCACAGAGACTGGGGCTGCTTGCTTGTCTTGTCCCCTCAAACTTCAAATGTAGCTTAGGTGGTCCGTGCCGGGCGCATCCGGCAGCCCTGCTCCGAAAATGCGAACGTCTGCAGATAGCTCGCAGGCAGAAAGAGCTAGCCTGGAAAGCTGTTGCTCAGCCTCATCTGCCCATGGCACTGCTCGCACAGAGGCACAGAGACTGGGGCTGCTTGCTTGTCTTGTTCCCTCAAACTTCAAACGTAGCTTAGGTGGTCTGTGCCGGGCGCCTCCGGCAGCCCTGCTCCGAAAACGCGAACGTCTGCAGATAGCTCGCAGGCAGAAAGAGCTAGCCTGGAAAGCTGTTGCTCAGCCTCATCTGCCCATGGCACTGCTCGCACAGAGGCACAGAGACTGGGGCTGCTTGCTTGTCTGGTCCCCTCAAACTTCAGATGTAACTTAGGTTGTCCGTGCCGGGCGCCTTTGGCAGCCCTGCTCCGAAAATGCAAACGTCTGCAGATAGCTCGCAGGCAGAAAGAGCTAGCCTGGAAAGCTGTTGCTCAGCCTCATCTGCCCATGGCACTGCTCGCACAGAGGCACAGAGACTGGGGCTGCTTGCTTGTCTTGTCCCCTCAAACTTCAAACGTAGCTTAGGTGGTCTGTGCCGGGCGCCTCCGGCAGCCCTGCTCCAAAAATGCGAAAGTCTGCAGATAGCTCGCAGGCAGAAAGAGCTAGCCTGGAAAGCTGTTACTCAGCCTCATCTGCCCATGGCACTGCTCGCACAGATGCACAGAGACTGGGGCTGCTTGCTTGTTTTGCCCCCTCAAACTTCAAACGTAGCTTAGGTTGTCCGTGTCGGGCGTCTCCGGCAGCCCTGCTCCGAAAATGCGAACGTCTGCAGATAGCTCGCAGGCAGAAAGAGCTAGCCTGGAAAGCTGTTGCTCAGCCTCATCTGCCCATGGCACTGCTCGCACAGAGGCACAGAGACTGGGGCTGCTTGCTTGTCTTGTCCCCTCAATCTTCAAATGTAGCTTAGGTGGTCCGTGCCGGGCGCATCCGGCAGCCCTGCTCCGAAAATGCAAACGTCTGCAGATAGCTCGCAGGCAGAAAGAGCTAGCCTGGAAAGCTGTTGCTCAGCCTCATCTGCCCATGGCACTGCTCGCACAGAGGCACAGAGACTGGGGCTGCTTGCTTGTCTTGTCCCCTCAAACTTCAAATGTAGCTTAGGTGGTCCGTGCCGGGCGCATCCGGCAGCCCTGCTCCGAAAATGCGAACGTCTGCAGATAGCTCGCAGGCAGAAAGAGCTAGCCTGGAAAGCTGTTGCTCAGCCTCATCTGCCCATGGCACTGCTCGCACAGATGCACAGAGACTGGGGCTGCTTGCTTGTCTTGTCCCCTCAAACTTCAAACGTAGCTTAGGTGGTCCGTGCCGGGCGCCTCCGGCAGCCCTGCTCCGAAAATGCGAACGTCTGCAGATAGCTCGCAGGCAGAAAGAGCTAGCCTGGAAAGCTGTTGCTCAGCCTCATCTGCCCATGGCACTGCTCGCACAGAGGCACAGAGACTGGGGCTGCTTGCTTGTCTTGTCCCCTTAAAATTCAAACGTAGCTTAGGTGGTCCGTGCCGGGCGCATCCGGCAGCCCTGCTCCGAAAATGCGAACGTCTGCAGATAGCTCGCAGGCAGAAAGAGCTATCCTGGAAAGCTGTTGCTCAGCCTCATCTGCCCATGGCACTGCTCGCACAGAGGCACAGAGACTGGGGCTGCTTGCTTGTCTTGTCCCCTCAAACTTCAAATGTAGCTTAGGTGGTCCTTGCCGGGCGCCTCCGGCAGCCCTGCTCCGAAAATGCGAACGTCTGCAGATAGCTCGCAGGCAGAAAGAGCTAGCCTGGAAAGCTGTTGCTCAGCCTCATCTGCCCATGGCACTGCTCGCACAGATGCACAGAGACTGGGGCTGCTTGCTTGTTTTGCCCCCTCAAACTTCAAACGTAGCTTAGGTGGTCCGTGCCGGGCGCCTCCGACAGCCCTGCTCCGAAAATGCAAACGTCTGCAGATAGCTCGCAGCCAGAAAGAGCTAGCCTGGAAAGCTGTTGCTCAGCCTCATCTGCCCATGGCACTGCTCGCACAGAGGCACAGAGACTGGGGCTGCTTGCTTGTCTTGTCCCCTCAAACTTCAAATGTATCTTAGGTGGTCCGTGCCGGGCGCCTCCGGCAGCCCTGCTCCAAAAATGCAAACGTCTGCAGATAGCTCGCAGGCAGAAAGAGCTAGCCTGGAAAGCTGTTGCTCAGCCTCATCTGCCCATGGCACTGCTCGCACAGAGGCACAGAGACTGGGGCTGCTTGCTTGTCTTGTCCCCTCAAACTTCAAATGTAGCTTAGGTGGTCCGTGCCGGTCGCCTCCGGCAGCCCTGCTCCGAAAATGCGAACGTCTGCAGATAGCTCGCAGGCAGAAAGAGCTAGCCTGGAAAGCTGTTGCTCAGCCTCATCTGCCCATGGCACTGCTCGCACAGATGCACAGAGACTGGGGCTGCTTGCTTGTCTTGTCCCCTCAAACTTCAAACGTAGCTTAGGTGGTCCGTGCCGGGCGCCTCCGGCAGCCCTGCTCCGAAAATGCAAACGTCTGCAGATAGCTCGCAGGCAGAAAGAGCTAGCCTGGAAAGCTGTTGCTCAGCCTCATCTGCCCATGGAACTGCTCGCACAGAGGCACAGAGACTGGGGCTGCTTGCTTGTCTTGTCCCCTCAAACTTCAAACGTAGCTTAGGTGGTCTGTGCCGGGCGCCTCCGACAGCCCTGCTCCGAAAATGCAAACGTCTGCAGATAGCTCGCAGGCAGAAAGAGCTAGCCTGGAAAGCTGTTGCTCAGCCTCATCTGCCCATGGCACTGCTCGCACAGAGGCACAGAGACTGGGGCTGCTTGCTTGTCTTGTCCCCTCAAACTTCAAAGGTAGCTTAGGTGGTCCGTGCCGGGCGCATCCGGCAGCCCTGCTCCGAAAATGCGAACGTCTGCAGATAGCTCGCAGGCAGAAAGGGCTAGCCTGGAAAGCTGTTGTTCAGCCTCATCTGCCCATGGCACTGCTCGCACAGAGGCACAGAGACTGGGGCTGCATGCTTGTCTTGTCCCCTCAATCTTCAAATGTAGGTTAGGTGGTCTGTGCCGGGCGCATCCGGCAGCCCTGGTCCGAAAATGCGAACGTCTGCAGATAGCTCGCAGGCAGAAAGAGCTAGCCTGGAAAGCTGTTGCTCAGCCTCATCTGCCCATGGCACTGCTCGCACAGAGGCACAGAGACTGGGGCTGCTTGCTTGTCTTGTCCCCTTAAAATTCAAATGTAGCTTACGTGGTCCGTGCCGGGTGCTTGCTGCAGCCCTGCTCCGAAAACGCGAACGTCTGCAGACAGCTCGCAGGCAGAAAGAGCTAGCCTGGAAAGCTGTTGCTCAGCCTCATCTGCCCATGGCACTACTCGCACAGAGGCACAGAGACTGGGGCTGCTTGCTTGTCTTGTCCCGTCAAACTTCAGATGTAACTTAGGTTGTCCGTGCCGGGCGCCTCCGGCAGCCCTGCTCCGAAAATGCGAACGTCTGCAGATAGCTCGCAGGCAGAAAGAGCTAGCCTGGAAAGCTGTTGCTCAGCCTCATCTGCCCATGGCACTGCTCGCACAGAGGCACAGAGACTGGGGCTGCTTGCTTGTCTTGTCCCCTCAAACTTCAAATGTAGCTTAGGTGGTCCGTGCCGGGCGCCTCCGGCAGCCCTGCTCCGAAAATGCGAACGTCTGCAGATAGCTCGCAGGCAGAAAGAGCTAGCCTGGAAAGCTGTTGCTCAGCCTCATCTGCCCATGGCACTGCTCGCACAGAGGCACAGAGACTGGGGCTGCTTGCTTGTCTTGTCCCCTCAAACTTCAAATGTACCTTAGGTGGTCCGTGCCGGGCGCTACCGGCAGCCCTGCTCCGAAAATGCGAACGTCTGCAGATAGCTCGCAGGCAGAAAGAGCTAGCCTGGAAAGCTGTTGCTCAGCCTCATCTGCCCATGGCACTGCTCGCACAGAGGCACAGAGACTGGGGCTGCTTGCTTGTCTTGTTCCCTCAAACTTCAAACGTAGCTTAGGTGGTCTGTGCCGGGCGCCTCCGGCACCCCTGCTCCGAAAACGCGAACGTCTGCAGATAGCTCGCAGGCAGAAAGAGCTAGCCTGGAAAGCTGTTGCTCAGCCTCATCTGCCCATGGCACTGCTCGCACAGAGGCACAGAGACTGGGGCTGCTTGCTTGTCTGGTCCCCTCAAACTTCAGATGTAACTTAGGTTGTCCGTGCCGGGCGCCTTTGGCAGCCCTGCTCCGAAAATGCAAACGTCTGCAGATAGCTCGCAGGCAGAAAGAGCTAGCCTGGAAAGCTGTTGCTCAGCCTCATCTGCCCATGGCACTGCTCGCACAGAGGCACAGAGACTGGGGCTGCTTGCTTGTCTTGTCCCCTCAAACTTCAAACGTAGCTTAGGTGGTCTGTGCCGGGCGCCTCCGGCAGCCCTACTCCAAAAATGCGAAAGTCTGCAGATAGCTCGCAGGCAGAAAGAGCTAGCCTGGAAAGCTGTTGCTCAGCCTCATCTGCCCATGGCACTGCTCGCACAGATGCACAGAGACTGGGGCTGCTTGCTTGTTTTGCCCCCTCAAACTTCAAACGTAGCTTAGGTTGCCCGTGTCGGGCGTCTCCGGCAGCCCTGCTCCGAAAATGCGAACGTCTGCAGATAGCTCGCAGGCAGAAAGAGCTAGCCTGGAAAGCTGTTGCTCAGCCTCATCTGCCCATGGCACTGCTCGCACAGAGGCACAGAGACTGGGGCTGCTTGCTTGTCTTGTCCCCTCAATCTTCAAATGTAGCTTAGGTGGTCCGTGCCGGGCGCATCCGGCAGCCCTGCTCCGAAAATGCAAACGTCTGCAGATAGCTCGCAGGCAGAAAGAGCTAGCCTGGAAAGCTGTTGCTCAGCCTCATCTGCCCATGGCACTGCTCACACAGAGGCACAGAGACTGGGGCTGCTTGCTTGTCTTGTCCCCTTAAAATTCAAACGTAGCTTAGGTGGTCCGTGCCGGGCGCCTCCGGCAGCCCTGCTCCGAAAATGCGAATGTCTGCAGATAGCTCGCAGGCAGAAAGAGCTAGCCTGGAAAGCTGTTGCTCAGCCTCATCTGCCCATGGCACTGCTCGCACAGAGGCACAGAGACTGGGGCTGCTTGCTTGTCTTGTCCCCTCAATCTTCAAATGTAGCTTAGGTGGTCCGTGCCGGGCGCCTCCGGCAGCCCTGCTCCGAAAATGCGAACGTCTGCAGATAGCTCGCAGGCAGAAAGAGCTAGCCTGGAAAGCTGTTGCTCAGCCTCATCTGCCCATGGCACTGCTCGCACAGAGGCACAGAGACTGGGGCTGCTTGCTTGTCTTGTCCCCTCAAACTTCAAATGTAGCTTAGGTGGTCCGTGCCGGGCGCCTCCGGCAGCCCTGCTCCGAAAATGCGAACGTCTGCAGATAGCTCGCAGGCAGAAAGAGCTAGCCTGGAAAGCTGTTGCTCAGCCTCATCTGCCCATGGCACTGCTCGCACAGAGGCACAGAGACTGGGGCTGCTTGCTTGTCTTGTCCCCTCAAACTTCAAATGTAGCTTAGGTGGTCCGTGCCGGGCGCCTCCGGCAGCCCTGCTCCGAAAATGCGAACGTCTGCAGATAGCTCGCAGGCAGAAAGAGCTAGCCTGGAAAGCTGTTGCTCAGCCTCATCTGCCCATGGCACTGCTCGCACAGAGGCACAGAGACTGGGGCTGCTTGCTTGTCTTGTCCCCTCAATCTTCAAATGTAGCTTAGGTGGTCCGTGCCGGGCGCCTCCGGCAGCCCTGCTCCGAAAATGCGAACGTCTGCAGATAGCTCGCAGGCAGAAAGAGCTAGCCTGGAAAGCTGTTGCTCAGCCTCATCTGCCCATGGCACTGCTCGCACAGAGGCACAGAGACTGGGGCTGCTTGCTTGTCTTGTCCCCTCAAACTTCAAATGTAGCTTAGGTGGTCCGTGCCGGGCGCATCCGGCAGCCCAGCTCCGAAAATGCGAACGTCTGCAGATAGCTCGCAGGCAGAAAGAGCTAGCCTGGAAAGCTGTTGCTCAGCCTCATCTGCCCATGGCACTGCTCGCACAGAGGCACAGAGACTGGGGCTGCTTGCTTGTTTTGCCCCCTCAAACTTCAAACGTAGCTTAGGTGGTCCGTGCCGGGCGCCTCCGACAGCCCTGCTCCGAAAATGCGAACGTCTGCAGATAGCTCGCAGGCAGAAAGAGCTAGCCTGGAAAGCTGTTGCTCAGCCTCATCTGCCCATGGCACTGCTCGCACAGAGGCACAGAGACTGGGGCTGCTTGCTTGTCTTGTCCCCTCAAACTTCAAACGTAGCTTAGGTGGTCCGTGCTGGGCGTCTCCGGCAGCCCTGCTCCGAAAATGCGAACGTCTGCAGATAGCTCACAGGCAGAAAGAGCTAGCCTGGAAAGCTGTTGCTCAGCCTCATCTGCCCATGGCACTGCTCGCACAGAGGCACAGAGACTGGGGCTGCTTGCTTGTCTTGTACCCTCAATCTTCAAATGTAGCTTAGGTGGTCCGTGCCGGGCGCATCCGGCAGCCCTGCTCCGAAAATGCAAACGTCTGCAGATAGCTCGCAGGCAGAAAGAGCTAGCCTGGAAAGCTGTTGCTCAGCCTCATCTGCCCATGGCACTGCTCGCACAGAGGCACAGAGACTGAGGCTGCTTGCTTGTCTTCCCCTCAAACTTGAAATGTAGCTTAGGTGGTCCGTGCCGGGCACCTCCGGCAGCCCTGCTCCGAAAATGCGAACGTCTGCAGATAGCTCGCAGGCAGAAAGAGCTAGCCTGGAAAGCTGTTGCTCAGCCTCATCTGCCCATGGCACTGCTCGCACAGAGGCACAGAGACTGGGGCTGCTTGCTTGTCTTGCCCCTCAAACTTCAAACGTAGCTTAGGAGGCCCGTGCCGGGCGCCTCCGGCAGCCCTGCTCCGAAAATGCAAACGTCTGCAGATAGCTCGCAGGCAGAAAGAGCTAGCCTGGAAAGCTGTTGCTCAGCCTCATCTGCCCATGGCACTGCTCGCACAGAGGCACAGAGACTGGGGCTGCTTGCTTGTCTTGTCCCCTCAAACTTCAAACGTAGCTTAGGTGGTCTGTGCCGGGCGCCTCCGGCAGCCCTGCTCCGAAAATGCAAACGTCTGCAGATAGCTCGCAGGCAGAAAGAGCTAGCCTGGAAAGCTGTTGCTCAGCCTCATCTGCCCATGGCACTGCTCGCACAGAGGCACAGAGACTGGGGCTGCTTGCTTGTCTTGTCCCCTCAAACTTCAAACGTAGCTTAGGTGGTCCGCGCCGGGCGCTACCGGCAGCCCTGCTCCGAAAATGCAAACGTCTGCAGATAGCTCGCAGGCAGAAAGAGCTAGCCTGGAAAGCTGTTGCTCAGCCTCATCTGCCCATGGAACTGCTCGCACAGAGGCACAGAGACTGGGGCTGCTTGCTTGTCTTGCCCCCTCAAACTTCAAACGTAGCTTAGGTGGTCCGTGCCGGGCGCCTCCGGCAGCCCTGCTCCGAAAATGCAAACGTCTGCAGATAGCTCGCAGGCAGAAAGAGCTAGCCTGGAAAGCTGTTGCTCAGCCTCATCTGCCCATGGCACTGCTCACACAGAGGCCCAGAGACTGGGGCTGCTTGCTTGTCTTGTCCCCTCAAACTTCAAATGTAGCTTAGGTGGTCCGTGCCGGGCGCATCCAGCAGCCCTGCTCTGAAAATGCGAACGTCTGCAGATAGCTCGCAGGCAGAAAGAGCTAGCCTGGAAAGCTGTTGCTCAGCCTCATCTGCCCATGGCACTGCTCGCACAGAGGCACAGAGACTGGGGCTGCTTGCTTGTCTTGTCCCCTCAAACTTCAAACGTAGCTTAGGTGGTCCGTGCCGGGCGCCTCCGGCAGCCCTGCTCCGAAAATGCAAACGTCTGCAGATAGCTCGCAGGCAGAAAGAGCTAGCCTGGAAAGCTGTTGCTCAGCCTCATCTGCCCATGGCACTGCTCGCACAGAGGCACACAGACTGGGGCTGCTTGCTTGTCTTGTCCCCTCAAACTTCAAATGTATCTTAGGTGGTCCGTGCCGGGCGCCTCCGGCAGCCCTGCTCTGAAAATGCGAACGTCTGCAGATAGCTCGCAGGCAGAAAGAGCTAGCCTGGAAAGCTGTTGCTCAGCCTCATCTGCCCATGGCACTGCTCGCACAGAGGCACAGAGACTGGGGCTGCTTGCTTGTCTTGTCCCCTCAAACTTCAAATGTAGCTTAGGTGGTCCGTGCCATGCGCCTCCGGCAGCCCTGCTCCGAAAATGCAAACGTCTGCAGATAGCTCGCAGGCAGAAAGAGCTAGCCTGGAAAGCTGTTGCTCAGCCTCATCTGCCCATGGCACTGCTCGCACAGAGGCACAGAGACTGGGGCTGCTTGCTTGTCTTGCCCCCTCAAACTTCAAACGTAGCTTAGGTGGTCCGTGCCGGGCGCCTCCGGCAGCCCTGCTCCGAAAATGCAAACGTCCGCAGATAGCTCGCAGGCAGAAAGAGCTAGCCTGGAAAGCTGTTGCTCAGCCTCATCTGCCCATGGCACTGCTCGCACAGAGGCACAGAGACTGGGGCTGCTTGCTTGTCTTGCCCCCTCAAACTTCAAATGTAGCTTAGGTGGTCTGTGCCGGGCGCCTCCGGCAGCCCTGCTCCGAAAATGCAAACGTCTGCAGATAGCTCGCAGGCAGAAAGAGCTAGCCTGGAAAGCTGTTGCTCAGCCTCATCTGCCCATGGCACTGCTCGCACAGAGGCACAGAGACTGGGGCTGCTTGCTTGTCTTGTCCCCTCAAACTTCAAACGTAGCTTAGGTGGTCCGTGCCAGGCGCCTCCGGCAGCCCTGCTCCGAAAATGCAAACGTCTGCAGATAGCTCGCAGGCAGAAAGAGCTAGCCTGGAAAGCTGTTGCTCAGCCTCATCTGCCCATGGCACTGCTCGCACAGAGGCACAGAGACTGGGGCTGCTTGCTTGTCTTGTCCCCTCAAACTTCAAATGTAGCTTAGGTGGTCCGTGCCGGGCGCCTCCGGCAGCCCTGCTCCGAAAATGCGAACGTCTGCAGATAGCTCGCAGGCAGAAAGAGCTAGCCTGGAAAGCTGTTGCTCAGCCTCATCTGCCCATGGCACTGCTCGCACAGAGGCACAGAGACTGGGGCTGCTTGCTTGTCTTGCCCCTCAAACTTCAAATGTAGCTTAGGTGGCCCGTGCCGGGCGCCTCCGGCAGCCCTGCTCCGAAAATGCAAACGTCTGCAGATAGCTCGCAGGCAGAAAGAGCTAGCCTGGAAAGCTGTTGCTCAGCCTCATCTGCCCATGGCACTGCTCGCACAGAGGCACAGAGACTGGGGCTGCTTGCTTGTCTTGCCCCCTCAAACTTCAAACGTAGCTTAGGTGGTCCGTGCCGGGCGCCTCCGGCAGCCCTGCTCCGAAAATGCAAACGTCTGCAGATAGCTCGCAGGCAGAAACAGCTAGCCTGGAAAGCTGTTGCTCAGCCTTATCTGCCCATGGCACTGCTCGCACAGAGGCACAGAGACTGGGGCTGCTTGCTTGTCTTGCCCCCTCAAACTTCAAACGTAGCTTAGGTGGTCTGTGCCGGGCACATCCGGCAGCCCTGCTCCAAAAATGCAAACGTCTGCAGATAGCTCGCAGGCAGAAAGAGCTAGCCTGGAAAGCTGTTGCTCAGCCTCATCTGCCCATGGCACTGCTCGCACAGAGGCACAGAGACTGGGGCTGCTTGCTTGTCTTGCCCCCTCAAACTTCAAACGTAGCTTAGGTGGTCCGTGCCAGGCGCCTCCGGCAGCCCTGCTCCGAAAATGCAAACGTCTGCAGATAGCTCGCAGGCAGAAAGAGCTAGCCTGGAAAGCTGTTGCTCAGCCTCATCTGCCCATGGCACTGCTCGCACAGAGGCACAGAGACTGGGGCTGCTTGCTTGTCTTGTCCCCTCAAACTTCAAACGTAGCTTAGGTGGTCCGTGCCGGGCGCCTCCGGCAGCCCTGGTCCGAAAATGCGAACGTCTGCAGATAGCTCGCAGGCAGAAAGAGCTAGCCTGGAAAGCTGTTGCTCAGCCTCATCTGCCCATGGCACTGCTCGCACAGAGGCACAGAGACTGGGGCTGCTTGCTTGTCTTGCCCCCTCAAACTTCAAATATAGCTTAGGTTGTCCGTACCGGGCGCCTCCGGCAGCCCTGCTCCGAAAATGCAAACGTCTGCAGATAGCTCGCAGGCAGAAAGAGCTAGCCTGGAAAGCTGTTGCTCAGCCTCATCTGCCCATGGCACTGCTCACACAGAGGCCCAGAGACTGGGGCTGCTTGCTTGTCTTGTCCCCTCAAACTTCAAATGTAGCTTAGGTGGTCCGTGCCGGGCGCCTCCAGCAGCCCTGCTCTGAAAATGCGAACGTCTGCAGATAGCTCGCAGGCAGAAAGAGCTAGCCTGGAAAGCTGTTGCTCAGCCTCATCTGCCCATGGCACTGCTCGCACAGAGGCACAGAGACTGGGGCTGCTTGCTTGTCTTGTCCCCTCAAACTTCAAACATAGCTTAGGTGGTCCGTGCCGGGCGCCTCCGGCAGCCCTGCTCCGAAAATGCAAACATCTGCAGATAGCTCGCAGGCAGAAAGAGCTAGCCTGGAAAGCTGTTGCTCAGCCTCATCTGCCCATGGCACTGCTCGCACAGAGGCACAGAGACTGGGGCTGCTTGCTTGTCTTGCCCCCTCAAACTTCAAACGTAGCTTAGGTGGTCCGTGCCGGGCGCCTCCGGCAGCCCTGCTCCGAAAATGCAAACGTCTGCAGATAGCTCGCAGGCAGAAAGAGCTAGCCTGGAAAGCTGTTGCTCAGCCTTATCTGCCCATGGCACTGCTCGCACAGAGGCACAGAGACTGGGGCTGCTTGCTTGTCTTGCCCCCTCAAACTTCAAACGTAGCTTAGGTGGTCTGTGCCGGGCGCCTCCGGCAGCCCTGCTCCAAAAATGCAAACGTCTGCAGATAGCTCGCAGGCAGAAAGAGCTAGCCTGGAAAGCTGTTGCTCAGCCTCATCTGCCCATGGCACTGCTCGCACAGAGGCACAGAGACTGGGGCTGCTTGCTTGTCTTGCCCCCTCAAACTTCAAACGTAGCTTAGGTGGTCCGTGCCAGGCGCCTCCGGCAGCCCTGCTCCGAAAATGCAAACGTCTGCAGATAGCTCGCAGGCAGAAAGAGCTAGCCTGGAAAGCTGTTGCTCAGCCTCATCTGCCCATGGCACTGCTCACACAGAGGCACAGAGACTGGGGCTGCTTGCTTGTCTTGTCCCCTCAAACTTCAAATGTAGCTTAGGTGGTCCGTGCCGGGCGCCTCCAGCAGCCCTGCTCTGAAAATGCGAACGTCTGCAGATAGCTCGCAGGCAGAAAGAGCTAGCCTGGAAAGCTGTTGCTCAGCCTCATCTGCCCATGGCACTGCTCGCACAGAGGCACAGAGACTGGGGCTGCTTGCTTGTCTTGCCCCCTCAAACTTCAAATATAGCTTAGGTTGTCCGTACCGGGCGCCTCCGGCAGCCCTGCTCCGAAAATGCAAACGTCTGCAGATAGCTCGCAGGCAGAAAGAGCTAGCCTGGAAAGCTGTTGCTCAGCCTCATCTGCCCATGGCACTGCTCACACAGAGGCCCAGAGACTGGGGCTGCTTGCTTGTCTTGTCCCCTCAAACTTCAAATGTAGCTTAGGTGGTCCGTGCCGGGCGCCTTCAGCAGCCCTGCTCTGAAAATGCGAACGTCTGCAGATAGCTCGCAGGCAGAAAGAGCTAGCCTGGAAAGCTGTTGCTCAGCCTCATCTGCCCATGGCACTGCTCGCACAGAGGCACAGAGACTGGGGCTGCTTGCTTGTCTTGTCCCCTCAAACTTCAAACATAGCTTAGGTGGTCCGTGCCGGGCGCCTCCGGCAGCCCTGCTCCGAAAATGCAAACATCTGCAGATAGCTCGCAGGCAGAAAGAGCTAGCCTGGAAAGCTGTTGCTCAGCCTCATCTGCCCATGGCACTGCTCGCACAGAGGCACAGAGACTGGGGCTGCTTGCTTGTCTTGCCCCCTCAAACTTCAAACGTAGCTTAGGTGGTCCGTGCCGGGCGCCTCCGGCAGCCCTGCTCCGAAAATGCAAACGTCTGCAGATAGCTCGCAGGCAGAAACAGCTAGCCTGGAAAGCTGTTGCTCAGCCTTATCTGCCCATGGCACTGCTCGCACAGAGGCACAGAGACTGGGGCTGCTTGCTTGTCTTGCCCCCTCAAACTTCAAACGTAGCTTAGGTGGTCTGTGCCGGGCGCCTCCGGCAGCCCTGCTCCAAAAATGCAAACGTCTGCAGATAGCTCGCAGGCAGAAAGAGCTAGCCTGGAAAGCTGTTGCTCAGCCTCATCTGCCCATGGCACTGCTCGCACAGAGGCACAGAGACTGAGGCTGCTTGCTTGTCTTGCCCCCTCAAACTTCAAACGTAGCTTAGGTGGTCCGTGCCAGGCGCCTCCGGCAGCCCTGCTCCGAAAATGCAAACGTCTGCAGATAGCTCGCAGGCAGAAAGAGCTAGCCTGGAAAGCTGTTGCTCAGCCTCATCTGCCCATGGCACTGCTCACACAGAGGCCCAGAGACTGGGGCTGCTTGCTTGTCTTGTCCCCTCAAACTTCAAATGTAGCTTAGGTGGTCCGTGCCGGGCGCCTCCAGCAGCCCTGCTCTGAAAATGCGAACGTCTGCAGATAGCTCGCAGGCAGAAAGAGCTAGCCTGGAAAGCTGTTGCTCAGCCTCATCTGCCCATGGCACTGCTCGCACAGAGGCACAGAGACTGGGGCTGCTTGCTTGTCTTGCCCCCTCAAACTTCAAATATAGCTTAGGTTGTCCGTACCGGGCGCCTCCGGCAGCCCTGCTCCGAAAATGCAAACGTCTGCAGATAGCTCGCAGGCAGAAAGAGCTAGCCTGGAAAGCTGTTGCTCAGCCTCATCTGCCCATGGCACTGCTCACACAGAGGCCCAGAGACTGGAGCTGCTTGCTTGTCTTGTCCCCTCAAACTTCAAATGTAGCTTAGGTGGTCCGTGCCGGGCGCCTCCAGCAGCCCTGCTCTGAAAATGCGAACGTCTGCAGATAGCTCGCAGGCAGAAAGAGCTAGCCTGGAAAGCTGTTGCTCAGCCTCATCTGCCCATGGCACTGCTCGCACAGAGGCACAGAGACTGGGGCTGCTTGCTTGTCTTGTCCCCTCAAACTTCAAACATAGCTTAGGTGGTCCGTGCCGGGCGCCTCCGGCAGCCCTGCTCCGAAAATGCAAACATCTGCAGATAGCTCGCAGGCAGAAAGAGCTAGCCTGGAAAGCTGTTGCTCAGCCTCATCTGCCCATGGCACTGCTCGCACAGAGGCACAGAGACTGGGGCTGCTTGCTTGTCTTGCCCCCTCAAACTTCAAACGTAGCTTAGGTGGTCCGTGCCGGGCGCCTCCGGCAGCCCTGCTCCGAAAATGCAAACGTCTGCAGATAGCTCGCAGGCAGAAACAGCTAGCCTGGAAAGCTGTTGCTCAGCCTTATCTGCCCATGGCACTGCTCGCACAGAGGCACAGAGACTGGGGCTGCTTGCTTGTCTTGCCCCCTCAAACTTCAAACGTAGCTTAGGTGGTCTGTGCCGGGCGCCTCCGGCAGCCCTGCTCCAAAAATGCAAACGTCTGCAGATAGCTCGCAGGCAGAAAGAGCTAGCCTGGAAAGCTGTTGCTCAGCCTCATCTGCCCATGGCACTGCTCGCACAGAGGCACAGAGACTGGGGCTGCTTGCTTGTCTTGCCCCCTCAAACTTCAAACGTAGCTTAGGTGGTCCGTGCCAGGCGCCTCCGGCAGCCCTGCTCCGAAAATGCAAACGTCTGCAGATAGCTCGCAGGCAGAAAGAGCTAGCCTGGAAAGCTGTTGCTCAGCCTCATCTGCCCATGGCACTGCTCACACAGAGGCCCAGAGACTGGGGCTGCTTGCTTGTCTTGTCCCCTCAAACTTCAAATGTAGCTTAGGTGGTCCGTGCCGGGCGCCTCCGGCAGCCCTGCGCCAAAAATGCGAACGTCTGCAGATAGCTCGCAGGCAGAAAGAGCTAGCCTGGAAAGCTGTTGCTCAGCCTCATCTGCCCATGGCACTGCTCGCACAGAGGCACAGAGACTGGGGCTGCTTGCTTGTCTTGTCCCCTCAAACTTCAAACGTAGCTTAGGTGGTCCGTGCCGGGCGCCTCCGGCAGCCCTGCTCCGAAAATGCAAACATCTGCAGATAGCTCGCAGGCAGAAAGAGCTAGCCTGGAAAGCTGTTGCTCAGCCTCATCTGCCCATGGCACTGCTCGCACAGAGGCACAGAGACTGGAGCTGCTTGCTTGTCTTGTCCCCTCAAACTTCAAACGTAGCTTAGGTGGTCTGTGCCGGGCGCCTCCGGCAGCCCTGCTCCGAAAATGCAAACGTCTGCAGATAGCTCGCAGGCAGAAAGAGCTAGCCTGGAAAGCTGTTGCTCAGCCTCATCTGCCCATGGCACTGCTCGCACAGAGGCACAGAGACTGGGGCTGCTTGCTTGTTTTACCCCCTCAAACTTCAAACGTAGCTTAGGTGGTCCGTGCCGGGCGCCTTTGACAGCCCTGCTCCGAAAATGCAAACGTCTGCAGATAGCTCGCAGGCAGAAAGAGCTAGCCTGGAAAGCTGTTGCTCAGCCTCATCTGCCCATGGCACTGCTCGCACAGAGGCACAGAGACTGAGGCTGCTTGCTTGTCTTGCCCTCTCAAACTTCGAACGTAGCTTAGTTGGTCCGTGCCGGGCGCATCCGGCAGCCCTGCTCCGAAAATGCGAACGTCTGCAGATAGCTCGCAGGCAGAAAGAGCTAGCCTGGAAAGCTGTTGCTCAGCCTCATCTGCCCATGGCACTGCTCGCACAGAGGCACAGAGACTGGGGCTGCTTGCTTGTCTTGCCCACTCAAACTTCAAACGTAGCTTAGGTGGTCCGTACCGGGCGCTACCGGCAGCCCTGCTCCGAAAATGCAAACGTCTGCAGATAGCTCGCAGGCAGAAACAGCTAGCCTGGAAAGCTGTTGCTCAGCCTCATCTGCCCATGGCACTGCTCTCACAGAGGCACAGAGACTGGGGCTGCTTGCTTGTCTTGCCCCCTCAAACTTCAAACGTAGCTTACGTGGTCCGTGCCGGGCGCCTCCGGCAGTCCTGCTCCGAAAATGCAAACATCTGCAGATAGCTCGCAGGCAGAAAGAGCTAGCCTGGAAAGCTGTTGCTCAGCCTCATCTGCCCATGGCACTGCTCGCACAGAGGCACAGAGACTGGGGCTGCTTGCTTGTCTTGCCCCCTCAAACTTCAAACGTAGCTTAGGTGGTCCGTGCCGGGCGCATCCGGCAGCCCTGCTCCGAAAATGCAAACGTCTGCAGATAGCTCACAGGCAGAAAGAGCTAGCCTGGAAAGCTGTTGCTCAGCCTCATCTGCCCATGGCACTGCTCGCACAGAGGCACAGAGACTGGGGCTGCTTGCTTGTCTTGCCCCTCAAACTTCAAATGTAGCTTAGGTGGTCTGTGCCGGGCACCTCCGGCAGCCCTGCTCCGAAAATGCGAACGTCTGCAGATAGCTCGCAGGCAGAAAGAGCTAGCCTGGAAAGCTGTTGCTCAGCCTCATCTGCCCATGGCACTGCTCGCACAGAGGCACAGAGACTGGGGCTGCTTGCTTGTCTTGCCCCTCAAACTTCAAATGTAGCTTAGGTGGCCCGTGCCGGGCGCATCCGGCAGCCCTGCTCCGAAAATGCAAACGTCTGCAGATAGCTCGCAGGCAGAAAGAGCTAGCCTGGAAAGCTGTTGCTCAGCCTCATCTGCCCATGGCACTGCTCGCACAGAGGCACAGAGACTGGGGCTGCTTGCTTGTCTTGTCCCCTCAAACTTCAAACGTAGCTTAGGTGGTCTGTGCCGGGCGCCTCCGGCAGCCCTGCTCCGAAAATGCGAACGTCTGCAGATAGCTCGCAGGCAGAAAGAGCTAGCCTGGAAAGCTGTTGCTCAGCCTCATCTGCCCATGGCACTGCTCGCACAGAGGCACAGAGACTGGGGCTGCTTGCTTGTCTTGTCCCCTCAAACTTCAAACGTAGCTTAGGTGGTCCGTGCCGGGCGCCTCCGGCAGCCCTGGTCCGAAAATGCGAACGTCTGCAGATAGCTCGCAGGCAGAAAGAGCTAGCCTGGAAAGCTGTTGCTCAGCCTCATCTGCCCATGGCACTGCTCGCACAGAGGCACAGAGACTGGGGCTGCTTGCTTGTCTTGCCCCTCAAACTTCAAATGTAGCTTAGGTGGTCCGTGCCGGGCACCTCCGGCAGCCCTGCTCCGAAAATGCGAACGTCTGCAGATAGCTCGCAGGCAGAAAGAGCTAGCCTGGAAAGCTGTTGCTCAGCCTCATCTGCCCATGGCACTGCTCGCACAGAGGCACAGAGACTGGGGCTGCTTGCTTGTCTTGCCCCTCAAACTTCAAATGTAGCTTAGGTGGCCCGTGCCGGGCGCATCCGGCAGCCCTGCTCCGAAAATGCAAACGTCTGCAGATAGCTCGCAGGCAGAAAGAGCTAGCCTGGAAAGCTGTTGCTCAGCCTCATCTGCCCATGGCACTGCTCGCACAGAGGCACAGAGACTGGGGCTGCTTGCTTGTCTTGTCCCCTCAAACTTCAAACGTAGCTTAGGTGGTCTGTGCCGGGCGCCTCCGGCAGCCCTGCTCCGAAAATGCGAACGTCTGCAGATAGCTCGCAGGCAGAAAGAGCTAGCCTGGAAAGCTGTTGCTCAGCCTCATCTGCCCATGGCACTGCTCGCACAGAGGCACAGAGACTGGGGCTGCTTGCTTGTCTTGTCCCCTCAAACTTCAAACGTAGCTTAGGTGGTCCGTGCCGGGCGCTACCGGCAGCCCTGCTCCGAAAATGCGAACGTCTGCAGATAGCTCGCAGGCAGAAAGAGCTAGCCTGGAAAGCTGTTGCTCAGCCTCATCTGCCCATGGCACTGCTCGCACAGAGGCACAGAGACTGGGGCTGCTTGCTTGTCTTGCCCCCTCAAACTTCAAACGTAGCTTAAGTTGTCCGTGCCGGGCGCCTCCGGCAGCCCTGCTCCGAAAATGCAAACGTCTGCAGATAGCTCGCAGGCAGAAAGAGCTAGCCTGGAAAGCTGTTGCTCAGCCTCATCTGCCCATGGCACTGCTCACACAGAGGCCCAGAGACTGGGGTGCTTGCTTGTCTTGTCCCCTCAAACTTCAAATGTAGCTTAGGTGGTCCGTGCCGGGCGCATCCAGCAGCCCTGCTCTGAAAATGCGAACGTCTGCAGATAGCTCGCAGGCAGAAAGAGCTAGCCTGGAAAGCTGTTGCTCAGCCTCATCTGCCCATGGCACTGCTCGCACAGAGGCACAGAGACTGGGGCTGCTTGCTTGTCTTGTCCCCTCAAACTTCAAACATAGCTTAGGTGGTCCGTGCCGGGCGCCTCCGGCAGCCCTGCTCCGAAAATGCAAACATCTGCAGATAGCTCGCAGGCAGAAAGAGCTAGCCTGGAAAGCTGTTGCTCAGCCTCATCTGCCCATGGCACTGCTCGCACAGAGGCACAGAGACTGGGGCTGCTTGCTTGTCTTGCCCCCTCAAACTTCAAACGTAGCTTAGGTGGTCCGTGCCGGGCGCCTCCGGCAGCCCTGCTCCGAAAATGCAAACGTCTGCAGATAGCTCGCAGGCAGAAACAGCTAGCCTGGAAAGCTGTTGCTCAGCCTTATCTGCCCATGGCACTGCTCGCACAGAGGCACAGAGACTGGGGCTGCTTGCTTGTCTTGCCCCCTCAAACTTCAAACGTAGCTTAGGTGGTCTGTGCCGGGCGCCTCCGGCAGCCCTGCTCCAAAAATGCAAACGTCTGCAGATAGCTCGCAGGCAGAAAGAGCTAGCCTGGAAAGCTGTTGCTCAGCCTCATCTGCCCATGGCACTGCTCGCACAGAGGCACAGAGACTGGGGCTGCTTGCTTGTCTTGCCCCCTCAAACTTCAAACGTAGCTTAGGTGGTCCGTGCCAGGCGCCTCCGGCAGCCCTGCTCCGAAAATGCAAACGTCTGCAGATAGCTCGCAGGCAGAAAGAGCTAGCCTGGAAAGCTGTTGCTCAGCCTCATCTGCCCATGGCACTGCTCACACAGAGGCCCAGAGACTGGGGCTGCTTGCTTGTCTTGTCCCCTCAAACTTCAAATGTAGCTTAGGTGGTCCGTGCCGGGCGCCTCCAGCAGCCCTGCTCTGAAAATGCGAACGTCTGCAGATAGCTCGCAGGCAGAAAGAGCTAGCCTGGAAAGCTGTTGCTCAGCCTCATCTGCCCATGGCACTGCTCGCACAGAGGCACAGAGACTGGGGCTGCTTGCTTGTCTTGCCCCCTCAAACTTCAAATATAGCTTAGGTTGTCCGTACCGGGCGCCTCCGGCAGCCCTGCTCCGAAAATGCAAACGTCTGCAGATAGCTCGCAGGCAGAAAGAGCTAGCCTGGAAAGCTGTTGCTCAGCCTCATCTGCCCATGGCACTGCTCACACAGAGGCCCAGAGACTGGGGCTGCTTGCTTGTCTTGTCCCCTCAAACTTCAAATGTAGCTTAGGTGGTCCGTGCCGGGCGCCTCCAGCAGCCCTGCTCTGAAAATGCGAACGTCTGCAGATAGCTCGCAGGCAGAAAGAGCTAGCCTGGAAAGCTGTTGCTCAGCCTCATCTGCCCATGGCACTGCTCGCACAGAGGCACAGAGACTGGGGCTGCTTGCTTGTCTTGTCCCCTCAAACTTCAAACATAGCTTAGGTGGTCCGTGCCGGGCGCCTCCGGCAGCCCTGCTCCGAAAATGCAAACATCTGCAGATAGCTCGCAGGCAGAAAGAGCTAGCCTGGAAAGCTGTTGCTCAGCCTCATCTGCCCATGGCACTGCTCGCACAGAGGCACAGAGACTGGGGCTGCTTGCTTGTCTTGCCCCCTCAAACTTCAAACGTAGCTTAGGTGGTCCGTGCCGGGCGCCTCCGGCAGCCCTGCTCCGAAAATGCAAACGTCTGCAGATAGCTCGCAGGCAGAAACAGCTAGCCTGGAAAGCTGTTGCTCAGCCTTATCTGCCCATGGCACTGCTCGCACAGAGGCACAGAGACTGGGGCTGCTTGCTTGTCTTGCCCCCTCAAACTTCAAACGTAGCTTAGGTGGTCTGTGCCGGGCGCCTCCGGCAGCCCTGCTCCAAAAATGCAAACGTCTGCAGATAGCTCGCAGGCAGAAAGAGCTAGCCTGGAAAGCTGTTGCTCAGCCTCATCTGCCCATGGCACTGCTCGCACAGAGGCACAGAGACTGGGGCTGCTTGCTTGTCTTGCCCCCTCAAACTTCAAACGTAGCTTAGGTGGTCCGTGCCAGGCGCCTCCGGCAGCCCTGCTCCGAAAATGCAAACGTCTGCAGATAGCTCGCAGGCAGAAAGAGCTAGCCTGGAAAGCTGTTGCTCAGCCTCATCTGCCCATGGCACTGCTCACACAGAGGCCCAGAGACTGGGGCTGCTTGCTTGTCTTGTCCCCTCAAACTTCAAATGTAGCTTAGGTGGTCCGTGCCGGGCGCCTCCAGCAGCCCTGCTCTGAAAATGCGAACGTCTGCAGATAGCTCGCAGGCAGAAAGAGCTAGCCTGGAAAGCTGTTGCTCAGCCTCATCTGCCCATGGCACTGCTCGCACAGAGGCACAGAGACTGGGGCTGCTTGCTTGTCTTGTCCCCTCAAACTTCAAACGTAGCTTAGGTGGTCCGTGCCGGGCGCCTCCGGCAGCCCTGCTCCGAAAATGCAAACATCTGCAGATAGCTCGCAGGCAGAAAGAGCTAGCCTGGAAAGCTGTTGCTCAGCCTCATCTGCCCATGGCACTGCTCGCACAGAGGCACAGAGACTGGAGCTGCTTGCTTGTCTTGTCCCCTCAAACTTCAAACGTAGCTTAGGTGGTCTGTGCCGGGCGCCTCCAGCAGCCCTGCTCCGAAAATGCAAACGTCTGCAGATAGCTCGCAGGCAGAAAGAGCTAGCCTGGAAAGCTGTTGCTCAGCCTCATCTGCCCATGGCACTGCTCGCACAGAGGCACAGAGACTGGGGCTGCTTGCTTGTTTTACCCCCTCAAACTTCAAACGTAGCTTAGGTGGTCCGTGCCGGGCGCCTTTGACAGCCCTGCTCCGAAAATGCAAACGTCTGCAGATAGCTCGCAGGCAGAAAGAGCTAGCCTGGAAAGCTGTTGCTCAGCCTCATCTGCCCATGGCACTGCTCGCACAGAGGCACAGAGACTGAGGCTGCTTGCTTGTCTTGCCCTCTCAAACTTCGAACGTAGCTTAGTTGGTCCGTGCCGGGCGCATCCGGCAGCCCTGCTCCGAAAATGCGAACGTCTGCAGATAGCTCGCAGGCAGAAAGAGCTAGCCTGGAAAGCTGTTGCTCAGCCTCATCTGCCCATGGCACTGCTCGCACAGAGGCACAGAGACTGGGGCTGCTTGCTTGTCTTGCCCCCTCAAACTTCAAACGTAGCTTAGGTGGTCCGTACCGGGCGCTACCGGCAGCCCTGCTCCGAAAATGCAAACGTCTGCAGATAGCTCGCAGGCAGAAACAGCTAGCCTGGAAAGCTGTTGCTCAGCCTCATCTGCCCATGGCACTGCTCTCACAGAGGCACAGAGACTGGGGCTGCTTGCTTGTCTTGCCCCCTCAAACTTCAAACGTAGCTTACGTGGTCCGTGCCGGGCGCCTCCGGCAGTCCTGCTCCGAAAATGCAAACATCTGCAGATAGCTCGCAGGCAGAAAGAGCTAGCCTGGAAAGCTGTTGCTCAGCCTCATCTGCCCATGGCACTGCTCGCACAGAGGCACAGAGACTGGGGCTGCTTGCTTGTCTTGCCCCCTCAAACTTCAAACGTAGCTTAGGTGGTCCGTGCCGGGCGCATCCGGCAGCCCTGCTCCGAAAATGCAAACGTCTGCAGATAGCTCGCAGGCAGAAAGAGCTAGCCTGGAAAGCTGTTGCTCAGCCTCATCTGCCCATGGCACTGCTCGCACAGAGGCACAGAGACTGGGGCTGCTTGCTTGTCTTGTCCCCTCAAACTTCAAACGTAGCTTAGGTGGTCTGTGCCGGGCGCCTCCGGCAGCCCTGCTCCGAAAATGCGAACGTCTGCAGATAGCTCGCAGGCAGAAAGAGCTAGCCTGGAAAGCTGTTGCTCAGCCTCATCTGCCCATGGCACTGCTCGCACAGAGGCACAGAGACTGGGGCTGCTTGCTTGTCTTGTCCCCTCAAACTTCAAACGTAGCTTAGGTGGTCCGTGCCGGGCGCTAGCGGCAGCCCTGCTCCGAAAATGCAAACGTCTGCAGATAGCTCGCAGGCAGAAAGAGCTAGCCTGGAAAGCTGTTGCTCAGCCTCATCTGCCCATGGCACTGCTCGCACAGAGGCACAGAGACTGGGGCTGCTTGCTTGTCTTGCCCCCTCAAACTTCAAACGTAGCTTAAGTTGTCCGTGCCGGGCGCCTCCGGCAGCCCTGCTCCGAAAATGCAAACGTCTGCAGATAGCTCGCAGGCAGAAAGAGCTAGCCTGGAAAGCTGTTGCTCAGCCTCATCTGCCCATGGCACTGCTCACACAGAGGCCCAGAGACTGGGGTGCTTGCTTGTCTTGTCCCCTCAAACTTCAAATGTAGCTTAGGTGGTCCGTGCCGGGCGCATCCAGCAGCCCTGCTCTGAAAATGCGAACGTCTGCAGATAGCTCGCAGGCAGAAAGAGCTAGCCTGGAAAGCTGTTGCTCAGCCTCATCTGCCCATGGCACTGCTCGCACAGAGGCACAGAGACTGGGGCTGCTTGCTTGTCTTGTCCCCTCAAACTTCAAACGTAGCTTAGGTGGTCCGTGCAGGGCGCCTCCGGCAGCCCTGGTCCGAAAATGCGAACGTCTGCAGATAGCTCGCAGGCAGAAAGAGCTAGCCTGGAAAGCTGTTGCTCAGCCTCATCTGCCCATGGCACTGCTCGCACAGAGGCACAGAGACTGGGGCTGCTTGCTTGTCTTGCCCCTCAAACTTCAAATGTAGCTTAGGTGGTCCGTGCCGGGCACCTCCGGCAGCCCTGCTCCGAAAATGCGAACGTCTGCAGATAGCTCGCAGGCAGAAAGAGCTAGCCTGGAAAGCTGTTGCTCAGCCTCATCTGCCCATGGCACTGCTCGCACAGAGGCACAGAGACTGGGGCTGCTTGCTTGTCTTGCCCCTCAAACTTCAAATGTAGCTTAGGTGGCCCGTGCCGGGCGCATCCGGCAGCCCTGCTCCGAAAATGCAAACGTCTGCAGATAGCTCGCAGGCAGAAAGAGCTAGCCTGGAAAGCTGTTGCTCAGCCTCATCTGCCCATGGCACTGCTCGCACAGAGGCACAGAGACTGGGGCTGCTTGCTTGTCTTGTCCCCTCAAACTTCAAACGTAGCTTAGGTGGTCTGTGCCGGGCGCCTCCGGCAGCCCTGCTCCGAAAATGCGAACGTCTGCAGATAGCTCGCAGGCAGAAAGAGCTAGCCTGGAAAGCTGTTGCTCAGCCTCATCTGCCCATGGCACTGCTCGCACAGAGGCACAGAGACTGGGGCTGCTTGCTTGTCTTGTCCCCTCAAACTTCAAACGTAGCTTAGGTGGTCCGTGCCGGGCGCTACCGGCAGCCCTGCTCCGAAAATGCGAACGTCTGCAGATAGCTCGCAGGCAGAAAGAGCTAGCCTGGAAAGCTGTTGCTCAGCCTCATCTGCCCATGGCACTGCTCGCACAGAGGCACAGAGACTGGGGCTGCTTGCTTGTCTTGCCCCCTCAAACTTCAAACGTAGCTTAAGTTGTCCGTGCCGGGCGCCTCCGGCAGCCCTGCTCCGAAAATGCAAACGTCTGCAGATAGCTCGCAGGCAGAAAGAGCTAGCCTGGAAAGCTGTTGCTCAGCCTCATCTGCCCATGGCACTGCTCGCACAGAGGCACAGAGACTGGGGCTGCTTGCTTGTCTTGTCCCCTCAAACTTCAAACATAGCTTAGGTGGTCCGTGCCGGGCGCCTCCGGCAGCCCTGCTCCGAAAATGCAAACGTCTGCAGATAGCTCGCAGGCAGAAAGAGCTAGCCTGGAAAGCTGTTGCTCAGCCTCATCTGCCCATGGCACTGCTCGCACAGAGGCACACAGACTGGGGCTGCTTGCTTGTCTTGTCCCCTCAAACTTCAAATGTATCTTAGGTGGTCCGTGCCGGGCGCATTCGGCAGCCCTGCTCTGAAAATGCGAACGTCTGCAGATAGCTCGCAGGCAGAAAGAGCTAGCCTGGAAAGCTGTTGCTCAGCCTCATCTGCCCATGGCACTGCTCGCACAGAGGCACAGAGACTGGGGCTGCTTGCTTGTCTTGTCCCCTCAAACTTCAAACGTAGCTTAGGTGGTCCGTGCCAGGCGCCTCCGGCAGCCCTGCTCCGAAAATGCAAACGTCTGCAGATAGCTCGCAGGCAGAAAGAGCTAGCCTGGAAAGCTGTTGCTCAGCCTCATCTGCCCATGGCACTGCTCGCACAGAGGCACAGAGACTGGGGCTGCTTGCTTGTCTTGTCCCCTCAAACTTCAAATGTAGCTTAGGTGGTCCGTGCCGGGCGCCTCCGACAGCCCTGCTCCGAAAATGCGAACGTCTGCAGATAGCTCGCAGGCAGAAAGAGCTAGCCTGGAAAGCTGTTGCTCAGCCTCATCTGCCCATGGCACTGCTCGCACAGAGGCACAGAGACTGGGGCTGCTTGCTTGTCTTGCCCCTCAAACTTCAAATGTAGCTTAGGTGGCCCGTGCCGGGCGCATCCGGCAGCCCTGCTCCGAAAATGCAAACGTCTGCAGATAGCTCGCAGGCAGAAAGAGCTAGCCTGGAAAGCTGTTGCTCAGCCTCATCTGCCCATGGCACTGCTCGCACAGAGGCACAGAGACTGGGGCTGCTTGCTTGTCTTGCCCCCTCAAACTTCAAACGTAGCTTAGGTGGTCCGTGCCGGGCGCCTCCGGCAGCCCTGCTCCGAAAATGCAAACGTCTGCAGATAGCTCGCAGGCAGAAAGAGCTAGCCTGGAAAGCTGTTGCTCAGCCTTATCTGCCCATGGCACTGCTCGCACAGAGGCACAGAGACTGGGGCTGCTTGCTTGTCTTGTCCCCTCAAACTTCAAATGTAGCTTAGGTGGTCCGTGCCGGGCGCCTCCGGCAGCCCTGGTCCGAAAATGCGAACGTCTGCAGATAGCTCGCAGGCAGAAAGAGCTAGCCTGGAAAGCTGTCGCTCAGCCTCATCTGCCCATGGCACTGCTCGCACAGAGGCACAGAGACTGGGGCTGCTTGCTTGTCTTGTCCCCTCAAACTTCAAACGTAGCTTAGGTGGTCCGTGCCAGGCGCCTCCGGCAGCCCTGCTCCGAAAATGCAAACGTCTGCAGATAGCTCGCAGGCAGAAAGAGCTAGCCTGGAAAGCTGTTGCTCAGCCTCATCTGCCCATGGCACTGCTCGCACAGAGGCACAGAGACTGGTGCTGCTTGCTTGTCTTGTCCCCTCAAACTTCAAACGTAGCTTAGGTGGTCCGTGCCGGGCGCCTCCGGCAGCCCTGGTCCGAAAATGCGAACGTCTGCAGATAGCTCGCAGGCAGAAAGAGCTAGCCTGGAAAGCTGTTGCTCAGCCTCATCTGCCCATGGCACTGCTCGCACAGAGGCACAGAGACTGGGGCTGCTTGCTTGTCTTGCCCCTCAAACTTCAAATGTAGCTTAGGTGGCCCGTGCCGGGCGCATCCGGCAGCCCTGCTCCGAAAATGCAAACGTCTGCAGATAGCTCGCAGGCAGAAAGAGCTAGCCTGGAAAGCTGTTGCTCAGCCTCATCTGCCCATGGCACTGCTCGCACAGAGACACAGAGACTGGGGCTGCTTGCTTGTCTTGCCCCCTCAAACTTCAAACGTAGCTTAGGTGGTCCGTGCCGGGCGCCTCCGGCAGCCCTGCTCCGAAAATGCAAACGTCTGCAGATAGCTCGCAGGCAGAAAGAGCTAGCCTGGAAAGCTGTTGCTCAGCCTTATCTGCCCATGGCACTGCTCGCACAGAGGCACAGAGACTGGGGCTGCTTGCTTGTCTTGCCCCCTCAAACTTCAAACGTAGCTTAGGTGGTCTGTGCCGGGCGCCTCCGGCAGCCCTGCTCCAAAAATGCAAACGTCTGCAGATAGCTCGCAGGCAGAAAGAGCTAGCCTGGAAAGCTGTTGCTCAGCCTCATCTGCCCATGGCACTGCTCGCACAGAGGCACAGAGACTGGGGCTGCTTGCTTGTCTTGCCCCCTCAAACTTCAAACGTAGCTTAGGTGGTCCGTGCCAGGCGCCTCCGGCAGCCCTGCTCCGAAAATGCAAACGTCTGCAGATAGCTCGCAGGCAGAAAGAGCTAGCCTGGAAAGCTGTTGCTCAGCCTCATCTGCCCATGGCACTGCTCGCACAGAGGCACAGAGACTGGGGCTGCTTGCTTGTCTTGTCCCCTCAAACTTCAAATGTAGCTTAGGTGGTCCGTGCCGGGCGCCTCCGGCAGCCCTGCTCCGAAAATGCGAACGTCTGCAGATAGCTCGCAGGCAGAAAGAGCTAGCCTGGAAAGCTGTTGCTCAGCCTCATCTGCCCATGGCACTGCTCGCACAGAGGCACAGAGACTGGGGCTGCTTGCTTGTCTTGCCCCTCAAACTTCAAATGTAGCTTAGGTGGCCCGTGCCGGGCGCATCCGGCAGCCCTGCTCCGAAAATGCAAACGTCTGCAGATAGCTCGCAGGCAGAAAGAGCTAGCCTGGAAAGCTGTTGCTCAGCCTCATCTGCCCATGGCACTGCTCGCACAGAGGCACAGAGACTGGGGCTGCTTGCTTGTCTTGTCCCCTCAAACTTCAAACGTAGCTTAGGTTGTCCGTGCCGGACGCCTCCGGTAGCCCTGCTCCGAAAATGCAAACGTCTGCAGATAGCTCGCAGGCAGAAAGAGCTAGCCTGGAAAGCTGTTGCTCAGCCTCATCTGCCCATGGCACTGCTCGCACAGAGGCACAGAGACTGGGGCTGCTTGCTTGTCTTGTCCCCTCAAACTTCAAACGTAGCTTAGGTGGTCCGTGCCGGGCGCCTCCGGCAGCCCTGCTCCGAAAATGCAAACGTCTGCAGATAGCTCGCAGGCAGAAAGAGCTAGCCTGGAAAGCTGTTGCTCAGCCTCATCTGCCCATGGCACTGCTCGCACAGAGGCACAGAGACTGGGGCTGCTTGCTTGTCTTGCCCCCTCAAACTTCAAACGTAGCTTAGGTGGTTTGTGCCAGGCGCCTCCGGCAGCCCTGCTCCGAAAATGCAAACGTCTGCAGATAGCTCGCAGGCAGAAAGAGCTAGCCTGGAAAGCTGTTACTCAGCCTCATCTGCCCATGGCACTGCTCGCACAGAGGCACAGAGACTGGGGCTGCTTGCTTGTCTTGTCCCCTCAATCTTCAAATGTAGCTTAGGTGGTCCGTGCCGGGCGCCTCCGGCAGCCCTGCTCCGAAAATGCAAACGTCTGCAGATAGCTCGCAGGCAGAAAGAGCTAGCCTGGAAAGCTGTTGCTCAGCCTCATCTGCCCATGGCACTGCTCGCACAGAGGCACAGAGACTGGGGCTGCTTGCTTGTCTTGCCCCTCAAACTTCAAATGTAGCTTAGGTGGCCCGTGCCGGGCGCATCCGGCAGCCCTGCTCCGAAAATGCAAACGTCTGCAGATAGCTCGCAGGCAGAAAGAGCTAGCCTGGAAAGCTGTTGCTCAGCCTCATCTGCCCATGGCACTGCTCGCACAGAGGCACAGAGACTGGGGCTGCTTGCTTGTCTTGTCCCCTCAAACTTCAAATGTATCTTAGGTGGTCCGTGCCAGGCGCATCCAGCAGCCCTGCTCTGAAAATGCGAACGTCTGCAGATAGCTCGCAGGCAGAAAGAGCTAGCCTGGAAAGCTGTTGCTCAGCCTCATCTGCCCATGGCACTGCTCGCACAGAGGCACAGAGACTGGGGCTGCTTGCTTGTCTTGTCCCCTCAAACTTCAAACGTAGCTTAGGTGGTCCGTGCCGGGCGCCTCCGGCAGCCCTGCTCCGAAAATGCAAACATCTGCAGATAGCTCGCAGGCAGAAAGAGCTAGCCTGGAAAGCTGTTGCTCAGCCTCATCTGCCCATGGCACTGCTCGCACAGAGGCACAGAGACTGGGGCTGCTTGCTTGTCTTGCCTCCTCAAACTTCAAATGTAGCTTAGGTGGTCTGTGCCGGGCGCCTCCGGCAGCCCTGCTCCGAAAATGCAAACGTCTGCAGATAGCTCGCAGGCAGAAAGAGCTAGCCTGGAAAGCTGTTGCTCAGCCTCATCTGCCCATGGCACTGCTCGCACAGAGGCACAGAGACTGGGGCTGCTTGCTTATCTTGTCCCCTCAAACTTCAAACGTAGCTTAGGTGGTCCGTGCCGGGCGCCTCCGGCAGCCCTGGTCCGAAAATGCGAACGTCTGCAGATAGCTCGCAGGCAGAAAGAGCTAGCCTGGAAAGCTGTTGCTCAGCCTCATCTGCCCATGGCACTGCTCGCACAGAGGCACAGAGACTGGGGCTGCTTGCTTGTCTTGCCCCTCAAACTTCAAATGTAGCTTAGGTGGCCCGTGCCGGGCGCATCCGGCAGCCCTGCTCCGAAAATGCAAACGTCTGCAGATAGCTCGCAGGCAGAAAGAGCTAGCCTGGAAAGCTGTTGCTCAGCCTCATCTGCCCATGGCACTGCTCGCACAGAGGCACAGAGACTGGGGCTGCTTGCTTGTCTTGTCCCCTCAAACTTCAAATGTATCTTAGGTGGTCCGTGCCAGGCGCATCCAGCAGCCCTGCTCTGAAAATGCGAACGTCTGCAGATAGCTCGCAGGCAGAAAGAGCTAGCCTGGAAAGCTGTTGCTCAGCCTCATCTGCCCATGGCACTGCTCGCACAGAGGCACAGAGACTGGGGCTGCTTGCTTGTCTTGTCCCCTCAAACTTCAAACGTAGCTTAGGTGGTCCGTGCCGGGCGCCTCCGGCAGCCCTGCTCCGAAAATGCAAACATCTGCAGATAGCTCGCAGGCAGAAAGAGCTAGCCTGGAAAGCTGTTGCTCAGCCTCATCTGCCCATGGCACTGCTCGCACAGAGGCACAGAGACTGGGGCTGCTTGCTTGTCTTGCCTCCTCAAACTTCAAATGTAGCTTAGGTGGTCTGTGCCGGGCGCCTCCGGCAGCCCTGCTCCGAAAATGCAAACGTCTGCAGATAGCTCGCAGGCAGAAAGAGCTAGCCTGGAAAGCTGTTGCTCAGCCTCATCTGCCCATGGCACTGCTCGCACAGAGGCACAGAGACTGGGGCTGCTTGCTTGTCTTGTCCCCTCAAACTTCAAACGTATCTTAGGTGGTCCGTGCCAGGCGCCTCCGGCAGCCCTGCTCCGAAAATGCAAACGTCTGCAGATAGCTCGCAGGCAGAAAGAGCTAGCCTGGAAAGCTGTTGCTCAGCCTCATCTGCCCATGGCACTGCTCGCACAGAGGCACAGAGACTGGGGCTGCTTGCTTGTCTTGTCCCCTCAAACTTCAAATGTAGCTTAGGTGGTCCGTGCCGGGCGCCTCCGGCAGCCCTGGTCCGAAAATGTGAACGTCTGCAGATAGCTCGCAGGCAGAAAGAGCTAGCCTGGAAAGCTGTTGCTCAGCCTCATCTGCCCATGGCACTGCTCGCACAGAGGCACAGAGACTGGGGCTGCTTGCTTGTCTTGCCCCTCAAACTTCAAATGTAGCTTAGGTGGCCCGTGCCGGGCGCATCCGGCAGCCCTGCTCCGAAAATGCAAACGTCTGCAGATAGCTCGCAGGCAGAAAGAGCTAGCCTGGAAAGCTGTTGCTCAGCCTCATCTGCCCATGGCACTGCTCGCACAGAGGCACAGAGACTGGGGCTGCTTGCTTGTCTTGCCCCTCAAACTTCAAATGTAGCTTAGGTGGCCCGTGCCGGGCGCATCCGGCAGCCCTGCTCCGAAAATGCAAACGTCTGCAGATAGCTCGCAGGCAGAAAGAGCTAGCCTGGAAAGCTGTTGCTCAGCCTCATCTGCCCATGGCACTGCTCGCACAGAGGCACAGAGACTGGGGCTGCTTGCTTGTCTTGCCCCTCAAACTTCAAATGTAGCTTAGGTGGCCCGTGCCGGGCGCATCCGGCAGCCCTGCTCCGAAAATGCAAACGTCTGCAGATAGCTCGCAGGCAGAAAGAGCTAGCCTGGAAAGCTGTTGCTCAGCCTCATCTGCCCATGGCACTGCTCGCACAGAGGCACAGAGACTGGGGCTGCTTGCTTGTCTTGTCCCCTCAAACTTCAAACGTAGCTTAGGTTGTCCGTGCCGGACGCCTCCGGCAGCGCTGCTCCGAAAATGCAAACGTCTGCAGATAGCTCGCAGGCAGAAACAGCTAGCCTGGAAAGCTGTTGCTCAGCCTCATCTGCCCATGGCACTGCTCACACAGAGGCACAGAGACTGGGGCTGCTTGCTTGTCTTGTCCCCTCAAACTTCAAACGTAGCTTAGGTGGTCCGTGCCGGGCGCATCCAGCAGCCCTGCTCTGAAAATGCGAACGTCTGCAGATAGCTCGCAGGCAGAAAGAGCTAGCCTGGAAAGCTGTTGCTCAGCCTCATCTGCCCATGGCACTGCTCGCACAGAGGCACAGAGACTGGGGCTGCTTGCTTGTCTTGTCCCCTCAAACTTCAAACGTAGCTTAGGTGGTCCGTGCCGGGCGCCTCCGGCAGCCCTGCTCCGAAAATGCAAACGTCTGCAGATAGCTCGCAGGCAGAAAGAGCTAGCCTGGAAAGCTGTTGCTCAGCCTCATCTGCCCATGGCACTGCTCGCACAGAGGCACAGAGACTGGGGCTGCTTGCTTGTCTTGTCCCCTCAAACTTCAAATGTATCTTAGGTGGTCCGTGCCAGGCGCATCCAGCAGCCCTGCTCCGAAAATGCGAACGTCTGCAGATAGCTCGCAGGCAGAAAGAGCTAGCCTGGAAAGCTGTTGCTCAGCCTCATCTGCCCATGGCACTGCTCGCACAGAGGCACAGAGACTGGGGCTGCTTGCTTGTCTTGTCCCGTAAAACTTCAAATGTAGCTTAGGTGGTCCGTGCCGTGCGCCTCCGGCAGCCCTGCTCCGAAAATGCAAACGTCTGCAGATAGCTCGCAGGCAGAAAGAGCTAGCCTGGAAAGCTGTTGCTCAGCCTCATCTGCCCATGGCACTGCTCGCACAGAGGCACAGAGACTGGGGCTGCTTGCTTGTCTTGTCCCCTCAAACTTCAAACGTAGCTTAGGTGGTCCGTGCCGGGCGCCTCCGGCAGCCCTGCTCCGAAAATGCAAACGTCCGCAGATAGCTCGCAGGCAGAAAGAGCTAGCCTGGAAAGCTGTTGCTCAGCCTCATCTGCCCATGGCACTGCTCGCACAGAGGCACAGAGACTGGGGCTGCTTGCTTGTCTTGCCTCCTCAAACTTCAAATGTAGCTTAGGTGGTCTGTGCCGGGCGCCTCCGGCAGCCCTGCTCCGAAAATGCAAACGTCTGCAGATAGCTCGCAGGCAGAAAGAGCTAGCCTGGAAAGCTGTTGCTCAGCCTCATCTGCCCATGGCACTGCTCGCACAGAGGCACAGAGACTGGGGCTGCTTGCTTGTCTTGTCCCCTCAAACTTCAAACGTAGCTTAGGTGGTCCGTGCCAGGCGCCTCCGGCAGCCCTGCTCCGAAAATGCAAACGTCTGCAGATAGCTCGCAGGCAGAAAGAGCTAGCCTGGAAAGCTGTTGCTCAGTCTCATCTGCCCATGGCACTGCTCGCACAGAGGCACAGAGACTGGGGCTGCTTGCTTGTCTTGTCCCCTCAAACTTCAAACGTAGCTTAGGTGGTCCGTGCCGGGCGCCTCCGGCAGCCCTGGTCCGAAAATGCGAACGTCTGCAGATAGCTCGCAGGCAGAAAGAGCTAGCCTGGAAAGCTGTTGCTCAGCCTCATCTGCCCATGGCACTGCTCGCACAGAGGCACAGAGACTGGGGCTGCTTGCTTGTCTTGCCCCTCAAACTTCAAATGTAGCTTAGGTGGCCCGTGCCGGGCGCATCCGGCAGCCCTGCTCCGAAAATGCAAACGTCTGCAGATAGCTCGCAGGCAGAAAGAGCTAGCCTGGAAAGCTGTTGCTCAGCCTCATCTGCCCATGGCACTGCTCGCACAGAGGCACAGAGACTGGGGCTGCTTGCTTGTCTTGCCCCCTCAAACTTCAAACGTAGCTTAGGTGGTCCGTGCCGGGCGCCTCCGACAGCCCTGCTCCGAAAATGCAAACGTCTGCAGATAGCTCGCAGGCAGAAAGAGCTAGCCTGGAAAGCTGTTGCTCAGCCTCATCTGCCCATGGCACTGCTCGCACAGAGGCACAGAGACTGGGGCTGCTTGCTTGTCTTGTCCCCTCAAACTTCAAATGTAGCTTAGGTGGTCCGTGCCGGGCGCCTCCGGCAGCCCTGGTCCGAAAATGCGAACGTCTGCAGATAGCTCGCAGGCAGAAAGAGCTAGCCTGGAAAGCTGTTGCTCAGCCTCATCTGCCCATGGCACTGCTCGCACAGAGGCACAGAGACTGGGGCTGCTTGCTTGTCTTGCCCCTCAAACTTCAAATGTAGCTTAGGTGGCCCGTGCCGGGCGCATCCGGCAGACCTGCTCCGAAAATGCAAACGTCTGCAGATAGCTCGCAGGCAGAAAGAGCTAGCCTGGAAAGCTGTTACTCAGCCTCATCTGCCCATGGCACTGCTCGCACAGAGGCACAGAGACTGGGGCTGCTTGCTTGTCTTGTCCCCTCAAACTTCAAACGTAGCTTAGGTTGTCCGTGCCGGACGCCTCCGGCAGCCCTGCTCCGAAAATGCACACGTCTGCAGATAGCTCGCAGGCAGAAAGAGCTAGCCTGGAAAGCTGTTGCTCAGCCTCATCTGCCCATGGCACTGCTCACACAGAGGCACAGAGACTGGGGCTGCTTGCTTGTCTTGTCCCCTCAAACTTCAAATGTAGCTTAGGTGGTCCGTGCCGGGCGCATCCAGCAGCCCTGCTCCGAAAATGCAAACGTCTGCAGATAGCTCGCAGGCAGAAAGAGCTAGCCTGGAAAGCTGTTGCTCAGCCTCATCTGCCCATGGCACTGCTCGCACAGAGGCACAGAGACTGGGGCTGCTTGCTTGTCTTGTCCCCTCAAACTTCAAACGTAGCTTAGGTGGTCCGTGCCGGGCGCCTCCGGCAGCCCTGCTCCGAAAATGCAAACGTCTGCAGATAGCTCGCAGGCAGAAAGAGCTAGCCTGGAAAGCTGTTGCTCAGCCTCATCTGCCCATGGCACTGCTCGCACAGAGGCACAGAGACTGGGGCTGCTTGCTTGTCTTGTCCCCTTAAAATTCAAATGTATCTTAGGTGGTCCGTGCCAGGCGCATCCGGCAGCCCTGTTCCGAAAATGCGAACGTCTGCAGATAGCTCGCAGGCAGAAAGAGCTAGCCTGGAAAGCTGTTGCTCAGCCTCATCTGCCCATGGCACTGCTCGCACAGAGGCACAGAGACTGGGGCTGCTTGCTTGTCTTGCCCCCTCAAACTTCAAACGTAGCTTAGGTGGTCTGTGCCGGGCACATCCGGCAGCCCTGCTCCGAAAATGCAAACGTCTGCAGATAGCTCGCAGGCAGAAAGAGCTAGCCTGGAAAGCTGTTGCTCAGCCTCATCTGCCCATGGCACTGCTCGCACAGAGGCACAGAGACTGGGGCTGCTTGCTTGTCTTGCCCCCTCAAACTTCAAACGTAGCTTAGGTGGTCCGTGCCAGGCGCCTCCGGCAGCCCTGTTCCGAAAATGCAAAAGTCTGCAGATAGCTCGCAGGCAGAAAGAGCTAGCCTGGAAAGCTGTTGCTCAGCCTCATCTGCCCATGGCACTGCTCGCACAGAGGCACAGAGACTGGGGCTGCTTGCTTGTCTTGTCCCCTCAAACTTCAAACGTAGCTTAGGTGGTCCGTGCCGGGCGCCTCCGGCAGCCCTGGTCCGAAAATGCGAACGTCTGCAGATAGCTCGCAGGCAGAAAGAGCTAGCCTGGAAAGCTGTTGCTCAGCCTCATCTGCCCATGGCACTGCTCGCACAGAGGCACAGAGACTGGGGCTGCTTGCTTGTCTTGCCCCTCAAACTTCAAATGTAGCTTAGATGGCCCGTGCCGGGCTCATCCGGCAGCCCTGCTCCGAAAATGCAAACGTCTGCAGATAGCTCGCAGGCAGAAAGAGCTAGCCTGGAAAGCTGTTGCTCAGCCTCATCTGCCCATGGCACTGCTCGCACAGAGGCACAGAGACTGGGGCTGCTTGCTTGTCTTGTCCCCTCAAACTTCAAACGTAGCTTAGGTGGTCTGTGCCGGGCGCCTCCAGCAGCCCTGCTCCGAAAATGCAAACGTCTGCAGATAGCTCGCAGGCAGAAAGAGCTAGCCTGGAAAGCTGTTGCTCAGCCTCATCTGCCCATGGCACTGCTCGCACAGAGGCACAGAGACTGGGGCTGCTTGCTTGTTTTACCCCCTCAAACTTCAAACGTAGCTTAGGTGGTCCGTGCCGGGCGCCTTTGACAGCCCTGCTCCGAAAATGCAAACGTCTGCAGATAGCTCGCAGGCAGAAAGAGCTAGCCTGGAAAGCTGTTGCTCAGCCTCATCTGCCCATGGCACTGCTCGCACAGAGGCACAGAGACTGAGGCTGCTTGCTTGTCTTGCCCCCTCAAACTTCAAACGTAGCTTAGGTGGTTCGTGCCGGGCGCATCCGGCAGCCCTGCTCCGAAAATGCAAACGTCTGCAGATAGCTCGCAGGCAGAAAGAGCTAGCCTGGAAAGCTGTTGCTCAGCCTCATCTGCCCATGGCACTGCTCGCACAGAGGCACAGAGACTGGGGCTGCTTGCTTGTCTTGCCCCCTCAAACTTCAAACGTAGCTTAGGTGGTCCGTGCCGGGCGCCTCCGACAGCCCTGCTCCGAAAATGCAAACGTCTGCAGATAGCTCGCAGGCAGAAAGAGCTAGCCTGGAAAGCTGTTGCTCAGCCTCATCTGCCCATGGCACTGCTCGCACAGATGCACAGAGACTGGGGCTGCTTGCTTGTCTTGTCCCCTCAAACTTCAAACGTAGCTTAGGTGGTCCGTGCCGGGCGCCTCCGGCAGCCCTGGTCCGAAAATGCGAACGTCTGCAGATAGCTCGCAGGCAGAAAGAGCTAGCCTGGAAAGCTGTTGCTCAGCCTCATCTGCCCATGGCACTGCTCGCACAGAGGCACAGAGACTGGGGCTGCTTGCTTGTCTTGCCCCTCAAACTTCAAATGTAGCTTAGATGGCCCGTGCCGGGCTCATCCGGCAGCCCTGCTCCGAAAATGCAAACGTCTGCAGATAGCTCGCAGGCAGAAAGAGCTAGCCTGGAAAGCTGTTGCTCAGCCTCATCTGCCCATGGCACTGCTCGCACAGAGGCACAGAGACTGGGGCTGCTTGCTTGTCTTGTCCCCTCAAACTTCAAACGTAGCTTAGGTGGTCTGTGCCGTGCGCCTCCAGCAGCCCTGCTCCGAAAATGCAAACGTCTGCAGATAGCTCGCAGGCAGAAAGAGCTAGCCTGGAAAGCTGTTGCTCAGCCTCATCTGCCCATGGCACTGCTCGCACAGAGGCACAGAGACTGGGGCTGCTTGCTTGTTTTACCCCCTCAAACTTCAAACGTAGCTTAGGTGGTCCGTGCCGGGCGCCTTTGACAGCCCTGCTCCGAAAATGCAAACGTCTGCAGATAGCTCGCAGGCAGAAAGAGCTAGCCTGGAAAGCTGTTGCTCAGCCTCATCTGCCCATGGCACTGCTCGCACAGAGGCACAGAGACTGAGGCTGCTTGCTTGTCTTGCCCCCTCAAACTTCAAACGTAGCTTAGGTGGTTCGTGCCGGGCGCATCCGGCAGACCTGCTCCGAAAATGCAAACATCTGCAGATAGCTCGCAGGCAGAAAGAGCTAGCCTGGAAAGCTGTTGCTCAGCCTCATCTGCCCATGGCACTGCTCACACAGAGGCACAGAGACTGGGGCTGCTTGCTTGTCTTGTCCCCTCAAACTTCAAATGTAGCTTAGGTGGTCCGTGCCGGGCGCATCCAGCAGCCCTGCTCCGAAAATGCAAACGTCTGCAGATAGCTCGCAGGCAGAAAGAGCTAGCCTGGAAAGCTGTTGCTCAGCCTCATCTGCCCATGGCACTGCTCGCACAGAGGCACAGAGACTGGGGCTGCTTGCTTGTCTTGTCCCCTCAAACTTCAAACGTAGCTTAGGTGGTCCGTGCCGGGCGCCTCCGGCAGCCCTGCTCCGAAAATGCAAACGTCTGCAGATAGCTCGCAGGCAGAAAGAGCTAGCCTGGAAAGCTGTTGCTCAGCCTCATCTGCCCATGGCACTGCTCGCACAGAGGCACAGAGACTGGGGCTGCTTGCTTGTCTTGTCCCCTCAAACTTCAAATGTATCTTAGGTGGTCCGTGCCAGGCGCATCCGGCAGCCCTGTTCCGAAAATGCGAACGTCTGCAGATAGCTCGCAGGCAGAAAGAGCTAGCCTGGAAAGCTGTTGCTCAGCCTCATCTGCCCATGGCACTGCTCGCACAGAGGCACAGAGACTGGGGCTGCTTGCTTGTCTTGCCCCCTCAAACTTCAAACGTAGCTTAGGTGGTCTGTGCCGGGCACATCCGGCAGCCCTGCTCCGAAAATGCAAACGTCTGCAGATAGCTCGCAGGCAGAAAGAGCTAGCCTGGAAAGCTGTTGCTCAGCCTCATCTGCCCATGGCACTGCTCGCACAGAGGCACAGAGACTGGGGCTGCTTGCTTGTCTTGCCCCCTCAAACTTCAAACGTAGCTTAGGTGGTCCGTGCCAGGCGCCTCCGGCAGCCCTGTTCCGAAAATGCAAAAGTCTGCAGATAGCTCGCAGGCAGAAAGAGCTAGCCTGGAAAGCTGTTGCTCAGCCTCATCTGCCCATGGCACTGCTCGCACAGAGGCACAGAGACTGGGGCTGCTTGCTTGTCTTGTCCCCTCAAACTTCAAACGTAGCTTAGGTGGTCCGTGCCGGGCGCCTCCGGCAGCCCTGGTCCGAAAATGCGAACGTCTGCAGATAGCTCGCAGGCAGAAAGAGCTAGCCTGGAAAGCTGTTGCTCAGCCTCATCTGCCCATGGCACTGCTCGCACAGAGGCACAGAGACTGGGGCTGCTTGCTTGTCTTGCCCCTCAAACTTCAAATGTAGCTTAGATGGCCCGTGCCGGGCTCATCCGGCAGCCCTGCTCCGAAAATGCAAACGTCTGCAGATAGCTCGCAGGCAGAAAGAGCTAGCCTGGAAAGCTGTTGCTCAGCCTCATCTGCCCATGGCACTGCTCGCACAGAGGCACAGAGACTGGGGCTGCTTGCTTGTCTTGTCCCCTCAAACTTCAAATGTAGCTTAGGTGGTCTGTGCCGGGCGCCTCCAGCAGCCCTGCTCCGAAAATGCAAACGTCTGCAGATAGCTCGCAGGCAGAAAGAGCTAGCCTGGAAAGCTGTTGCTCAGCCTCATCTGCCCATGGCACTGCTCGCACAGAGGCACAGAGACTGGGGCTGCTTGCTTGTTTTACCCCCTCAAACTTCAAACGTAGCTTAGGTGGTCCGTGCCGGGCGCCTTTGACAGCCCTGCTCCGAAAATGCAAACGTCTGCAGATAGCTCGCAGGCAGAAAGAGCTAGCCTGGAAAGCTGTTGCTCAGCCTCATCTGCCCATGGCACTGCTCGCACAGAGGCACAGAGACTGAGGCTGCTTGCTTGTCTTGCCCCCTCAAACTTCAAACGTAGCTTAGGTGGTTCGTGCCGGGCGCATCCGGCAGCCCTGCTCCGAAAATGCAAACGTCTGCAGATAGCTCGCAGGCAGAAAGAGCTAGCCTGGAAAGCTGTTGCTCAGCCTCATCTGCCCATGGCACTGCTCGCACAGAGGCACAGAGACTGGGGCTGCTTGCTTGTCTTGCCCCCTCAAACTTCAAACGTAGCTTAGGTGGTCCGTGCCGGGCGCCTCCGACAGCCCTGCTCCGAAAATGCAAACGTCTGCAGATAGCTCGCAGGCAGAAAGAGCTAGCCTGGAAAGCTGTTGCTCAGCCTCATCTGCCCATGGCACTGCTCGCACAGAGGCACAGAGACTGGGGCTGCTTGCTTGTCTTGTCCCCTCAAACTTCAAATGTAGCTTAGGTGGTCCGTGCCGGGCGCCTCCGGCAGCCCTGGTCCGAAAATGCGAACGTCTGCAGATAGCTCGCAGGCAGAAAGAGCTAGCCTGGAAAGCTGTTGCTCAGCCTCATCTGCCCATGGCACTGCTCGCACAGAGGCACAGAGACTGGGGCTGCTTGCTTGTCTTGCCCCTCAAACTTCAAATGTAGCTTAGGTGGCCCGTGCCGGGCGCATCCGGCAGACCTGCTCCGAAAATGCAAACGTCTGCAGATAGCTCGCAGGCAGAAAGAGCTAGCCTGGAAAGCTGTTACTCAGCCTCATCTGCCCATGGCACTGCTCGCACAGAGGCACAGAGACTGGGGCTGCTTGCTTGTCTTGTCCCCTCAAACTTCAAACGTAGCTTAGGTTGTCCGTGCCGGACGCCTCCGGCAGCCCTGCTCCGAAAATGCAAACGTCTGCAGATAGCTCGCAGGCAGAAAGAGCTAGCCTGGAAAGCTGTTGCTCAGCCTCATCTGCCCATGGCACTGCTCGCACAGAGGCACAGAGACTGGGGCTGCTTGCTTGTCTTGTCCCCTCAAACTTCAAATGTAGCTTAGGTGGTCCGTGCCGGGCGCCTCCAGCAGCCCTGCTCCGAAAATGCAAACGTCTGCAGATAGCTCGCAGGCAGAAAGAGCTAGCCTGGAAAGCTGTTGCTCAGCCTCATCTGCCCATGGCACTGCTCGCACAGAGGCACAGAGACTGGGGCTGCTTGCTTGTCTTGTCCCCTCAAACTTCAAATGTAGCTTAGGTGGTCCGTGCCGGGCGCCTCCGGCAGCCCTGCTCCGAAAATGCAAACGTCTGCAGATAGCTCGCAGGCAGAAAGAGCTAGCCTGGAAAGCTGTTGCTCAGCCTCATCTGCCCATGGCACTGCTCGCACAGAGGCACAGAGACTGGGGCTGCTTGCTTGTCTTGTCCCCTCAAACTTCAAATGTATCTTAGGTGGTCCGTGCCAGGCGCATCCGGCAGCCCTGCTCTGAAAATGCGAACGTCTGCAGATAGCTCGCAGCCAGAAAGAGCTAGCCTGGAAAGCTGTTGCTCAGCCTCATCTGCCCATGGCACTGCTCGCACAGAGGCACAGAGACTGGGGCTGCTTGCTTGTCTTGCCCCCTCAAACTTCAAACGTAGCTTAGGTGGTCTGTGCCGGGCGCCTCCGGCAGCCCTGCTCCGAAAATGCAAACGTCTGCAGATAGCTCGCAGGCAGAAAGAGCTAGCCTGGAAAGCTGTTGCTCAGCCTCATCTGCCCATGGCACTGCTCGCACAGAGGCACAGAGACTGGGGCTGCTTGCTTGTCTTGCCCCCTCAAACTTCAAACGTAGCTTAGGTGGTCCGTGCCAGGCGCCTCCGGCAGCCCTGCTCCGAAAATGCAAACGTCTGCAGATAGCTCGCAGGCAGAAAGAGCTAGCCTGGAAAGCTGTTGCTCAGCCTCATCTGCCCATGGCACTGCTCGCACAGAGGCACAGAGACTGGGGCTGCTTGCTTGTCTTGTCCCCTCAAACTTCAAATGTAGCTTAGGTGGTCCGTGCCGGGCGCCTCCGGCAGCCCTGGTCCGAAAATGCGAACGTCTGCAGATAGCTCGCAGGCAGAAAGAGCTAGCCTGGAAAGCTGTTGCTCAGCCTCATCTGCCCATGGCACTGCTCGCACAGAGGCACAGAGACTGGGGCTGCTTGCTTGTCTTGCCCCTCAAACTTCAAATGTAGCTTAGGTGGCCCGTGCCGGGCTCATCCGGCAGCCCTGCTCCGAAAATGCAAACGTCTGCAGATAGCTCGCAGGCAGAAAGAGCTAGCCTGGAAAGCTGTTGCTCAGCCTCATCTGCCCATGGCACTGCTCGCACAGAGGCACAGAGACTGGGGCTGCTTGCTTGTCTTGTCCCCTCAAACTTCAAACGTAGCTTAGGTGGTCTGTGCCGGGCGCCTCCAGCAGCCCTGCTCCGAAAATGCAAACGTCTGCAGATAGCTCGCAGGCAGAAAGAGCTAGCCTGGAAAGCTGTTGCTCAGCCTCATCTGCCCATGGCACTGCTCGCACAGAGGCACAGAGACTGGGGCTGCTTGCTTGTTTTACCCCCTCAAACTTCAAACGTAGCTTAGGTGGTCCGTGCCGGGCGCCTTTGACAGCCCTGCTCCGAAAATGCAAACGTCTGCAGATAGCTCGCAGGCAGAAAGAGCTAGCCTGGAAAGCTGTTGCTCAGCCTCATCTGCCCATGGCACTGCTCGCACAGAGGCACAGAGACTGAGGCTGCTTGCTTGTCTTGCCCCCTCAAACTTCAAACGTAGCTTAGGTGGTCCGTGCCGGGCGCATCCGGCAGCCCTGCTCCGAAAATGCAAACGTCTGCAGATAGCTCGCAGGCAGAAAGAGCTAGCCTGGAAAGCTGTTGCTCAGCCTCATCTGCCCATGGCACTGCTCGCACAGAGGCACAGAGACTGGGGCTGCTTGCTTGTCTTGTCCCCTCAAACTTCAAATGTAGCTTAGGTGGTCCGTGCCGGGCGCATCCGGCAGACCTGCTCCGAAAATGCGAACATCTGCAGATAGCTCACAGGCAGAAAGAGCTAGCCTGGAAAGCTGTTGCTCAGCCTCATCTGCCCATGGCACTGCTCGCACAGAGGCACAGAGACTGGGGCTGCTTGCTTGTCTTGTCCCCTCAAACTTCAAACGTAGCTTAGGTGGTCTGTGCCGGGCGCCTCCGGCAGCCCTGCTCCAAAAATGCGAACGTCTGCAGATAGCTCGCAGGCAGAAAGAGCTAGCCTGGAAAGCTGTTGCTCAGCCTCATCTGCCCATGGCACTGCTCGCACAGAGGCACAGAGACTGGGGCTGCTTGCTTGTCTTGTCCCCTCAAACTTCAAATGTATCTTAGGTGGTCCGTACCAGGCGCATCCGGCAGCCCTGCTCTGAAAATGCGAACGTCTGCAGATAGCTCGCAGGCAGAAAGAGCTAGCCTGGAAAGCTGTTGCTCAGCCTCATCTGCCCATGGCACTGCTCGCACAGAGGCACAGAGACTGGGGCTGCTTGCTTGTCTTGCCCCCTCAAACTTCAAACGTAGCTTAGGTGGTCTGTGCCGGGCGCCTCCGGCAGCCCTGCTCCGAAAATGCAAACGTCTGCAGATAGCTCGCAGGCAGAAAGAGCTAGCCTGGAAAGCTGTTGCTCAGCCTCATCTGCCCATGGCACTGCTCGCACAGAGGCACAGAGACTGGGGCTGCTTGCTTGTCTTGCCCCCTCAAACTTCAAACGTAGCTTAGGTGGTCCGTGCCAGGCGCCTCCGGCAGCCCTGCTCCGAAAATGCAAACGTCTGCAGATAGCTCGCAGGCAGAAAGAGCTAGCCTGGAAAGCTGTTGCTCAGCCTCATCTGCCCATGGCACTGCTCGCACAGAGGCACAGAGACTGGGGCTGCTTGCTTGTCTTGTCCCCTCAAACTTCAAACGTAGCTTAGGTGGTCCGTGCCGGGCGCCTCCGGCAGCCCTGCTCCGAAAATGCGAACGTCTGCAGATAGCTCGCAGGCAGAAAGAGCTAGCCTGGAAAGCTGTTGCTCAGCCTCATCTGCCCATGGCACTGCTCGCACAGAGGCACAGAGACTGGGGCTGCTTGCTTGTTTTGCCCCTTCAAACTTCAAACGTAGCTTAGGTGGTCCGTGCCGGGCGCCTCCAGCAGCTCTGCTCTGATAATGCGAACGTCTGCAGATAGCTCGCAGGCAGAAAGAGCTAGCCTGGAAAGCTGTTGCTCAGCCTCATCTGCCCATGGCACTGCTCGCACAGAGGCACAGAGACTGAGGCTGCTTGCTTGTCTTGTCCCCTTAAAATTCAAACGTAGCTTAGGTGGTCTGTGCCGGGCGCCTCCGGCAGCCCTGCTCTGAAAATGCAAACGTCTGCAGATAGCTCGCAGGCAGAAAGAGCTAGCCTGGAAAGCTGTTGCTCAGCCTCATCTGCCCATGGCACTGCTCGCACAGAGGCACAGAGACTGGGGCTGCTTGCTTGTCTTGTCCCCTCAAACTTCAAATGTAGCTTAGGTGGTCCGTGCCGGGCGCATCCGGCAGTCCTGCTCCGAAAATGCGAACATCTGCAGATAGCTCGCAGGCAGAAAGAGCTAGCCTGGAAAGCTGTTGCTCAGCCTCATCTGCCCATGGCACTGCTCGCACAGAGGCACAGAGACTGGGGCTGCTTGCTTGTCTTGTCCCCTCAAACTTCAAACGTAGCTTAGGTGGTCTGTGCCGGGCGCCTCCGGCAGCCCTGCTCCAAAAATGCGAACGTCTGCAGATAGCTCGCAGGCAGAAAGAGCTAGCCTGGAAAGCTGTTGCTCAGCCTCATCTGCCCATGGCACTGCTCGCACAGAGGCACAGAGACTGGGGCTGCTTGCTTGTTTTGCCCCTTCAAACTTCAAACGTAGCTTAGGTGGTCCGTGCCGGGCGCCTCCAGCAGCCCTGCTCTGATAATGCGAACGTCTGCAGATAGCTCGCAGGCAGAAAGAGCTAGCCTGGAAAGCTGTTGCTCAGCCTCATCTGCCCATGGCACTGCTCGCACAGAGGCACAGAGACTGGGGCTGCTTGCTTGTCTTGTCCCCTCAAACTTCAAACGTAGCTTAGGTGGTCCGTGCCGGGCACATCCGGCAGCCCTGCTCCGAAAATGCGAACGTCTGCAGATAGCTCGCAGGCAGAAAGAGCTAGCCTGGAAAGCTGTTGCTCAGCCTCATCTGCCCATGGCACTGCTCGCACAGAGGCACAGAGACTGGGGCTGCTTGCTTGTCTTGCCCACTCAAACTTCAAACGTAGCTTAGGTGGTCTGTGCCGGGCGCCTCCGGCAGCCCTGTTCCGAAAATGCAAACGTCTGCAGATAGCTCGCAGGCAGAAAGAGCTAGCCTGGAAAGCTGTTGCTCAGCCTCATCTGCCCATGGCACTGCTCGCACAGAGGCACAGAGACTGAGGCTGCTTGCTTGTCTTGCCCCCTCAAACTTCAAACGTAGCTTAGGTGGTCCGTGCCGGTCGCATCCGGCAGCCCTGCTCCGAAAATGCGAACGTCTGCAGATAGCTCGCAGGCAGAAAGAGCTAGCCTGGAAAGCTGTTGCTCAGCCTCATCTGCCCATGGCACTGCTCGCACAGAGGCACAGAGACTGAGGCTGCTTGCTTGTCTTGCCCCCTCAAACTTCAAACGTAGCTTAGGTGGTCCGTGCCGGTCGCATCCGGCAGCCCTGCTCCGAAAATGCGAACGTCTGCAGATAGCTCGCAGGCAGAAAGAGCTAGCCTGGAAAGCTGTTGCTCAGCCTCATCTGCCCATGGCACTGCTCGCACAGAGGCACAGAGACTGGGGCTGCTTGCTTGTCTTGTCCCCTCAAACTTCAAACGTAGCTTAGGTTGTCCGTGCCGGGCACATCCGGCAGCCCTGCTCCGAAAATGCGAACGTCTGCAGATAGCTCGCAGGCAGAAAGAGCTAGCCTGGAAAGCTGTTGCTCAGCCTCATCTGCCCATGGCACTGCTCGCACAGAGGCACAGAGACTGGGGCTGCTTGCTTGTCTTGTCCCCTCAAACTTCAAACGTAGCTTAGGTGGTCTGTGTTTGGCGCCTCCGGCAGCCCTGCTCCAAAAATGCGAACGTCTGCAGATAGCTCGCAGGCAGAAGGAGCTAGCCTGGAAAGCTGTTGCTCAGCCTCATCTGCCCATGGCACTGCTCGCACAGAGGCACAGAGACTGGGGCTGCTTGCTTGTTTTGCCCCTTCAAACTTCAAACGTAGCTTAGGTGGTCCGTGCCGGGCGCCTCCAGCAGCTCTGCTCTGATAATGCGAACGTCTGCAGATAGCTCGCAGGCAGAAAGAGCTAGCCTGGAAAGCTGTTGCTCAGCCTCATCTGCCCATGGCACTGCTCGCACAGAGGCACAGAGACTGAGGCTGCTTGCTTGTCTTGTCCCCTTAAAATTCAAACGTAGCTTAGGTGGTCTGTGCCGGGCGCCTCCGGCAGCCCTGCTCTGAAAATGCAAACGTCTGCAGATAGCTCGCAGGCAGAAAGAGCTAGCCTGGAAAGCTGTTGCTCAGCCTCATCTGCCCATGGCACTGCTCGCACAGAGGCACAGAGACTGGGGCTGCTTGCTTGTCTTGTCCCCTCAAACTTCAAATGTAGCTTAGGTGGTCCGTGCCGGGCGCATCCGGCAGTCCTGCTCCGAAAATGCGAACATCTGCAGATAGCTCGCAGGCAGAAAGAGCTAGCCTGGAAAGCTGTTGCTCAGCCTCATCTGCCCATGGCACTGCTCGCACAGAGGCACAGAGACTGGGGCTGCTTGCTTGTCTTGTCCCCTCAAACTTCAAACGTAGCTTAGGTGGTCTGTGCCGGGCGCCTCCGGCAGCCCTGCTCCAAAAATGCGAACGTCTGCAGATAGCTCGCAGGCAGAAAGAGCTAGCCTGGAAAGCTGTTGCTCAGCCTCATCTGCCCATGGCACTGCTCGCACAGAGGCACAGAGACTGGGGCTGCTTGCTTGTTTTGCCCCTTCAAACTTCAAACGTAGCTTAGGTGGTCCGTGCCGGGCGCCTCCAGCAGCCCTGCTCTGATAATGCGAACGTCTGCAGATAGCTCGCAGGCAGAAAGAGCTAGCCTGGAAAGCTGTTGCTCAGCCTCATCTGCCCATGGCACTGCTCGCACAGAGGCACAGAGACTGGGGCTGCTTGCTTGTCTTGTCCCCTCAAACTTCAAACGTAGCTTAGGTGGTCCGTGCCGGGCACATCCGGCAGCCCTGCTCCGAAAATGCAAACGTCTGCAGATAGCTCGCAGGCAGAAAGAGCTAGCCTGGAAAGCTGTTGCTCAGCCTCATCTGCCCATGGCACTGCTCGCACAGAGGGACAGAGACTGGGGCTGCTTGCTTGTCTTGCCCACTCAAACTTCAAACGTAGCTTAGTTGGTCTGTGCCGGGCGCCTCCGGCAGCCCTGTTCCGAAAATGCAAACGTCTGCAGATAGCTCGCAGGCAGAAAGAGCTAGCCTGGAAAGCTGTTGCTCAGCCTCATCTGCCCATGGCACTGCTCGCACAGAGGCACAGAGACTGAGGCTGCTTGCTTGTCTTGCCCCCTCAAACTTCAAACGTAGCTTAGGTGGTACGTGCCGGTCGCATCCGGCAGCCCTGCTCCGAAAATGCGAACGTCTGCAGATAGCTCGCAGGCAGAAAGAGCTAGCCTGGAAAGCTGTTGCTCAGCCTCATCTGCCCATGGCACTGCTCGCACAGAGGCACAGAGACTGAGGCTGCTTGCTTGTCTTGCCCCCTCAAACTTCAAACGTAGCTTAGGTGGTCCGTGCCAGGCGCCTCCGGCAGCCCTGCTCCGAAAATGCGAACGTCTGCAGATAGCTCGCAGGCAGAAAGAGCTAGCCTGGAAAGCTGTTGCTCAGCCTCATCTGCCCATGGCACTGCTCGCACAGAGGCACAGAGACTGGGGCTGCTTGCTTGTCTTGTCCCCTCAAACTTCAAACGTAGCTTAGGTGGTCCGTGCCGGGCGCCTCCGGCAGCCCTGCTCCGAAAATGCGAACGTCTGCAGATAGCTCGCAGGCAGAAAGAGCTAGCCTGGAAAGCTGTTGCTCAGCCTCATCTGCCCATGGCACTGCTCGCACAGAGGCACAGAGACTGGGGCTGCTTGCTTGTCTTGCCCCTCAAACTTCAAACGTAGCTTAGGTGGCCCATGCCGGGCTCATCCTGCAGCCCTGCTCCGAAAATGCAAACGTCTGCAGATAGCTCGCAGGCAGAAAGAGCTAGCCTGGAAAGCTGTTGCTCAGCCTCATCTGCCCATGGCACTGCTCGCACAGAGGCACAGAGACTGGGGCTGCTTGCTTGTCTTGTCCCCTCAAACTTCAAACGTAGCTTAGGTGGTCTGTGCCGGGCGCCTCCAGCAGCCCTGCTCCGAAAATGCAAACGTCTGCAGATAGCTCGCAGGCAGAAAGAGCTAGCCTGGAAAGCTGTTGCTCAGCCTCATCTGCCCATGGCACTGCTCGCACAGAGGCACAGAGACTGGGGCTGCTTGCTTGTTTTGTCCCCTCAAACTTCAAACGTAGCTTAGGTGGTCCGTGCCGGGCGCCTTTGACAGCCCTGCTCCGAAAATGCAAACGTCTGCAGATAGCTCGCAGGCAGAAAGAGCTAGCCTGGAAAGCTGTTGCTCAGCCTCATCTGCCCATGGCACTGCTCGCACAGAGGCACAGAGACTGAGGCTGCTTGCTTGTCTTGCTCCCTCAAACTTCAAACGTAGCTTAGGTGGTCCGTGCCGGGCGCATCCGGCAGCCCTGCTCCGAAAATGCAAACGTCTGCAGATAGCTCACAGCCAGAAAGAGCTAGCCTGGAAAGCTGTTGCTCAGCCTCATCTGCCCATGGCACTGCTCGCACAGAGGCACAGAGACTGGGGCTGCTTGCTTGTCTTGCCCCCTCAAACTTCAAACGTAGCTTAGGTGGTCCGTGCCGGGCGCCTCCGGCAGCCCTGCTCCGAAAATGCGAACGTCTGCAGATAGCTCGCAGGCAGAAAGAGCTAGCCTGGAAAGCTGTTGCTCAGCCTCATCTGCCCATGGCACTGCTCGCACAGAGGCACAGAGACTGGGGCTGCTTGCTTGTCTTGTCCCCTCAAACTTCAAACGTAGCTTAGGTGGTCTGTGCCGGGCGCATCCGGCAGCCCTGCTCCAAAAATGCGAACGTCTGCAGATAGCTCGCAGGCAGAAAGAGCTAGCCTGGAAAGCTGTTGCTCAGCCTCATCTGCCCATGGCACTGCTCGCACAGATGCACAGAGACTGGGGCTGCTTGCTTGTCTTGCCCCCTCAAACTTCAAACGTAGCTTAGGTGGTCCGTGCCGGGCGCCTCCGGCAGCCCTGCTCCGAAAATGCGAATGTTTGCAGATAGCTCGCAGGCAGAAAGATCTAGCCTGGAAAGCTGTTGCTCAGCCTCATCTGCCCATGGCACTGCTCGCACAGAGGCACAGAGACTGGTGCTGCTTGCTTGTCTTGTCCCCTCAAACTTCAAACGTAGCTTAGGTGGTCCGTGCCGGGCGCCTCCGGCAGCCCTGCTCCGAAAATGCGAACGTCTGCAGATAGCTCGCAGGCAGAAAGAGCTAGCCTGGAAAGCTGTTGCTCAGCCTCATCTGCCCATGGCACTGCTCGCACAGAGGCACAGAGACTGGGGCTGCTTGCTTGTCTTGCCCCCTCAAACTTCAAAAGTAGCTTAGGTGGTCTGTGCCGAGCGCCTCCGGCAGCCGTGCTCCGAAAATGCGAACGTCTGCAGATAGCTCGCAGGCAGAAAGAGCTAGCCTGGAAAGCTGTTGCTCAGCCTCATCTGCCCATGGCACTGCTCGCACAGAGGCACAGAGACTGAGGCTGCTTGCTTGTCTTGTCCCCTTAAAATTCAAACGTAGCTTAGGTGGTCCGTGCCGGGCGCCTCCGGCAGCCCTGCTCTGAAAATGCGAACGTCTGCAGATAGCTCGCAGGCAGAAAGAGCTAGCCTGGAAAGCTGTTGCTCAGCCTCATCTGCCCATGGCACTGCTCGCACAGAGGCACAGAGACTGGGGCTGCTTGCTTGTCTTGTCCCCTCAAACTTCAAATGTAGCTTAGGTGGTCCGTGCCGGGCGCATCCGGCAGTCCTGCTCCGAAAATGCGAACATCTGCAGATAGCTCGCAGGCAGAAAGAGCTAGCCTGGAAAGCTGTTGCTCAGCCTCATCTGCCCATGGCACTGCTCGCACAGAGGCACAGAGACTGGGGCTGCTTGCTTGTCTTGTCCCCTCAAACTTCAAACGTAGCTTAGGTGGTCTGTGCCGGGCGCCTCCGGCAGCCCTGCTCCAAAAATGCGAACGTCTGCAGATAGCTCGCAGGCAGAAAGAGCTAGCCTGGAAAGCTGTTGCTCAGCCTCATCTGCCCATGGCACTGCTCGCACAGAGGCACAGAGACTGGGGCTGCTTGCTTGTTTTGCCCCTTCAAACTTCAAACGTAGCTTAGGTGGTCCGTGCCGGGCGCCTCCAGCAGCTCTGCTCTGATAATGCGAACGTCTGCAGATAGCTCGCAGGCAGAAAGAGCTAGCCTGGAAAGCTGTTGCTCAGCCTCATCTGCCCATGGCACTGCTCGCACAGAGGCACAGAGACTGAGGCTGCTTGCTTGTCTTGTCCCCTTAAAATTCAAACGTAGCTTAGGTGGTCTGTGCCGGGCGCCTCCGGCAGCCCTGCTCTGAAAATGCAAACGTCTGCAGATAGCTCGCAGGCAGAAAGAGCTAGCCTGGAAAGCTGTTGCTCAGCCTCATCTGCCCATGGCACTGCTCGCACAGAGGCACAGAGACTGGGGCTGCTTGCTTGTCTTGTCCCCTCAAACTTCAAATGTAGCTTAGGTGGTCCGTGCCGGGCGCATCCGGCAGTCCTGCTCCGAAAATGCGAACATCTGCAGATAGCTCGCAGGCAGAAAGAGCTAGCCTGGAAAGCTGTTGCTCAGCCTCATCTGCCCATGGCACTGCTCGCACAGAGGCACAGAGACTGGGGCTGCTTGCTTGTCTTGTCCCCTCAAACTTCAAACGTAGCTTAGGTGGTCTGTGCCGGGCGCCTCCGGCAGCCCTGCTCCAAAAATGCGAACGTCTGCAGATAGCTCGCAGGCAGAAAGAGCTAGCCTGGAAAGCTGTTGCTCAGCCTCATCTGCCCATGGCACTGCTCGCACAGAGGCACAGAGACTGGGGCTGCTTGCTTGTTTTGCCCCTTCAAACTTCAAACGTAGCTTAGGTGGTCCGTGCCGGGCGCCTCCAGCAGCCCTGCTCTGATAATGCGAACGTCTGCAGATAGCTCGCAGGCAGAAAGAGCTAGCCTGGAAAGCTGTTGCTCAGCCTCATCTGCCCATGGCACTGCTCGCACAGAGGCACAGAGACTGGGGCTGCTTGCTTGTCTTGTCCCCTCAAACTTCAAACGTAGCTTAGGTGGTCCGTGCCGGGCACATCCGGCAGCCCTGCTCCGAAAATGCGAACGTCTGCAGATAGCTCGCAGGCAGAAAGAGCTAGCCTGGAAAGCTGTTGCTCAGCCTCATCTGCCCATGGCACTGCTCGCACAGAGGCACAGAGACTGGGGCTGCTTGCTTGTCTTGCCCACTCAAACTTCAAACGTAGCTTAGGTGGTCTGTGCCGGGCGCCTCCGGCAGCCCTGTTCCGAAAATGCAAACGTCTGCAGATAGCTCGCAGGCAGAAAGAGCTAGCCTGGAAAGCTGTTGCTCAGCCTCATCTGCCCATGGCACTGCTCGCACAGAGGCACAGAGACTGAGGCTGCTTGCTTGTCTTGCCCCCTCAAACTTCAAACGTAGCTTAGGTGGTCCGTGCCGGTCGCATCCGGCAGCCCTGCTCCGAAAATGCGAACGTCTGCAGATAGCTCGCAGGCAGAAAGAGCTAGCCTGGAAAGCTGTTGCTCAGCCTCATCTGCCCATGGCACTGCTCGCACAGAGGCACAGAGACTGAGGCTGCTTGCTTGTCTTGCCCCCTCAAACTTCAAACGTAGCTTAGGTGGTCCGTGCCGGTCGCATCCGGCAGCCCTGCTCCGAAAATGCGAACGTCTGCAGATAGCTCGCAGGCAGAAAGAGCTAGCCTGGAAAGCTGTTGCTCAGCCTCATCTGCCCATGGCACTGCTCGCACAGAGGCACAGAGACTGGGGCTGCTTGCTTGTCTTGTCCCCTCAAACTTCAAACGTAGCTTAGGTTGTCCGTGCCGGGCACATCCGGCAGCCCTGCTCCGAAAATGCGAACGTCTGCAGATAGCTCGCAGGCAGAAAGAGCTAGCCTGGAAAGCTGTTGCTCAGCCTCATCTGCCCATGGCACTGCTCGCACAGAGGCACAGAGACTGGGGCTGCTTGCTTGTCTTGTCCCCTCAAACTTCAAACGTAGCTTAGGTGGTCTGTGCCGGGCGCCTCCGGCAGCCCTGCTCCAAAAATGCGAACGTCTGCAGATAGCTCGCAGGCAGAAGGAGCTAGCCTGGAAAGCTGTTGCTCAGCCTCATCTGCCCATGGCACTGCTCGCACAGAGGCACAGAGACTGGGGCTGCTTGCTTGTTTTGCCCCTTCAAACTTCAAACGTAGCTTAGGTGGTCCGTGCCGGGCGCCTCCAGCAGCTCTGCTCTGATAATGCGAACGTCTGCAGATAGCTCGCAGGCAGAAAGAGCTAGCCTGGAAAGCTGTTGCTCAGCCTCATCTGCCCATGGCACTGCTCGCACAGAGGCACAGAGACTGAGGCTGCTTGCTTGTCTTGTCCCCTTAAAATTCAAACGTAGCTTAGGTGGTCTGTGCCGGGCGCCTCCGGCAGCCCTGCTCTGAAAATGCAAACGTCTGCAGATAGCTCGCAGGCAGAAAGAGCTAGCCTGGAAAGCTGTTGCTCAGCCTCATCTGCCCATGGCACTGCTCGCACAGAGGCACAGAGACTGGGGCTGCTTGCTTGTCTTGTCCCCTCAAACTTCAAATGTAGCTTAGGTGGTCCGTGCCGGGCGCATCCGGCAGTCCTGCTCCGAAAATGCGAACATCTGCAGATAGCTCGCAGGCAGAAAGAGCTAGCCTGGAAAGCTGTTGCTCAGCCTCATCTGCCCATGGCACTGCTCGCACAGAGGCACAGAGACTGGGGCTGCTTGCTTGTCTTGTCCCCTCAAACTTCAAACGTAGCTTAGGTGGTCTGTGCCGGGCGCCTCCGGCAGCCCTGCTCCAAAAATGCGAACGTCTGCAGATAGCTCGCAGGCAGAAAGAGCTAGCCTGGAAAGCTGTTGCTCAGCCTCATCTGCCCATGGCACTGCTCGCACAGAGGCACAGAGACTGGGGCTGCTTGCTTGTTTTGCCCCTTCAAACTTCAAACGTAGCTTAGGTGGTCCGTGCCGGGCGCCTCCAGCAGCCCTGCTCTGATAATGCGAACGTCTGCAGATAGCTCGCAGGCAGAAAGAGCTAGCCTGGAAAGCTGTTGCTCAGCCTCATCTGCCCATGGCACTGCTCGCACAGAGGCACAGAGACTGGGGCTGCTTGCTTGTCTTGTCCCCTCAAACTTCAAACGTAGCTTAGGTGGTCCGTGCCGGGCACATCCGGCAGCCCTGCTCCGAAAATGCAAACGTCTGCAGATAGCTCGCAGGCAGAAAGAGCTAGCCTGGAAAGCTGTTGCTCAGCCTCATCTGCCCATGGCACTGCTCGCACAGAGGGACAGAGACTGGGGCTGCTTGCTTGTCTTGCCCACTCAAACTTCAAACGTAGCTTAGTTGGTCTGTGCCGGGCGCCTCCGGCAGCCCTGTTCCGAAAATGCAAACGTCTGCAGATAGCTCGCAGGCAGAAAGAGCTAGCCTGGAAAGCTGTTGCTCAGCCTCATCTGCCCATGGCACTGCTCGCACAGAGGCACAGAGACTGAGGCTGCTTGCTTGTCTTGCCCCCTCAAACTTCAAACGTAGCTTAGGTGGTCCGTGCCGGTCGCATCCGGCAGCCCTGCTCCGAAAATGCGAACGTCTGCAGATAGCTCGCAGGCAGAAAGAGCTAGCCTGGAAAGCTGTTGCTCAGCCTCATCTGCCCATGGCACTGCTCGCACAGAGGCACAGAGACTGAGGCTGCTTGCTTGTCTTGCCCCCTCAAACTTCAAACGTAGCTTAGGTGGTCCGTGCCGGTCGCATCCGGCAGCCCTGCTCCGAAAATGCGAACGTCTGCAGATAGCTCGCAGGCAGAAAGAGCTAGCCTGGAAAGCTGTTGCTCAGCCTCATCTGCCCATGGCACTGCTCGCACAGAGGCACAGAGACTGGGGCTGCTTGCTTGTCTTGTCCCCTCAAACTTCAAACGTAGCTTAGGTTGTCCGTGCCGGGCACATCCGGCAGCCCTGCTCCGAAAATGCGAACGTCTGCAGATAGCTCGCAGGCAGAAAGAGCTAGCCTGGAAAGCTGTTGCTCAGCCTCATCTGCCCATGGCACTGCTCGCACAGAGGCACAGAGACTGGGGCTGCTTGCTTGTCTTGTCCCCTCAAACTTCAAACGTAGCTTAGGTGGTCTGTGCCGGGCGCCTCCGGCAGCCCTGCTCCAAAAATGCGAACGTCTGCAGATAGCTCGCAGGCAGAAAGAGCTAGCCTGGAAAGCTGTTGCTCAGCCTCATCTGCCCATGGCACTGCTCGCACAGAGGCACAGAGACTGGGGCTGCTTGCTTGTTTTGCCCCTTCAAACTTCAAACGTAGCTTAGGTGGTCCGTGCCGGGCGCCTCCAGCAGCTCTGCTCTGATAATGCGAACGTCTGCAGATAGCTCGCAGGCAGAAAGAGCTAGCCTGGAAAGCTGTTGCTCAGCCTCATCTGCCCATGGCACTGCTCGCACAGAGGCACAGAGACTGAGGCTGCTTGCTTGTCTTGTCCCCTTAAAATTCAAACGTAGCTTAGGTGGTCCGTGCCGGGCGCCTCCGGCAGCCCTGCTCTGAAAATGCGAACGTCTGCAGATAGCTCGCAGGCAGAAAGAGCTAGCCTGGAAAGCTGTTGCTCAGCCTCATCTGCCCATGGCACTGCTCGCACAGAGGCACAGAGACTGGGGCTGCTTGCTTGTCTTGCCCCCTCAAACTTCAAATGTAGCTTAGGTGGTCCGTGCCGGGCGCATCCGGCAGTCCTGCTCCGAAAATGCGAACATCTGCAGATAGCTCGCAGGCAGAAAGAGCTAGCCTGGAAAGCTGTTGCTCAGCCTCATCTGCCCATGGCACTGCTCGCACAGAGGCACAGAGACTGGGGCTGCTTGCTTGTCTTGTCCCCTCAAACTTCAAACGTAGCTTAGGTGGTCTGTGCCGGGCGCCTCCGGCAGCCCTGCTCCAAAAATGCGAACGTCTGCAGATAGCTCGCAGGCAGAAAGAGCTAGCCTGGAAAGCTGTTGCTCAGCCTCATCTGCCCATGGCACTGCTCGCACAGAGGCACAGAGACTGGGGCTGCTTGCTTGTTTTGCCCCTTCAAACTTCAAACGTAGCTTAGGTGGTCCGTGCCGGGCGCCTCCGGCAGCCCTGCTCTGATAATGCGAACGTCTGCAGATAGCTCGCAGGCAGAAAGAGCTAGCCTGGAAAGCTGTTGCTCAGCCTCATCTGCCCATGGCACTGCTCGCACAGAGGCACAGAGACTGAGGCTGCTTGCTTGTCTTGTCCCCTTAAAATTCAAACGTAGCTTAGGTGGTCCGTGCCGGGCGCCTCCGGCAGCCCTGCTCTGAAAATGCGAACGTCTGCAGATAGCTCGCAGGCAGAAAGAGCTAGCCTGGAAAGCTGTTGCTCAGCCTCATCTGCCCATGGCACTGCTCGCACAGAGGCACAGAGACTGGGGCTGCTTGCTTGTCTTGCCCCCTCAAACTTCAAATGTAGCTTAGGTGGTCCGTGCCGGGCGCATCCGGCAGTCCTGCTCCGAAAATGCGAACATCTGCAGATAGCTCGCAGGCAGAAAGAGCTAGCCTGGAAAGCTGTTGCTCAGCCTCATCTGCCCATGGCACTGCTCGCACAGAGGCACAGAGACTGGGGCTGCTTGCTTGTCTTGTCCCCTCAAACTTCAAACGTACCTTAGGTGGTCTGTGCCGGGCGCCTCCGGCAGCCCTGCTCCAAAAATGCGAACGTCTGCAGATAGCTCGCAGGCAGAAAGAGCTAGCCTGGAAAGCTGTTGCTCAGCCTCATCTGCCCATGGCACTGCTCGCACAGAGGCACAGAGACTGGGGCTGCTTGCTTGTTTTGCCCCTTCAAACTTCAAACGTAGCTTAGGTGGTCCGTGCCGGGCGCCTCCAGCAGCCCTGCTCTGATAATGCGAACGTCTGCAGATAGCTCGCAGGCAGAAAGAGCTAGCCTGGAAAGCTGTTGCTCAGCCTCATCTGCCCATGGCACTGCTCGCACAGAGGCACAGAGACTGGGGCTGCTTGCTTGTCTTGTCCCCTCAAACTTCAAACGTAGCTTAGGTGGTCCGTGCCGGGCACATCCGGCAGCCCTGCTCCGAAAATGCGAACGTCTGCAGATAGCTCGCAGGCAGAAAGAGCTAGCCTGGAAAGCTGTTGCTCAGCCTCATCTGCCCATGGCACTGCTCGCACAGAGGCACAGAGACTGGGGCTGCTTGCTTGTCTTGCCCACTCAAACTTCAAACGTAGCTTAGTTGGTCTGTGCCGGGCGCCTCCGGCAGCCCTGTTCCGAAAATGCAAACGTCTGCAGATAGCTCGCAGGCAGAAAGAGCTAGCCTGGAAAGCTGTTGCTCAGCCTCATCTGCCCATGGCACTGCTCGCACAGAGGCACAGAGACTGAGGCTGCTTGCTTGTCTTGCCCCCTCAAACTTCAAACGTAGCTTAGGTGGTCCGTGCCGGTCGCATCCGGCAGCCCTGCTCCGAAAATGCGAACGTCTGCAGATAGCTCACAGGCAGAAAGAGCTAGCCTGGAAAGCTGTTGCTCAGCCTCATCTGCCCATGGCACTGCTCGCACAGAGGCACAGAGACTGAGGCTGCTTGCTTGTCTTGCCCCCTCAAACTTCAAACGTAGCTTAGGTGGTCCGTGCCGGTCGCATCCGGCAGCCCTGCTCCGAAAATGCGAACGTCTGCAGATAGCTCGCAGGCAGAAAGAGCTAGCCTGGAAAGCTGTTGCTCAGCCTCATCTGCCCATGGCACTGCTCGCACAGAGGCACAGAGACTGGGGCTGCTTGCTTGTCTTGTCCCCTCAAACTTCAAACGTAGCTTAGGTTGTCCGTGCCGGGCACATCCGGCAGCCCTGCTCCGAAAATGCGAACGTCTGCAGATAGCTCGCAGGCAGAAAGAGCTAGCCTGGAAAGCTGTTGCTCAGCCTCATCTGCCCATGGCACTGCTCGCACAGAGGCACAGAGACTGGGGCTGCTTGCTTGTCTTGCCCCCTCAAACTTCAAACGTAGCTTAGGTGCTCTGTGCCGAGCGCCTCCGGCAGCCGTGCTCCGAAAATGCAAACGTCTGCAGATAGCTCGCAGGCAGAAAGAGCTAGCCTGGAAAGCTGTTGCTCAGCCTCATCTGCCCATGGCACTGCTCGCACAGAGGAACAGAGACTGAGGCTGCTTGCTTGTCTTGTCCCCTTAAAATTCAAACGTAGCTTAGGTGGTCCGTGCCGGGCGCTTCCGGCAGCCCTGCTCCGAAAATGCGAACGTCTGCAGATAGCTCGCAGGCAGAAAGAGCTAGCCTGGAAAGCTGTTGCTCAGCCTCATCTGCCCATGGCACTGCTCGCACAGAGGCACAGAGACTGGGGCTGCTTGCTTGTCTTGTCCCCTCAAACTTCAAATGTAGCTTAGGTGGTCCGTGCCGGGCGCATCCGGCAGCCCTGCTCCGAAAATGCGAACATCTGCAGATAGCTCGCAGGCAGAAAGAGCTAGCCTGGAAAGCTGTTGCTCAGCCTCATCTGCCCATGGCACTGCTCGCACAGAGGCACAGAGACTGGGGCTGCTTGCTTGTCTTGTCCCCTCAAACTTCAAACGTAGCTTAGGTGGTCTGTGCCGGGCGCCTCCGGCAGCCCTGCGCCAAAAATGCGAACGTCTGCAGATAGCTCGCAGGCAGAAAGAGCTAGCCTGGAAAGCTGTTGCTCAGCCTCATCTGCCCATGGCACTGCTCGCACAGAGGCACAGAGACTGGGGCTGCTTGCTTGTTTTGCCCCTTCAAACTTCAAACGTAGCTTAGGTGGTCCGTGCCGGGCGCCTCCAGCAGCCCTGCTCTGAAAATGCGAACGTCTGCAGAGAGCTCGCAGGCAGAAAGAGCTAGCCTGGAAAGCTGTTGCTCAGCCTCATCTGCCCATGGCACTGCTCGCACAGAGGCACAGAGACTGGGGCTGCTTGCTTGTCTTGTCCCCTCAAACTTCAAACGTAGCTTAGGTGGTCCGTGCCGGGCACATCCGGCAGCCCTGCTCCGAAAATGCGAACGTCTGCAGATAGCTCGCAGGCAGAAAGAGCTAGCCTGGAAAGCTGTTGCTCAGCCTCATCTGCCCATGGCAAAGCTCGCACAGAGGCACAGAGACTGGGGCTGCTTGCTTGTCTTGTCCCCTCAAACTTCAAACGTAGCTTAGGTGGTCTGTGCCGGGCGCCTCCGGCAGCCCTGTTTCGAAAATGCAAACGTCTGCAGATAGCTCGCAGGCAGAAAGAGCTAGCCTGGAAAGCTGTTGCTCAGCCTCATCTGCCCATGGCACTGCTCGCACAGAGGCACAGAGACTGGGGCTGCTTGCTTGTCTTGCCCCCTCAAACTTCAAACGTAGCTTAGGTGGTCTGTGCCGGGCGCATCCGGCAGCCCTGCTCCGAAAATGCGAACGTCTGCAGATAGCTCGCAGGCAGAAAGAGCTAGCCTGGAAAGCTGTTGCTCAGCCTCATCTGCCCATGGCACTGCTCGCACAGAGGCACAGAGACTGGGGCTGCTTGCTTGTCTTGCCCCCTCAAACTTCAAACGTAGCTTAGGTGGTCCGTGCCGGGCGCATCCGGCAGCCCTGCTCCGAAAATGCAAACGTCTGCAGATAGCTCGCAGGCAGAAAGAGCTAGCCTGGAAAGCTGTTGCTCAGCCTCATCTGCCCATGGCACTGCTCGCACAGAGGCACAGAGACTGGGGCTGCTTGCTTGTCTTGTCCCCTCAAACTTCAAACGTAGCTTAGGTGGTCCGTGCCGGGCACATCCGGCAGCCCTGCTCCGAAAATGCGAACGTCTGCAGATAGCTCGCAGGCAGAAAGAGCTAGCCTGGAAAGCTGTTGCTCAGCCTCATCTGCCCATGGCACTGCTCGCACAGAGGCACAGAGACTGGGGCTGCTTGCTTGTCTTGTCCCCTCAAACTTCAAACGTAGCTTAGGTGGTCTGTGCCGAGCGCCTCCGGCAGCCCTGCTCCGAAAATGCGAACGTCTGCAGATAGCTCGCAGGCAGAAAGAGCTAGCCTGGAAAGCTGTTGCTCAGCCTCATCTGCCCATGGCACTGCTCGCACAGAGGCACAGAGACTGGGGCTGCTTGCTTGTCTTGTCCCCTCAAACTTCAAATGTAGCTTAGGTGGAACGTGCCGGGCGCATCCGGCAGTCCTGCTCTGAAAATGCGAACATCTGCAGATAGCTCGCAGGCAGAAAGAGCTAGCCTGGAAAGCTGTTGCTCAGCCTCATCTGCCCATGGCACTGCTCGCACAGAGGCACAGAGACTGGGGCTGCTTGCTTGTCTTGTCCCCTCAAACTTCAAATGTAGCTTAGGTGGAACGTGCCGGGCGCATCCGGCAGTCCTGCTCCGAAAATGCGAACATCTGCAGATAGCTCGCAGGCAGAAAGAGCTAGCCTGGAAAGCTGTTGCTCAGCCTCATCTGCCCATGGCACTGCTCGCACAGAGGCACAGAGACTGGGGCTGCTTGCTTGTCTTGTCCCCTCAAACTTCAAATGTAGCTTAGGTGGAACGTGCCGGGCGCATCCGGCAGTCCTGCTCTGAAAATGCGAACATCTGCAGATAGCTCGCAGGCAGAAAGAGCTAGCCTGGAAAGCTGTTGCTCAGCCTCATCTGCCCATGGCACTGCTCGCACAGAGGCACAGAGACTGGGGCTGCTTGCTTGTCTTGTCCCCTCAAACTTCAAATGTAGCTTAGGTGGAACGTGCCGGGCACATCCGGCAGCCCTGCTCCGAAAATGCGAACGTCTGCAGATAGCTCGCAGGCAGAAAGAGCTAGCCTGGAAAGCTGTTGCTCAGCCTCATCTGCCCATGGCACTGCTCGCACAGAGGCACAGAGACTGGGGCTGCTTGCTTGTTTTACCCCCTCAAACTTCAAACGTAGCTTAGGTGGTCCGTGCCGGGCGCCTTTGACAGCCCTGCTCCGAAAATGCAAACGTCTGCAGATAGCTCGCAGGCAGAAAGAGCTAGCCTGGAAAGCTGTTGCTCAGCCTCATCTGCCCATGGCACTGCTCGCACAGAGGCACAGAGACTGAGGCTGCTTGCTTGTTTTGCCCCCTCAAACTTCAAACGTAGCTTAGGTGGTCCGTGCCGGGCGCATCCGGCAGCCCTGCTCCAAAATTGCGAACGTCTGCAGATAGCTCGCAGGCAGAAAGAGCTAGCCTGGAAAGCTGTTGCTCAGCCTCATCTGCCCATGGCACTGCTCGCACAGAGGCACAGAGACTGGGGCTGCTTGCTTGTTTTGCCCCTTCAAACTTCAAACGTAGCTTAGGTGGTCCGTGCCGGGCGCCTCCAGCAGCCCTGCTCTGGAAATGCGAACGTCTGCAGATAGCTCGCAGGCAGAAAGAGCTAGCCTGGAAAGCCGTTGCTCAGCCTCATCTGCCCATGGCACTGCTCGCACAGAGGCACAGAGACTGGGTCTGCTTGCTTGTCTTGGCCCTCAAACTTCAAACGTAGCTTAGGTGGTCCGTCCCGGGCACATCCGGCAGCCCTGCTCCGAAAATGCGAACGTCTGCAGATAGCCCGCAGGCAGAAAGAGCTAGCCTGGAAAGCTGTTGCTCAGCCTCATCTGCCCATGGCACTGCTCGCACAGAGGCACAGAGACTGAGGCTGCTTGCTTGTCTTGTCCCCTTAAAATTCAAACGTAGCTTAGGTGGTCCGTGCCGGGCGCTTCCGGCAGCCCTGCTCCGAAAATGCGAACGTCTGCAGATAGCTCGCAGGCAGAAAGAGCTAGCCTGGAAAGCTGTTGCTCAGCCTCATCTGCCCATGGCACTGCTCGCACAGAGGCACAGAGACTGGGGCTGCTTGCTTGTCTTGTCCCCTCAAACTTCAAATGTAGCTTAGGTGGTCCGTGCCGGGCGCATCCGGCAGCCCTGCTCCGAAAATGCGAACATCTGCAGATAGCTCGCAGGCAGAAAGAGCTAGCCTGGAAAGCTGTTGCTCAGCCTCATCTGCCCATGGCACTGCTCGCACAGAGGCACAGAGACTGGGGCTGCTTGCTTGTCTTGTCCCCTCAAACTTCAAACGTAGCTTAGGTGGTCTGTGCCGGGCGCCTCCGGCAGCCCTGCGCCAAAAATGCGAACGTCTGCAGATAGCTCGCAGGCAGAAAGAGCTAGCCTGGAAAGCTGTTGCTCAGCCTCATCTGCCCATGGCACTGCTCGCACAGAGGCACAGAGACTGAGGCTGCTTGCTTGTCTTGTCCCCTTAAAATTCAAACGTAGCTTAGGTGGTCTGTGCCGGGCGCCTCCGGCAGCCCTGCTCTGAAAATGCAAACGTCTGCAGATAGCTCGCAGGCAGAAAGAGCTAGCCTGGAAAGCTGTTGCTCAGCCTCATCTGCCCATGGCACTGCTCGCACAGAGGCACAGAGACTGGGGCTGCTTGCTTGTCTTGTCCCCTCAAACTTCAAATGTAGCTTAGGTGGTCCGTGCCGGGCGCATCCGGCAGTCCTGCTCCGAAAATGCGAACATCTGCAGATAGCTCGCAGGCAGAAAGAGCTAGCCTGGAAAGCTGTTGCTCAGCCTCATCTGCCCATGGCACTGCTCGCACAGAGGCACAGAGACTGGGGCTGCTTGCTTGTCTTGTCCCCTCAAACTTCAAACGTAGCTTAGGTGGTCTGTGCCGGGCGCCTCCGGCAGCCCTGCTCCAAAAATGCGAACGTCTGCAGATAGCTCGCAGGCAGAAAGAGCTAGCCTGGAAAGCTGTTGCTCAGCCTCATCTGCCCATGGCACTGCTCGCACAGAGGCACAGAGACTGGGGCTGCTTGCTTGTTTTGCCCCTTCAAACTTCAAACGTAGCTTAGGTGGTCCGTGCCGGGCGCCTCCAGCAGCCCTGCTCTGATAATGCGAACGTCTGCAGATAGCTCGCAGGCAGAAAGAGCTAGCCTGGAAAGCTGTTGCTCAGCCTCATCTGCCCATGGCACTGCTCGCACAGAGGCACAGAGACTGGGGCTGCTTGCTTGTCTTGTCCCCTCAAACTTCAAACGTAGCTTAGGTGGTCCGTGCCGGGCACATCCGGCAGCCCTGCTCCGAAAATGCAAACGTCTGCAGATAGCTCGCAGGCAGAAAGAGCTAGCCTGGAAAGCTGTTGCTCAGCCTCATCTGCCCATGGCACTGCTCGCACAGAGGGACAGAGACTGGGGCTGCTTGCTTGTCTTGCCCACTCAAACTTCAAACGTAGCTTAGTTGGTCTGTGCCGGGCGCCTCCGGCAGCCCTGTTCCGAAAATGCAAACGTCTGCAGATAGCTCGCAGGCAGAAAGAGCTAGCCTGGAAAGCTGTTGCTCAGCCTCATCTGCCCATGGCACTGCTCGCACAGAGGCACAGAGACTGAGGCTGCTTGCTTGTCTTGCCCCCTCAAACTTCAAACGTAGCTTAGGTGGTTCGTGCCGGTCGCATCCGGCAGCCCTGCTCCGAAAATGCGAACGTCTGCAGATAGCTCGCAGGCAGAAAGAGCTAGCCTGGAAAGCTGTTGCTCAGCCTCATCTGCCCATGGCACTGCTCGCACAGAGGCACAGAGACTGAGGCTGCTTGCTTGTCTTGCCCCCTCAAACTTCAAACGTAGCTTAGGTGGTCCGTGCCGGTCGCATCCGGCAGCCCTGCTCCGAAAATGCGAACGTCTGCAGATAGCTCGCAGGCAGAAAGAGCTAGCCTGGAAAGCTGTTGCTCAGCCTCATCTGCCCATGGCACTGCTCGCACAGAGGCACAGAGACTGGGGCTGCTTGCTTGTCTTGTCCCCTCAAACTTCAAACGTAGCTTAGGTTGTCCGTGCCGGGCACATCCGGCAGCCCTGCTCCGAAAATGCGAACGTCTGCAGATAGCTCGCAGGCAGAAAGAGCTAGCCTGGAAAGCTGTTGCTCAGCCTCATCTGCCCATGGCACTGCTCGCACAGAGGCACAGAGACTGGGGCTGCTTGCTTGTCTTGTCCCCTCAAACTTCAAACGTAGCTTAGGTGGTCTGTGCCGGGCGCCTCCGGCAGCCCTGCTCCGAAAATGCAAACGTCTGCAGATAGCTCGCAGGCAGAAAGAGCTAGCCTGGAAAGCTGTTGCTCAGCCTCATCTGCCCATGGCACTGCTCGCACAGAGGCACAGAGACTGGGGCTGCTTGCTTGTTTTGCCCCTTCAAACTTCAAACGTAGCTTAGGTGGTCCGTGCCGGGCGCCTCCAGCAGCTCTGCTCTGATAATGCGAACGTCTGCAGATAGCTCGCAGGCAGAAAGAGCTAGCCTGGAAAGCTGTTGCTCAGCCTCATCTGCCCATGGCACTGCTCGCACAGAGGCACAGAGACTGAGGCTGCTTGCTTGTCTTGTCCCCTTAAAATTCAAACGTAGCTTAGGTGGTCCGTGCCGGGCGCCTCCGGCAGCCCTGCTCTGAAAATGCGAACGTCTGCAGATAGCTCGCAGGCAGAAAGAGCTAGCCTGGAAAGCTGTTGCTCAGCCTCATCTGCCCATGGCACTGCTCGCACAGAGGCACAGAGACTGGGGCTGCTTGCTTGTCTTGCCCCCTCAAACTTCAAATGTAGCTTAGGTGGTCCGTGCCGGGCGCATCCGGCAGTCCTGCTCCGAAAATGCGAACATCTGCAGATAGCTCGCAGGCAGAAAGAGCTAGCCTGGAAAGCTGTTGCTCAGCCTCATCTGCCCATGGCACTGCTCGCACAGAGGCACAGAGACTGGGGCTGCTTGCTTGTCTTGTCCCCTCAAACTTCAAACGTAGCTTAGGTGGTCTGTGCCGGGCGCCTCCGGCAGCCCTGCTCCAAAAATGCGAACGTCTGCAGATAGCTCGCAGGCAGAAAGAGCTAGCCTGGAAAGCTGTTGCTCAGCCTCATCTGCCCATGGCACTGCTCGCACAGAGGCACAGAGACTGGGGCTGCTTGCTTGTTTTGCCCCTTCAAACTTCAAACGTAGCTTAGGTGGTCCGTGCCGGGCGCCTCCGGCAGCCCTGCTCTGATAATGCGAACGTCTGCAGATAGCTCGCAGGCAGAAAGAGCTAGCCTGGAAAGCTGTTGCTCAGCCTCATCTGCCCATGGCACTGCTCGCACAGAGGCACAGAGACTGAGGCTGCTTGCTTGTCTTGTCCCCTTAAAATTCAAACGTAGCTTAGGTGGTCCGTGCCGGGCGCCTCCGGCAGCCCTGCTCTGAAAATGCGAACGTCTGCAGATAGCTCGCAGGCAGAAAGAGCTAGCCTGGAAAGCTGTTGCTCAGCCTCATCTGCCCATGGCACTGCTCGCACAGAGGCACAGAGACTGGGGCTGCTTGCTTGTCTTGCCCCCTCAAACTTCAAATGTAGCTTAGGTGGTCCGTGCCGGGCGCATCCGGCAGTCCTGCTCCGAAAATGCGAACATCTGCAGATAGCTCGCAGGCAGAAAGAGCTAGCCTGGAAAGCTGTTGCTCAGCCTCATCTGCCCATGGCACTGCTCGCACAGAGGCACAGAGACTGGGGCTGCTTGCTTGTCTTGTCCCCTCAAACTTCAAACGTAGCTTAGGTGGTCTGTGCCGGGCGCCTCCGGCAGCCCTGCTCCAAAAATGCGAACGTCTGCAGATAGCTCGCAGGCAGAAAGAGCTAGCCTGGAAAGCTGTTGCTCAGCCTCATCTGCCCATGGCACTGCTCGCACAGAGGCACAGAGACTGGGGCTGCTTGCTTGTTTTGCCCCTTCAAACTTCAAACGTAGCTTAGGTGGTCCGTGCCGGGCGCCTCCAGCAGCCCTGCTCTGATAATGCGAACGTCTGCAGATAGCTCGCAGGCAGAAAGAGCTAGCCTGGAAAGCTGTTGCTCAGCCTCATCTGCCCATGGCACTGCTCGCACAGAGGCACAGAGACTGGGGCTGCTTGCTTGTCTTGTCCCCTCAAACTTCAAACGTAGCTTAGGTGGTCCGTGCCGGGCACATCCGGCAGCCCTGCTCCGAAAATGCGAACGTCTGCAGATAGCTCGCAGGCAGAAAGAGCTAGCCTGGAAAGCTGTTGCTCAGCCTCATCTGCCCATGGCACTGCTCGCACAGAGGCACAGAGACTGGGGCTGCTTGCTTGTCTTGCCCACTCAAACTTCAAACGTAGCTTAGTTGGTCTGTGCCGGGCGCCTCCGGCAGCCCTGTTCCGAAAATGCAAACGTCTGCAGATAGCTCGCAGGCAGAAAGAGCTAGCCTGGAAAGCTGTTGCTCAGCCTCATCTGCCCATGGCACTGCTCGCACAGAGGCACAGAGACTGAGGCTGCTTGCTTGTCTTGCCCCCTCAAACTTCAAACGTAGCTTAGGTGGTCCGTGCCGGTCGCATCCGGCAGCCCTGCTCCGAAAATGCGAACGTCTGCAGATAGCTCACAGGCAGAAAGAGCTAGCCTGGAAAGCTGTTGCTCAGCCTCATCTGCCCATGGCACTGCTCGCACAGAGGCACAGAGACTGAGGCTGCTTGCTTGTCTTGCCCCCTCAAACTTCAAACGTAGCTTAGGTGGTCCGTGCCGGTCGCATCCGGCAGCCCTGCTCCGAAAATGCGAACGTCTGCAGATAGCTCGCAGGCAGAAAGAGCTAGCCTGGAAAGCTGTTGCTCAGCCTCATCTGCCCATGGCACTGCTCGCACAGAGGCACAGAGACTGGGGCTGCTTGCTTGTCTTGTCCCCTCAAACTTCAAACGTAGCTTAGGTTGTCCGTGCCGGGCACATCCGGCAGCCCTGCTCCGAAAATGCGAACGTCTGCAGATAGCTCGCAGGCAGAAAGAGCTAGCCTGGAAAGCTGTTGCTCAGCCTCATCTGCCCATGGCACTGCTCGCACAGAGGCACAGAGACTGGGGCTGCTTGCTTGTCTTGCCCCCTCAAACTTCAAACGTAGCTTAGGTGCTCTGTGCCGAGCGCCTCCGGCAGCCGTGCTCCGAAAATGCAAACGTCTGCAGATAGCTCGCAGGCAGAAAGAGCTAGCCTGGAAAGCTGTTGCTCAGCCTCATCTGCCCATGGCACTGCTCGCACAGAGGAACAGAGACTGAGGCTGCTTGCTTGTCTTGTCCCCTTAAAATTCAAACGTAGCTTAGGTGGTCCGTGCCGGGCGCTTCCGGCAGCCCTGCTCCGAAAATGCGAACGTCTGCAGATAGCTCGCAGGCAGAAAGAGCTAGCCTGGAAAGCTGTTGCTCAGCCTCATCTGCCCATGGCACTGCTCGCACAGAGGCACAGAGACTGGGGCTGCTTGCTTGTCTTGTCCCCTCAAACTTCAAATGTAGCTTAGGTGGTCCGTGCCGGGCGCATCCGGCAGCCCTGCTCCGAAAATGCGAACATCTGCAGATAGCTCGCAGGCAGAAAGAGCTAGCCTGGAAAGCTGTTGCTCAGCCTCATCTGCCCATGGCACTGCTCGCACAGAGGCACAGAGACTGGGGCTGCTTGCTTGTCTTGTCCCCTCAAACTTCAAACGTAGCTTAGGTGGTCTGTGCCGGGCGCCTCCGGCAGCCCTGCGCCAAAAATGCGAACGTCTGCAGATAGCTCGCAGGCAGAAAGAGCTAGCCTGGAAAGCTGTTGCTCAGCCTCATCTGCCCATGGCACTGCTCGCACAGAGGCACAGAGACTGGGGCTGCTTGCTTGTTTTGCCCCTTCAAACTTCAAACGTAGCTTAGGTGGTCCGTGCCGGGCGCCTCCAGCAGCCCTGCTCTGAAAATGCGAACGTCTGCAGAGAGCTCGCAGGCAGAAAGAGCTAGCCTGGAAAGCTGTTGCTCAGCCTCATCTGCCCATGGCACTGCTCGCACAGAGGCACAGAGACTGGGGCTGCTTGCTTGTCTTGTCCCCTCAAACTTCAAACGTAGCTTAGGTGGTCCGTGCCGGGCACATCCGGCAGCCCTGCTCCGAAAATGCGAACGTCTGCAGATAGCTCGCAGGCAGAAAGAGCTAGCCTGGAAAGCTGTTGCTCAGCCTCATCTGCCCATGGCACTGCTCGCACAGAGGCACAGAGACTGGGGCTGCTTGCTTGTCTTGCCCCCTCAAACTTCAAACGTAGCTTAGGTGGTCTGTGCCGGGCGCCTCCGGCAGCCCTGCTCCGAAAATGCGAACGTCTGCAGATAGCTCGCAGGCAGAAAGAGCTAGCCTGGAAAGCTGTTGCTCAGCCTCATCTGCCCATGGCACTGCTCGCACAGAGGCACAGAGACTGGGGCTACTTGCTTGTTTTACCCCCTCAAACTTCAAACGTAGCTTAGGTGGTCCGTGCCGGGCGCCTTTGACAGCCCTGCTCCGAAAATGCAAACGTCTGCAGATAGCTCGCAGGCAGAAAGAGCTAGCCTGGAAAGCTGTTGCTCAGCCTCATCTGCCCATGGCACTGCTCGCACAGAGGCACAGAGACTGAGGCTGCTTGCTTGTTTTGCCCCCTCAAACTTCAAACGTAGCTTAGGTGGTCCGTGCCGGGCGCATCCGGCAGCCCTGCTCCAAAATTGCGAACGTCTGCAGATAGCTCGCAGGCAGAAAGAGCTAGCCTGGAAAGCTGTTGCTCAGCCTCATCTGCCCATGGCACTGCTCGCACAGAGGCACAGAGACTGGGGCTGCTTGCTTGTTTTGCCCCTTCAAACTTCAAACGTAGCTTAGGTGGTCCGTGCCGGGCGCCTCCAGCAGCCCTGCTCTGGAAATGCGAACGTCTGCAGATAGCTCGCAGGCAGAAAGAGCTAGCCTGGAAAGCCGTTGCTCAGCCTCATCTGCCCATGGCACTGCTCGCACAGAGGCACAGAGACTGGGTCTGCTTGCTTGTCTTGGCCCTCAAACTTCAAACGTAGCTTAGGTGGTCCGTCCCGGGCACATCCGGCAGCCCTGCTCCGAAAATGCGAACGTCTGCAGATAGCCCGCAGGCAGAAAGAGCTAGCCTGGAAAGCTGTTGCTCAGCCTCATCTGCCCATGGCACTGCTCGCACAGAGGCACAGAGACTGAGGCTGCTTGCTTGTCTTGTCCCCTTAAAATTCAAACGTAGCTTAGGTGGTCCGTGCCGGGCGCTTCCGGCAGCCCTGCTCCGAAAATGCGAACGTCTGCAGATAGCTCGCAGGCAGAAAGAGCTAGCCTGGAAAGCTGTTGCTCAGCCTCATCTGCCCATGGCACTGCTCGCACAGAGGCACAGAGACTGGGGCTGCTTGCTTGTCTTGTCCCCTCAAACTTCAAATGTAGCTTAGGTGGTCCGTGCCGGGCGCATCCGGCAGCCCTGCTCCGAAAATGCGAACATCTGCAGATAGCTCGCAGGCAGAAAGAGCTAGCCTGGAAAGCTGTTGCTCAGCCTCATCTGCCCATGGCACTGCTCGCACAGAGGCACAGAGACTGGGGCTGCTTGCTTGTCTTGTCCCCTCAAACTTCAAACGTAGCTTAGGTGGTCTGTGCCGGGCGCCTCCGGCAGCCCTGCGCCAAAAATGCGAACGTCTGCAGATAGCTCGCAGGCAGAAAGAGCTAGCCTGGAAAGCTGTTGCTCAGCCTCATCTGCCCATGGCACTGCTCGCACAGAGGCACAGAGACTGGGGCTGCTTGCTTGTTTTGCCCCTTCAAACTTCAAACGTAGCTTAGGTGGTCCGTGCCGGGCGCCTCCAGCAGCCCTGCTCTGATAATGCGAACGTCTGCAGAGAGCTCGCAGGCAGAAAGAGCTAGCCTGGAAAGCTGTTGCTCAGCCTCATCTGCCCATGGCACTGCTCGCACAGAGGCACAGAGACTGGGGCTGCTTGCTTGTCTTGTCCCCTCAAACTTCAAACGTAGCTTAGGTGGTCCGTGCCGGGCACATCCGGCAGCCCTGCTCCGAAAATGCGAACGTCTGCAGATAGCTCGCAGGCAGAAAGAGCTAGCCTGGAAAGCTGTTGCTCAGCCTCATCTGCCCATGGCAAAGCTCGCACAGAGGCACAGAGACTGGGGCTGCTTGCTTGTCTTGTCCCCTCAAACTTCAAACGTAGCTTAGGTGGTCTGTGCCGGGCGCCTCCGGCAGCCCTGTTTCGAAAATGCAAACGTCTGCAGATAGCTCACAGGCAGAAAGAGCTAGCCTGGAAAGCTGTTGCTCAGCCTCATCTGCCCATGGCACTGCTCGCACAGAGGCACAGAGACTGGGGCTGCTTGCTTGTTTTACCCCCTCAAACTTCAAACGTAGCTTAGGTGGTCCGTGCTGGGCGCCTTTGACAGCCCTGCTCCGAAAATGCAAACGTCTGCAGATAGCTCGCAGGCAGAAAGAGCTAGCCTGGAAAGCTGTTGCTCAGCCTCATCTGCCCATGGCACTGCTCGCACAGAGGCACAGAGACTGGGGCTGCTTGCTTGTCTTGCCCCCTCAAACTTCAAACGTAGCTTAGGTGGTCTGTGCCGGGCGCATCCGGCAGCCCTGCTCCGAAAATGCGAACGTCTGCAGATAGCTCGCAGGCAGAAAGAGCTAGCCTGGAAAGCTGTTGCTCAGCCTCATCTGCCCATGGCACTGCTCGCACAGAGGCACAGAGACTGGGGCTGCTTGCTTGTCTTGCCCCCTCAAACTTCAAACGTAGCTTAGGTGGTCCGTGCCGGGCGCATCCGGCAGCCCTGCTCCGAAAATGCAAACGTCTGCAGATAGCTCGCAGGCAGAAAGAGCTAGCCTGGAAAGCTGTTGCTCAGCCTCATCTGCCCATGGCACTGCTCGCACAGAGGCACAGAGACTGGGGCTGCTTGCTTGTCTTGTCCCCTCAAACTTCAAACGTAGCTTAGGTGGTCCGTGCCGGGCACATCCGGCAGCCCTGCTCCGAAAATGCGAACGTCTGCAGATAGCTCGCAGGCAGAAAGAGCTAGCCTGGAAAGCTGTTGCTCAGCCTCATCTGCCCATGGCACTGCTCGCACAGAGGCACAGAGACTGGGGCTGCTTGCTTGTCTTGTCCCCTCAAACTTCAAACGTAGCTTAGGTGGTCTGTGCCGAGCGCCTCCGGCAGCCCTGCTCCGAAAATGCGAACGTCTGCAGATAGCTCGCAGGCAGAAAGAGCTAGCCTGGAAAGCTGTTGCTCAGCCTCATCTGCCCATGGCACTGCTCGCACAGAGGCACAGAGACTGGGGCTGCTTGCTTGTCTTGTCCCCTCAAACTTCAAACGTAGCTTAGGTGGAACGTGCCGGGCGCATCCGGCAGTCCTGCTCTGAAAATGCGAACATCTGCAGATAGCTCGCAGGCAGAAAGAGCTAGCCTGGAAAGCTGTTGCTCAGCCTCATCTGCCCATGGCACTGCTCGCACAGAGGCACAGAGACTGGGGCTGCTTGCTTGTCTTGTCCCCTCAAACTTCAAATGTAGCTTAGGTGGAACGTGCCGGGCGCATCCGGCAGTCCTGCTCCGAAAATGCGAACATCTGCAGATAGCTCGCAGGCAGAAAGAACTAGCCTGGAAAGCTGTTGCTCAGCCTCATCTGCCCATGGCACTGCTCGCACAGAGGCACAGAGACTGGGGCTGCTTGCTTGTCTTGTCCCCTCAAACTTCAAATGTAGCTTAGGTGGAACGTGCCGGGCACATCCGGCAGCCCTGCTCCGAAAATGCGAACGTCTGCAGATAGCTCGCAGGCAGAAAGAGCTAGCCTGGAAAGCTGTTGCTCAGCCTCATCTGCCCATGGCACTGCTCGCACAGAGGCACAGAGACTGGGGCTGCTTGCTTGTTTTACCCCCTCAAACTTCAAACGTAGCTTAGGTGGTCCGTGCCGGGCGCCTTTGACAGCCCTGCTCCGAAAATGCAAACGTCTGCAGATAGCTCGCAGGCAGAAAGAGCTAGCCTGGAAAGCTGTTGCTCAGCCTCATCTGCCCATGGCACTGCTCGCACAGAGGCACAGAGACTGAGGCTGCTTGCTTGTTTTGCCCCCTCAAACTTCAAACGTAGCTTAGGTGGTCCGTGCCGGGCGCATCCGGCAGCCCTGCTCCAAAATTGCGAACGTCTGCAGATAGCTCGCAGGCAGAAAGAGCTAGCCTGGAAAGCTGTTGCTCAGCCTCATCTGCCCATGGCACTGCTCGCACAGAGGCACAGAGACTGGGGCTGCTTGCTTGTTTTGCCCCTTCAAACTTCAAACGTAGCTTAGGTGGTCCGTGCCGGGCGCCTCCAGCAGCCCTGCTCTGGAAATGCGAACGTCTGCAGATAGCTCGCAGGCAGAAAGAGCTAGCCTGGAAAGCCGTTGCTCAGCCTCATCTGCCCATGGCACTGCTCGCACAGAGGCACAGAGACTGGGGCTGCTTGCTTGTCTTGGCCCTCAAACTTCAAACGTAGCTTAGGTGGTCCGTGCCGGGCACATCCGGCAGCCCTGCTCCGAAAATGCGAACGTCTGCAGATAGCCCGCAGGCAGAAAGAGCTAGCCTGGAAAGCTGTTGCTCAGCCTCATCTGCCCATGGCACTGCTCGCACAGAGGCACAGAGACTGGGGCTGCTTGCTTGTCTTGTCCCCTCAAACTTCAAACGTAGCTTAGGTGGTCTGTGCCGGGCGCCTCCGGCAGCCCTGTTCCGAAAATGCAAACGTCTGCAGATAGCTCACAGGCAGAAAGAGCTAGCCTGGAAAGCTGTTGCTCAGCCTCATCTGCCCATGGCACTGCTCGCACAGAGGCACAGAGACTGGGGCTGCTTGCTTGTCTTGCCCCCTCAAACTTCAAACGTAGCTTAGGTGGTCCGTGCCGGGCGCATCCGGCAGCCGTGCTCCGAAAATGCGAACGTCTGCAGATAGCTCGCAGGCAGAAAGAGCTAGCCTGGAAAGCTGTTGCTCAGCCTCATCTGCCCATGGCACTGCTCGCACAGAGGCACAGAGACTGGTGCTGCTTGCTTGTCTTGCCCCCTCAAACTTAAAACGTAGCTTAGGTGGTCCGTGCCGGGCGCCTCCGGCAGCCCTGCTCCGAAAATGCGAACGTCTGCAGATAGCTCGCAGGCAGAAAGAGCTAGCCTGGAAAGCTGTTGCTCAGCCTCATCTGCCCATGGCACTGCTCGCACAGAGGCACAGAGACTGGGGCTGCTTGCTTGTCTTGCCCCCTCAAACTTCAAATGTAGCTTAGGTGGTCCGTGCCGGGCGCATCCGTCAGTCCTACTCCGAAAATGCGAACATCTGCAGATAGCTCGCAGGCAGAAAGAGCTAGCCTGGAAAGCTGTTGCTCAGCCTCATCTGCCCATGGCACTGCTCGCACAGAGGCACAGAGACTGGGGCTGCTTGCTTGTCTTGTCCCCTCAAACTTCAAATGTAGCTTAGGTGGTCTGTGCCGGGCGCCTCCGGCAGCCCTGCTCCAAAATTGCGAACGTCTGCAGATAGCTCGCAGGCAGAAAGAGCTAGCCTGGAAAGCTGTTGCTCAGCCTCATCTGCCCATGGCACTGCTCGCACAGAGGCACAGAGACTGGGGCTGCTTGCTTGTTTTGCCCCTTCAAACTTCAAACGTAGCTTAGGTGGTCCGTGCCGGGCGCCTCCAGCAGCCCTGCTCTGAAAATGCGAACGTCTGCAGATAGCTCGCAGGCAGAAAGAGCTAGCCTGGAAAGCTGTTGCTCAGCCTCATCTGCCCATGGCACTGCTCGCACAGAGGCACAGAGACTGGGGCTGCTTGCTTGTCTTGTCACCTCAAACTTCAAACGTAGCTTAGGTGGTCCGTGCCGGGCGCATCCGGCAGCCCTGCTCCGAAAATGCGAAAGTCTGCAGATAGCTCGCAGGCAGAAAGAGCTAGCCTGGAAAGCTGTTGCTCAGCCTCATCTGCCCATGGCACTGCTCGCACAGAGGCACAGAGACTGGGGCTGCTTGCTTGTCTTGTCCCCTCAAACTTCAAACGTAGCTTAGGTGGTCTGTGCCGGGCGCCTCCGGCAGCCCTGTTCCGAAAATGCAAACGTCTGCAGATAGCTCGCAGGCAGAAAGAGCTAGCCTGGAAAGCTGTTGCTCAGCCTCATCTGCCCATGGCACTGCTCGCACAGAGGCACAGAGACTGGGGCTGCTTGCTTGTCTTGCCCCCTCAAACTTCAAACGTAGCTTAGGTGGTCCGTGCCGGGCGCCTCCGGCAGCCCTGCTCCGAAAATGCGAACGTCTGCAGATAGCTCGCAGGCAGAAAGAGCTAGCCTGGAAAGCTGTTGCTCAGCCTCATCTGCCCATGGCACTGCTCGCACAGAGGCACAGAGACTGAGGCTGCTTACTTGTCTTGCCCCTCAAACTTCAAACGTATCTTAGGTGGTCCGTGCCGGGCGCCTCCGGCAGCCCTGCTCCGAAAATGCAAACGTCTGCAGATAGCTCGCAGGCAGAAAGAGCTAGCCTGGAAAGCTGTTGCTCAGCCTCATCTGCCCATGGCACTGCTCGCACAGAGGCACAGAGACTGGGGCTGCTTGCTTGTCTTGTCCCCTCAAACTTCAAATGTAGCTTAGGTGGAACGTGCCGGGCACATCCGGCAGCCCTGCTCCGAAAATGCGAACGTCTGCAGATAGCTCGCAGGCAGAAAGAGCTAGCCTGGAAAGCTGTTGCTCAGCCTCATCTGCCCATGGCACTGCTCGCACAGAGGCACAGAGACTGGGGCTGCTTGCTTGTTTTACCCCCTCAAACTTCAAACGTAGCTTAGGTGGTCCGTGCCGGGCGCCTTTGACAGCCCTGCTCCGAAAATGCAAACGTCTGCAGATAGCTCGCAGGCAGAAAGAGCTAGCCTGGAAAGCTGTTGCTCAGCCTCATCTGCCCATGGCACTGCTCGCACAGAGGCACAGAGACTGAGGCTGCTTGCTTGTCTTGCCCCCTCAAACTTCAAACGTAGCTTAGGTGGTCCGTGCCGGGCGCATCCGGCAGCCCTGCTCCAAAATTGCGAACGTCTGCAGATAGCTCGCAGGCAGAAAGAGCTAGCCTGGAAAGCTGTTGCTCAGCCTCATCTGCCCATGGCACTGCTCGCACAGAGGCACAGAGACTGGGGCTGCTTGCTTGTTTTGCCCCTTCAAACTTCAAACGTAGCTTAGGTGGTCCGTGCCGGGCGCCTCCAGCAGCCCTGCTCTGGAAATGCGAACGTCTGCAGATAGCTCGCAGGCAGAAAGAGCTAGCCTGGAAAGCTGTTGCTCAGCCTCATCTGCCCATGGCACTGCTCGCACAGAGGCACAGAGACTGGGGCTGCTTGCTTGTCTTGGCCCTCAAACTTCAAACGTAGCTTAGGTGGTCCGTGCCGGGCACATCCGGCAGCCCTGCTCCGAAAATGCGAACGTCTGCAGATAGCCCGCAGGCAGAAAGAGCTAGCCTGGAAAGCTGTTGCTCAGCCTCATCTGCCCATGGCACTGCTCGCACAGAGGCACAGAGACTGGGGCTGCTTGCTTGTCTTGTCCCCTCAAACTTCAAACGTAGCTTAGGTGGTCCGTGCCGGGCGCCTCCGGCAGCCCTGTTCCGAAAATGCAAACGTCTGCAGATAGCTCACAGGCAGAAAGAGCTAGCCTGGAAAGCTGTTGCTCAGCCTCATCTGCCCATGGCACTGCTCGCACAGAGGCACAGAGACTGGGGCTGCTTGCTTGTCTTGCCCCCTCAAACTTCAAACGTAGCTTAGGTGGTCCGTGCCGGGCGCATCCGGCAGCCCTGCTCCGAAAATGCGAACGTCTGCAGATAGCTCGCAGGCAGAAAGAGCTAGCCTGGAAAGCTGTTGCTCAGCCTCATCTGCCCATGGCACTGCTCGCACAGAGGCACAGAGACTGGTGCTGCTTGCTTGTCTTGCCCCCTCAAACTTCAAACGTAGCTTAGGTGGTCCGTGCCGGGCGCCTCCGGCAGCCCTGCTCCGAAAATGCGAACGTCTGCAGATAGCTCGCAGGCAGAAAGAGCTAGCCTGGAAAGCTGTTGCTCAGCCTCATCTGCCCATGGCACTGCTCGCACAGAGGCACAGAGACTGGGGCTGCTTGCTTGTCTTGCCCCCTCAAACTTCAAATGTAGCTTAGGTGGTCCGTGCCGGGCGCATCCGTCAGTCCTACTCCGAAAATGCGAACATCTGCAGATAGCTCGCAGGCAGAAAGAGCTAGCCTGGAAAGCTGTTGCTCAGCCTCATCTGCCCATGGCACTGCTCGCACAGAGGCACAGAGACTGGGGCTGCTTGCTTGTTTTGCCCCTTCAAACTTCAAACGTAGCTTAGGTGGTCCGTGCCGGGCGCCTCCAGCAGCCCTGCTCTGAAAATGCGAACGTCTGCAGATAGCTCGCAGGCAGAAAGAGCTAGCCTGGAAAGCTGTTGCTCAGCCTCATCTGCCCATGGCACTGCTCGCACAGAGGCACAGAGACTGGGGCTGCTTGCTTGTCTTGTCCCCTCAAACTTCAAACGTAGCTTAGGTGGTACGTGCCGGGCGCATCCGGCAGCCCTGCTCCGAAAATGCGAAAGTCTGCAGATAGCTCGCAGGCAGAAAGAGCTAGCCTGGAAAGCTGTTGCTCAGCCTCATCTGCCCATGGCACTGCTCGCACAGAGGCACAGAGACTGGGGCTGCTTGCTTGTCTTGTCCCCTCAAACTTCAAACGTAGCTTAGGTGGTCTGTGCCGGGCGCCTCCGGCAGCCCTGTTCCGAAAATGCAAACGTCTGCAGATAGCTCGCAGGCAGAAAGAGCTAGCCTGGAAAGCTGTTGCTCAGCCTCATCTGCCCATGGCACTGCTCGCACAGAGGCACAGAGACTGGGGCTGCTTGCTTGTCTTGCCCCCTCAAACTTCAAACGTAGCTTAGGTGGTCCGTGCCGGGCGCCTCCGGCAGCCCTGCTCCGAAAATGCGAACGTCTGCAGATAGCTCGCAGGCAGAAAGAGCTAGCCTGGAAAGCTGTTGCTCAGCCTCATCTGCCCATGGCACTGCTCGCACAGAGGCACAGAGACTGAGGCTGCTTACTTGTCTTGCCCCTCAAACTTCAAACGTAACTTAGGTGGTCCGTGCCGGGCGCCTCCGGCAGCCCTGCTCCGAAAATGCAAACGTCTGCAGATAGCTCGCAGGCAGAAAGAGCTAGCCTGGAAAGCTGTTGCTCAGCCTCATCTGCCCATGGCACTGCTCGCACAGAGGCACAGAGACTGGGGCTGCTTGCTTGTCTTGCCCCCTCAAACTTCAAACGTAGCTTAGGTGGTCCGTGCCGGGCGCCTCCGGCAGCCCTGCTCCGAAAATGCGAACATCTGCAGATAGCTCGCAGGCAGAAAGAGCTAGCCTGGAAAGCTGTTGCTCAGCCTCATCTGCCCATGGCACTGCTCGCACAGAGGCACAGAGACTGGGGCTGCTTGCTTGTCTTGTTCCCTCAAACTTCAAACGTAGCTTAGGTGGTCCGTGCCGGGCACATCCAGCAGCCCTGCTCCAAAAATGCGAACGTCTGCAGGTAGCTCGCAGCCAGAAAGAGCTAGCCTGGAAAGCTGTTGCTCAGCCTCATCTGCCCATGGCACTGCTCGCACAGAGGCACTGAGACTGGGGCTGCTTGCTTGTTTTGCCCCTTCAAACTTCAAACGTAGCTTAGGTGGTCCGTGCCGGGCGCCTCCAGCAGCCCTGCTCTGAAAATGCGAACGTCTGCAGATAGCTCGCAGGCAGAAAGAGCTAGCCTGGAAAGCTGTTGCTCAGCCTCATCTGCCCATGGCACTGCTCGCACAGAGGCACAGAGACTGGGGCTGCTTGCTTGTCTTGTCCCCTCAAACTTCAAACGAAGCCTAGGTGGTCCGTGCCGGGCACATCCGGCAGCCCTGCTCCGAAAATGCGAACGTCTGCAGATAGCCCGCAGGCAGAAAGAGCTAGCCTGGAAAGCTGTTGCTCAGCCTCATCTGCCCATGGCACTGCTCGCACAGAGGCACAGAGACTGGGGCTGCTTGCTTGTCTTGTCCCCTCAAACTTCAAACGTAGCTTAGGTGGTCTGTGCCGGGCGCCTCCGGCAGCCCTGCTCCAAAAATGCGAACGTCTGCAGATAGCTCGCAGGCAGAAAGAGCTAGCCTGGAAAGCTGTTGCTCAGCCTCATCTGCCCATGGCACTGCTCGCACAGAGGCACAGAGACTGGGCTGCTTGCTTGTCTTGCCCCCTCAAACTTTAAACGTAGCTTAGGTGGTCCGTGCCGGGCGCCTCCGGCAGCCCTGCTCCGAAAATGCGAACGTCTGCAGATAGCTCGCAGGCAGAAAGAGCTAGCCTGGAAAGCTGTTGCTCAGCCTCATCTGCCCATGGCACTGCTCGCACAGAGGCACAGAGACTGGGGCTGCTTGCTTGTCTTGCCCCCTCAAACTTCAAACGTAGCTTAGGTGGTCCGTGCCGGGCGCCTCCGACAGCCCTGCTCCGAAAATGCGAACGTCTGCAGATAGCTCGCAGGCAGAAAGAGCTAGCCTGGAAAGCTGTTGCTCAGCCTCATCTGCCCATGGCACTGCTCGCACAGAGGCACAGAGACTGGGGCTGCTTGCTTGTCTTGCCCCCTCAAACTTCAAATGTAGCTTTGGTGGTCCGTGCCGGGCGCGTCCGTCAGTCCTACTCCGAAAATGCGAACATCTGCAGATAGCTCGCAGGCAGAAAGAGCTAGCCTGGAAAGCTGTTGCTCAGCCTCATCTGCCCATGGCACTGCTCGCACAGAGGCACAGAGACTGGGGCTGCTTGCTTGTCTTGTCCCCTCAAACTTCAAACGTAGCTTAGGTGGTCTGTGCCGGGCGCCTCCGGCAGCCCTGCTCCAAAATTGCGAACGTCTGCAGATAGCTCGCAGGCAGAAAGAGCTAGCCTGGAAAGCTGTTGCTCAGCCTCATCTGCCCATGGCACTGCTCGCACAGAGGCACAGAGACTGGGGCTGCTTGCTTGTTTTGCCCCTTCAAACTTCAAACGTAGCTTAGGTGGTCCGTGCCGGGCGCCTCCAGCAGCCCTGCTCCGAAAATGCGAACGTCTGCAGATAGCTCGCAGGCAGAAAGAGCTAGCCTGGAAAGCTGTTGCTCAGCCTCATCTGCCCATGGCACTGCTCGCACAGAGGCACAGAGACTGGGGCTGCTTGCTTGTCTTGTCCCCTCAAACTTCAAACGTAGCTTAGGTGGTCCGTGCCGGGCGCATCCGGCAGCCCTGCTCCGAAAATGCGAAAGTCTGCAGATAGCTCGCAGGCAGAAAGAGCTAGCCTGGAAAGCTGTTGCTCAGCCTCATCTGCCCATGGCACTGCTCGCACAGAGGCACAGAGACTGGGGCTGCTTGCTTGTCTTGTCCCCTCAAACTTCAAACGTAGCTTAGGTGGTCTGTGCCGGGCGCCTCCGGCAGCCCTGTTCCGAAAATGCAAACGTCTGCAGATAGCTCGCAGGCAGAAAGAGCTAGCCTGGAAAGCTGTTGCTCAGCCTCATCTGCCCATGGCACTGCTCGCACAGAGGCACAGAGACTGGGGCTGCTTGCTTGTCTTGCCCCCTCAAACTTCAAACGTAGCTTAGGTGGTCCGTGCCGGGCGCCTCCGGCAGCCCTGCTCCGAAAATGCAAACGTCTGCAGATAGCTCGCAGGCAGAAAGAGCTAGCCTGGAAAGCTGTTGCTCAGCCTCATCTGCCCATGGCACTGCTCGCACAGAGGCACAGAGACTGAGGCTGCTTGCTTGTCTTGTCCCCTTAAAATTCAAACGTAGCTTAGGTGGTCCGTGCCGGGCGCCTCCGGCAGCCCTGCTCCGAAAATGCAAACGTCTGCAGATAGCTCGCAGGCAGAAAGAGCTAGCCTGGAAAGCTGTTACTCAGCCTCATCTGCCCATGGCACTGCTCGCACAGAGGCACAGAGACTGGGGCTGCTTGCTTGTCTTGTCACCTCAAACTTCAAACGCAGCTTAGGTTGTCCGTGCCGGGCGCCTCCGGCAGCCCTGCTCCGAAAATGCGAACGTCTGCAGATAGCTCGCAGGCAGAAAGAGCTAGCCTGGAAAGCTGTTGCTCAGCCTCATCTGCCCATGGCACTGCTCGCACAGAGGCACAGAGACTGGGGCTGCTTGCTTGTCTTGCCCCCTCAAACTTCAAACGTAGCTTAGGTGGTCTGTGCCGGGCGCCTCCGGCAGCCGTGCTCCGAAAATGCGAACGTCTGCAGATAGCTCGCAGGCAGAAAGAGCTAGCCTGGAAAGCTGTTGCTCAGCCTCATCTGCCCATGGCACTGCTCGCACAGAGGCACTGAGACTGGGGCTGCTTGCTTGTCTTGTCCCCTTAAAATTCAAACGTAACTTAGGTGGTCCGTGCCGGGCGCCTCCGGCAGCCCTGCTCCGAAAATGCGAACGTCTGCAGATAGCTCGCAGGCAGAAAGAGCTAGCCTGGAAAGCTGTTGCTCAGCCTCATCTGCCCATGGCACTGCTCGCACAGAGGCACAGAGACTGGGGCTGCTTGCTTGTTTTGCCCCTTCAAAATTCAAACGTAGCTTAGGTGGTCCGTGCCGGGCGCCTCCGGCAGCCCTGCTCCGAAAATGCGAACGTCTGCAGATAGCTCGCAGGCAGAAAGAGCTAGCCTGGAAAGCTGTTGCTCAGCCTCATCTGCCCATGGCACTGCTCGCACAGAGGCACAGAGACTGGGGCTGCTTGCTTGTCTTGTCCCCTCAAACTTCAAACGTAGCTTAGGTTGTCCGTACCGGGCGCCTCCGGCAGCCCTGCTCCGAAAATGCAAACGTCTGCAGATAGCTCGCAGGCAGAAAGAGCTAGCCTGGAAAGCTGTTGCTCAGCCTCATCTGCCCATGGCACTGCTCGCACAGAGGCACAGAGACTGGGGCTGCTTGCTTGTCTTGTCCCCTCAAACTTCAAATGTAGCTTAAGTGGTCCGTGCCGGGCGCATCCGGCAGCCCTGCTCTGAAAATGCGAACATCTGCAGATAGCTCGCAGGCAGAAAGAGCTAGCCTGGAAAGCTGTTGCTCAGCCTCATCTGCCCATGGCACTGCTCGCACAGAGGCACAGAGACTGGGGCTGCTTGCTTGTCTTGTCCCCTCAAACTTCAAACGTAGCTTAGGTGGTCCGTGCCGGGCGCCTCCGGCAGCCCTGCTCCGAAAATGCAAACGTCTGCAGATAGCTCGCAGGCAGAAAGAGCTAGCCTGGAAAGCTGTTGCTCAGCCTCATCTGCCCATGGCACTGCTCGCACAGAGGCACAGAGACTGGGGCTGCTTGCTTGTCTTGCCCCCTCAAACTTCAAACGTAGCTTAGGTGGTCCGTGCCGGGCGCCTCCGGCAGCCCTGCTCCGAAAATGCGAACGTCTGCAGATAGCTCGCAGGCAGAAAGAGCTAGCCTGGAAAGCTGTTGCTCAGCCTCATCTGCCCATGGCACTGCTCGCACAGAGGCACAGAGACTGGGGCTGCTTGCTTGTCTTGCCCCCTCAAATTTCAAAGGTAGATTAGGTGGTCTGTGCCGGGCGCCTCCGGCAGCCGTGCTCCGAAAATGCGAACGTCTGCAGATAGCTCGCAGGCAGAAAGAGCTAGCCTGGAAAGCTGTTGCTCAGCCTCATCTGCCCATGGCACTGCTCGCACAGAGGCACAGAGACTGAGGCTGCTTGCTTGTCTTGTCCCCTTAAAATTCAAACGTATCTTAGGTGGTCCGTGCCGGGCGCCTCCGGCAGCCCTGCTCCGAAAATGCGAACGTCTGCAGATAGCTCGCAGGCAGAAAGAGCTAGCCTGGAAAGCTGTTGCTCAGCCTCATCTGCCCATGGCACTGCTCGCACAGAGGCACAGAGACTGGGGCTGCTTGCTTGTCTTGTCCCCTCAAACTTCAAACGTAGCTTAGGTGGTCCGTTCCGGGCGTCTACGGCAGCCCTGCTCCGAAAATGCGAACATCTGCAGATAGCTCGCAGGCAGAAAGAGCTAGCCTGGAAAGCTGTTGCTCAGCCTCATCTGCCCATGGCACTGCTCGCACAGAGGCACAGAGACTGGGGCTGCTTGCTTGTCTTGTCCCCTCAAACTTCAAACGTAGCTTAGGTGGTCTGTGCCGGGCGCCTCCGGCAGCCCTGCTCCAAAAATGCGAACGTCTGCAGATAGCTCGCAGCCAGAAAGAGCTAGCCTGGAAAGCTGTTGCTCAGCCTCATCTGCCCATGGCACTGCTCGCACAGAGGCACAGAGACTGGGGCTGCTTGCTTGTCCTGCCCCCTCAAACTTCAAACGTAGCTTAGGTGGTCCGTGCCGGGCGCCTCCGGCAGCCCTGCTCCGAAAATGCGAACGTCTGCAGATAGCTCGCAGGCAGAAAGAGCTAGCCTGGAAAGCTGTTGCTCAGCCTCATCTGCCCATGGCACTGCTCGCACAGAGGCACAGAGACTGGGGCTGCTTGCTTGTCTTGCCCCCTCAAACTTCAAACGTAGCTTAGGTGGTCCGTGCCGGGCGCCTCCGGCAGCCCTGCTCCGAAAATGCGAACATCTGCAGATAGCTCGCAGGCAGAAAGAGCTAGCCTGGAAAGCTGTTGCTCAGCCTCATCTGCCCATGGCACTGCTCGCACAGAGGCACAGAGACTGGGGCTGCTTGCTTGTCTTGTCCCCTCAAACTTCAAATGTACCTTAGGTGGTCCGTGCCGGGCACATCCAGCAGCCCTGCTCCAAAAATGCGAACGTCTGCAGATAGCTCGCAGGCAGAAAGAGCTAGCCTGGAAAGCTGTTGCTCAGCCTCATCTGCCCATGGCACTGCTCGCACAGCGGCACTGAGACTGGGGCTGCTTGCTTGTTTTGCCCCTTCAAACTTCAAACGTAGCTTAGGTGGTCCGTGCCGGGCGCCTCCAGCAGCCCTGCTCTGAAAATGCGAACGTCTGCAGATAGCTCGCAGGCAGAAAGAGCTAGCCTGGAAAGCTGTTGCTCAGCCTCATCTGCCCATGGCACTGCTCGCACAGAGGCACAGAGACTGGTGCTGCTGGCTTGTCTTGCCCCCTCAAACTTCAAACGTAGCTTAGGTGGTCCGTGCCGGGCGCCTCCGGCAGCCGTGCTCCGAAAATGCGAACGTCTGCAGATAGCTCGCAGGCAGAAAGAGCTAGCCTGGAAAGCTGTTGCTCAGCCTCATCTGCCCATGGCACTGCTCGCACAGAGGCACAGAGACTGAGGCTGCTTGCTTGTCTTGTCCCCTTAAAATTCAAACGTAGCTTAGGTGGTCCGTGCCGGGCGCCTCCGGCAGCCCTGCTCCGAAAATGCAAACGTCTGCAGATAGCTCGCAGGCAGAAAGAGCTAGCCTGGAAAGCTGTTGCTCAGCCTCATCTGCCCATGGCACTGCTCGCACAGAGGCACAGAGACTGGGGCTGCTTGCTTGTCTTGTCCCCTCAAACTTCAAACGTAGCTTAGGTGGTCTGTGCCAGGCGCATCCGGCAGTCCTGCTCCGAAAATGCGAACATCTGCAGATAGCTCGCAGGCAGAAAGAGCTAGCCTGGAAAGCTGTTGCTCAGCCTCATCTGCCCATGGCACTGCTCGCACAGAGGCACAGAGACTGGGGCTGCTTGCTTGTCTTGCCCCCTCAAACTTCAAACGTAGCTTAGGTGGTCCGTGCCGGGCGCCTCCGGCAGCCCTGCTCCGAAAATGCGAACGTCTGCAGATAGCTCGCAGGCAGAAAGAGCTAGCCTGGAAAGCTGTTGCTCAGCCTCATCTGCCCATGGCACTGCTCGCACAGAGGCACAGAGACTGGGGCTGCTTGCTTGTCTTGCCCCCTCAAATTTCAAAGGTAGATTAGGTGGTCTGTGCCGGGCGCCTCCGGCAGCCGTGCTCCGAAAATGCGAACGTCTGCAGATAGCTCGCAGGCAGAAAGAGCTAGCCTGGAAAGCTGTTGCTCAGCCTCATCTGCCCATGGCACTGCTCGCACAGAGGCACAGACACTGAGGCTGCTTGCTTGTCTTGTCCCCTTAAAATTCAAACGTATCTTAGGTGGTCCGTGCCAGGCGCCTCCGGCAGCCCTGCTCCGAAAATGCGAACGTCTGCAGATAGCTCGCAGGCAGAAAGAGCTAGCCTGGAAAGCTGTTGCTCAGCCTCATCTGCCCATGGCACTGCTCGCACAGAGGCACAGAGACTGGGGCTGCTTGCTTGTCTTGTCCCCTCAAACTTCAAACGTAGCTTAGGTGGTCCGTTCCGGGCGTCTACGGCAGCCCTGCTCCGAAAATGCGAACATCTGCAGATAGCTCGCAGGCAGAAAGAGCTAGCCTGGAAAGCTGTTGCTCAGCCTCATCTGCCCATGGCACTGCTCGCACAGAGGCACAGAGACTGGGGCTGCTTGCTTGTCTTGTCCCCTCAAACTTCAAACGTAGCTTAGGTGGTCTGTGCCGGGCGCATCCGGCAGCCCTGCTCCAAAAATGCGAACGTCTGCAGATAGCTCGCAGCCAGAAAGAGCTAGCCTGGAAAGCTGTTGCTCAGCCTCATCTGCCCATGGCACTGCTCGCACAGAGGCACAGAGACTGGGGCTGCTTGCTTGTCCTGCCCCCTCAAACTTCAAACGTAGCTTAGGTGGTCCGTGCCGGGCGCCTCCGGCAGCCCTGCTCCGAAAATGCGAACGTCTGCAGATAGCTCGCAGGCAGAAAGAGCTAGCCTGGAAAGCTGTTGCTCAGCCTCATCTGCCCATGGCACTGCTCGCACAGAGGCACAGAGACTGGTGCTGCTTGCTTGTCTTGCCCCCTCAAACTTCAAACGTAGCTTAGGTGGTCCGTGCCGGGCGCCTCCGGCAGCCCTGCTCCGAAAATGCGAACGTCTGCAGATAGCTCGCAGGCAGAAAGAGCTAGCCTGGAAAGCTGTTGCTCAGCCTCATCTGCCCATGGCACTGCTCGCACAGAGGCACAGAGACTGGGGCTGCTTGCTTGTCTTGTCCCCTCAAACTTCAAACGTAGCTTAGGTGGTCTGTGCCAGGCGCATCCGGCAGTCCTGCTCCGAAAATGCGAACATCTGCAGATAGCTCGCAGGCAGAAAGAGCTAGCCTGGAAAGCTGTTGCTCAGCCTCATCTGCCCATGGCACTGCTCGCACAGAGGCACAGAGACTGGGGCTGCTTGCTTGTTTTACCCCCTCAAACTTCAAACGTAGCTTAGGTGGTCCGTGCCGGGCGCCTTTCACAGCCCTGCTCCGAAAATGCAAACGTCTGCAGATAGCTCGCAGGCAGAAAGAGCTAGCCTGGAAAGCTGTTGCTCAGCCTCATCTGCCCATGGCACTGCTCGCACAGAGGCACAGAGACTGAGGCTGCTTGCTTGTCTTGCCCCCTCAAACTTCAAACGTAGCTTAGGTGGTCTGTGCCGGGCGCATCCGGCAGCCCTGCTCCGAAAATGCGAACGTCTGCAGATAGCTCGCAGGCAGAAAGAGCTAGCCTGGAAAGCTGTTGCTCAGCCTCATCTGCCCATGGCACTGCTCGCACAGAGGCACAGAGACTGGGGCTGCTTGCTTGTCTTGTCCCCTCAAACTTCAAACGTAACTTAGGTGGTCCGTGCCGGGCACATCCGGCAGCCCTGCTCCGAAAATGCAAACGTCTGCAGATAGCTCGCAGGCAGAAAGAGCTAGCCTGGAAAGCTGTTGCTCAGCCTCATCTGCCCATGGCACTGCTCGCACAGAGGCACAGAGACTGGGGCTGTTTGCTTGTCTTGCCCCTCAAACTTCAAATGTAGCTTAGGTGGCCCGTGCCGGGCGCATCCGGCAGCCCTGCTCCGAAAATGCAAACGTCTGCAGATAGCTCGCAGGCAGAAAGAGCTAGCCTGGAAAGCTGTTGCTCAGCCTCATCTGCCCATGGCACTGCTCGCACAGAGGCACAGAGACTGGTGCTGCTTGCTTGTCTTGTCCCCTCAAACTTCAAACGTAGCTTAGGTGGTCTGTGCCGGACGCCTCCAGCAGCCCTGCTCCGAAAATGCGAACGTCTGCAGATAGCTCGCAGGCAGAAAGAGCTAGCCTGGAAAGCTGTTGCTCAGCCTCATCTGCCCATGGCACTGCTCGCACAGAGGCACAGAGACTGGGGCTGCTTGCTTGTCTTGCCCCCTCAAACTTCAAATGTAGCTTAGGTGGTCCGTGCCGGGCGCATCCGTCAGTCCTACTCCGAAAATGCGAACATCTGCAGATAGCTCGCAGGCAGAAAGAGCTAGCCTGGAAAGCTGTTGCTCAGCCTCATCTGCCCATGGCACTGCTCGCACAGAGGCACAGAGACTGGGGCTGCTTGCTTGTCTTGTCCCCTCAAACTTCAAACGTAGCTTAGGTGGTCTGTGCCGGGCGCCTCCGGCAGCCCTGCTCCAAAATTGCGAACGTCTGCAGATAGCTCGCAGGCAGAAAGAGCTAGCCTGGAAAGCTGTTGCTCAGCCTCATCTGCCCATGGCACTGCTCGCACAGAGGCACAGAGACTGGGGCTGCTTGCTTGTTTTGCCCCTTCAAACTTCAAACGTAGCTTAGGTGGTCCGTGCCGGGCGCCTCCGGCAGCCCTGCTCTGAAAATGCGAACGTCTGCAGATAGCTCGCAGGCAGAAAGAGCTAGCCTGGAAAGCTGTTGCTCAGCCTCATCTGCCCATGGCACTGCTCGCACAGAGGCACAGAGACTGGGGCTGCTTGCTTGTCTTGTCCCCTCAAACTTCAAACGTAGCTTAGGTGGTCCGTGCCGGGCGCATCCGGTAGCCCTGCTCCGAAAAAGCGAAAGTCTGCAGATAGCTCGCAGGCAGAAAGAGCTAGCCTGGAAAGCTGTTGCTCAGCCTCATCTGCCCATGGCACTGCTCGCACAGAGGCACAGAGACTGGGGCTGCTTGCTTGTCTTGTCCCCTCAAACTTCAAACGTAGCTTAGGTGGTCTGTGCCGGGCGCCTCCGGCAGCCCTGTTCCGAAAATGCAAACGTCTGCAGATAGCTCGCAGGCAGAAAGAGCTAGCCTGGAAAGCTGTTGCTCAGCCTCATCTGCCCATGGCACTGCTCGCACAGAGGCACAGAGACTGGGGCTGCTTGCTTGTCTTGCCCCCTCAAACTTCAAACGTAGCTTAGGTGGTCCGTGCCGGGCGCCTCCGGCAGCCCTGCTCCGAAAATGCAAACGTCTGCAGATAGCTCGCAGGCAGAAAGAGCTAGCCTGGAAAGCTGTTGCTCAGCCTCATCTGCCCATGGCACTGCTCGCACAGAGGCACAGAGACTGGGGCTGCTTGCTTGTCTTGCCCCCTCAAACTTCAAACGTAGCTTAGGTGGTCCGTGCCGGGCGCCTCCGGCAGCCCTGCTCCGAAAATGCGAACGTCTGCAGATAGCTCGCAGGCAGAAAGAGCTAGCCTGGAAAGCTGTTGCTCAGCCTCATCTGCCCATGGCACTGCTCGCACAGAGGCACAGAGACTGGGGCTGCTTGCTTGTCTTGCCCCCTCAAACTTCAAACGTAGCTTAGGTGGTCTGTGCCGGGCGCCTCCGGCAGCCGTGCTCCGAAAATGCGAACGTCTGCAGATAGCTCGCAGGCAGAAAGAGCTAGCCTGGAAAGCTGTTGCTCAGCCTCATCTGCCCATGGCACTGCTCGCACAGAGGCACTGAGACTGGGGCTGCTTGCTTGTCTTGTCCCCTTAAAATTCAAACGTAGCTTAGGTGGTCCGTGCCGGGCGCCTCCGGCAGCCCTGCTCCGAAAATGCGAACGTCTGCAGATAGCTCGCAGGCAGAAAGAGCTAGCCTGGAAAGCTGTTGCTCAGCCTCATCTGCCCATGGCACTGCTCGCACAGAGGCACAGAGACTGGGGCTGCTTGCTTGTCTTGTCCCCTCAAACTTCAAATGTAGCTTAGGTGGTCCGTGCCGGGCACATCCGGCAGTCCTGCTCCGAAAATGCGAACATCTGCAGATAGCTCGCAGGCAGAAAGAGCTAGCCTGGAAAGCTGTTGCTCAGCCTCATCTGCCCATGGCACTGCTCGCACAGAGGCACAGAGACTGGGGCTGCTTGCTTGTCTTGTCCCCTCAAACTTCAAACGTAGCTTAGGTGGTCTGTGCCGGGCGCCTCCGGCAGCCCTGCTCCAAAAATGCGAACGTCTGCAGATAGCTCGCAGGCAGAAAGAGCTAGCCTGGAAAGCTGTTGCTCAGCCTCATCTGCCCATGGCACTGCTCGCACAGATGCACTGAGACTGGGGCTGCTTGCTTGTTTTGCCCCTTCAAACTTCAAACGTAGCTTAGGTGGTCCGTGCCGGGCGCCTCCGGCAGCCCTGCTCCGAAAATGCGAACGTCTGCAGATAGCTCGCAGGCAGAAAGAGCTAGCCTGGAAAGCTGTTGCTCAGCCTCATCTGCCCATGGCACTGCTCGCACAGAGGCACAGAGACTGGGGCTGCTTGCTTGTCTTGTCCCCTCAAACTTCAAACGTAGCTTAGGTTGTCCGTGCCGGGCGCCTCCGGCAGCCCTGCTCCGAAAATGCAAACGTCTGCAGATAGCTCGCAGGCAGAAAGAGCTAGCCTGGAAAGCTGTTGCTCAGCCTCATCTGCCCATGGCACTGCTCGCACAGAGGCACAGAGACTGGGGCTGCTTGCTTGTCTTGTCCCCTCAAACTTCAAATGTAGCTTAAGTGGTCCGTGCCGGGCGCATTCGGCAGCCCTGCTCTGAAAATGCGAACATCTGCAGATAGCTCGCAGGCAGAAAGAGCTAGCCTGGAAAGCTGTTGCTCAGCCTCATCTGCCCATGGCACTGCTCGCACAGAGGCACAGAGACTGGGGCTGCTTGCTTGTCTTGTCCCCTCAAACTTCAAACGTAGCTTAGGTGGTCCGTGCCGGGCGCCTCCGGCAGCCCTGCTCCGAAAATGCGAACGTCTGCAGATAGCTCGCAGGCAGAAAGAGCTAGCCTGGAAAGCTGTTGCTCAGCCTCATCTGCCCATGGCACTGCTCGCACAGAGGCACAGAGACTGGGGCTGCTTGCTTGTCTTGCCCCCTCAAACTTCAAACGTAGCTTAGGTGGTCCGTGCCGGGCGCCTCCGGCAGCCCTGCTCCCAAAATGCGAACGTCTGCAGATAGCTCGCAGGCAGAAAGAGCTAGCCTGGAAAGCTGTTGCTCAGCCTCATCTGCCCATGGCACTGCTCGCACAGAGGCACAGAGACTGGGGCTGCTTGCTTGTCTTGCCCCCTCAAACTTCAAAGGTAGATTAGGTGGTCTGTGCCGGGCGCCTCCGGCAGCCGTGCTCCGAAAATGCGAACGTCTGCAGATAGCTCGCAGCAGAAAGAGCTAGCCTGGAAAGCTGTTGCTCAGCCTCATCTGCCCATGGCACTGCTCGCACAGAGGCACAGAGACTGAGGCTGCTTGCTTGTCTTGTCCCCTTAAAATTCAAACGTATCTTAGGTGGTCCGTGCCGGGCGCCTCCGGCAGCCCTGCTCCGAAAATGCGAACGTCTGCAGATAGCTCGCAGGCAGAAAGAGCTAGCCTGGAAAGCTGTTGCTCAGCCTCATCTGCCCATGGCACTGCTCGCACAGAGGCACAGAGACTGGGGCTGCTTGCTTGTCTTGTCCCCTCAAACTTCAAACGTAGCTTAGGTGGTCCGTTCCGGGCGTCTACGGCAGCCCTGCTCCGAAAATGCGAACATCTGCAGATAGCTCGCAGGCAGAAAGAGCTAGCCTGGAAAGCTGTTGCTCAGCCTCATCTGCCCATGGCACTGCTCGCACAGAGGCACAGAGACTGGGGCTGCTTGCTTGTCTTGTCCCCTCAAACTTCAAACGTAGCTTAGGTGGTCTGTGCCGGGCGCCTCCGGCAGCCCTGCTCCAAAAATGCGAACGTCTGCAGATAGCTCGCAGGCAGAAAGAGCTAGCCTGGAAAGCTGTTGCTCAGCCTCATCTGCCCATGGCACTGCTCGCACAGAGGCACAGAGACTGGGGCTGCTTGCTTGTCTTGCCCCCTCAAACTTCAAACGTAGCTTAGGTGGTCCGTGCCGGGCGCCTCCGGCAGCCGTGCTCCGAAAATGCGAACGTCTGCAGATAGCTCGCAGGCAGAAAGAGCTAGCCTGGAAAGCTGTTGCTCAGCCTCATCTGCCCATGGCACTGCTCGCACAGAGGCACAGAGACTGGTGCTGCTTGCTTGTCTTGCCCCCTCAAACTTCAAACGTAGCTTAGGTGGTCCGTGCCGGGCGCCTCCGGCAGCCCTGCTCCGAAAATGCGAACATCTGCAGATAGCTCGCAGGCAGAAAGAGCTAGCCTGGAAAGCTGTTGCTCAGCCTCATCTGCCCATGGCACTGCTCGCACAGAGGCACAGAGACTGGGGCTGCTTGCTTGTCTTGTCCCCTCAAACTTCAAATGTACCTTAGGTGGTCCGTGCCGGGCACATCCAGCAGCCCTGCTCCAAAAATGCGAACGTCTGCAGGTAGCTCGCAGGCAGAAAGAGCTAGCCTGGAAAGCTGTTGCTCAGCCTCATCTGCCCATGGCACTGCTCGCACAGAGGCACTGAGACTGGGGCTGCTTGCTTGTTTTGCCCCTTCAAACTTCAAATGTAGCTTAGGTGGTCCGTGCCGGGCGCCTCCAGCAGCCCTGCTCTGAAAATGCGAACGTCTGCAGATAGCTCGCAGGCAGAAAGAGCTAGCCTGGAAAGCTGTTGCTCAGCCTCATCTGCCCATGGCACTGCTCGCACAGAGGCACAGAGACTGGGGCTGCTTGCTTGTCTTGCCCCCTCAAACTTCAAAAGTAGCTTAGGTGGTCCGTGCCGGGCGCCTCCGGCAGCCGTGCTCCGAAAATGCGAACGTCTGCAGATAGCTCGCAGCCAGAAAGAGCTAGCCTGGAAAGCTGTTGCTCAGCCTCATCTGCCCATGGCACTGCTCGCACAGAGGCACAGAGACTGAGGCTGCTTGCTTGTCTTGTCCCCTTAAAATTCAAACGTAGCTTAGGTGGTCCGTGCCGGGCGCCTCCGGCAGCCCTGCTCCGAAAATGCAAACGTCTGCAGATAGCTCGCAGGCAGAAAGAGCTAGCCTGGAAAGCTGTTGCTCAGCCTCATCTGCCCATGGCACTGCTCGCACAGAGGCACAGAGACTGGGGCTGCTTGCTTGTCTTGTCCCCTCAAACTTCAAATGTAGCTTAGGTGGTCCGTGCCAGGCGCATCCGGCAGTCCTGCTCCGAAAATGCGAACATCTGCAGATAGCTCGCAGGCAGAAAGAGCTAGCCTGGAAAGCTGTTGCTCAGCCTCATCTGCCCATGGCACTGCTCGCACAGAGGCACAGAGACTGGGGCTGCTTGCTTGTCTTGTCCCCTCAAACTTCAAACGTAGCTTAGGTGGTCCGTGCCGGGCACATCCGGCAGCCCTGCTCCGAAAATGCGAACGTCTGCAGATAGCTCGCAGGCAGAAAGAGCTAGCCTGGAAAGCTGTTGCTCAGCCTCATCTGCCCATGGCACTGCTCACACAGAGGCACAGAGACTGGGGCTGCTTGCTTGTCTTGTCCCCTCAAACTTCAAACGTAGCTTAGGTGGTCTGTGCCGGGCGCCTCCGGCAGCCCTGTTCCGAAAATGCAAACGTCTGCAGATAGCTCACAGCCAGAAAGAGCTAGCCTGGAAAGCTGTTGCTCAGCCTCATCTGCCCATGGCACTGCTCGCACAGAGGCACAGAGACTGGGGCTGCTTGCTTGTTTTACCCCCTCAAACTTCAAACGTAGCTTAGGTGGTCCGTGCCGGGCGCCTTTGACAGCCCTGCTCCGAAAATGCAAACGTCTGCAGATAGCTCGCAGGCAGAAAGAGCTAGCCTGGAAAGCTGTTGCTCAGCCTCATCTGCCCATGGCACTGCTCGCACAGAGGCACAGAGACTGGGGCTGCTTGCTTGTCTTGCCCCCTCAAACTTCAAACGTAGCTTAGGTGGTCCGTGCCGGGCGCATCCGGCAGCCCTGCTCCGAAAATGCGAACGTCTGCAGATAGCTCGCAGGCAGAAAGAGCTAGCCTGGAAATCTGTTGCTCAGCCTCATCTGCCCATGGCACTGCTCGCACAGAGGCACAGAGACTGGGGCTGCTTGCTTGTCTTGTCCCCTCAAACTTCAAACGTAGCTTAGGTGGTCCGTTCCGGGCGTCTACGGCAGCCCTGCTCCGAAAATGCGAACATCTGCAGATAGCTCGCAGGCAGAAAGAGCTAGCCTGGAAAGCTGTTGCTCAGCCTCATCTGCCCATGGCACTGCTCGCACAGAGGCACAGAGACTGGGGCTGCTTGCTTGTCTTGTCCCCTCAAACTTCAAACGTAGCTTAGGTGGTCTGTGCCGGGCGCCTCCGGCAGCCCTGCTCCGAAAATGCGAACGTCTGCAGATAGCTCGCAGGCAGAAAGAGCTAGCCTGGAAAGCTGTTGCTCAGCCTCATCTGCCCATGGCACTGCTCGCACAGAGGCACAGAGACTGGGGCTGCTTGCTTGTCCTGCCCCCTCAAACTTCAAACGTAGCTTAGGTGGTCCGTGCCGGGCGCCTCCGGCAGCCCTGCTCCGAAAATGCAAACGTCTGCAGATAGCTCGCAGGCAGAAAGAGCTAGCCTGGAAAGCTGTTGCTCAGCCTCATCTGCCCATGGCACTGCTCGCACAGAGGCACAGAGACTGGGGCTGCTTGCTTGTCTTGCCCCCTCAAACTTCAAACGTAGCTTAGGTGGTCCGTGCCGGGCGCCTCCGGCAGCCCTGCTCCGAAAATGCGAACATCTGCAGATAGCTCGCAGGCAGAAAGAGCTAGCCTGGAAAGCTGTTGCTCAGCCTCATCTGCCCATGGCACTGCTCGCACAGAGGCACAGAGACTGGGGCTGCTTGCTTGTCTTGTCCCCTCAAACTTCAAATGTACCTTAGGTGGTCCGTGCCGGGCACATCCAGCAGCCCTGCTCCAAAAATGCGAACGTCTGCAGGTAGCTCGCAGGCAGAAAGAGCTAGCCTGGAAAGCTGTTGCTCAGCCTCATCTGCCCATGGCACTGCTCGCACAGAGGCACTGAGACTGGGGCTGCTTGCTTGTTTTGCCCCTTCAAAATTCAAACGTAGCTTAGGTGGTCCGTGCCGGGCGCCTCAAGCAGCCCTGCTCTGAAAATGCGAACGTCTGCAGATAGCTCGCAGGCAGAAAGAGCTAGCCTGGAAAGCTGTTGCTCAGCCTCATCTGCCCATGGCACTGCTCGCACAGAGGCACAGAGACTGGGGCTGCTTGCTTGTCTTGCCCCCTCAAACTTCAAACGTAGCTTAGGTGGTCCGTGCCGGGCGCCTCCGGCAGCCGTGCTCCGAAAATGCAAACGTCTGCAGATAGCTCGCAGGCAGAAAGAGCTAGCCTGGAAAGCTGTTGCTCAGCCTCATCTGCCCATGGCACTGCTCGCACAGAGGCACAGAGACTGGGGCTGCTTGCTTGTCTTGTCCCCTCAAACTTCAAATGTAGCTTAGGTGGTCCGTGCCGGGCGCATCCGGCAGTCCTGCTCCAAAAATGCGAACGTCTGCAGATAGCTCGCAGGCAGAAAGAGCTAGCCTGGAAAGCTGTTGCTCAGCCTCATCTGCCCATGGCACTGCTCGCACAGAGGCACAGAGACTGGGGCTGCTTGCTTGTCTTGTCCCCTCAAACTTCAAACGTAGCTTAGGTGGTCTGTGCCGGGCGCCTCCGGCAGCCCTGCTCCGAAAATGCGAACGTCTGCAGATAGCTCGCAGGCAGAAAGAGCTAGCCTGGAAAGCTGTTGCTCAGCCTCATCTGCCCATGGCACTGCTCGCACAGAGGCACAGAGACTGGGGCTGCTTGCTTGTTTTGCCCCTTCAAACTTCAAACGTAACTTAGGTGGTCCGTGCCGGGCGCCTCCAGCAGCCCTGCTCTGATAATGCGAACGTCTGCAGAGAGCTCGCAGGCAGAAAGAGCTAGCCTGGAAAGCTGTTGCTCAGCCTCATCTGCCCATGGCACTGCTCGCACAGAGGCACAGAGACTGGGGCTGCTTGCTTGTCTTGTCCCCTCAAACTTCAAACGTAGCTTAGGTGGTCCGTGCCGGGCACATCCGGCAGCCCTGCTCCGAAAATGCGAACGTCTGCAGATAGCTCGCAGGCAGAAAGAGCTAGCCTGGAAAGCTGTTGCTCAGCCTCATCTGCCCATGGCACTGCTCACACAGAGGCACAGAGACTGGGGCTGCTTGCTTGTCTTGTCCCCTCAAACTTCAAACGTAGCTTAGGTGGTCTGTGCCGGGCGCCTCCGGCAGCCCTGTTCCGAAAATGCAAACGTCTGCAGATAGCTCGCAGGCAGAAAGAGCTAGCCTGGAAAGCTGTTGCTCAGCCTCATCTGCCCATGGCACTGCTCGCACAGAGGCACAGAGACTGGGGCTGCTTGCTTGTTTTGCCCCCTCAAACTTCAAACGTAGCTTAGGTGGTCCGTGCCGGGCGCCTTTGACAGCCCTGCTCCGAAAATGCAAACGTCTGCAGATAGCTCGCAGGCAGAAAGAGCTAGCCTGGAAAGCTGTTGCTCAGCCTCATCTGCCCATGGCACTGCTCGCACAGAGGCACAGAGACTGAGGCTGCTTGCTTGTCTTGCCCCCTCAAACTTCAAACGTAGCTTAGGTGGTCCGTGCCGGGCGCCTCCGGCAGCCCTGCTCCGAAAATGCGAACGTCTGCAGATAGCTCGCAGGCAGAAAGAGCTAGCCTGGAAAGCTGTTGCTCAGCCTCATCTGCCCATGGCACTGCTCGCACAGAGGCACAGAGACTGGGGCTGCTTGCTTGTCTTGTCCCCTCAAACTTCAAACGTAGCTTAGGTGGTCCGTGCCGGGCACATCCGGCAGCCCTGCTCCGAAAATGCGAACGTCTGCAGATAGCTCGCAGGCAGAAAGAGCTAGCCTGGAAAGCTGTTGCTCAGCCTCATCTGCCCATGGCACTGCTCGCACAGAGGCACAGAGACTGGGGCTGCTTGCTTGTCTTGCCCCTCAAACTTCAAATGTAGCTTAGGTGGCCCGTGCCGGGCGCATCCGGCAGCCCTGCTCCGAAAATGCAAACGTCTGCAGATAGCTCGCAGGCAGAAAGAGCTAGCCTGGAAAGCTGTTGCTCAGCCTCATCTGCCCATGGCACTGCTCGCACAGAGGCACAGAGACTGGTGCTGCTTGCTTGTCTTGTCCCCTCAAACTTCAAACGTAGCTTAGGTGGTCTGTGCCGGACGCCTCCAGCAGCCCTGCTCCGAAAATGCGAACGTCTGCAGATAGCTCGCAGCCAGAAAGAGCTAGCCTGGAAAGCTGTTGCTCAGCCTCATCTGCCCATGGCACTGCTCGCACAGAGGCACAGAGACTGGGGCTGCTTGCTTGTCTTGTCCCCTCAAACTTCAAACGTAGCTTAGGTGGTCCGTGCCGGGCGCCTCCGGCAGCCCTGCTCCGAAAATGCGAACGTCTGCAGATAGCTCGCAGGCAGAAAGAGCTAGCCTGGAAAGCTGTTGCTCAGCCTCATCTGCCCATGGCACTGCTCGCACAGAGGCACAGAGACTGGGGCTGCTTGCTTGTCTTGCCCCCTCAAACTTCAAACGTAGCTTAGGTGGTCTGTGCCGGGCGCCTCCGGCAGCCGTGCTCCGAAAATGCGAACGTCTGCAGATAGCTCGCAGGCAGAAAGAGCTAGCCTGGAAAGCTGTTGCTCAGCCTCATCTGCCCATGGCACTGCTCGCACAGAGGCACTGAGACTGGGGCTGCTTGCTTGTCTTGTCCCCTCAAACTTCAAATGTAGCTTAAGTGGTCCGTGCCGGGCGCATTCGGCAGCCCTGCTCTGAAAATGCGAACATCTGCAGATAGCTCGCAGGCAGAAAGAGCTAGCCTGGAAAGCTGTTGCTCAGCCTCATCTGCCCATGGCACTGCTCGCACAGAGGCACAGAGACTGGGCCTGCTTGCTTGTCTTGTCCCCTCAAACTTCAAACGTAGCTTAGGTGGTCCGTGCCGGGCGCCTCCGGCAGCCCTGCTCCGAAAATGCAAACGTCTGCAGATAGCTCGCAGGCAGAAAGAGCTAGCCTGGAAAGCTGTTGCTCAGCCTCATCTGCCCATGGCACTGCTCGCACAGAGGCACAGAGACTGGGGCTGCTTGCTTGTCTTGCCCCCTCAAACTTCAAACGTAGCTTAGGTGGTCCGTGCCGGGCGCCTCCGGCAGCCCTGCTCCGAAAATGCGAACGTCTGCAGATAGCTCGCAGGCAGAAAGAGCTAGCCTGGAAAGCTGTTGCTCAGCCTCATCTGCCCATGGCACTGCTCGCACAGAGGCACAGAGACTGGGGCTGCTTGCTTGTCTTGCCCCCTCAAACTTCAAAGGTAGCTTACGTGGTCTGTGCCGGGCGCCTCCGGCAGCCGTGCTCCGAAAATGCGAACGTCTGCAGATAGCTCGCAGGCAGAAAGAGCTAGCCTGGAAAGCTGTTGCTCAGCCTCATCTGCCCATGGCACTGCTCGCACAGAGGCACAGAGACTGGGGCTGCTTGCTTGTCTTGTCCCCTCAAACTTCAAACGTAGCTTAGGTGGTCTGTGCCGGGCGCCTCCGGCAGCCCTGCTCCGAAAATGCGAACGTCTGCAGATAGCTCGCAGGCAGAAAGAGCTAGCCTGGAAAGCTGTTGCTCAGCCTCATCTGCCCATGGCACTGCTCGCACAGAGGCACAGAGACTGGGGCTGCTTGCTTGTTTTGCCCCTTCAAACTTCAAACGTAACTTAGGTGGTCCGTGCCGGGCGCCTCCAGCAGCCCTGCTCTGATAATGCGAACGTCTGCAGAGAGCTCGCAGGCAGAAAGAGCTAGCCTGGAAAGCTGTTGCTCAGCCTCATCTGCCCATGGCACTGCTCGCACAGAGGCACAGAGACTGGGGCTGCTTGCTTGTCTTGTCCCCTCAAACTTCAAACGTAGCTTAGGTGGTCCGTGCCGAGCACATCCGGCAGCCCTGCTCCGAAAATGCGAACGTCTGCAGATAGCTCGCAGGCAGAAAGAGCTAGCCTGGAAAGCTGTTGCTCAGCCTCATCTGCCCATGGCACTGCTCACACAGAGGCACAGAGACTGGGGCTGCTTGCTTGTCTTGTCCCCTCAAACTTCAAATGTAGATTAGGTGGTCTGTGCCGGACGCCTCCGGCAGCCCTGCTCCGAAAATGCAAATGTCTGCAGATAGCTCGCAGGCAGAAAGAGCTAGCCTGGAAAGCTGTTGCTCAGCCTCATCTGCCCATGGCACTGCTCGCACAGAGGCACAGAGACTGAGGCTGCTTGCTTGTCTTGCCCCCTCAAACTTCAAACGTAGCTTAGGTGGTCCGTGCCGGGCGCATCCGGCAGCCCTGCTCCGAAAATGCGAACGTCTGCAGATAGCTCGCAGGCAGAAAGAGCTAGCCTGGAAAGCTGTTGCTCAGCCTCATCTGCCCATGGCACTGCTCGCACAGAGGCACAGAGACTGGGGCTGCTTGCTTGTCTTGTCCCCTCAAACTTCAAACGTAGCTTAGGTGGTCCGTGCCGGGCGCCTCCGGCAGCCCTGCTCCGAAAATGCGAACGTCTGCAGATAGCTCGCAGGCAGAAAGAGCTAGCCTGGAAAGCTGTTGCTCAGCCTCATCTGCCCATGGCACTGCTCGCACAGAGGCACAGAGACTGGGGCTGCTTGCTTGTCTTGCCCCCTCAAACTTCAAACGTAGCTTAGGTGGTCTGTGCCGGGCGCCTCCGGCAGCCGTGCTCCGAAAATGCGAACGTCTGCAGATAGCTCGCAGGCAGAAAGAGCTAGCCTGGAAAGCTGTTGCTCAGCCTCATCTGCCCATGGCACTGCTCGCACAGAGGCACTGAGACTGGGGCTGCTTGCTTGTCTTGTCCCCTTAAAATTCAAACGTAGCTTAGGTGGTCCGTGCCGGGCGCCTCCGGCAGCCCTGCTCCGAAAATGCGAACGTCTGCAGATAGCTCGCAGGCAGAAAGAGCTAGCCTGGAAAGCTGTTGCTCAGCCTCATCTGCCCATGGCACTGCTCGCACAGAGGCACAGAGACTGGGGCTGCTTGCTTGTCTTGTCCCCTCAAACTTCAAATGTAGCTTAGGTGGTCCGTGCCGGGCACATCCGGCAGTCCTGCTCCGAAAATGCGAACATCTGCAGATAGCTCGCAGGCAGAAAGAGCTAGCCTGGAAAGCTGTTGCTCAGCCTCATCTGCCCATGGCACTGCTCGCACAGAGGCACAGAGACTGGGGCTGCTTGCTTGTCTTGTCCCCTCAAACTTCAAACGTAGCTTAGGTAGTCTGTGCCGGGCTCCTCCGGCAGCCCTGCTCCAAAAATGCAAACGTCTGCAGATAGCTCGCAGCCAGAAAGAGCTAGCCTGGAAAGCTGTTGCTCAGCCTCATCTGCCCATGGCACTGCTCGCACAGAGGCACTGAGACTGGGGCTGCTTGCTTGTTTTGCCCCTTCAAACTTCAAACGTAGCTTAGGTGGTCCGTGCCGGGCGCCTCCGGCAGCCCTGCTCCGAAAATGCGAACGTCTGCAGATAGCTCGCAGGCAGAAAGAGCTAGCCTGGAAAGCTGTTGCTCAGCCTCATCTGCCCATGGCACTGCTCGCACAGAGGCACAGAGACTGGGGCTGCTTGCTTGTCTTGTCCCCTCAAACTTCAAACGTAGCTTAGGTTGTCCGTGCCGGGCGCCTCCGGCAGCCCTGCTCCGAAAATGCAAACGTCTGCAGATAGCTCGCAGGCAGAAAGAGCTAGCCTGGAAAGCTGTTGCTCAGCCTCATCTGCCCATGGCACTGCTCGCACAGAGGCACAGAGACTGGGGCTGCTTGCTTGTCTTGTCCCCTCAAACTTCAAATGTAGCTTAAGTGGTCCGTGCCGGGCGCATTCGGCAGCCCTGCTCTGAAAATGCGAACATCTGCAGATAGCTCGCAGGCAGAAAGAGCTAGCCTGGAAAGCTGTTGCTCAGCCTCATCTGCCCATGGCACTGCTCGCACAGAGGCACAGAGACTGGGGCTGCTTGCTTGTCTTGTCCCCTCAAACTTCAAACGTAGCTTAGGTGGTCCGTGCCGGGCGCCTCCGGCAGCCCTGCTCCGAAAATGCAAACGTCTGCAGATAGCTCGCAGGCAGAAAGAGCTAGCCTGGAAAGCTGTTGCTCAGCCTCATCTGCCCATGGCACTGCTCGCACAGAGGCACAGAGACTGGGGCTGCTTGCTTGTCTTGCCCCCTCAAACTTCAAACGTAGCTTAGGTGGTCCGTGCCGGGGGCCTCCGGCAGCCCTGCTCCGAAAATGCGAACGTCTGCAGATAGCTCGCAGGCAGAAAGAGCTAGCCTGGAAAGCTGTTGCTCAGCCTCATCTGCCCATGGCACTGCTCGCACAGAGGCACAGAGACTGGGGCTGCTTGCTTGTCCTGCCCCCTCAAACTTCAAACGTAGCTTAGGTGGTCCGTGCCGGGCGCCTCCGGCAGCCGTGCTCCGAAAATGCGAACGTCTGCAGATAGCTCGCAGGCAGAAAGAGCTAGCCTGGAAAGCTGTTGCTCAGCCTCATCTGCCCATGGCACTGCTCGCACAGAGGCACAGAGACTGGGGCTGCTTGCTTGTCTTGCCCCCTCAAACTTCAAACGTAGCTTAGGTGGTCCGTGCCGGGCGCCTCCGGCAGCCCTGCTCCGAAAATGCGAACGTCTGCAGATAGCTCGCAGGCAGAAAGAGCTAGCCTGGAAAGCTGTTGCTCAGCCTCATCTGCCCATGGCACTGCTCGCACAGAGGCACAGAGACTGGGGCTGCTTGCTTGTCTTGCCCCCTCAAACTTCAAAGGTAGATTAGGTGGTCTGTGCCGGGCGCCTCCGGCAGCCGTGCTCCGAAAATGCGAACGTCTGCAGATAGCTCGCAGGCAGAAAGAGCTAGCCTGGAAAGCTGTTGCTCAGCCTCATCTGCCCATGGCACTGCTCGCACAGAGGCACAGAGACTGAGGCTGCTTGCTTGTCTTGTCCCCTTAAAATTCAAACGTATCTTAGGTGGTCCGTGCCGGGCGCCTCCGGCAGCCCTGCTCCGAAAATGCGAACGTCTGCAGATAGCTCGCAGGCAGAAAGAGCTAGCCTGGAAAGCTGTTGCTCAGCCTCATCTGCCCATGGCACTGCTCGCACAGAGGCACAGAGACTGGGGCTGCTTGCTTGTCTTGTCCCCTCAAACTTCAAACGTAGCTTAGGTGGTCCGTTCCGGGCGTCTACGGCAGCCCTGCTCCGAAAATGCGAACATCTGCAGATAGCTCGCAGGCAGAAAGAGCTAGCCTGGAAAGCTGTTGCTCAGCCTCATCTGCCCATGGCACTGCTCGCACAGAGGCACAGAGACTGGGGCTGCTTGCTTGTCTTGTCCCCTCAAACTTCAAACGTAGCTTAGGTGGTCTGTGCCGGGCGCCTCCGGCAGCCCTGCTCCAAAAATGCGAACGTCTGCAGATAGCTCGCAGGCAGAAAGAGCTAGCCTGGAAAGCTGTTGCTCAGCCTCATCTGCCCATGGCACTGCTCGCACAGAGGCACAGAGACTGGGGCTGCTTGCTTGTCCTGCCCCCTCAAACTTCAAACATAGCTTAGGTGGTCCGTGCCGGGCGCCTCCGGCAGCCGTGCTCCGAAAATGCAAACGTCTGCAGATAGCTCGCAGGCAGAAAGAGCTAGCCTGGAAAGCTGTTGCTCAGCCTCATCTGCCCATGGCACTGCTCGCACAGAGGCACAGAGACTGGGGCTGCTTGCTTGTCTTGCCCCCTCAAACTTCAAACGTAGCTTAGGTGGTCCGTGCCGGGCGCCTCCGGCAGCCCTGCTCCGAAAATGCGAACATCTGCAGATAGCTCGCAGGCAGAAAGAGCTAGCCTGGAAAGCTGTTGCTCAGCCTCATCTGCCCATGGCACTGCTCGCACAGAGGCACAGAGACTGGGGCTGCTTGCTTGTCTTGTCCCCTCAAACTTCAAACGTAGCTTAGGTGGTCCGTGCCGGGCGCCTCCGGCAGCCGTGCTCCGAAAATGCGAACGTCTGCAGATAGCTCGCAGGCAGAAAGAGCTAGCCTGGAAAGCTGTTGCTCAGCCTCATCTGCCCATGGCACTGCTCGCACAGAGGCACAGAGACTGGGGCTGCTTGCTTGTCTTGTCCCCTCAAACTTCAAATGTAGATTAGGTGGTCTGTGCCGGACGCCTCCGGCAGCCCTGCTCCGAAAATGCAAATGTCTGCAGATAGCTCGCAGGCAGAAAGAGCTAGCCTGGAAAGCTGTTGCTCAGCCTCATCTGCCCATGGCACTGCTCGCACAGAGGCACAGAGACTGAGGCTGCTTGCTTGTCTTGCCCCCTCAAACTTCAAACGTAGCTTAGGTGGTCCGTGCCGGGCGCATCCGGCAGCCCTGCTCCGAAAATGCGAACGTCTGCAGATAGCTCGCAGGCAGAAAGAGCTAGCCTGGAAAGCTGTTGCTCAGCCTCATCTGCCCATGGCACTGCTCGCACAGAGGCACAGAGACTGGGGCTGCTTGCTTGTCTTGTCCCCTCAAACTTCAAACGTAGCTTAGGTGGTCCGTGCCGGGCGCCTCCGGCAGCCCTGCTCCGAAAATGCGAACGTCTGCAGATAGCTCGCAGGCAGAAAGAGCTAGCCTGGAAAGCTGTTGCTCAGCCTCATCTGCCCATGGCACTGCTCGCACAGAGGCACAGAGACTGGGGCTGCTTGCTTGTCTTGCCCCCTCAAACTTCAAACGTAGCTTAGGTGGTCTGTGCCGGGCGCCTCCGGCAGCCGTGCTCCGAAAATGCGAACGTCTGCAGATAGCTCGCAGGCAGAAAGAGCTAGCCTGGAAAGCTGTTGCTCAGCCTCATCTGCCCATGGCACTGCTCGCACAGAGGCACTGAGACTGGGGCTGCTTGCTTGTCTTGTCCCCTTAAAATTCAAACGTAGCTTAGGTGGTCCGTGCCGGGCGCCTCCGGCAGCCCTGCTCCGAAAATGCGAACGTCTGCAGATAGCTCGCAGGCAGAAAGAGCTAGCCTGGAAAGCTGTTGCTCAGCCTCATCTGCCCATGGCACTGCTCGCACAGAGGCACAGAGACTGGGGCTGCTTGCTTGTCTTGTCCCCTCAAACTTCAAATGTAGCTTAGGTGGTCCGTGCCGGGCACATCCGGCAGTCCTGCTCCGAAAATGCGAACATCTGCAGATAGCTCGCAGGCAGAAAGAGCTAGCCTGGAAAGCTGTTGCTCAGCCTCATCTGCCCATGGCACTGCTCGCACAGAGGCACAGAGACTGGGGCTGCTTGCTTGTCTTGTCCCCTCAAACTTCAAACGTAGCTTAGGTAGTCTGTGCCGGGCTCCTCCGGCAGCCCTGCTCCAAAAATGCAAACGTCTGCAGATAGCTCGCAGCCAGAAAGAGCTAGCCTGGAAAGCTGTTGCTCAGCCTCATCTGCCCATGGCACTGCTCGCACAGAGGCACTGAGACTGGGGCTGCTTGCTTGTTTTGCCCCTTCAAACTTCAAACGTAGCTTAGGTGGTCCGTGCCGGGCGCCTCCGGCAGCCCTGCTCCGAAAATGCGAACGTCTGCAGATAGCTCGCAGGCAGAAAGAGCTAGCCTGGAAAGCTGTTGCTCAGCCTCATCTGCCCATGGCACTGCTCGCACAGAGGCACAGAGACTGGGGCTGCTTGCTTGTCTTGTCCCCTCAAACTTCAAACGTAGCTTAGGTTGTCCGTGCCGGGCGCCTCCGGCAGCCCTGCTCCGAAAATGCAAACGTCTGCAGATAGCTCGCAGGCAGAAAGAGCTAGCCTGGAAAGCTGTTGCTCAGCCTCATCTGCCCATGGCACTGCTCGCACAGAGGCACAGAGACTGGGGCTGCTTGCTTGTCTTGTCCCCTCAAACTTCAAATGTAGCTTAAGTGGTCCGTGCCGGGCGCATTCGGCAGCCCTGCTCTGAAAATGCGAACATCTGCAGATAGCTCGCAGGCAGAAAGAGCTAGCCTGGAAAGCTGTTGCTCAGCCTCATCTGCCCATGGCACTGCTCGCACAGAGGCACAGAGACTGGGGCTGCTTGCTTGTCTTGTCCCCTCAAACTTCAAACGTAGCTTAGGTGGTCCGTGCCGGGCGCCTCCGGCAGCCCTGCTCCGAAAATGCAAACGTCTGCAGATAGCTCGCAGGCAGAAAGAGCTAGCCTGGAAAGCTGTTGCTCAGCCTCATCTGCCCATGGCACTGCTCGCACAGAGGCACAGAGACTGGGGCTGCTTGCTTGTCTTGCCCCCTCAAACTTCAAACGTAGCTTAGGTGGTCCGTGCCGGGGGCCTCCGGCAGCCCTGCTCCGAAAATGCGAACGTCTGCAGATAGCTCGCAGGCAGAAAGAGCTAGCCTGGAAAGCTGTTGCTCAGCCTCATCTGCCCATGGCACTGCTCGCACAGAGGCACAGAGACTGGGGCTGCTTGCTTGTCCTGCCCCCTCAAACTTCAAACGTAGCTTAGGTGGTCCGTGCCGGGCGCCTCCGGCAGCCGTGCTCCGAAAATGCGAACGTCTGCAGATAGCTCGCAGGCAGAAAGAGCTAGCCTGGAAAGCTGTTGCTCAGCCTCATCTGCCCATGGCACTGCTCGCACAGAGGCACAGAGACTGGGGCTGCTTGCTTGTCTTGCCCCCTCAAACTTCAAACGTAGCTTAGGTGGTCCGTGCCGGGCGCCTCCGGCAGCCCTGCTCCGAAAATGCGAACGTCTGCAGATAGCTCGCAGGCAGAAAGAGCTAGCCTGGAAAGCTGTTGCTCAGCCTCATCTGCCCATGGCACTGCTCGCACAGAGGCACAGAGACTGGGGCTGCTTGCTTGTCTTGCCCCCTCAAACTTCAAAGGTAGATTAGGTGGTCTGTGCCGGGCGCCTCCGGCAGCCGTGCTCCGAAAATGCGAACGTCTGCAGATAGCTCGCAGGCAGAAAGAGCTAGCCTGGAAAGCTGTTGCTCAGCCTCATCTGCCCATGGCACTGCTCGCACAGAGGCACAGAGACTGAGGCTGCTTGCTTGTCTTGTCCCCTTAAAATTCAAACGTATCTTAGGTGGTCCGTGCCGGGCGCCTCCGGCAGCCCTGCTCCGAAAATGCGAACGTCTGCAGATAGCTCGCAGGCAGAAAGAGCTAGCCTGGAAAGCTGTTGCTCAGCCTCATCTGCCCATGGCACTGCTCGCACAGAGGCACAGAGACTGGGGCTGCTTGCTTGTCTTGTCCCCTCAAACTTCAAACGTAGCTTAGGTGGTCCGTTCCGGGCGTCTACGGCAGCCCTGCTCCGAAAATGCGAACATCTGCAGATAGCTCGCAGGCAGAAAGAGCTAGCCTGGAAAGCTGTTGCTCAGCCTCATCTGCCCATGGCACTGCTCGCACAGAGGCACAGAGACTGGGGCTGCTTGCTTGTCTTGTCCCCTCAAACTTCAAACGTAGCTTAGGTGGTCTGTGCCGGGCGCCTCCGGCAGCCCTGCTCCAAAAATGCGAACGTCTGCAGATAGCTCGCAGGCAGAAAGAGCTAGCCTGGAAAGCTGTTGCTCAGCCTCATCTGCCCATGGCACTGCTCGCACAGAGGCACAGAGACTGGGGCTGCTTGCTTGTCCTGCCCCCTCAAACTTCAAACATAGCTTAGGTGGTCCGTGCCGGGCGCCTCCGGCAGCCCTGCTCCGAAAATGCAAACGTCTGCAGATAGCTCGCAGGCAGAAAGAGCTAGCCTGGAAAGCTGTTGCTCAGCCTCATCTGCCCATGGCACTGCTCGCACAGAGGCACAGAGACTGGGGCTGCTTGCTTGTCTTGCCCCCTCAAACTTCAAACGTAGCTTAGGTGGTCCGTGCCGGGCGCCTCCGGCAGCCCTGCTCCGAAAATGCGAACATCTGCAGATAGCTCGCAGGCAGAAAGAGCTAGCCTGGAAAGCTGTTGCTCAGCCTCATCTGCCCATGGCACTGCTCGCACAGAGGCACAGAGACTGGGGCTGCTTGCTTGTCTTGTCCCCTCAAACTTCAAACGTAGCTTAGGTGGTCCGTGCCGGGCGCCTCCGGCAGCCGTGCTCCGAAAATGCGAACGTCTGCAGATAGCTCGCAGGCAGAAAGAGCTAGCCTGGAAAGCTGTTGCTCAGCCTCATCTGCCCATGGCACTGCTCGCACAGAGGCACAGAGACTGGGGCTGCTTGCTTGTCTTGTCCCCTCAAACTTCAAATGTAGCTTAGGTGGTCCGTGCCAGGCACATCCGGCAGTCCTGCTCCGAAAATGCGAACATCAGCAGATAGCTCGCAGGCAGAAAGAGCTAGCCTGGAAAGCTGTTGCTCAGCCTCATCTGCCCATGGCACTGCTCGCACAGAGGCACAGAGACTGGGGCTGCTTGCTTGTCTTGTCCCCTCAAACTTCAAACGTAGCTTAGGTGGTCCGTGCCGGGCACATCCGGCAGCCCTGCTCCGAAAATGCGAACGTCTGCAGATAGCTCGCAGGCAGAAAGAGCTAGCCTGGAAAGCTGTTGCTCAGCCTCATCTGCCCATGGCACTGCTCACACAGAGGCACAGAGACTGGGGCTGCTTGCTTGTCTTGTCCCCTCAAACTTCAAACGTAGCTTAGGTGGTCTGTGCCGGGCGCCTCCGGCAGCCCTGTTCCGAAAATGCAAACGTCTGCAGATAGCTCACAGCCAGAAAGAGCTAGCCTGGAAAGCTGTTGCTCAGCCTCATCTGCCCATGGCACTGCTCGCACAGAGGCACAGAGACTGGGGCTGCTTGCTTGTCTTGTCCCCTCAAACTTCAAACGTAGCTTAGGTGGTCCGTGCCGGGCACATCCGGCAGCCCTGCTCCGAAAATGCGAACGTCTGCAGATAGCTCGCAGGCAGAAAGAGCTAGCCTGGAAAGCTGTTGCTCAGCCTCATCTGCCCATGGCACTGCTCACACAGAGGCACAGAGACTGGGGCTGCTTGCTTGTCTTGTCCCCTCAAACTTCAAACGTAGCTTAGGTGGTCTGTGCCGGGCGCCTCCGGCAGCCCTGCTCCGAAAATGCAAACGTCTGCAGATAGCTCACAGCCAGAAAGAGCTACCCTGGAAAGCTGTTGCTCAGCCTCATCTGCCCATGGCACTGCTCGCACAGAGGCACAGAGACTGGGGCTGCTTGCTTGTTTTACCCCCTCAAACTTCAAACGTAGTTTAGGTGGTCCGTGCCGGGCGCCTTTGACAGCCCTGCTCCGAAAATGCAAACGTCTGCAGATAGCTCGCAGGCAGAAAGAGCTAGCCTGGAAAGCTGTTGCTCAGCCTCATCTGCCCATGGCACTGCTCGCACAGATGCACAGAGACTGGGGCTGCTTGCTTGTCTTGCCCCCTCAAACTTCAAAGGTAGATTAGGTGGTCTGTGCCGGGCGCCTCCAGCAGCCGTGCTCCGAAAATGCGAACGTCTGCAGATAGCTCGCAGGCAGAAAGAGCTAGCCTGGAAAGCTGTTGCTCAGCCTCATCTGCCCATGGCACTGCTCGCACAGAGGCACAGAGACTGAGGCTGCTTGCTTGTCTTGTCCCCTTAAAATTCAAACGTATCTTAGGTGGTCCGTGCCGGGCGCCTCCGGCAGCCCTGCTCCGAAAATGCGAACGTCTGCAGATAGCTCGCAGGCAGAAAGAGCTAGCCTGGAAAGCTGTTGCTCAGCCTCATCTGCCCATGGCACTGCTCGCACAGAGGCACAGAGACTGGGGCTGCTTGCTTGTCTTGTCCCCTCAAACTTCAAACGTAGCTTAGGTGGTCCGTTCCGGGCGTCTACGGCAGCCCTGCTCCAAAAATGCGAACATCTGCAGATAGCTCGCAGGCAGAAAGAGCTAGCCTGGAAAGCTGTTGCTCAGCCTCATCTGCCCATGGCACTGCTCGCACAGAGGCACAGAGACTGGGGCTGCTTGCTTGTCTTGTCCCCTCAAACTTCAAACGTAGCTTAGGTGGTCTGTGCCGGGCGCCTCCGGCAGCCGTGCTCCGAAAATGCGAACGTCTGCAGATAGCTCGCAGCCAGAAAGAGCTAGCCTGGAAAGCTGTTGCTCAGCCTCATCTGCCCATGGCACTGCTCGCACAGAGGCACAGAGACTGGGGCTGCTTGCTTGTCCTGCCCCCTCAAACTTCAAACGTAGCTTAGGTGGTCCGTGCCGGGCGCCTCCGGCAGCCCTGCTCCGAAAATGCGAACGTCTGCAGATAGCTCGCAGGCAGAAAGAGCTAGCCTGGAAAGCTGTTGCTCAGCCTCATCTGCCCATGGCACTGCTCGCACAGAGGCACAGAGACTGGGGCTGCTTGCTTGTCTTGCCCCCTCAAACTTCAAACGTAGCTTAGGTGGTCCGTGCCGGGCGCCTCCGGCAGCCCTGCTCCGAAAATGCGAACGTCTGCAGATAGCTCGCAGGCAGAAAGAGCTAGCCTGGAAAGCTGTTGCTCAGCCTCATCTGCCCATGGCACTGCTCGCACAGAGGCACAGAGACTGGGGCTGCTTGCTTGTCTTGTCCCCTCAAACTTCAAATGTACCTTAGGTGGTCCGTGCCGGGCAGATCCAGCAGCCCTGCTCCAAAAATGCGAACGTCTGCAGGTAGCTCGCAGCCAGAAAGAGCTAGCCTGGAAAGCTGTTGCTCAGCCTCATCTGCCCATGGCACTGCTCGCACAGAGGCACAGAGACTGGGGCTGCTTGCTTGTCTTGTCCCCTCAAACTTCAAACGTAGCTTAGGTGGTCCGTGCCGGGCACATCCGGCAGCCCTGCTCCGAAAATGCAAACGTCTGCAGATAGCTCGCAGGCAGAAAGAGCTAGCCTGGAAAGCTGTTGCTCAGCCTCATCTGCCCATGGCACTGCTCGCACAGAGGCACAGAGACTGGGGCTGCTTGCTTGTCTTGTCCCCTCAAACTTCAAACGTAGCTTAGGTGGTCCGTTCCGGGCGCATCCGGCAGCCCTGCTCCGAAAATGCGAACATCTGCAGATAGCTCGCAGGCAGAAAGAGCTAGCCTGGAAAGCTGTTGCTCAGCCTCATCTGCCCATGGCACTGCTCGCACAGAGGCACAGAGACTGGGGCTGCTTGCTTGTCTTGTCCCCTCAAACTTCAAACGTAGCTTAGGTGGTCCGTGCCGGGCACATCCGGCAGCCCTGCTCCGAAAATGCGAACGTCTGCAGATAGCTCGCAGGCAGAAAGAGCTAGCCTGGAAAGCTGTTGCTCAGCCTCATCTGCCCATGGCACTGCTCACACAGAGGCACAGAGACTGGGGCTGCTTGCTTGTCTTGTCCCCTCAAACTTCAAACGTAGCTTAGGTGGTCTGTGCCGGGCGCCTCCGGCAGCCCTGTTCCGAAAATGCAAACGTCTGCAGATAGCTCACAGCCAGAAAGAGCTAGCCTGGAAAGCTGTTGCTCAGCCTCATCTGCCCATGGCACTGCTCGCACAGAGGCACAGAGACTGGGGCTGCTTGCTTGTTTTACCCCCTCAAACTTCAAACGTAGCTTAGGTGGTCCGTGCCGGGCGCCTTTGACAGCCCTGCTCCGAAAATGCAAACGTCTGCAGATAGCTCGCAGGCAGAAAGAGCTAGCCTGGAAAGCTGTTGCTCAGCCTCATCTGCCCATGGCACTGCTCGCACAGAGGCACAGAGACTGGGGCTGCTTGCTTGTCTTGCCCCCTCAAACTTCAAACGTAGCTTAGGTGGTCCGTGCCGGGCGCATCCGGCAGCCCTGCTCCGAAAATGCGAACGTCTGCAGATAGCTCGCAGGCAGAAAGAGCTAGCCTGGAAAGCTGTTGCTCAGCCTCATCTGCCCATGGCACTGCTCGCACAGAGGCACAGAGACTGGGGCTGCTTGCTTGTCTTGCCCCCTCAAACTTCAAAGGTAGATTAGGTGGTCTGTGCCGGGCGCCTCCGGCAGCCGTGCTCCGAAAATGCGAACGTCTGCAGATAGCTCGCAGGCAGAAAGAGCTAGCCTGGAAAGCTGTTGCTCAGCCTCATCTGCCCATGGCACTGCTCGCACAGAGGCACAGAGACTGGGGCTGCTTGCTTGTCTTGTCCCCTCAAACTTCAAACGTAGCTTAGGTGGTCCGTTCCGGGCGTCTACGGCAGCCCTGCTCCGAAAATGCGAACATCTGCAGATAGCTCGCAGGCAGAAAGAGCTAGCCTGGAAAGCTGTTGCTCAGCCTCATCTGCCCATGGCACTGCTCGCACAGAGGCACAGAGACTGGGGCTGCTTGCTTGTCTTGTCCCCTCAAACTTCAAACGTAGCTTAGGTGGTCTGTGCCGGGCGCCTCCGGCAGCCCTGCTCCAAAAATGCGAACGTCTGCAGATAGCTCGCAGCCAGAAAGAGCTAGCCTGGAAAGCTGTTGCTCAGCCTCATCTGCCCATGGCACTGCTCGCACAGAGGCACAGAGACTGGGGCTGCTTGCTTGTCCTGCCCCCTCAAACTTCAAACGTAGCTTAGGTGGTCCGTGCCGGGCGCCTCCGGCAGCCCTGCTCCGAAAATGCGAACATCTGCAGATAGCTCGCAGGCAGAAAGAGCTAGCCTGGAAAGCTGTTGCTCAGCCTCATCTGCCCATGGCACTGCTCGCACAGAGGCACAGAGACTGGGGCTGCTTGCTTGTCTTGCCCCCTCAAACTTCAAACGTAGCTTAGGTGGTCCGTGCCAGGCGCCTCCGGCAGCCCTGCTCCGAAAATGCGAACATCTGCAGATAGCTCGCAGGCAGAAAGAGCTAGCCTGGAAAGCTGTTGCTCAGCCTCATCTGCCCATGGCACTGCTCGCACAGAGGCACAGAGACTGGGGCTGCTTGCTTGTCTTGTCCCCTCAAACTTCAAATGTACCTTAGGTGGTCCGTGCCGGGCACATCCAGCAGCCCTGCTCCAAAAATGCGAACGTCTGCAGGTAGCTCGCAGGCAGAAAGAGCTAGCCTGGAAAGCTGTTGCTCAGCCTCATCTGCCCATGGCACTGCTCGCACAGAGGCACTGAGACTGGGGCTGCTTGCTTGTTTTGCCCCTTCAAAATTCAAACGTAGCTTAGGTGGTCCGTGCCGGGCGCCTCCAGCAGCCCTGCTCTGAAAATGCGAACGTCTGCAGATAGCTCGCAGGCAGAAAGAGCTAACCTGGAAAGCTGTTGCTCAGCCTCATCTGCCCATGGCACTGCTCGCACAGAGGCACAGAGACTGGGGCTGCTTGCTTGTCTTGCCCCCTCAAACTTCAAACGTAGCTTAGGTGGTCCGTGCCGGGCGCCTCCGGCAGCCCTGCTCCGAAAATGCGAACGTCTGCAGATAGCTCGCAGGCAGAAAGAGCTAGCCTGGAAAGCTGTTGCTCAGCCTCATCTGCCCATGGCACTGCTCGCACAGAGGCACAGAGACTGGGGCTGCTTGCTTGTTTTGCCCCTTCAAACTTCAAACGTAGCTTAGGTGGTCCGTGCCGGGCGCCTCCAGCAGCCCTGCTCTGATAATGCGAACGTCTGCAGAGAGCTCGCAGGCAGAAAGAGCTAGCCTGGAAAGCTGTTGCTCAGCCTCATCTGCCCATGGCACTGCTCGCACAGAGGCACAGAGACTGGGGCTGCTTGCTTGTCTTGCCCCCTCAAACTTCAAACGTAGCTTAGGTGGTCCGTGCCGGGCACATCCGGGAGCCCTGCTCCGAAAATGCGAACGTCTGCAGATAGCTCGCAGGCAGAAAGAGCTAGCCTGGAAAGCTGTTGCTCAGCCTCATCTGCCCATGGCACTGCTCACACAGAGGCACAGAGACTGGGGCTGCTTGCTTGTCTTGTCCCCTCAAACTTCAAACGTAGCTTAGGTGGTCTGTGCCGGGCGCCTCCGGGAGCCCTGTTCCGAAAATGCAAACGTCTGCAGATAGCTCACAGCCAGAAAGAGCTAGCCTGGAAAGCTGTTGCTCAGCCTCATCTGCCCATGGCACTGCTCGCACAGAGGCACAGAGACTGGGGCTGCTTGCTTGTTTTACCCCCTCAAACTTCAAACGTAGCTTAGGTGGTCCGTGCCGGGCGCCTTTGACAGCCCTGCTCCGAAAATGCAAACGTCTGCAGATAGCTCGCAGGCAGAAAGAGCTAGCCTGGAAAGCTGTTGCTCAGCCTCATCTGCCCATGGCACTGCTCGCACAGAGGCACAGAGACTGGTGCTGCTTGCTTGTCTTGTCCCCTCAAACTTCAAACGTAGCTTAGGTGGTCCGTGCCGGGCGCATCCGGCAGCCGTGCTCCGAAAATGCGAACGTCTGCAGATAGCTCGCAGGCAGAAAGAGCTAGCCTGGAAAGCTGTTGCTCAGCCTCATCTGCCCATGGCACTGCTCGCACAGAGGCACAGAGACTGGGGCTGCTTGCTTGTCTTGTCCCCTCAAACTTCAAATGTAGATTAGGTGGTCTGCGCCGGGCGCCTCCGGCAGCCGTGCTCCGAAAATGCGAACGTCTGCAGATAGCTCGCAGGCAGAAAGAGCTAGCCTGGAAAGCTGTTGCTCAGCCTCATCTGCCCATGGCACTGCTCGCACAGAGGCACAGAGACTGAGGCTGCTTGCTTGTCTTGTCCCCTTAAAATTCAAACGTATCTTAGGTGGTCCGTGCCGGGCGCCTCCGGCAGCCCTGCTCCGAAAATGCGAACGTCTGCAGATAGCTCGCAGGCAGAAAGAGCTAGCCTGGAAAGCTGTTGCTCAGCCTCATCTGCCCATGGCACTGCTCGCACAGAGGCACAGAGACTGGGGCTGCTTGCTTGTCTTGTCCCCTCAAACTTCAAACGTAGCTTAGGTGGTCCGTTCCGGGCGTCTACGGCAGCCCTGCTCCGAAAATGCGAACATCTGCAGATAGCTCGCAGGCAGAAAGAGCTAGCCTGGAAAGCTGTTGCTCAGCCTCATCTGCCCATGGCACTGCTCGCACAGAGGCACAGAGACTGGGGCTGCTTGCTTGTCTTGTCCCCTCAAACTTCAAACGTAGCTTAGGTGGTCTGTGCCGGGCGCCTCCGGCAGCCCTGCTCCAAAAATGCGAACGTCTGCAGATAGCTCGCAGCCAGAAAGAGCTAGCCTGGAAAGCTGTTGCTCAGCCTCATCTGCCCATGGCACTGCTCGCACAGAGGCACAGAGACTGGGGCTGCTTGCTTGTCTTGCCCCCTCAAACTTCAAAAGTAGCTTAGGTGGTCCGTGCCGGGCGCCTCCGGCAGCCGTGCTCCGAAAATGCGAACGTCTGCAGATAGCTCGCAGGCAGAAAGAGCTAGCCTGGAAAGCTGTTGCTCAGCCTCATCTGCCCATGGCACTGCTCGCACAGAGGCACAGAGACTGAGGCTGCTTGCTTGTCTTGTCCCCTTAAAATTCAAACGTAGCTTAGGTGGTCCGTGCCGGGCGCCTCCGGCAGCCCTGCTCCGAAAATGCAAACGTCTGCAGATAGCTCGCAGGCAGAAAGAGCTAGCCTGGAAAGCTGTTGCTCAGCCTCATCTGCCCATGGCACTGCTCGCACAGAGGCACAGAGACTGGGGCTGCTTGCTTGTCTTGTCCCCTCAAACTTCAAATGTAGCTTAGGTGGTCCGTGCCAGGCGCATCCGGCAGTCCTGCTCCGAAAATGCGAACATCTGCAGATAGCTCGCAGGCAGAAAGAGCTAGCCTGGAAAGCTGTTGCTCAGCCTCATCTGCCCATGGCACTGCTCGCACAGAGGCACAGAGACTGGGGCTGCTTGCTTGTCTTGTCCCCTCAAACTTCAAACGTAGCTTAGGTGGTCCGTGCCGGGCACATCCGGCAGCCCTGCTCCGAAAATGCGAACGTCTGCAGATAGCTCGCAGGCAGAAAGAGCTAGCCTGGAAAGCTGTTGCTCAGCCTCATCTGCCCATGGCACTGCTCACACAGAGGCACAGAGACTGGGGCTGCTTGCTTGTCTTGTCCCCTCAAACTTCAAACGTTACTTAGGTGGTCCGTGCCGGGCACATCCGGCAGCCCTGCTCCGAAAATGCGAACGTCTGCAGATAGCTCGCAGGCAGAAAGAGCTAGCCTGGAAAGCTGTTGCTCAGCCTCATCTGCCCATGGCACTGCTCACACAGAGGCACAGAGACTGGGGCTGCTTGCTTGTCTTGTCCCCTCAAACTTCAAACGTAGCTTAGGTGGTCTGTGCCGGGCGCCTCCGGCAGCCCTGCTCCGAAAATGCAAACGTCTGCAGATAGCTCACAGCCAGAAAGAGCTAGCCTGGAAAGCTGTTGCTCAGCCTCATCTGCCCATGGCACTGCTCGCACAGAGGCACAGAGACTGGGGCTGCTTGCTTGTTTTACCCCCTCAAACTTCAAACGTAGCTTAGGTGGTCCGTGCCGGGCGCCTTTGACAGCCCTGCTCCGAAAATGCAAACGTCTGCAGATAGCTCGCAGGCAGAAAGAGCTAGCCTGGAAAGCTGTTGCTCAGCCTCATCTGCCCATGGCACTGCTCGCACAGAGGCACAGAGACTGGTGCTGCTTGCTTGTCTTGCCCCCTCAAACTTCAAACGTAGCTTAGGTGGTCCGTGCCGGGCGCATCCGGCAGCCCTGCTCCGAAAATGCGAACGTCTGCAGATAGCTCGCAGGCAGAAAGAGCTAGCCTGGAAAGCTGTTGCTCAGCCTCATCTGCCCATGGCACTGCTCGCACAGAGGCACAGAGACTGGGGCTGCTTGCTTGTCTTGTCCCCTCAAACTTCAAACGTAGCTTAGGTGGTCCGTGCCGGGCACATCCGGCAGCCCTACTCCGAAAATGCAAACGTCTGCAGATAGCTCGCAGCCAGAAAGAGCTAGCCTGGAAAGCTGTTGCTCAGCCTCATCTGCCCATGGCACTGCTCGCACAGAGGCACAGAGACTGGGGCTGCTTGCTTGTCTTGTCCCCTCAAACTTCAAACGTAGCTTAGGTGGTCCGTGCCGGGCACATCCGGCAGCCCTGCTCCGAAAATGCGAACGTCTGCAGATAGCTCGCAGGCAGAAAGAGCTAGCCTGGAAAGCTGTTGCTCAGCCTCATCTGCCCATGGCACTGCTCACACAGAGGCACAGAGACTGGGGCTGCTTGCTTGTCTTGTCCCCTCAAACTTCAAACGTAGCTTAGGTGGTCCGTGCCGGGCACATCCGGCAGCCCTGCTCCGAAAATGCGAACGTCTGCAGATAGCTCGCAGGCAGAAAGAGCTAGCCTGGAAAGCTGTTGCTCAGCCTCATCTGCCCATGGCACTGCTCACACAGAGGCACAGAGACTGGGGCTGCTTGCTTGTCTTGTCCCCTCAAACTTCAAACGTAGCTTAGGTGGTCTGTGCCGGGCGCCTCCGGCAGCCCTGCTCCGAAAATGCAAACGTCTGCAGATAGCTCACAGCCAGAAAGAGCTAGCCTGGAAAGCTGTTGCTCAGCCTCATCTGCCCATGGCACTGCTCGCACAGAGGCACAGAGACTGGGGCTGCTTGCTTGTTTTACCCCCTCAAACTTCAAACGTAGCTTAGGTGGTCCGTGCCGGGCGCCTTTGACAGCCCTGCTCCGAAAATGCAAACGTCTGCAGATAGCTCGCAGGCAGAAAGAGCTAGCCTGGAAAGCTGTTGCTCAGCCTCATCTGCCCATGGCACTGCTCGCACAGAGGCACAGAGACTGGTGCTGCTTGCTTGTCTTGCCCCCTCAAACTTCAAACGTAGCTTAGGTGGTCCGTGCCGGGCGCATCCGGCAGCCCTGCTCCGAAAATGCGAACGTCTGCAGATAGCTCGCAGGCAGAAAGAGCTAGCCTGGAAAGCTGTTGCTCAGCCTCATCTGCCCATGGCACTGCTCGCACAGAGGCACAGAGACTGGGGCTGCTTGCTTGTCTTGTCCCCTCAAACTTCAAACGTAGCTTAGGTGGTCCGTGCCGGGCACATCCGGCAGCCCTGCTCCGAAAATGCAAACGTCTGCAGATAGCTCGCAGGCAGAAAGAGCTAGCCTGGAAAGCTGTTGCTCAGCCTCATCTGCCCATGGCACTGCTCGCACAGAGGCACAGAGACTGGGGCTGCTTGCTTGTCTTGCCCCCTCAAACTTCAAACGTAGCTTAGGTGGTCTGTGCCGTGCGCCTCCGGCAGCCCTGTTCCGAAAATGCAAACGTCTGCAGATAGCTCACAGCCAGAAAGAGCTAGCCTGGAAAGCTGTTGCTCAGCCTCATCTGCCCATGGCACTGCTCGCACAGAGGCACAGAGACTGGGGCTGCTTGCTTGTTTTACCCCCTCAAACTTCAAACGTAGCTTAGGTGGTCCGTGCCGGGCGCCTTTGACAGACCTGCTCCGAAAATGCAAACGTCTGCAGATAGCTCGCAGCCAGAAAGAGCTAGCCTGGAAAGCTGTTGCTCAGCCTCATCTGCCCATGGCACTGCTCGCACAGAGGCACAGAGACTGAGGCTGCTTGCTTGTCTTGCCCCCTCAAACTTCAAACGTAGCTTAGGTGGTCCGTGCCGGGCACATCCGGCAGCCCTGCTCCGAAAATGCGAACGTCTGCAGATAGCTCGCAGGCAGAAAGAGCTAGCCTGGAAAGCTGTTGCTCAGCCTCATCTGCCCATGGCACTGCTCACACAGAGGCACAGAGACTGGGGCTGCTTGCTTGTCTTGTCCCCTCAAACTTCAAACGTAGCTTAGGTGGTCCGTGCCGGGCACATCCGGCAGCCCTGCTCCGAAAATGCGAACGTCTGCAGATAGCTCGCAGGCAGAAAGAGCTAGCCTGGAAAGCTGTTGCTCAGCCTCATCTGCCCATGGCACTGCTCACACAGAGGCACAGAGACTGGGGCTGCTTGCTTGTCTTGTCCCCTCAAACTTCAAACGTAGCTTAGGTGGTCTGTGCCGGGCGCCTCCGGCAGCCCTGCTCCGAAAATGCAAACGTCTGCAGATAGCTCACAGCCAGAAAGAGCTAGCCTGGAAAGCTGTTGCTCAGCCTCATCTGCCCATGGCACTGCTCGCACAGAGGCACAGAGACTGGGGCTGCTTGCTTGTTTTACCCCCTCAAACTTCAAACGTAGCTTAGGTGGTCCGTGCCGGGCGCCTTTGACAGCCCTGCTCCGAAAATGCAAACGTCTGCAGATAGCTCGCAGGCAGAAAGAGCTAGCCTGGAAAGCTGTTGCTCAGCCTCATCTGCCCATGGCACTGCTCGCACAGAGGCACAGAGACTGGTGCTGCTTGCTTGTCTTGCCCCCTCAAACTTCAAACGTAGCTTAGGTGGTCCGTGCCGGGCGCATCCGGCAGCCCTGCTCCGAAAATGCGAACGTCTGCAGATAGCTCGCAGGCAGAAAGAGCTAGCCTGGAAAGCTGTTGCTCAGCCTCATCTGCCCATGGCACTGCTCGCACAGAGGCACAGAGACTGGGGCTGCTTGCTTGTCTTGTCCCCTCAAACTTCAAACGTAGCTTATGTGGTCCGTGCCGGGCACATCCGGCAGCCCTGCTCCGAAAATGCAAACGTCTGCAGATAGCTCGCAGGCAGAAAGAGCTAGCCTGGAAAGCTGTTGCTCAGCCTCATCTGCCCATGGCACTGCTCGCACAGAGGCACAGAGACTGGGGCTGCTTGCTTGTCTTGCCCCCTCAAACTTCAAACGTAGCTTAGGTGGTCTGTGCCGTGCGCCTCCGGCAGCCCTGTTCCGAAAATGCAAACGTCTGCAGATAGCTCACAGCCAGAAAGAGCTAGCCTGGAAAGCTGTTGCTCAGCCTCATCTGCCCATGGCACTGCTCGCACAGAGGCACAGAGACTGGGGCTGCTTGCTTGTTTTACCCCCTCAAACTTCAAACGTAGCTTAGGTGGTCCGTGCCGGGCGCCTTTGACAGCCCTGCTCCGAAAATGCAAACGTCTGCAGATAGCTCGCAGGCAGAAAGAGCTAGCCTGGAAAGCTGTTGCTCAGCCTCATCTGCCCATGGCACTGCTCGCACAGAGGCACAGAGACTGAGGCTGCTTGCTTGTCTTGCCCCCTCAAACTTCAAACGTAGCTTAGGTGGTCCGTGCCGGGCGCATCCGGCAGCCCTGCTCCGAAAATGCGAACGTCTGCAGATAGCTCGCAGGCAGAAAGAGCTAGCCTGGAAAGCTGTTGCTCAGCCTCATCTGCCCATGGCACTGCTCGCACAGAGGCACAGAGACTGGGGCTGCTTGCTTGTCTTGTCCCCTCAAACTTCAAACGTAGCTTAGGTGGTCCGTGCCGGGCACATCCGGCAGCCCTGCTCCGAAAATGCAAACGTCTGCAGATAGCTCGCAGGCAGAAAGAGCTAGCCTGGAAAGCTGTTGCTCAGCCTCATCTGCCCATGGCACTGCTCGCACAGAGGCACAGAGACTGGGGCTGCTTGCTTGTCTTGCCCGCTCAAACTTCAAAGGTAGATTAGGTGGTCTGTGCCGGGCGCCTCCGGCAGCCGTGCTCCGAAAATGCGAACGTCTGCAGATAGCTCGCAGGCAGAAAGAGCTAGCCTGGAAAGCTGTTGCTCAGCCTCATCTGCCCATGGCACTGCTCGCACAGAGGCACAGAGACTGGGGCTGCTTGCTTGTCTTGTCCCCTCAAACTTCAAACGTAGCTTAGGTGGTCCGTTCCGGGCGTCTACGGCAGCCCTGCTCCGAAAATGCGAACATCTGCAGATAGCTCGCAGGCAGAAAGAGCTAGCCTGGAAAGCTGTTGCTCAGCCTCATCTGCCCATGGCACTGCTCGCACAGAGGCACAGAGACTGGGGCTGCTTGCTTGTCTTGTCCCCTCAAACTTCAAACGTAGCTTAGGTGGTCCGTTCCGGGCGTCTACGGCAGCCCTGCTCCGAAAATGCGAACATCTGCAGATAGCTCGCAGCCAGAAAGAGCTAGCCTGGAAAGCTGTTGCTCAGCCTCATCTGCCCATGGCACTGCTCGCACAGAGGCACAGAGACTGGGGCTGCTTGCTTGTCCTGCCCCCTCAAACTTCAAACGTAGCTTAGGTGGTCCGTGCCGGGCGCCTCCGGCAGCCCTGCTCCGAAAATGCGAACGTCTGCAGATAGCTCGCAGGCAGAAAGAGCTAGCCTGGAAAGCTGTTGCTCAGCCTCATCTGCCCATGGCACTGCTCGCACAGAGGCACAGAGACTGGGGCTGCTTGCTTGTCTTGCCCCCTCAAACTTCAAACGTAGCTTAGGTGGTCCGTGCCGGGCGCCTCCGGCAGCCCTGCTCCGAAAATGCGAACATCTGCAGATAGCTCGCAGGCAGAAAGAGCTAGCCTGGAAAGCTGTTGCTCAGCCTCATCTGCCCATGGCACTGCTCGCACAGAGGCACAGAGACTGGGGCTGCTTGCTTGTCTTGTCCCCTCAAACTTCAAATGTACCTTAGGTGGTCCGTGCCGGGCACATCCAGCAGCCCTGCTCCAAAAATGCGAACGTCTGCAGGTAGCTCGCAGCCAGAAAGAGCTAGCCTGGAAAGCTGTTGCTCAGCCTCATCTGCCCATGGCACTGCTCGCACAGAGGCACTGAGACTGGGGCTGCTTGCTTGTTTTGCCCCTTCAAAATTCAAACGTAGCTTAGGTGGTCCGTGCCGGGCGCCTCCAGCAGCCCTGCTCCGAAAATGCAAACGTCTGCAGATAGCTCGCAGGCAGAAAGAGCTAGCCTGGAAAGCTGTTGCTCAGCCTCATCTGCCCATGGCACTGCTCGCACAGAGGCACAGAGACTGAGGCTGCTTGCTTGTCTTGCCCCCTCAAACTTCAAACGTAGCTTAGGTGGTCCGTGCCGGGCGCATCCGGCAGCCCTGCTCCGAAAATGCGAACGTCTGCAGATAGCTCGCAGGCAGAAAGAGCTAGCCTGGAAAGCTGTTGCTCAGCCTCATCTGCCCATGGCACTGCTCGCACAGAGGCACAGAGACTGGGGCTGCTTGCTTGTCTTGTCCCCTCAAACTTCAAACGTAGCTTAGGTGGTCCGTGCCGGGCACATCCGGCAGCCCTGCTCCGAAAATGCAAACGTCTGCAGATAGCTCGCAGGCAGAAAGAGCTAGCCTGGAAAGCTGTTGCTCAGCCTCATCTGCCCATGGCACTGCTCGCACAGAGGCACAGAGACTGGGGCTGCTTGCTTGTCTTGCCCCTCAAACTTCAAATGTAGCTTAGGTGGCCCGTGCCGGGCGCATCCGGCAGCCCTGCTCCGAAAATGCAAACGTCTGCAGATAGCTCGCAGGCAGAAAGAGCTAGCCTGGAAAGCTGTTGCTCAGCCTCATCTGCCCATGGCACTGCTCGCACAGAGGCACAGAGACTGGGGCTGCTTGCTTGTCTTGTCCCCTCAAACTTCAAACGTAGCTTAGGTGGTCTGTGCCGGACGCCTCCAGCAGCCCTGCTCCGAAAATGCGAACGTCTGCAGATAGCTCGCAGGCAGAAAGAGCTAGCCTGGAAAGCTGTTGCTCAGCCTCATCTGCCCATGGCACTGCTCGCACAGAGGCACAGAGACTGGGGCTGCTTGCTTGTCTTGCCCCCTCAAACTTCAAACGTAGCTTAGGTGGTCCGTGCCGGGCGCCTCCGGCAGCCCTGCTCCGAAAATGCGAACGTCTGCAGATAGCTCGCAGGCAGAAAGAGCTAGCCTGGAAAGCTGTTGCTCAGCCTCATCTGCCCATGGCACTGCTCGCACAGAGGCACAGAGACTGGGGCTGCTTGCTTGTCTTGCCCCCTCAAACTTCAAACGTAGCTTAGGTGGTCTGTGCCGGGCGCATCCGGCAGCCGTGCTCCGAAAATGCGAACGTCTGCAGATAGCTCGCAGGCAGAAAGAGCTAGCCTGGAAAGCTGTTGCTCAGCCTCATCTGCCCATGGCACTGCTCGCACAGAGGCACTGAGACTGGGGCTGCTTGCTTGTCTTGTCCCCTTAAAATTCAAACGTAGCTTAGGTGGTCCGTGCCGGGCGCCTCCGGCAGCCCTGCTCCGAAAATGCGAACGTCTGCAGATAGCTCGCAGGCAGAAAGAGCTAGCCTGGAAAGCTGTTGCTCAGCCTCATCTGCCCATGGCACTGCTCGCACAGAGGCACAGAGACTGGGGCTGCTTGCTTGTCTTGTCCCCTCAAACTTCAAATGTAGCTTAGGTGGTCCGTGCCGGGCACATCCGGCAGTCCTGCTCCGAAAATGCGAACATCTGCAGATAGCTCGCAGGCAGAAAGAGCTAGCCTGGAAAGCTGTTGCTCAGCCTCATCTGCCCATGGCACTGCTCGCACAGAGGCACAGAGACTGGGGCTGCTTGCTTGTCTTGTCCCCTCAAACTTCAAACGTAGCTTAGGTGGTCTGTGCCGGGCGCCTCCGGCAGCCCTGCTCCAAAAATGCAAACGTCTGCAGATAGCTCGCAGCCAGAAAGAGCTAGCCTGGAAAGCTGTTGCTCAGCCTCATCTGCCCATGGCACTGCTCGCACAGAGGCACTGAGACTGGGGCTGCTTGCTTGTTTTGCCCCTTCAAACTTCAAACGTAGCTTAGGTGGTCCGTGCCGGGCGCATCCGGCAGCCCTGCTCCGAAAATGCGAACGTCTGCAGATAGCTCGCAGGCAGAAAGAGCTAGCCTGGAAAGCTGTTGCTCAGCCTCATCTGCCCATGGCACTGCTCGCACAGAGGCACAGAGACTGGGGCTGCTTGCTTGTCTTGTCCCCTCAAACTTCAAACGTAGCTTAGGTTGTCCGTGCCGGGCGCCTCCGGCAGCCCAGCTCCGAAAATGCAAACGTCTGCAGATAGCTCGCAGGCAGAAAGAGCTAGCCTGGAAAGCTGTTGCTCAGCCTCATCTGCCCATGGCACTGCTCGCACAGAGGCACAGAGACTGGGGCTGCTTGCTTGTCTTGTCCCCTCAAACTTCAAATGTAGCTTAGGTGGTCCGTGCCGGGCGCATTCGGCAGCCCTGCTCTGAAAATGCGAACATCTGCAGATAGCTCGCAGGCAGAAAGAGCTAGCCTGGAAAGCTGTTGCTCAGCCTCATCTGCCCATGGCACTGCTCGCACAGAGGCACAGAGACTGGGGCTGCTTGCTTGTCTTGTCCCCTCAAACTTCAAACGTAGCTTAGGTGGTCCGTGCCGGGCGCCTCCGGCAGCCCTGCTCCGAAAATGCGAACGTCTGCAGATAGCTCGCAGGCAGAAAGAGCTAGCCTGGAAAGCTGTTGCTCAGCCTCATCTGCCCATGGCACTGCTCGCACAGAGGCACAGAGACTGGGGCTGCTTGCTTGTCTTGCCCCCTCAAACTTCAAAGGTATATTAGGTGGTCTGTGCCGGGCGCCTCCGGCAGCCGTGCTCCGAAAATGCGAACGTCTGCAGATAGCTCGCAGGCAGAAAGAGCTAGCCTGGAAAGCTGTTGCTCAGCCTCATCTGCCCATGGCACTGCTCGCACAGAGGCACAGAGACTGAGGCTGCTTACTTGTCTTGTCCCCTTAAAATTCAAACGTATCTTAGGTGGTCCGTGCCGGGCGCCTCCGGCAGCCCTGCTCCGAAAATGCGAACGTCTGCAGATAGCTCGCAGGCAGAAAGAGCTAGCCTGGAAAGCTGTTGCTCAGCCTCATCTGCCCATGGCACTGCTCGCACAGAGGCACAGAGACTGGGGCTGCTTGCTTGTCTTGTCCCCTCAAACTTCAAACGTAGCTTAGGTGGTCCGTTCCGGGCGTCTACGGCAGCCCTGCTCCGAAAATGCGAACATCTGCAGATAGCTCGCAGGCAGAAAGAGCTAGCCTGGAAAGCTGTTGCTCAGCCTCATCTGCCCATGGCACTGCTCGCACAGAGGCACAGAGACTGGGGCTGCTTGCTTGTCTTGTCCCCTCAAACTTCAAACGTAGCTTAGGTGGTCCGTGCCGGGCACATCCGGCAGCCCTGCTCCGAAAATGCGAACGTCTGCAGATAGCTCGCAGGCAGAAAGAGCTAGCCTGGAAAGCTGTTGCTCAGCCTCATCTGCCCATGGCACTGCTCACACAGAGGCACAGAGACTGGGGCTGCTTGCTTGTCTTGTCCCCTCAAACTTCAAACGTAGCTTAGGTGGTCCGTGCCGGGCACATCCGGCAGCCGTGCTCCGAAAATGCGAACGTCTGCAGATAGCTCGCAGGAAGAAAGAGCTAGCCTGGAAAGCTGTTGCTCAGCCTCATCTGCCCATGGCACTGCTCGCACAGAGGCACAGAGACTGGGGCTGCTTGCTTGTCTTGTCCCCTCAAACTTCAAACGTAGCTTAGGTGGTCTGTGCCGGGCGCCTCCGGCAGCCCTGCTCCGAAAATGCAAACGTCTGCAGATAGCTCACAGCCAGAAAGAGCTAGCCTGGAAAGCTGTTGCTCAGCCTCATCTGCCCATGGCACTGCTCGCACAGAGGCACAGAGACTGGTGCTGCTTGCTTGTTTTACCCCCTCAAACTTCAAACGTAGCTTAGGTGGTCCGTGCCGGGCGCCTTTGACAGCCCTGCTCCGAAAATGCAAACGTCTGCAGATAGCTCGCAGGCAGAAAGAGCTAGCCTGGAAAGCTGTTGCTCAGCCTCATCTGCCCATGGCACTGCTCGCACAGAGGCACAGAGACTGGGGCTGCTTGCTTGTCTTGCCCCCTCAAACTTCAAACGTAGCTTAGGTGGTCCGTGCCGGGCGCATCCGGCAGCCCTGCTCCGAAAATGCGAACGTCTGCAGATAGCTCGCAGGCAGAAAGAGCTAGCCTGGAAAGCTGTTGCTCAGCCTCATCTGCCCATGGCACTGCTCGCACAGAGGCACAGAGACTGGGGCTGCTTGCTTGTCTTGTCCCCTCAAACTTCAAACGTAGCTTAGGTGGTCCGTGCCGGGCACATCCGGCAGCCCTGCTCCGAAAATGCAAACGTCTGCAGATAGCTCGCAGCCAGAAAGAGCTAGCCTGGAAAGCTGTTGCTCAGCCTCATCTGCCCATGGCACTGCTCGCACAGAGGCACAGAGACTGGGGCTGCTTGCTTGTCTTGCCCCCTCAAACTTCAAAGGTAGCTTAGGTGGTCTGTGCCGGGCGCCTCCGGCAGCCGTGCTCCGAAAATGCGAACGTCTGCAGATAGCTCGCAGGCAGAAAGAGCTAGCCTGGAAAGCTGTTGCTCAGCCTCATCTGCCCATGGCACTGCTCGCACAGAGGCACAGAGACTGAGGCTGCTTGCTTGTCTTGTCCCCTTAAAATTCAAACGTATCTTAGGTGGTCCGTGCCGGGCGCCTCCGGCAGCCCTGCTCCGAAAATGCGAACGTCTGCAGATAGCTCGCAGGCAGAAAGAGCTAGCCTGGAAAGCTGTTGCTCAGCCTCATCTGCCCATGGCACTGCTCGCACAGAGGCACAGAGACTGGGGCTGCTTGCTTGTCTTGTCCCCTCAAACTTCAAACGTAGCTTAGGTGGTCCGTTCCGGGCGTCTACGGCAGCCCTGCTCCGAAAATGCGAACATCTGCAGATAGCTCGCAGGCAGAAAGAGCTAGCCTGGAAAGCTGTTGCTCAGCCTCATCTGCCCATGGCACTGCTCGCACAGAGGCACAGAGACTGGGGCTGCTTGCTTGTCTTGTCCCCTCAAACTTCAAACGTAGCTTAGGTGGTCTGTGCCGGGCGCCTCCGGCAGCCCTGCTCCAAAAATGCGAACGTCTGCAGATAGATCGCAGCCAGAAAGAGCTAGCCTGGAAAGCTGTTGCTCAGCCTCATCTGCCCATGGCACTGCTCGCACAGAGGCACAGAGACTGGGGCTGCTTGCTTGTCTTGCCCCCTCAAACTTCAAACGTAGCTTAGGTGGTCCGTGCCGGGCGCCTTTGACAGCCCTGCTCCGAAAATGCAAACGTCTGCAGATAGCTCGCAGGCAGAAAGAGCTAGCCTGGAAAGCTGTTGCTCAGCCTCATCTGCCCATGGCACTGCTCGCACAGAGGCACAGAGACTGAGGCTGCTTGCTTGTCTTGCCCCCTCAAACTTCAAACGTAGCTTAGGTGGTCCGTGCCGGGCGCATCCGGCAGCCCTGCTCCGAAAATGCGAACGTCTGCAGATAGCTCGCAGGCAGAAAGAGCTAGCCTGGAAAGCTGTTGCTCAGCCTCATCTGCCCATGGCACTGCTCGCACAGAGGCACAGAGACTGGGGCTGCTTGCTTGTCTTGTCCCCTCAAACTTCAAACGTAGCTTAGGTGGTCCGTGCCGGGCACATCCGGCAGCCCTGCTCCGAAAATGCAAACGTCTGCAGATAGCTCGCAGGCAGAAAGAGCTAGCCTGGAAAGCTGTTGCTCAGCCTCATCTGCCCATGGCACTGCTCGCACAGAGGCACAGAGACTGGGGCTGCTTGCTTGTCTTGCCCCTCAAACTTCAAATGTAGCTTAGGTGGCCCGTGCCGGGCGCATCCGGCAGCCCTGCTCCGAAAATGCAAACGTCTGCAGATAGCTCGCAGGCAGAAAGAGCTAGCCTGGAAAGCTGTTGCTCAGCCTCATCTGCCCATGGCACTGCTCGCACAGAGGCACAGAGACTGGGGCTGCTTGCTTGTCTTGTCCCCTCAAACTTCAAACGTAGCTTAGGTGGTCTGTGCCGGACGCCTCCAGCAGCCCTGCTCCGAAAATGCGAACGTCTGCAGATAGCTCGCAGGCAGAAAGAGCTAGCCTGGAAAGCTGTTGCTCAGCCTCATCTGCCCATGGCACTGCTCGCACAGAGGCACAGAGACTGGGGCTGCTTGCTTGTCTTGCCCCCTCAAACTTCAAACGTAGCTTAGGTGGTCCGTGCCGGGCGCCTCCGGCAGCCCTGCTCCGAAAATGCGAACGTCTGCAGATAGCTCGCAGGCAGAAAGAGCTAGCCTGGAAAGCTGTTGCTCAGCCTCATCTGCCCATGGCACTGCTCGCACAGAGGCACAGAGACTGGGGCTGCTTGCTTGTCTTGCCCCCTCAAACTTCAAACGTAGCTTAGGTGGTCTGTGCCGGGCGCATCCGGCAGCCGTGCTCCGAAAATGCGAACGTCTGCAGATAGCTCGCAGGCAGAAAGAGCTAGCCTGGAAAGCTGTTGCTCAGCCTCATCTGCCCATGGCACTGCTCGCACAGAGGCACTGAGACTGGGGCTGCTTGCTTGTCTTGTCCCCTTAAAATTCAAACGTAGCTTAGGTGGTCCGTGCCGGGCGCCTCCGGCAGCCCTGCTCCGAAAATGCGAACGTCTGCAGATAGCTCGCAGGCAGAAAGAGCTAGCCTGGAAAGCTGTTGCTCAGCCTCATCTGCCCATGGCACTGCTCGCACAGAGGCACAGAGACTGGGGCTGCTTGCTTGTCTTGTCCCCTCAAACTTCAAATGTAGCTTAGGTGGTCCGTGCCGGGCACATCCGGCAGTCCTGCTCCGAAAATGCGAACATCTGCAGATAGCTCGCAGGCAGAAAGAGCTAGCCTGGAAAGCTGTTGCTCAGCCTCATCTGCCCATGGCACTGCTCGCACAGAGGCACAGAGACTGGGGCTGCTTGCTTGTCTTGTCCCCTCAAACTTCAAACGTAGCTTAGGTGGTCTGTGCCGGGCGCCTCCGGCAGCCCTGCTCCAAAAATGCAAACGTCTGCAGATAGCTCGCAGCCAGAAAGAGCTAGCCTGGAAAGCTGTTGCTCAGCCTCATCTGCCCATGGCACTGCTCGCACAGAGGCACTGAGACTGGGGCTGCTTGCTTGTTTTGCCCCTTCAAACTTCAAACGTAGCTTAGGTGGTCCGTGCCGGGCGCATCCGGCAGCCCTGCTCCGAAAATGCGAACGTCTGCAGATAGCTCGCAGGCAGAAAGAGCTAGCCTGGAAAGCTGTTGCTCAGCCTCATCTGCCCATGGCACTGCTCGCACAGAGGCACAGAGACTGGGGCTGCTTGCTTGTCTTGTCCCCTCAAACTTCAAACGTAGCTTAGGTTGTCCGTGCCGGGCGCCTCCGGCAGCCCTGCTCCGAAAATGCAAACGTCTGCAGATAGCTCGCAGGCAGAAAGAGCTAGCCTGGAAAGCTGTTGCTCAGCCTCATCTGCCCATGGCACTGCTCGCACAGAGGCACAGAGACTGGGGCTGCTTGCTTGTCTTGTCCCCTCAAACTTCAAATGTAGCTTAGGTGGTCCGTGCCGGGCGCATTCGGCAGCCCTGCTCTGAAAATGCGAACATCTGCAGATAGCTCGCAGGCAGAAAGAGCTAGCCTGGAAAGCTGTTGCTCAGCCTCATCTGCCCATGGCACTGCTCGCACAGAGGCACAGAGACTGGGGCTGCTTGCTTGTCTTGTCCCCTCAAACTTCAAACGTAGCTTAGGTGGTCCGTGCCGGGCGCCTCCGGCAGCCCTGCTCCGAAAATGCGAACGTCTGCAGATAGCTCGCAGGCAGAAAGAGCTAGCCTGGAAAGCTGTTGCTCAGCCTCATCTGCCCATGGCACTGCTCGCACAGAGGCACAGAGACTGGGGCTGCTTGCTTGTCTTGCCCCCTCAAACTTCAAAGGTAGATTAGGTGGTCTGTGCCGGGCGCCTCCGGCAGCCGTGCTCCGAAAATGCGAACGTCTGCAGATAGCTCGCAGGCAGAAAGAGCTAGCCTGGAAAGCTGTTGCTCAGCCTCATCTGCCCATGGCACTGCTCGCACAGAGGCACAGAGACTGAGGCTGCTTACTTGTCTTGTCCCCTTAAAATTCAAACGTATCTTAGGTGGTCCGTGCCGGGCGCCTCCGGCAGCCCTGCTCCGAAAATGCGAACGTCTGCAGATAGCTCGCAGGCAGAAAGAGCTAGCCTGGAAAGCTGTTGCTCAGCCTCATCTGCCCATGGCACTGCTCGCACAGAGGCACAGAGACTGGGGCTGCTTGCTTGTCTTGTCCCCTCAAACTTCAAACGTAGCTTAGGTGGTCCGTTCCGGGCGTCTACGGCAGCCCTGCTCCGAAAATGCGAACATCTGCAGATAGCTCGCAGGCAGAAAGAGCTAGCCTGGAAAGCTGTTGCTCAGCCTCATCTGCCCATGGCACTGCTCGCACAGAGGCACAGAGACTGGGGCTGCTTGCTTGTCTTGTCCCCTCAAACTTCAAACGTAGCTTAGGTGGTCCGTGCCGGGCACATCCGGCAGCCCTGCTCCGAAAATGCGAACGTCTGCAGATAGCTCGCAGGCAGAAAGAGCTAGCCTGGAAAGCTGTTGCTCAGCCTCATCTGCCCATGGCACTGCTCACACAGAGGCACAGAGACTGGGGCTGCTTGCTTGTCTTGTCCCCTCAAACTTCAAACGTAGCTTAGGTGGTCCGTGCCGGGCACATCCGGCAGCCGTGCTCCGAAAATGCGAACGTCTGCAGATAGCTCGCAGGAAGAAAGAGCTAGCCTGGAAAGCTGTTGCTCAGCCTCATCTGCCCATGGCACTGCTCGCACAGAGGCACAGAGACTGGGGCTGCTTGCTTGTCTTGTCCCCTCAAACTTCAAACGTAGCTTAGGTGGTCTGTGCCGGGCGCCTCCGGCAGCCCTGCTCCGAAAATGCAAACGTCTGCAGATAGCTCACAGCCAGAAAGAGCTAGCCTGGAAAGCTGTTGCTCAGCCTCATCTGCCCATGGCACTGCTCGCACAGAGGCACAGAGACTGGTGCTGCTTGCTTGTTTTACCCCCTCAAACTTCAAACGTAGCTTAGGTGGTCCGTGCCGGGCGCCTTTGACAGCCCTGCTCCGAAAATGCAAACGTCTGCAGATAGCTCGCAGGCAGAAAGAGCTAGCCTGGAAAGCTGTTGCTCAGCCTCATCTGCCCATGGCACTGCTCGCACAGAGGCACAGAGACTGGGGCTGCTTGCTTGTCTTGCCCCCTCAAACTTCAAACGTAGCTTAGGTGGTCCGTGCCGGGCGCATCCGGCAGCCCTGCTCCGAAAATGCGAACGTCTGCAGATAGCTCGCAGGCAGAAAGAGCTAGCCTGGAAAGCTGTTGCTCAGCCTCATCTGCCCATGGCACTGCTCGCACAGAGGCACAGAGACTGGGGCTGCTTGCTTGTCTTGTCCCCTCAAACTTCAAACGTAGCTTAGGTGGTCCGTGCCGGGCACATCCGGCAGCCCTGCTCCGAAAATGCAAACGTCTGCAGATAGCTCGCAGCCAGAAAGAGCTAGCCTGGAAAGCTGTTGCTCAGCCTCATCTGCCCATGGCACTGCTCGCACAGAGGCACAGAGACTGGGGCTGCTTGCTTGTCTTGCCCCCTCAAACTTCAAAGGTAGATTAGGTGGTCTGTGCCGGGCGCCTCCGGCAGCCGTGCTCCGAAAATGCGAACGTCTGCAGATAGCTCGCAGGCAGAAAGAGCTAGCCTGGAAAGCTGTTGCTCAGCCTCATCTGCCCATGGCACTGCTCGCACAGAGGCACAGAGACTGAGGCTGCTTGCTTGTCTTGTCCCCTTAAAATTCAAACGTATCTTAGGTGGTCCGTGCCGGGCGCCTCCGGCAGCCCTGCTCCGAAAATGCGAACGTCTGCAGATAGCTCGCAGGCAGAAAGAGCTAGCCTGGAAAGCTGTTGCTCAGCCTCATCTGCCCATGGCACTGCTCGCACAGAGGCACAGAGACTGGGGCTGCTTGCTTGTCTTGTCCCCTCAAACTTCAAACGTAGCTTAGGTGGTCCGTTCCGGGCGTCTACGGCAGCCCTGCTCCGAAAATGCGAACATCTGCAGATAGCTCGCAGGCAGAAAGAGCTAGCCTGGAAAGCTGTTGCTCAGCCTCATCTGCCCATGGCACTGCTCGCACAGAGGCACAGAGACTGGGGCTGCTTGCTTGTCTTGTCCCCTCAAACTTCAAACGTAGCTTAGGTGGTCTGTGCCGGGCGCCTCCGGCAGCCCTGCTCCAAAAATGCGAACGTCTGCAGATAGATCGCAGCCAGAAAGAGCTAGCCTGGAAAGCTGTTGCTCAGCCTCATCTGCCCATGGCACTGCTCGCACAGAGGCACAGAGACTGGGGCTGCTTGCTTGTCTTGCCCCCTCAAACTTCAAACGTAGCTTAGGTGGTCCGTGCCGGGCGCCTCCGGCAGCCCTGCTCCGAAAATGCGAACATCTGCAGATAGCTCGCAGGCAGAAAGAGCTAGCCTGGAAAGCTGTTGCTCAGCCTCATCTGCCCATGGCACTGCTCGCACAGAGGCACAGAGACTGGGGCTGCTTGCTTGTCTTGTCCCCTCAAACTTCAAATGTACCTTAGGTGGTCCGTGCCGGGCACATCCAGCAGCCCTGCTCCAAAAATGCGAACGTCTGCAGGTAGCTCGCAGCCAGAAAGAGCTAGCCTGGAAAGCTGTTGCTCAGCCTCATCTGCCCATGGCACTGCTCGCACAGAGGCACTGAGACTGGGGCTGCTTGCTTGTTTTGCCCCTTCAAAATTCAAACGTAGCTTAGGTGGTCCGTGCCGGGCGCCTCCAGCAGCCCTGCTCTGAAAATGCGAACGTCTGCAGATAGCTCGCAGGCAGAAAGAGCTAGCCTGGAAAGCTGTTGCTCAGCCTCATCTGCCCATGGCACTGCTCGCACAGAGGCACAGAGACTGGGGCTGCTTGCTTGTCTTGCCCCCTCAAACTTCAAACGTAACTTAGGTGGTCCGTGACGGGCGCCTCCGGCAGCCGAGCTCCGAAAATGCGAACGTCTGCAGATAGCTCGCAGGCAGAAAGAGCTAGCCTGGAAAGCTGTTGCTCAGCCTCATCTGCCCATGGCACTGCTCGCACAGAGGCACAGAGACTGAGGCTGCTTGCTTGTCTTGTCCCCTTAAAATTCAAACGTAGCTTAGGTGGTCCGTGCCGGGCACATCCGGCAGCCCTGCTCCGAAAATGCAAACGTCTGCAGATAGCTCGCAGGCAGAAAGAGCTAGCCTGGAAAGCTGTTGCTCAGCCTCATCTGCCCATGGCACTGCTCGCACAGAGGCACAGAGACTGGGGCTGCTTGCTTGTCTTGTCCCCTCAAACTTCAAATGTAGCTTAGGTGGTCCGTGCCAGGCGCATCCGGCAGTCCTGCTCCGAAAATGCGAACATCTGCAGATAGCTCGCAGGCAGAAAGAGCTAGCCTGGAAAGCTGTTGCTCAGCCTCATCTGCCCATGGCACTGCTCGCACAGAGGCACAGAGACTGGGGCTGCTTGCTTGTCTTGTCCCCTCAAACTTCAAACGTAGCTTAGGTGGTCTGTGCCGGGCGCCTCCGGCAGCCCTGCTCCAAAAATGCGAACGTCTGCAGATAGCTCGCAGGCAGAAAGAGCTAGCCTGGAAAGCTGTTGCTCAGCCTCATCTGCCCATGGCACTGCTCGCACAGAGGCACAGAGACTGGGGCTGCTTGCTTGTTTTGCCCCTTCAAACTTCAAACGTAGCTTAGGTGGTCCGTGCCGGGCGCCTCCAGCAGCCCTGCTCTGATAATGCGAACGTCTGCAGAGAGCTCGCAGGCAGAAAGAGCTAGCCTGGAAAGCTGTTGCTCAGCCTCATCTGCCCATGGCACTGCTCGCACAGAGGCACAGAGACTGAGGCTGCTTGCTTGTCTTGCCCCCTCAAACTTCAAACATAGCTTAGGTGGTCCGTGCCGGGCGCATCCGGCAGCCCTGCTCCGAAAATGCGAACGTCTGCAGATAGCTCGCAGGCAGAAAGAGCTAGCCTGGAAAGCTGTTGCTCAGCCTCATCTGCCCATGGCACTGCTCGCACAGAGGCACAGAGACTGGGGCTGCTTGCTTGTCTTGTCCCCTCAAACTTCAAACGTAGCTTAGGTGGTCCGTGCCGGGCACATCCGGCAGCCCTGCTCCGAAAATGCAAACGTCTGCAGATAGCTCGCAGGCAGAAAGAGCTAGCCTGGAAAGCTGTTGCTCAGCCTCATCTGCCCATGGCACTGCTCGCACAGAGGCACAGAGACTGGGGCTGCTTGCTTGTCTTGCCCCTCAAACTTCAAATGTAGCTTAGGTGGCCCGTGCCGGGCGCATCCGGCAGCCCTGCTCCGAAAATGCAAACGTCTGCAGATAGCTCGCAGGCAGAAAGAGCTAGCCTGGAAAGCTGTTGCTCAGCCTCATCTGCCCATGGCACTGCTCGCACAGAGGCACAGAGACTGGGGCTGCTTGCTTGTCTTGTCCCCTCAAACTTCAAACGTAGCTTAGGTGGTCTGTGCCGGACGCCTCCAGCAGCCCTGCTCCGAAAATGCAAACGTCTGCAGATAGCTCGCAGGCAGAAAGAGCTAGCCTGGAAAGCTGTTGCTCAGCCTCATCTGCCCATGGCACTGCTCGCACAGAGGCACAGAGACTGGGGCTGCTTGCTTGTTTTACCCCCTCAAACTTCAAACGTAGCTTAGGTGGTCCGTGCCGGGCGCCTTTGACAGCCCTGCTCCGAAAATGCAAACGTCTGCAGATAGCTCGCAGGCAGAAAGAGCTAGCCTGGAAAGCTGTTGCTCAGCCTCATCTGCCCATGGCACTGCTCGCACAGAGGCACAGAGACTGGTGCTGCTTGCTTGTCTTGCCCCCTCAAACTTCAAACGTAGCTTAGGTGGTCCGTGCCAGGCGCATCCGGCAGCCCTGCTCCGAAAATGCGAACGTCTGCAGATAGCTCGCAGGCAGAAAGAGCTAGCCTGGAAAGCTGTTGCTCAGCCTCATCTGCCCATGGCACTGCTCGCACAGAGGCACAGAGACTGGGGCTGCTTGCTTGTCTTGTCCCCTCAAACTTCAAACGTAGCTTAGGTGGTCCGTGCCGGGCACATCCGGCAGCCCTGCTCCGAAAATGCAAACGTCTGCAGATAGCTCGCAGGCAGAAAGAGCTAGCCTGGAAAGCTGTTGCTCAGCCTCATCTGCCCATGGCACTGCTCGCACAGAGGCACAGAGACTGGGGCTGCTTGCTTGTCTTGCCCCCTCAAACTTCAAAGGTAGATTAGGTGGTCTGTGCCGGGCGCCTCCGGCAGCCGTGCTCCGAAAATGCGAACGTCTGCAGATAGCTCGCAGGCAGAAAGAGCTAGCCTGGAAAGCTGTTGCTCAGCCTCATCTGCCCATGGCACTGCTCGCACAGAGGCACAGAGACTGAGGCTGCTTGCTTGTCTTGTCCCCTTAAAATTCAAACGTATCTTAGGTGGTCCGTGCCGGGCGCCTCCGGCAGCCCTGCTCCGAAAATGCGAACGTCTGCAGATAGCTCGCAGGCAGAAAGAGCTAGCCTGGAAAGCTGTTGCTCAGCCTCATCTGCCCATGGCACTGCTCGCACAGAGGCACAGAGACTGGGGCTGCTTGCTTGTCTTGTCCCCTCAAACTTCAAACGTAGCTTAGGTGGTCCGTTCCGGGCGTCTACGGCAGCCCTGCTCCGAAAATGCGAACATCTGCAGATAGCTCGCAGGCAGAAAGAGCTAGCCTGGAAAGCTGTTGCTCAGCCTCATCTGCCCATGGCACTGCTCGCACAGAGGCACAGAGACTGGGGCTGCTTGCTTGTCTTGTCCCCTCAAACTTCAAACGTAGCTTAGGTGGTCTGTGCCGGGCGCCTCCGGCAGCCCTGCTCCAAAAATGCGAACGTCTGCAGATAGATCGCAGCCAGAAAGAGCTAGCCTGGAAAGCTGTTGCTCAGCCTCATCTGCCCATGGCACTGCTCGCACAGAGGCACAGAGACTGGGGCTGCTTGCTTGTCTTGCCCCCTCAAACTTCAAACGTAGCTTAGGTGGTCCGTGCCGGGCGCCTCCGGCAGCCCTGTTCCGAAAATGCGAACATCTGCAGATAGCTCGCAGGCAGAAAGAGCTAGCCTGGAAAGCTGTTGCTCAGCCTCATCTGCCCATGGCACTGCTCGCACAGAGGCACAGAGACTGGGGCTGCTTGCTTGTCTTGTCCCCTCAAACTTCAAATGTACCTTAGGTGGTCCGTGTCGGGCAAATCCAGCAGCCCTGCTCCAAAAATGCGAACGTCTGCAGGTAGCTCGCAGCCAGAAAGAGCTAGCCTGGAAAGCTGTTGCTCAGCCTCATCTGCCCATGGCACTGCTCGCACAGAGGCACTGAGACTGGGGCTGCTTGCTTGTTTTGCCCCTTCAAAATTCAAACGTAGTTTAGGTGGTCCGTGCCGGGCGCCTCCAGCAGCCCTGGTCCGAAAATGCGAACGTCTGCAGATAGCTCGCAGGCAGAAAGAGCTAGCCTGGAAAGCTGTTGCTCAGCCTCATCTGCCCATGGCACTGCTCGCACAGAGGCACAGAGACTGGGGCTGCTTGCTTGTCTTGCCCCCTCAAACTTCAAACGTAGCTTAGGTGGTCCGTGCCGGGCGCCTCCGGCAGCCCTGCTCCGAAAATGCGAACGTCTGCAGATAGCTCGCAGGCAGAAAGAGCTAGCCTGGAAAGCTGTTGCTCAGCCTCATCTGCCCATGGCACTGCTCGCACAGAGGCACAGAGACTGAGGCTGCTTGCTTGTCTTGTCCCCTTAAAATTCAAACGTAGCTTAGGTGGTCCGTGCCGGGCGCCTCCGGCAGCCCTGCTCCGAAAATGCAAACGTCTGCAGATAGCTCGCAGGCAGAAAGAGCTAGCCTGGAAAGCTGTTGCTCAGCCTCATCTGCCCATGGCACTGCTCGCACAGAGGCACAGAGACTGGGGCTGCTTGCTTGTCTTGTCCCCTCAAACTTCAAATGTAGCTTAGGTGGTCCGTGCCAGGCGCATCCGGCAGTCCTGCTCCGAAAATGCGAACGTCTGCAGATAGCTCGCAGGCAGAAAGAGCTAGCCTGGAAAGCTGTTGCTCAGCCTCATCTGCCTATGGCACTGCTCGCACAGAGGCACAGAGACTGGGGCTGCTTGCTTGTCTTGTCCCCTCAAACTTCAAACGTAGCTTAGGTGGTCTGTGCCGGGCGCCTCCGGCAGCCCTGCTCCAAAAATGCGAACGTCTGCAGATAGCTCGCAGGCAGAAAGAGCTAGCCTGGAAAGCTGTTGCTCAGCCTCATCTGCCCATGGCACTGCTCGCACAGAGGCACAGAGACTGGGGCTGCTTGCTTGTTTTACCCCCTCAAACTTCAAACGTAGCTTAGGTGGTCCGTGCCGGGCGCCTTTGACAGCCCTGCTCCGAAAATGCAAACGTCTGCAGATAGCTCGCAGGCAGAAAGAGCTAGCCTGGAAAGCTGTTGCTCAGCCTCATCTGCCCATGGCACTGCTCGCACAGAGGCACAGAGACTGAGGATGCTTGCTTGTCTTGCCCCCTCAAACTTCAAACGTAGCTTAGGTGGTCCGTGCCGGGCGCATCCGGCAGCCCTGCTCCGAAAATGCGAACGTCTGCAGATAGCTCGCCGGCAGAAAGAGCTAGCCTGGAAAGCTGTTGCTCAGCCTCATCTGCCCATGGCACTGCTCGCACAGAGGCACAGAGACTGGGGCTGCTTGCTTGTCTTGTCCCCTCAAACTTCAAACGTAGCTTAGGTGGTCCGTGCCGGGCACATCCGGCAGCCCTGCTCCGAAAATGCAAACGTCTGCAGATAGCTCGCAGGCAGAAAGAGCTAGCCTGGAAAGCTGTTGCTCAGCCTCATCTGCCCATGGCACTGCTCGCACAGAGGCACAGAGACTGGGGCTGCTTGCTTGTCTTGCCCCTCAAACTTCAAATGTAGCTTAGGTGGCCCGTGCCGGGCGCATCCGGCAGCCCTGCTCCGAAAATGCAAACGTCTGCAGATAGCTCGCAGGCAGAAAGAGCTAGCCTGGAAAGCTGTTGCTCAGCCTCATCTGCCCATGGCACTGCTCGCACAGAGGCACAGAGACTGGTGCTGCTTGCTTGTCTTGTCCCCTCAAACTTCAAACGTGGCTTAGGTGGTCTGTGCCGGACGCCTCCAGCAGCCCTGCTCCGAAAATGCAAACGTCTGCAGATAGCTCGCAGGCAGAAAGAGCTAGCCTGGAAAGCTGTTGCTCAGCCTCATCTGCCCATGGCACTGCTCGCACAGAGGCACAGAGACTGGGGCTGCTTGCTTGTTTTACCCCCTCAAACTTCAAACGTAGCTTAGGTGGTCCGTGCCGGGCGCCTTTGACAGCCCTGCTCCGAAAATGCAAACGTCTGCAGATAGCTCGCAGGCAGAAAGAGCTAGCCTGGAAAGCTGTTGCTCAGCCTCATCTGCCCATGGCACTGCTCGCACAGAGGCACAGAGACTGAGGCTGCTTGCTTGTCTTGCCCCCTCAAACTTCAAACGTAGCTTAGGTGGTCCGTGCCGGGCGCATCCGGCAGCCCTGCTCCGAAAATGCAAACGTCTGCAGATAGCTCGCAGGCAGAAAGAGCTAGCCTGGAAAGCTGTTGCTCAGCCTCATCTGCCCATGGCACTGCTCGCACAGAGGCACAGAGACTGGGGCTGCTTGCTTGTCTTGCCCCCTCAAACTTCAAACGTAGCTTAGGTGGTCTGTGCCGGGCGCCTCCGGCAGCCCTGCTCCGAAAATGCGAACGTCTGCAGATAGCTCGCAGGCAGAAAGAGCTAGCCTGGAAAGCTGTTGCTCAGCCTCATCTGCCCATGGCACTGCTCGCACAGAGGCACAGAGACTGAGGCTGCTTGCTTGTCTTGTCCCCTTAAAATTCAAACGTAGCTTAGGTGGTCCGTGCCGGGCGTCTCAGGCAGCCCTGCTCCGAAAATGCGAACGTCTGCAGATAGCTCGCAGGCAGAAAGAGCTAGCCTGGAAAGCTGTTGCTCAGCCTCATCTGCCCATGGCACTGCTCGCACAGAGGCACAGAGACTGGGGCTGCTTGCTTGTCTTGCCCCCTCAAACTTCAAATGTAGCTTAGGTGGTCCGTGCCGGGCGCATCTGGCAGTCCTGCTCCGAAAATGCGAACATCTGCAGATAGCTCGCAGGCAGAAAGAGCTAGCCTGGAAAGCTGTTGCTCAGCCTCATCTGCCCATGGCACTGCTCGCACAGAGGCACAGAGACTGGGGCTGCTTGCTTGTCTTGTCCCCTCAAACTTCAAACGTAGCTTAGGTGGTCTGTGCCGGGCGCCTCCGGCAGCCCTGCTCCGAAAATGCGAACGTCTGCAGATAGCTCGCAGGCAGAAAGAGCTAGCCTGGAAAGCTGTTGCTCAGCCTCATCTGCCCATGGCACTGCTCGCACAGAGGCACAGAGACTGGGGCTGCTTGCTTGTCTTGTCCCCTCAAACTTCAAACGTAGCTTAGGTGGTCCGTGCCGGGCACATCCGGCAGCCCTGCTCCGAAAATGCGAACGTCTGCAGATAGCTCGCAGGCAGAAAGAGCTAGCCTGGAAAGCTGTTGCTCAGCCTCATCTGCCCATGGCACTGCTCGCACAGAGGCACAGAGACTGGGGCTGCTTGCTTGTCTTGTCCCCTTAAAATTCAAACGTAGCTTAGGTGGTCCGTGCCGGGCGCCTCCGGCAGCCCTGCTCCGAAAATGCGAACGTCTGCAGATAGCTCGCAGGCAGAAAGAGCTAGCCTGGAAAGCTGTTGCTCAGCCTCATCTGCCCATGGCACTGCTCGCACAGAGGCACAGAGACTGGGGCTGCTTGCTTGTCTTGTCCCCTCAAACTTCAAACGTAGCTTAGGTGGTCCGTGCCGGGCGCATCCGGCAGCCGTGCTCCGAAAATGCAAACGTCTGCAGATAGCTCGCAGGCAGAAAGAGCTAGCCTGGAAAGCTGTTGCTCAGCCTCATCTGCCCATGGCACTGCTCGCACAGAGGCACAGAGACTGGGGCTGCTTGCTTGTCTTGTCCCCTCAAACTTCAAACGTAGCTTAGGTGGTCTGTGCCGGGCGCCTCCGGCAGCCCTGCTCCAAAAATGCGAACGTCTGCAGATAGATCGCAGCCAGAAAGAGCTAGCCTGGAAAGCTGTTGCTCAGCCTCATCTGCCCATGGCACTGCTCGCACAGAGGCACAGAGACTGGGGCTGCTTGCTTGTCTTGCCCCCTCAAACTTCAAACGTAGCTTAGGTGGTCCGTGCCGGGCGCCTCCGGCAGCCCTGCTCCGAAAATGCGAACGTCTGCAGATAGCTCGCAGGCAGAAAGAGCTAGCCTGGAAAGCTGTTGCTCAGCCTCATCTGCCCATGGCACTGCTCGCACAGAGGCACAGAGACTGGGGCTGCTTGCTTGTCTTGCCCCCTCAAACTTCAAATGTAGCTTAGGTGGTCCGTGCCGGGCGCATCTGGCAGTCCTGCTCCGAAAATGCGAACATCTGCAGATAGCTCGCAGGCAGAAAGAGCTAGCCTGGAAAGCTGTTGCTCAGCCTCATCTGCCCATGGCACTGCTCGCACAGAGGCACAGAGACTGGGGCTGCTTGCTTGTCTTGTCCCCTCAAACTTCAAACGTAGCTTAGGTGGTCTGTGCCGGGCGCCTCCGGCAGCCCTGCTCCGAAAATGCGAACGTCTGCAGATAGCTCGCAGGCAGAAAGAGCTAGCCTGGAAAGCTGTTGCTCAGCCTCATCTGCCCATGGCACTGCTCGCACAGAGGCACAGAGACTGGGGCTGCTTGCTTGTCTTGTCCCCTCAAACTTCAAACGTAGCTTAGGTGGTCCGTGCCGGGCGCCTCCGGCAGCCCTGCTCCGAAAATGCGAACGTCTGCAGATAGCTCGCAGGCAGAAAGAGCTAGCCTGGAAAGCTGTTGCTCAGCCTCATCTGCCCATGGCACTGCTCGCACAGAGGCACAGAGACTGGGGCTGCTTGCTTGTCTTGTCCCCTCAAACTTCAAACGTAGCTTAGGTGGTCCGTGCCGGGCGCATCCGGCAGCCGTGCTCCGAAAATGCAAACGTCTGCAGATAGCTCGCAGGCAGAAAGAGCTAGCCTGGAAAGCTGTTGCTCAGCCTCATCTGCCCATGGCACTGCTCGCACAGAGGCACAGAGACTGGGGCTGCTTGCTTGTCTTGTCCCCTCAAACTTCAAACGTAGCTTAGGTGGTCTGTGCCGGGCGCCTCCGGCAGCCCTGCTCCAAAAATGCGAACGTCTGCAGAGAGATCGCAGCCAGAAAGAGCTAGCCTGGAAAGCTGTTGCTCAGCCTCATCTGCCCATGGCACTGCTCGCACAGAGGCACAGAGACTGGGGCTGCTTGCTTGTCTTGTCCCCTCAAACTTCAAACGTAGCTTAGGTGGTCTGTGCCGGGCGCCTCCGGCAGCCCTGCTCCAAAAATGCGAACGTCTGCAGATAGATCGCAGCCAGAAAGAGCTAGCCTGGAAAGCTGTTGCTCAGCCTCATCTGCCCATGGCACTGCTCGCACAGAGGCACAGAGACTGGGGCTGCTTGCTTGTCTTGCCCCCTCAAACTTCAAACGTAGCTTAGGTGGTCCGTGCCGGGCGCCTCCGGCAGCCCTGCTCCGAAAATGCGAACGTCTGCAGATAGCTCGCAGGCAGAAAGAGCTAGCCTGGAAAGCTGTTGCTCAGCCTCATCTGCACATGGCACTGCTCGCACAGAGGCACAGAGACTGGGGCTGCTTGCTTGTCTTGTCCCCTCAAACTTCAAATGTACCTTAGGTGGTCCGTGCCGGGCACATCCAGCAGCCCTGCTCCAAAAATGCGAACGTCTGCAGGTAGCTCGCAGCCAGAAAGAGCTAGCCTGGAAAGATGTTGCTCAGCCTCATCTGCCCATGGCACTGCTCGCACAGAGGCACAGAGACTGGGGCTGCTTGCTTGTCTTGCCCCTTCAAAATTCAAACGTAGCTTAGGTGGTCCGTGCCGGGCGCCTCCAGCAGCCCTGCTCTGAAAATGCGAACGTCTGCAGATAGCTCGCAGGCAGAAAGAGCTAGCCTGGAAAGCTGTTGCTCAGCCTCATCTGCCCATGGCACTGCTCGCACAGAGGCACAGAGACTGGGGCTGCTTGCTTGTCTTGCCCCCTCAAACTTCAAACGTAGCTTAGGTGGTCCGTGTCGGGCGCCTCCAGCAGCCCTGCTCCGAAAATGCGAACGTCTGCAGATAGCTCGCAGGCAGAAAGAGCTAGCCTGGAAAGCTGTTGCTCAGCCTCATCTGCCCATGGCACTGCTCGCACAGAGGCACAGAGACTGAGGCTGCTTGCTTGTCTTGTCCCCTTAAAATTCAAACGTAGCTTAGGTGGTCCGTGCCGGGCGCCTCCGGCAGCCCTGCTCCGAAAATGCAAACGTCTGCAGATAGCTCGCAGGCAGAAAGAGCTAGCCTGGAAAGCTGTTGCTCAGCCTCATCTGCCCATGGCACTGCTCGCACAGAGGCACAGAGACTGGGGCTGCTTGCTTGTCTTGTCCCCTCAAACTTCAAATGTAGCTTAGGTGGTCCGTGCCAGGCGCATCCGGCAGTCCTGCTCCGAAAATGCGAACATCTGCAGATAGCTCGCAGGCAGAAAGAGCTAGCCTGGAAAGCTGTTGCTCAGCCTCATCTGCCCATGGCACTGCTCGCACAGAGGCACAGAGACTGGGGCTGCTTGCTTGTCTTGTCCCCTCAAACTTCAAACGTAGCTTAGGTGGTCTGTGCCGGGCGCCTCCGGCAGCCCTGCTCCAAAAATGCGAACGTCTGCAGATAGCTCGCAGGCAGAAAGAGCTAGCCTGGAAAGCTGTTGCTCAGCCTCATCTGCCCATGGCACTGCTCGCACAGAGGCACAGAGACTGGGGCTGCTTGCTTGTTTTGCCCCTTCAAACTTCAAACGTAGCTTAGGTGGTCCGTGCCGGGCGCCTCCAGCAGCCCTGCTCTGATAATGCGAACGTCTGCAGAGAGCTCGCAGGCAGAAAGAGCTAGCCTGGAAAGCTGTTGCTCAGCCTCATCTGCCCATGGCACTGCTCGCACAGAGGCACAGAGACTGGGGCTGCTTGCTTGTCTTGTCCCCTCAAACTTCAAACGTAGCTTAGGTGGTCCGTGCCGGGCACATCCGGCAGCCCTGCTCCGAAAATGCGAACGTCTGCAGATAGCTCGCAGGCAGAAAGAGCTAGCCTGGAAAGCTGTTGCTCAGCCTCATCTGCCCATGGCACTGCTCACACAGAGGCACAGAGACTGGGGCTGCTTGCTTGTCTTGTCCCCTCAAACTTCAAACGTAGCTTAGGTGGTCTGTGCCGGGCGCCTCCGGCAGCCCTGTTCCGAAAATGCAAACGTCTGCAGATAGCTCACAGCCAGAAAGAGCTAGCCTGGAAAGCTGTTGCTCAGCCTCATCTGCCCATGGCACTGCTCGCACAGAGGCACAGAGACTGGGGCTGCTTGCTTGTTTTACCCCCTCAAACTTCAAACGTAGCTTAGGTGGTCCGTGCCGGGCGCCTTTGACAGCCCTGCTCCGAAAATGCAAACGTCTGCAGATAGCTCGCAGGCAGAAAGAGCTAGCCTGGAAAGCTGTTGCTCAGCCTCATCTGCCCATGGCACTGCTCGCACAGAGGCACAGAGACTGAGGCTGCTTGCTTGTCTTGCCCCCTCAAACTTCAAACGTAGCTTAGGTGGTCCGTGCCGGGCGCATCCGGCAGCCCTGCTCCGAAAATGCGAACGTCTGCAGATAGCTCGCAGGCAGAAAGAGCTAGCCTGGAAAGCTGTTGCTCAGCCTCATCTGCCCATGGCACTGCTCGCACAGAGGCACAGAGACTGGGGCTGCTTGCTTGTCTTGTCCCCTCAAACTTCAAACGTAGCTTAGGTGGTCCGTGCCGGGCACATCCGGCAGCCCTGCTCCGAAAATGCGAACGTCTGCAGATAGCTCGCAGGCAGAAAGAGCTAGCCTGGAAAGCTGTTGCTCAGCCTCATCTGCCCATGGCACTGCTCGCACAGAGGCACAGAGACTGGGGCTGCTTGCTTGTCTTGCCCCTCAAACTTCAAATGTAGCTTAGGTGGCCCGTGCCGGGCGCATCCGGCAGCCCTGCTCCGAAAATGCAAACGTCTGCAGATAGCTCGCAGGCAGAAAGAGCTAGCCTGGAAAGCTGTTGCTCAGCCTCATCTGCCCATGGCACTGCTCGCACAGAGGCACAGAGACTGGTGCTGCTTGCTTGTCTTGTCCCCTCAAACTTCAAACGTAGCTTAGGTGGTCTGTGCCGGACGCCTCCAGCAGCCCTGCTCCGAAAATGCAAACGTCTGCAGATAGCTCGCAGGCAGAAAGAGCTAGCCTGGAAAGCTGTTGCTCAGCCTCATCTGCCCATGGCACTGCTCGCACAGAGGCACAGAGACTGGGGCTGCTTGCTTGTTTTACCCCCTCAAACTTCAAACGTAGCTTAGGTGGTCCGTGCCGGGCGCCTTTGACAGCCCTGCTCCGAAAATGCAAACGTCTGCAGATAGCTCGCAGGCAGAAAGAGCTAGCCTGGAAAGCTGTTGCTCAGCCTCATCTGCCCATGGCACTGCTCGCACAGAGGCACAGAGACTGGTGCTGCTTGCTTGTCTTGCCCCCTCAAACTTCAAACGTAGCTTAGGTGGTCCGTGCCGGGCGCATCCGGCAGCCCTGCTCCGAAAATGCGAACGTCTGCAGATAGCTCGCAGGCAGAAAGAGCTAGCCTGGAAAGCTGTTGCTCAGCCTCATCTGCCCATGGCACTGCTCGCACAGAGGCACAGAGACTGGGGCTGCTTGCTTGTCTTGTCCCCTCAAACTTCAAACGTAGCTTAGGTGGTCCGTGCCGGGCACATCCGGCAGCCCTGCTCCGAAAATGCAAACATCTGCAGATAGCTCGCAGGCAGAAAGAGCTAGCCTGGAAAGCTGTTGCTCAGCCTCATCTGCCCATGGCACTGCTCGCACAGAGGCACAGAGACTGGGGCTGCTTGCTTGTCTTGCCCCCTCAAACTTCAAAGGTAGATTAGGTGGTCTGTGCCGGGCGCCTCCGGCAGCCCTGCTCCGAAAATGCGAACGTCTGCAGATAGCTCGCAGGCAGAAAGAGCTAGCCTGGAAAGCTGTTGCTCAGCCTCATCTGCCCATGGCACTGCTCGCACAGAGGCACAGAGACTGAGGCTGCTTGCTTGTCTTGTCCCCTTAAAATTCAAACGTATCTTAGGTGGTCCGTGCCGGGCGCCTCCGGCAGCCCTGCTCCGAAAATGCGAACGTCTGCAGATAGCTCGCAGGCAGAAAGAGCTAGCCTGGAAAGCTGTTGCTCAGCCTCATCTGCCCATGGCACTGCTCGCACAGAGGCACAGAGACTGGGGCTGCTTGCTTGTCTTGTCCCCTCAAACTTCAAACGTAGCTTAGGTGGTCCGTTCCGGGCGTCTACGGCAGCCCTGCTCCAAAAATGCGAACATCTGCAGATAGCTCGCAGGCAGAAAGAGCTAGCCTGGAAAGCTGTTGCTCAGCCTCATCTGCCCATGGCACTGCTCGCACAGAGGCACAGAGACTGGGGCTGCTTGCTTGTCTTGTCCCCTCAAACTTCAAACGTAGCTTAGGTGGTCTGTGCCGGGCGCCTCCGGCAGCCCTGCTCCACAAATGCGAACGTCTGCAGATAGCTCGCAGCCAGAAAGAGCTAGCCTGGAAAGCTGTTGCTCAGCCTCATCTGCCCATGGCACTGCTCGCACAGAGGCACAGAGACTGGGGCTTCTTGCTTGTCCTGCCCCCTCAAACTTCAAACGTAGCTTAGGTGGTCCGTGCCGGGCGCCTCCGGCAGCCCTGCTCCGAAAATGCGAACGTCTGCAGATAGCTCGCAGGCAGAAAGAGCTAGCCTGGAAAGCTGTTGCTCAGCCTCATCTGCCCATGGCACTGCTCGCACAGAGGCACAGAGACTGGGGCTGCTTGCTTGTCTTGCCCCTTCAAACTTCAAACGTAGCTTAGGTGGTCCGTGCCGGGCGCCTCCGGCAGCCCTGCTCCGAAAATGCGAACATCTGCAGATAGCTCGCAGGCAGAAAGAGCTAGCCTGGAAAGCTGTTGCTCAGCCTCATCTGCCCATGGCACTGCTCGCACAGAGGCACAGAGACTGGGGCTGCTTGCTTGTCTTGTCCCCTCAAACTTCAAACGTAGCTTAGGTGGTCTGTGCCGGGCGCCTCCGGCAGCCCTGCTCCAAAAATGCGAACGTCTGCAGATAGCTCGCAGGCAGAAAGAGCTAGCCTGGAAAGCTGTTGCTCAGCCTCATCTGCCCATGGCACTGCTCGCACAGAGGCACAGAGACTGGGGCTGCTTGCTTGTCTTGTCCCCTCAAACTTCAAACGTAGCTTAGGTGGTCCGTGCCGGGCACATCCGGCAGCCCTGCTCCGAAAATGCGAACGTCTGCAGATAGCTCGCAGGCAGAAAGAGCTAGCCTGGAAAGCTGTTGCTCAGCCTCATCTGCCCATGGCACTGCTCACACAGAGGCACAGAGACTGGGGCTGCTTGCTTGTCTTGTCCCCTCAAACTTCAAACGTAGCTTAGGTGGTCTGTGCCGGGCGCCTCCGGCAGCCCTGTTCCGAAAATGCAAACGTCTGCAGATAGCTCACAGCCAGAAAGAGCTAGCCTGGAAAGCTGTTGCTCAGCCTCATCTGCCCATGGCACTGCTCGCACAGAGGCACAGAGACTGGGGCTGCTTGCTTGTTTTACCCCCTCAAACTTCAAACGTAGCTTAGGTGGTCCGTGCCGGGCGCCTTTGACAGCCCTGCTCCGAAAATGCAAACGTCTGCAGATAGCTCGCAGGCAGAAAGAGCTAGCCTGGAAAGCTGTTGCTCAGCCTCATCTGCCCATGGCACTGCTCGCACAGAGGCACAGAGACTGGGGCTGCTTGCTTGTCTTGCCCCCTCAAACTTCAAACGTAGCTTAGGTGGTCCGTGCCGGGCGCATCCGGCAGCCCTGCTCCGAAAATGCGAACGTCTGCAGATAGCTCGCAGGCAGAAAGAGCTAGCCTGGAAAGCTGTTGCTCAGCCTCATCTGCCCATGGCACTGCTCGCACAGAGGCACAGAGACTGGGGCTGCTTGCTTGTCTTGTCCCCTCAAACTTCAAACGTAGCTTAGGTGGTCCGTGCCGGGCACATCCGGCAGCCCTGCTCCGAAAATGCAAACGTCTGCAGATAGCTCGCAGGCAGAAAGAGCTAGCCTGGAAAGCTGTTGCTCAGCCTCATCTGCCCATGGCACTGCTCGCACAGAGGCACAGAGACTGGGGCTGCTTGCTTGTCTTGCCCCTCAAACTTCAAACGTAGCTTAGGTGGCCCGTGCCGGGCGCATCCGGCAGCCCTGCTCCGAAAATGCAAACGTCTGCAGATAGCTCGCAGGCAGAAAGAGCTAGCCTGGAAAGCTGTTGCTCAGCCTCATCTGCCCATGGCACTGCTCGCACAGAGGCACAGAGACTGGTGCTGCTTGCTTGTCTTGTCCCCTCAAACTTCAAACGTAGCTTAGGTGGTCTGTGCCGGACGCCTCCAGCAGCCCTGCTCCGAAAATGCAAACGTCTGCAGATAGCTCGCAGGCAGAAAGAGCTAGCCTGGAAAGCTGTTGCTCAGCCTCATCTGCCCATGGCACTGCTCGCACAGAGGCACAGAGACTGGGGCTGCTTGCTTGTTTTACCCCCTCAAACTTCAAACGTAGCTTAGGTGGTCCGTGCCGGGCGCCTTTGACAGACCTGCTCCGAAAATGCAAACGTCTGCAGATAGCTCGCAGGCAGAAAGAGCTAGCCTGGAAAGCTGTTGCTCAGCCTCATCTGCCCATGGCACTGCTCGCACAGAGGCACAGAGACTGAGGCTGCTTGCTTGTCTTGCCCCCTCAAACTTCAAACGTAGCTTAGGTGGTCCGTGCCGGGCGCATCCGGCAGCCCTGCTCCGAAAATGCGAACGTCTGCAGATAGCTCGCAGGCAGAAAGAGCTAGCCTGGAAAGCTGTTGCTCAGCCTCATCTGCCCATGGCACTGCTCGCACAGAGGCACAGAGACTGGGGCTGCTTGCTTGTCTTGCCCCCTCAAACTTCAAATGTAGCTTAGGTGGTCTGTGCCGGGCGCCTCCGGCAGCCCTGCTCCGAAAATGCGAACGTCTGCAGATAGCTCGCAGGCAGAAAGAGCTAGCCTGGAAAGCTGTTGCTCAGCCTCATCTGCCCATGGCACTGCTCGCACAGAGGCACAGAGACTGAGGCTGCTTGCTTGTCTTGTCCCCTTAAAATTCAAACGTAGCTTAGGTGGTCCGTGCCGGGCGTCTCAGGCAGCCCTGCTCCGAAAATGCGAACGTCTGCAGATAGCTCGCAGGCAGAAAGAGCTAGCCTGGAAAGCTGTTGCTCAGCCTCATCTGCCCATGGCACTGCTCGCACAGAGGCACAGAGACTGGGGCTGCTTGCTTGTCTTCCCCCTCAAACTTCAAATGTAGCTTAGGTGGTCCGTGCCGGGCGCATCTGGCAGTCCTGCTCCGAAAATGCGAACATCTGCAGATAGCTCGCAGGCAGAAAGAGCTAGCCTGGAAAGCTGTTGCTCAGCCTCATCTGCCCATGGCACTGCTCGCACAGAGGCACAGAGACTGGGGCTGCTTGCTTGTCTTGTCCCCTCAAACTTCAAACGTAGCTTAGGTGGTCTGTGCCGGGCGCCTCCGGCAGCCCTGCTCCGAAAATGCGAACGTCTGCAGATAGCTCGCAGGCAGAAAGAGCTAGCCTGGAAAGCTGTTGCTCAGCCTCATCTGCCCATGGCACTGCTCGCACAGAGGCACAGAGACTGGGGCTGCTTGCTTTTCTTGTCCCCTTAAAATTCAAACGTAGCTTAGGTGGTCCGTGCCGGGCGCCTCCGGCAGCCCTGCTCCGAAAATGCGAACGTCTGCAGATAGCTCACAGGCAGAAAGAGCTAGCCTGGAAAGCTGTTGCTCAGCCTCATCTGCCCATGGCACTGCTCGCACAGAGGCACAGAGACTGGGGCTGCTTGCTTGTCTTGTCCCCTCAAACTTCAAACGTAGCTTAGGTGGTCCGTGCCGGGCGCATCCGGCAGCCGTGCTCCGAAAATGCAAACGTCTGCAGATAGCTCGCAGGCAGAAAGAGCTAGCCTGGAAAGCTGTTGCTCAGCCTCATCTGCCCATGGCACTGCTCGCACAGAGGCACAGAGACTGGGGCTGCTTGCTTGTCTTGCCCCCTCAAACTTCAAAAGTAGCTTAGGTGGTCTGTGCCGAGCGCCTCCGGCAGCCGTGCTCCAAAAATGCGAACGTCTGCAGATAGCTCGCAGGCAGAAAGAGCTAGCCTGGAAAGCTGTTGCTCAGCCTCATCTGCCCATGGCACTGCTCGCACAGAGGCACAGAGACTGGGGCTGCTTGCTTGTCTTGTCCCCTTAAAATTCAAACGTAGCTTAGGTGGTCCGTGCCGGGCGCCTCCGGCAGCCCTGCTCCGAAAATGCGAACGTCTGCAGATAGCTCGCAGGCAGAAAGAGCTAGCCTGGAAAGCTGTTGCTCAGCCTCATCTGCCCATGGCACTGCTCGCACAGAGGCACAGAGACTGGGGCTGCTTGCTTGTCTTGCCCCCTCAAACTTCAAACGTAGCTTAGGTGGTCCGTGCCGGGCGCCTCCGGCAGCCCTGCTCCGAAAATGCGAATGTTTGCAGATAGCTCGCAGGCAGAAAGAGCTAGCCTGGAAAGCTGTTGCTCAGCCTCATCTGCCCATGGCACTGCTCGCACAGAGGCACAGAGACTGGTGCTGCTTGCTTGTCTTGTCCCCTCAAACTTCAAACGTAACTTAGGTGGTCCGTGCCGGGCGCCTCCGGCAGCCCTGCTCCGAAAATGCGAACGTCTGCAGGTAGCTCGCAGGCAGAAAGAGCTAGCCTGGAAAGCTGTTGCTCAGCCTCATCTGCCCATGGCACTGCTCGCACAGAGGCACAGAGACTGGGGCTGCTTGCTTGTCTTGTCCCCTCAAACTTCAAACGTAGCTTAGGTGGTCCGTGCCGGGCGCATCCAGCAGCCGTGCTCCGAAAATGCGAACGTCTGCAGGTAGCTCGCAGGCAGAAAGAGCTAGCCTGGAAAGCTGTTGCTCAGCCTCATCTGCCCATGGCACTGCTCGCACAGAGGCACAGAGACTGGGGCTGCTTGCTTGTCTTGTCCCCTCAAACTTCAAACGTATCTTAGGTGGTCCGTGCCGGGCGCATCCGGCAGCCCTGCTCCGAAAATGCGAACGTCTGCAGATAGCTCGCAGGCAGAAAGAGCTAGCCTGGAAAGCTGTTGCTCAGCCTCATCTGCCCATGGCACTGCTCGCACAGAGGCACAGAGACTGGGGCTGCTTGCTTGTCTTGTCCCCTTAAAATTCAAACGTAGCTTAGGTGGTCCGTGCTGGGCGCCTCCGGCAGCCCTGCTCCGAAAATGCGAACGTCTGCAGATAGCTCGCAGGCAGAAAGAGCTAGCCTGGAAAGCTGTTGCTCAGCCTCATCTGCCCATGGCACTGCTCGCACAGAGGCACAGAGACTGGGGCTGCTTGCTTGTCTTGTCCCCTCAAACTTCAAACGTATCTTAGGTGGTCCGTGCCGGGCGCCTCCGGCAGCCGTGCTCCGAAAATGCAAACGTCTGCAGATAGCTCGCAGGCAGAAAGAGCTAGCCTGGAAAGCTGTTGCTCAGCCTCATCTGCCCATGGCACTGCTCGCACAGAGGCACAGAGACTGGGGCTGCTTGCTTGTCTTGCACCCTCAAACTTCAAAAGTAGCTTAGGTGGTCTGTACCGAGCGCCTCCGGCAGCCCTGCTCCGAAAATGCGAACGTCTGCAGATAGCTCGCAGGCAGAAAGAGCTAGCCTGGAAAGCTGTTGCTCAGCCTCATCTGCCCATGGCACTGCTCGCACAGAGGCACAGAGACTGGGGCTGCTTGCTTGTCTTGTCCCCTTAAAATTCAAACGTAGCTTAGGTGGTCCGTGCCGGGCGCCTCCGGCAGCCCTGCTCCGAAAATGCGAACGTCTGCAGATAGCTCGCAGGCAGAAAGAGCTAGCCTGGAAAGCTGTTGCTCAGCCTCATCTGCCCATGGCACTGCTTGCACAGAGGCACAGAGACTGGGGCTGCTTGCTTGTCTTGCCCCCTCAAACTTCAAACGTAGCTTAGGTGGTCCGTGCCGGGCGCCTCCGGCAGCCCTGCTCCGAAAATGCGAATGTTTGCAGATAGCTCGCAGGCAGAAAGAGCTAGCCTGGAAAGCTGTTGCTCAGCCTCATCTGCCCATGGCACTGCTCGCACAGAGGCACAGAGACTGGTGCTGCTTGCTTGTCTTGTCCCCTCAAACTTCAAACGTAGCTTAGGTGGTCCGTGCCGGGCGCCTCCGGCAGCCCTGCTCCGAAAATGCGAACGTCTGCAGGTAGCTCGCAGGCAGAAAGAGCTAGCCTGGAAAGCTGTTGCTCAGCCTCATCTGCCCATGGCACTGCTCGCACAGAGGCACAGAGACTGGGGCTGCTTGCTTGTCTTGTCCCCTCAAACTTCAAACGTAGCTTAGGTGGTCCGTGCCGGGCGCCTCCGGCAGCCCTGCTCCGAAAATGCGAACGTCTGCAGGTAGCTCGCAGGCAGAAAGAGCTAGCCTGGAAAGCTGTTGCTCAGCCTCATCTGCCCATGGCACTGCTCGCACAGAGGCACAGAGACTGGGGCTGCTTGCTTGTCTTGTCCCCTCAAACTTCAAACGTAGCTTAGGTGGTCCGTGCCGGGCGCATCCAGCAGCCGTGCTCCGAAAATGCGAACGTCTGCAGGTAGCTCGCAGGCAGAAAGAGCTAGCCTGGAAAGCTGTTGCTCAGCCTCATCTGCCCATGGCACTGCTCGCACAGAGGCACAGAGACTGGGGCTGCTTGCTTGTCTTGTCCCCTCAAACTTCAAACGTAGCTTAGGTGGTCCGTGCCGGGCGCATCCGGCAGCCCTGCTCCGAAAATGCGAACGTCTGCAGATAGCTCGCAGGCAGAAAGAGCTAGCCTGGAAAGCTGTTGCTCAGCCTCATCTGCCCATGGCACTGCTTGCACAGAGGCACAGAGACTGGGGCTGCTTGCTTGTCTTGTCCCCTTAAAATTCAAACGTAGCTTAGGTGGTCCGTGCTGGGCGCCTCCGGCAGCCCTGCTCCGAAAATGCGAACGTCTGCAGATAGCTCGCAGGCAGAAAGAGCTAGCCTGGAAAGCTGTTGCTCAGCCTCATCTGCCCATGGCACTGCTCGCACAGAGGCACAGAGACTGGGGCTGCTTGCTTGTCTTGTCCCCTCAAACTTCAAACGTATCTTAGGTGGTCCGTGCCGGGCGCCTCCGGCAGCCCTGTTCCGAAAATGCAAACGTCTGCAGATAGCTCGCAGGCAGAAAGAGCTAGCCTGGAAAGCTGTTGCTCAGCCTCATCTGCCCATGGCACTGCTCGCACAGAGGCACAGAGACTGGGGCTGCTTGCTTGTCTTGCCCCCTCAAACTTCAAAAGTAGCTTAGGTGGTCTGTGCCGAGCGTCTCCGGCAGCCGTGCTCCGAAAATGCGAACATCTGCAGATAGCTCGCAGGCAGAAAGAGCTAGCCTGGAAAGCTGTTGCTCAGCCTCATCTGCCCATGGCACTGCTCGCACAGAGGCACAGAGACTGGGGCTGCTTGCTTGTCTTGTCCCCTTAAAATTCAAACGTAGCTTAGGTGGTCCGTGCCGGGCGCCTCCGGCAGCCCTGCTCCGAAAATGCGAACGTCTGCAGATAGCTCGCAGGCAGAAAGAGCTAGCCTGGAAAGCTGTTGCTCAGCCTCATCTGCCCATGGCACTGCTTGCACAGAGGCACAGAGACTGGGGCTGCTTGCTTGTCTTGCCCCCTCAAAATTCAAACGTATCTTAGGTGGTCCGTGCCGGGCGCCTCCGGCAGCCCTGCTCCGAAAATGCGAACGTCTGCAGATAGCTCGCAGGCAGAAAGAGCTAGCCTGGAAAGCTGTTGCTCAGCCTCATCTGCCCATGGCACTGCTCGCACAGAGGCACAGAGACTGGGGCTGCTTGCTTGTCTTGTCCCCTCAAACTTCAAACGTAGCTTAGGTGGTCCGTGCCCGGCGCCTCCGGCAGCCCTGCTCCGAAAATGCGAACGTCTGCAGGTAGCTCGCAGGCAGAAAGAGCTAGCCTGGAAAGCTGTTGCTCAGCCTCATCTGCCCATGGCACTGCTCGCACAGAGGCACAGAGACTGGTGCTGCTTGCTTGTCTTGTCCCCTCAAACTTCAAACGTAGCTTAGGTGGTCCGTGCCGGGCGCATCCGGCAGCCCTGCTCCGAAAATGCGAACGTCTGCAGATAGCTCGCAGGCAGAAAGAGCTAGCCTGGAAAGCTGTTGCTCAGCCTCATCTGCCCATGGCACTGCTCGCACAGAGGCACAGAGACTGGGGCTGCTTGCTTGTCTTGCCCCCTCAAACTTCAAAAGTAGCTTAGGTGGTCTGTGCCGAGCGCCTCCGGCAGCCGTGCTCCGAAAATGCGAACGTCTGCAGATAGCTCGCAGGCAGAAAGAGCTAGCCTGGAAAGCTGTTGCTCAGCCTCATCTGCCCATGGCACTGCTCGCACAGAGGCACAGAGACTGGGGCTGCTTGCTTGTCTTGTCCCCTTAAAATTCAAACGTAGCTTAGGTGGTCCGTGCCGGGCGCCTCCGGCAGCCCTGCTCCGAAAATGCGAACGTCTGCAGATAGCTCGCAGGCAGAAAGAGCTAGCCTGGAAAGCTGTTGCTCAGCCTCATCTGCCCATGGCACTGCTTGCACAGAGGCACAGAGACTGGGGCTGCTTGCTTGTCTTGCCCCCTCAAACTTCAAACGTAGCTTAGGTGGTCCGTGCCGGGCGCCTCCGGCAGCCCTGCTCCGAAAATGCGAATGTTTGCAGATAGCTCGCAGGCAGAAAGAGCTAGCCTGGAAAGCTGTTGCTCAGCCTCATCTGCCCATGGCACTGCTCGCACAGAGGCACAGAGACTGGGGCTGCTTGCTTGTCTTGTCCCCTCAAACTTCAAACGTAGCTTAGGTGGTCCGTGCCGGGCGCCTCCGGCAGCCCTGCTCCGAAAATGCGAACGTCTGCAGGTAGCTCGCAGGCAGAAAGAGCTAGCCTGGAAAGCTGTTGCTCAGCCTCATCTGCCCATGGCACTGCTCGCACAGAGGCACAGAGACTGGGGCTGCTTGCTTGTCTTGTCCCCTCAAACTTCAAACGTAGCTTAGGTGGTCCGTGCCGGGCGCATCCGGCAGCCGTGCTCCGAAAATGCGAACGTCTGCAGATAGCTCGCAGGCAGAAAGAGCTAGCCTGGAAAGCTGTTGCTCAGCCTCATCTGCCCATGGCACTGCTCGCACAGAGGCACAGAGACTGGGGCTGCTTGCTTGTCTTGTCCCCTTAAAATTCAAACGTAGCTTAGGTGGTCCGTGCCGGGCGCCTCCGGCAGCCCTGCTCCGAAAATGCGAACGTCTGCAGATAGCTCGCAGGCAGAAAGAGCTAGCCTGGAAAGCTGTTGCTCAGCCTCATCTGCCCATGGCACTGCTCGCACAGAGGCACAGAGACTGGGGCTGCTTGCTTGTCTTGCCCCCTCAAACTTCAAAAGTAGCTTAGGTGGTCTGTGCCGAGCGCCTCCGGCAGCCCTGCTCCGAAAATGCGAATGTTTGCAGATAGCTCGCAGGCAGAAAGAGCTAGCCTGGAAAGCTGTTGCTCAGCCTCATCTGCCCATGGCACTGCTCGCACAGAGGCACAGAGACTGGTGCTGCTTGCTTGTCTTGTCCCCTCAAACTTCAAACGTAGCTTAGGTGGTCCGTGCCGGGCGCCTCCGGCAGCCCTGCTCCGAAAATGCGAACGTCTGCAGATAGCTCGCAGGCAGAAAGAGCTAGCCTGGAAAGCTGTTGCTCAGCCTCATCTGCCCATGGCACTGCTCGCACAGAGGCACAGAGACTGGGGCTGCTTGCTTGTCTTGCCCCCTCAAACTTCAAAAGTAGCTTAGGTGGTCTGTGCCGAGCGCCTCCGGCAGCCGTGCTCCGAAAATGCGAACGTCTGCAGATAGCTCGCAGGCAGAAAGAGCTAGCCTGGAAAGCTGTTGCTCAGCCTCATCTGCCCATGGCACTGCTCGCACAGAGGCACAGAGACTGGGGCTGCTTGCTTGTCTTGTCCCCTTAAAATTCAAACGTAGCTTAGGTGGTCCGTGCCGGGCGCCTCCGGCAGCCCTGCTCCGAAAATGCGAACATCTGCAGATAGCTCGCAGGCAGAAAGAGCTAGCCTGGAAAGCTGTTGCTCAGCCTCATCTGCCCATGGCACTGCTCGCACAGAGGCACAGAGACTGGGGCTGCTTGCTTGTCTTGTCCCCTCAAACTTCAAATGTAGCTTAGGTGGTCCGTGCCAGGCGCATCCGGCAGTCCTGCTCCGAAAATGCGAACATCTGCAGATAGCTCGCAGGCAGAAAGAGCTAGCCTGGAAAGCTGTTGCTCAGCCTCATCTGCCCATGGCACTGCTCGCACAGAGGCACAGAGACTGGGGCTGCTTGCTTGTTTTACCCCCTCAAACTTCAAACGTAGCTTAGGTGGTCCGTGCCGGGCGCCTTTGACAGCCCTGCTCCGAAAATGCAAACGTCTGCAGATAGCTCGCAGGCAGAAAGAGCTAGCCTGGAAAGCTGTTGCTCAGCCTCATCTGCCCATGGCACTGCTCGCACAGAGGCACAGAGACTGGGGCTGCTTGCTTGTCTTGCCCCCTCAAACTTCAAACGTAGCTTAGGTGGTCTGTGCCGGGCGCCTCCGGCAGCCCTGCTCCGAAAATGCGAACGTCTGCAGATAGCTCGCAGGCAGAAAGAGCTAGCCTGGAAAGCTGTTGCTCAGCCTCATCTGCCCATGGCACTGCTCGCACAGAGGCACAGAGACTGGGGCTGCTTGCTTGTCTTGTCCCCTCAAACTTCAAACGTAGCTTAGGTGGTCTGTGCCGGGCACATCCGGCAGCCCTGCTCCGAAAATGCGAACGTCTGCAGATAGCTCGCAGGCAGAAAGAGCTAGCCTGGAAAGCTGTTGCTCAGCCTCATCTGCCCATGGCACTGCTCGCACAGAGGCACAGAGACTGGGGCTGCTTGCTTGTCTTGTCCCCTCAAACTTCAAACGTAGCTTAGGTGGTCTGTGCCGGGCGCCTCCTGCAGCCCTGTTTCGAAAATGCAAACGTCTGCAGATAGCTCGCAGGCAGAAAGAGCTAGCCTGGAAAGCTGTTGCTCAGCCTCATCTGCCCATGGCACTGCTCGCACAGAGGCACAGAGACTGGGGCTGCTTGCTTGTCTTGCCCCCTCAAACTTCAAACGTAGCTTAGGTGGTCCGTGCCGGGCGCCTCCGGCAGCCCTGCTCCGAAAATGCGAATGTTTGCAGATAGCTCGCAGGCAGAAAGAGCTAGCCTGGAAAGCTGTTGCTCAGCCTCATCTGCCCATGGCACTGCTCGCACAGAGGCACAGAGACTGGGGCTGCTTGCTTGTCTTGTCCCCTCAAACTTCAAACGTAGCTTAGGTGGTCCGTGCCGGGCGCCTCCGGCAGCCCTGCTCCGAAAATGCGAATGTTTGCAGATAGCTCGCAGGCAGAAAGAGCTAGCCTGGAAAGCTGTTGCTCAGCCTCATCTGCCCATGGCACTGCTCGCACAGAGGCACAGAGACTGGGGCTGCTTGCTTGTCTTGTCCCCTCAAACTTCAAACGTAGCTTAGGTGGTCCGTGCCGGGCGCCTCCGGCAGCCCTGCTCCGAAAATGCGAACGTCTGCAGGTAGCTCGCAGGCAGAAAGAGCTAGCCTGGAAAGCTGTTGCTCAGCCTCATCTGCCCATGGCACTGCTCGCACAGAGGCACAGAGACTGGTGCTGCTTGCTTGTCTTGTCCCCTCAAACTTCAAACGTAGCTTAGGTGGTCCGTGCCGGGCGCATCCGGCAGCCGTGCTCTGATAATGCGAACGTCTGCAGATAGCTCGCAGGCAGAAAGAGCTAGCCTGGAAAGCTGTTGCTCAGCCTCATCTGCCCATGGCACTGCTCGCACAGAGGCACAGAGACTGGGGCTGCTTGCTTGTCTTGCCCCCTCAAACTTCAAACGTAGCTTAGGTGGTCCGTGCCGGGTGCCTCCGGCAGCCCTGCTCCGAAAATGCGAATGTTTGCAGATAGCTCGCAGGCAGAAAGAGCTAGCCTGGAAAGCTGTTGCTCAGCCTCATCTGCCCATGGCACTGCTCGCACAGAGGCACAGAGACTGGTGCTGCTTGCTTGTCTTGTCCCCTCAAACTTCAAACGTAGCTTAGGTGGTCCGTGCCGGGCGCCTCCGGCAGCCCTGCTCCGAAAATGCGAACGTCTGCAGGTAGCTCGCAGGCAGAAAGAGCTAGCCTGGAAAGCTGTTGCTCAGCCTCATCTGCCCATGGCACTGCTCGCACAGAGGCACAGAGACTGGGGCTGCTTGCTTGTCTTGCCCCCTCAAACTTCAAACGTAGCTTAGGTGGTCCGTGCCGGGCGCATCCGGCAGCCGTGCTCCGAAAATGCGAACGTCTGCAGGTAGCTCGCAGGCAGAAAGAGCTAGCCTGGAAAGCTGTTGCTCAGCCTCATCTGCCCATGGCACTGCTCACACAGAGGCACAGAGACTGGGGCTGCTTGCTTGTCTTGTCCCCTCAAACTTCAAACGTAGCTTAGGTGGTCCGTGCCGGGCGCATCCGGCAGCCCTGCTCCGAAAATGCGAACGTCTGCAGATAGATCGCAGGCAGAAAGAGCTAGCCTGGAAAGCTGTTGCTCAGCCTCATCTGCCCATGGCACTGCTCGCACAGAGGCACAGAGACTGGGGCTGCTTGCTTGTCTTGCCCCCTCAAACTTCAAAAGTAGCTTAGGTGGTCTGTGCCGAGCGCCTCCGGCAGCCGTGCTCCGAAAATGCGAACTTCTGCAGATAGCTCGCAGGCAGAAAGAGCTAGCCTGGAAAGCTGTTGCTCAGCCTCATCTGCCCATGGCACTGCTCGCACAGAGGCACAGAGACTGGGGCTGCTTGCTTGTCTTGTCCCCTCAAACTTCAAACGTAGCTTAGGTGGTCCGTACCGGGCACCTCCGGCAGCCCTGCTCCGAAAATGCGAACGTCTGCAGATAGCTCGCAGGCAGAAAGAGCTAGCCTGGAAAGCTGTTGCTCAGCCTCATCTGCCCATGGCACTGCTCGCACAGAGGCACAGAGACTGGGGCTGCTTGCTTGTCTTGTCCCCTCAAACTTCAAATGTAGCTTAGGTGGTCCGTGCCAGGCGCATCCGGCAGTCCTGCTCCGAAAATGCGAACATCTGCAGATAGCTCGCAGGCAGAAAGAGCTAGCCTGGAAAGCTGTTGCTCAGCCTCATCTGCCCATGGCACTGCTCGCACAGAGGCACAGAGACTGGGGCTGCTTGCTTGTTTTACCCCCTCAAACTTCAAACGTAGCTTAGGTGGTCCGTGCCGGGCGCCTTTGACAGCCCTGCTCCGAAAATGCAAACGTCTGCAGATAGCTCGCAGGCAGAAAGAGCTAGCCTGGAAAGCTGTTGCTCAGCCTCATCTGCCCATGGCACTGCTCGCACAGAGGCACAGAGACTGAGGCTGCTTGCTTGTCTTGCCCCCTCAAACTTCAAACGTAGCTTAGGTGGTCCGTGCCGGGCACATCCGGCAGCCCTGCTCCGAAAATGCGAACGTCTGCAGATAGCTCGCAGGCAGAAAGAGCTAGCCTGGAAAGCTGTTGCTCAGCCTCATCTGCCCATGGCACTGCTCGCACAGAGGCACAGAGACTGGGGCTGCTTGCTTGTCTTGTCCCCTTAAAATTCAAACGTAGCTTAGGTGGTCCGTGCCGGGCGCCTCCGGCAGCCCTGCTCCGAAAATGCGAACGTCTGCAGATAGCTCGCAGGCAGAAAGAGCTAGCCTGGAAAGCTGTTGCTCAGCCTCATCTGCCCATGGCACTGCTCGCACAGAGGCACAGAGACTGGTGCTGCTTGCTTGTCTTGTCCCCTCAAACTTCAAACGTAGCTTAGGTGGTCCGTGCCGGGCGCCTCCGGCAGCCCTGCTCCGAAAATGCGAACGTCTGCAGGTAGCTCGCAGGCAGAAAGAGCTAGCCTGGAAAGCTGTTGCTCAGCCTCATCTGCCCATGGCACTGCTCGCACAGAGGCACAGAGACTGGTGCTGCTTGCTTGTCTTGTCCCCTCAAACTTCAAACGTAGCTTAGGTGGTCCGTGCCGGGCGCCTCCGGCAGCCCTGCTCCGAAAATGCGAACGTCTGCAGGTAGCTCGCAGGCAGAAAGAGCTAGCCTGGAAAGCTGCTGCTCAGCCTCATCTGCCCATGGCACTGCTCGCACAGAGGCACAGAGACTGGTGCTGCTTGCTTGTCTTGTCCCCTCAAACTTCAAACGTAGCTTAGGTGGTCCGTGCCGGGCGCATCCAGCAGCCGTGCTCCGAAAATGCGAACGTCTGCAGGTAGCTCGCAGGCAGAAAGAGCTAGCCTGGAAAGCTGTTGCTCAGCCTCATCTGCCCATGGCACTGCTCGCACAGAGGCACAGAGACTGGGGCTGCTTGCTTGTCTTGTCCCCTCAAACTTCAAACGTAGCTTAGGTGGTCCGTGCCGGGCTCATCCGGCAGCCGTGCTCCGAAAATGCGAACGTCTGCAGATAGCTCGCAGGCAGAAAGAGCTAGCCTGGAAAGCTGTTGCTCAGCCTCATCTGCCCATGGCACTGCTCGCACAGAGGCACAGAGACTGGGGCTGCTTGCTTGTCTTGCCCCCTCAAACTTCAAAAGTAGCTTAGGTGGTCTGTGCCGAGCGCCTCCGGCAGCCGTGCTCCGAAAATGCGAACGTCTGCAGATAGCTCGCAGGCAGAAAGAGCTAGCCTGGAAAGCTGTTGCTCAGCCTCATCTGCCCATGGCACTGCTCGCACAGAGGCACAGAGACTGGGGCTGCTTGCTTGTCTTGTCCCCTCAAACTTCAAACGTAGCTTAGGTGGTCCGTGCCGGGCGCCTCCGGCAGCCCTGCTCCGAAAATGCGAACGTCTGCAGATAGCTCGCAGGCAGAAAGAGCTAGCCTGGAAAGCTGTTGCTCAGCCTCATCTGCCCATGGCACTGCTCGCACAGAGGCACAGAGACTGGGGCTGCTTGCTTGTCTTGTCCCCTCAAACTTCAAATGTAGCTTAGGTGGTCCGTGCCGGGCGCATCCGGCAGTCCTGCTCCGAAAATGCGAACATCTGCAGATAGCTCGCAGGCAGAAAGAGCTAGCCTGGAAAGCTGTTGCTCAGCCTCATCTGCCCATGGCACTGCTCGCACAGAGGCACAGAGACTGGGGCTGCTTGCTTGTCTTGTCCCCTCAAACTTCAAACGTAGCTTAGGTGGTCTGTGCCGGGCGCCTCCGGCAGCCCTGCTCCGAAAATGCGAACGTCTGCAGATAGCTCGCAGCCAGAAAGAGCTAGCCTGGAAAGCTGTTGCTCAGCCTCATCTGCCCATGGCACTGCTCGCACAGAGGCACAGAGACTGGGGCTGCTTGCTTGTCTTGTCCCCTCAAACTTCAAACGTAGCTTAGGTGGTCCGTGCCGGGCACATCCGGCACCCCTGCTCCGAAAATGCGAACGTCTGCAGATAGCTCGCAGGCAGAAAGAGCTAGCCTGGAAAGCTGTTGCTCAGCCTCATCTGCCCATGGCACTGCTCGCACAGAGGCACAGAGACTGGGGCTGCTTGCTTGTCTTGTCCCCTCAAACTTCAAACGTAGCTTAGGTGGTCTGTGCCGGGCGCCTCCTGCAGCCCTGTTCCAAGAATGCAAACGTCTGCAGATAGCTCACAGGCAGAAAGAGCTAGCCTGGAAAGCTGTTGCTCAGCCTCATCTGCCCATGGCACTGCTCGCACAGAGGCACAGAGACTGGGGCTGCTTGCTTGTCTTGCCCCCTCAAACTTCAAACGTAGCTTAGGTGGTCCGTGCCGGGCGCGTCCGGCAGCCCTGCTCCGAAAATGCGAATGTTTGCAGATAGCTCGCAGGCAGAAAGAGCTAGCCTGGAAAGCTGTTGCTCAGCCTCATCTGCCCATGGCACTGCTCGCACAGAGGCACAGAGACTGGGGCTGCTTGCTTGTCTTGCCCCCTCAAACTTCAAACGTAGCTTAGGTGGTCTGTGCCGGGCGCCTCCGGCAGCCCTGCTCCAAAAATGCAAACGTCTGCAGATAGCTCGCAGGCAGAAAGAGCTAGCCTGGAAAGCTGTTGCTCAGCCTCATCTGCCCATGGCACTGCTCGCACAGAGGCACAGAGACTGAGGCTGCTTGCTTGTCTTGTCCCCTCAAACTTCAAACGTAGCTTAGGTGGTCCGTGCCGGGCGCCTCCGGCAGCCCTGCTCCGAAAATGCGAACGTCTGCAGATAGCTCGCAGGCAGAAAGAGCTAGCCTGGAAAGCTGTTGCTCAGCCTCATCTGCCCATGGCACTGCTCGCACAGAGGCACAGACACTGGGGCTGCTTGCTTGTCTTGTCCCCTCAAACTTCAAATGTAGCTTAGGTGGTCCGTGCCGGGCGCATCTGGCAGTCCTGCTCCGAAAATGCGAACATCTGCAGATAGCTCGCAGGCAGAAAGAGCTAGCCTGGAAAGCTGTTGCTCAGCCTCATCTGCCCATGGCACTGCTCGCACAGAGGCACAGAGACTGGGGCTGCTTGCTTGTCTTGTCCCCTCAAACTTCAAACGTAGCTTAGGTGGTCTGTGCCGGGCGCCTCCGGCAGCCCTGCTCCGAAAATGCGAACGTCTGCAGATAGCTCGCAGGCAGAAAGAGCTAGCCTGGAAAGCTGTTGCTCAGCCTCATCTGCCCATGGCACTGCTCGCACAGAGGCACAGAGACTGGGGCTGCTTGCTTGTCTTGTCCCCTCAAACTTCAAACGTAGCTTAGGTGGTCCGTGCCGGGCACATCCGGCACCCCTTCTCCGAAAATGCGAACGTCTGCAGATAGCTCGCAGGCAGAAAGAGCTAGCCTGGAAAGCTGTTGCTCAGCCTCATCTGCCCATGGCACTGCTCGCACAGAGGCACAGAGACTGGGGCTGCTTGCTTGTCTTGTCCCCTCAAACTTCAAACGTAGCTTAGGTGGTCTGTGCCGGGCGCCTCCTGCAGCCCTGTTCCGAAAATGCAAACGTCTGCAGATAGCTCGCAGGCAGAAAGAGCTAGCCTGGAAAGCTGTTGCTCAGCCTCATCTGCCCATGGCACTGCTCGCACAGAGGCACAGAGACTGGGGCTGCTTGCTTGTCTTGTCCCCTTAAAATTCAAACGTAGCTTAGGTGGTCCGTGCCGGGCGCCTCCGGCAGCCCTGTTCCGAAAATGCAAACGTCTGCAGATAGCTCGCAGGCAGAAAGAGCTAGCCTGGAAAGCTGTTGCTCAGCCTCATCTGCCCATGGCACTGCTCGCACAGAGGCACAGAGACTGGGGCTGCTTGCTTGTCTTGTCCCCTTAAAATTCAAACGTAGCTTAGGTGGTCCGTGCCGGGCGCCTCCGGCAGCCCTGCTCCGAAAATGCGAACGTCTGCAGATAGCTCGCAGGCAGAAAGAGCTAGCCTGGAAAGCTGTTGCTCAGCCTCATCTGCCCATGGCACTGCTCGCACAGAGGCACAGAGACTGGGGCTGCTTGCTTGTCTTGCCCCCTCAAACTTCAAACGTATCTTAGGTGGTCCGTGCCGGGCGCCTCCGGCAGCCCTGCTCCAAAAATGCGAATGTTTGCAGATAGCTCGCAGGCAGAAAGAGCTAGCCTGGAAAGCTGTTGCTCAGCCTCATCTGCCCATGGCACTGCTCGCACAGAGGCACAGAGACTGAGGCTGCTTGCTTGTCTTGTCCCCTCAAACTTCAAACGTAGCTTAGGTGGTCCGTGCCGGGCGCCTCCGGCAGCCCTGCTCCGAAAATGCGAACGTCTGCAGGTAGCTCGCAGGCAGAAAGAGCTAGCCTGGAAAGCTGTTGCTCAGCCTCATCTGCCCATGGCACTGCTCGCACAGAGGCACAGAGACTGGGGCTGCTTGCTTGTCTTGTCCCCTCAAACTTCAAACGTAGCTTAGGTGGTCCGTGCCGGGCGCCTCCGGCAGCCCTGCTCCAAAAATGCGAACGTCTGCAGATAGCTCGCAGGCAGAAAGAGCTAGCCTGGAAAGCTGTTGCTCAGCCTCATCTGCCCATGGCACTGCTCGCACAGAGGCACAGAGACTGGGGCTGCTTGCTTGTCTTGTCCCCTCAAACTTCAAATGTAGCTTAGGTGGTCCGTGCCGGGCGCATCCGGCAGTCCTGCTCCGAAAATGCGAACATCTGCAGATAGCTCGCAGGCAGAAAGAGCTAGCCTGGAAAGCTGTTGCTCAGCCTCATCTGCCCATGGCACTGCTCGCACAGAGGCACAGAGACTGGGGCTGCTTGCTTGTCTTGTCCCCTCAAACTTCAAACGTAGCTTAGGTGGTCCGTGCCGGGCACATCCGGCACCCCTGCTCCGAAAATGCGAACGTCTGCAGATAGCTCGCAGGCAGAAAGAGCTAGCCTGGAAAGCTGTTGCTCAGCCTCATCTGCCCATGGCACTGCTCGCACAGAGGCACAGAGACTGGGGCTGCTTGCTTGTCTTGTCCCCTCAAACTTCAAACGTAGCTTAGGTGGTCTGTGCCGGGCGCCTCCTGCAGCCCTGTTCCAAGAATGCAAACGTCTGCAGATAGCTCACAGGCAGAAAGAGCTAGCCTGGAAAGCTGTTGCTCAGCCTCATCTGCCCATGGCACTGCTCGCACAGAGGCACAGAGACTGGGGCTGCTTGCTTGTCTTGCCCCCTCAAACTTCAAACGTAGCTTAGGTGGTCCGTGCCGGGCGCCTCCGGCAGCCCTGCTCCGAAAATGCGAATGTTTGCAGATAGCTCGCAGGCAGAAAGAGCTAGCCTGGAAAGCTGTTGCTCAGCCTCATCTGCCCATGGCACTGCTCGCACAGAGGCACAGAGACTGGTGCTGCTTGCTTGTCTTGTCCCCTCAAACTTCAAACGTAGCTTAGGTGGTCCGTGCCGGGCGCATCCGGCAGCCGTGCTCCGAAAATGCGAACGTCTGCAGATAGCTCGCAGGCAGAAAGAGCTAGCCTGGAAAGCTGTTGCTCAGCCTCATCTGCCCATGGCACTGCTCGCACAGAGGCACAGAGACTGGGGCTGCTTGCTTGTCTTGTCCCCTCAAACTTCAAACGTAGCTTAGGTGGTCCGTGCCGGGCGCATCCGGCAGCCGTGCTCCGAAAATGCGAACGTCTGCAGGTAGCTCGCAGGCAGAAAGAGCTAGCCTGGAAAGCTGTTGCTCAGCCTCATCTGCCCATGGCACTGCTCGCACAGAGGCACAGAGACTGGGGCTGCTTGCTTGTCTTGCCCCCTCAAACTTCAAAAGTAGCTTAGGTGGTCTGTGCCGAGCGCCTCCGGCAGCCGTGCTCCGAAAATGCGAACGTCTGCAGATAGCTCGCAGGCAGAAAGAGCTAGCCTGGAAAGCTGTTGCTCAGCCTCATCTGCCCATGGCACTGCTCGCACAGAGGCACAGAGACTGGGGCTGCTTGCTTGTCTTGTCCCCTCAAACTTCAAACGTAGCTTAGGTGGTCCGTGCCGGGCGCATCCGGCAGCCGTGCTCCGAAAATGCGAACGTCTGCAGATAGCTCGCAGGCAGAAAGAGCTAGCCTGGAAAGCTGTTGCTCAGCCTCATCTGCCCATGGCACTGCTCGCACAGAGGCACAGAGACTGGGGCTGCTTGCTTGTCTTGCCCCCTCAAACTTCAAAAGTAGCTTAGGTGGTCTGTGCCGAGCGCCTCCGGCAGCCGTGCTCCGAAAATGCGAACGTCTGCAGATAGCTCGCAGGCAGAAAGAGCTAGCCTGGAAAGCTGTTGCTCAGCCTCATCTGCCCATGGCACTGCTCGCACAGAGGCACAGAGACTGGGGCTGCTTGCTTGTCTTGTCCCCTTAAAATTCAAACGTAGCTTAGGTGGTCCGTGCCGGGCGCCTCCGGCAGCCCTGCTCCGAAAATGCGAACGTCTGCAGATAGCTCGCAGGCAGAAAGAGCTAGCCTGGAAAGCTGTTGCTCAGCCTCATCTGCCCATGGCACTGCTCGCACAGAGGCACAGAGACTGGGGCTGCTTGCTTGTCTTGTCCCCTCAAACTTCAAATGTAGCTTAGGTGGTCCGTGCCGGGCGCATCCGGCAGTCCTGCTCCGAAAATGCGAACATCTGCAGATAGCTCGCAGGCAGAAAGAGCTAGCCTGGAAAGCTGTTGCTCAGCCTCATCTGCCCATGGCACTGCTCGCACAGAGGCACAGAGACTGGGGCTGCTTGCTTGTCTTGTCCCCTCAAACTTCAAACGTAGCTTAGGTGGTCTGTGCCGGGCGCCTCCGGCAGCCCTGCTCCGAAAATGCGAACGTCTGCAGATAGCTCGCAGCCAGAAAGAGCTAGCCTGGAAAGCTGTTGCTCAGCCTCATCTGCCCATGGCACTGCTCGCACAGAGGCACAGACACTGGGGCTGCTTGCTTGTCTTGTCCCTTCAAACTTCAAACGTAGCTTAGGTGGTCCGTGCCGGGCACATCCGGCACCCCTGCTCCGAAAATGCGAACGTCTGCAGATAGCTCGCAGGCAGAAAGAGCTAGCCTGGAAAGCTGTTGCTCAGCCTCATCTGCCCATGGCACTGCTCGCACAGAGGCACAGAGACTGGGGCTGCTTGCTTGTCTTGTCCCCTCAAACTTCAAACGTAGCTTAGGTGGTCCGTGCCGAGCGCATCCGGCAGCCGTGCTCCGAAAATGCGAACGTCTGCAGATAGCTCGCAGGCAGAAAGAGCTAGCCTGGAAAGCTGTTGCTCAGCCTCATCTGCCCATGGCACTGCTCGCACAGAGGCACAGAGACTGGGGCTGCTTGCTTGTCTTGCCCCCTCAGACTTCAAACATAGCTTAGGTGGTCTGTGCCGAGCGCCTCCGGCAGCCGTGCTCCGAAAATGCGAACGTCTGCAGATAGCTCGCAGGCAGAAAGAGCTAGCCTGGAAAGCTGTTGCTCAGCCTCATCTGCCCATGGCACTGCTCGCACAGAGGCACAGAGACTGGGGCTGCTTGCTTGTCTTGCCCCCTCAAACTTCAAACGTAGCTTAGGTGGTCCGTGCCGGGCGCCTCCGGCAGCCCTGCTCCGAAAATGCGAACGTCTGCAGATAGCTCGCAGGCAGAAAGAGCTAGCCTGGAAAGCTGTTGCTCAGCCTCATCTGCCCATGGCACTGCTCGCACAGAGGCACAGAGACTGGGGCTGCTTGCTTGTCTTGTCCCCTCAAACTTCAAATGTAGCTTAGGTGGTCCGTGCCGGGCGCATCCGGCAGTCCTGCTCCGAAAATGCGAACATCTGCAGATAGCTCGCAGGCAGAAAGAGCTAGCCTGGAAAGCTGTTGCTCAGCCTCATCTGCCCATGGCACTGCTCGCACAGAGGCACAGAGACTGGGGCTGCTTGCTTGTCTTGTCCCCTCAAACTTCAAACGTAGCTTAGGTGGTCTGTGCCGGGCGCCTCCGGCAGCCCTGCTCCAAAAATGCGAACGTCTGCAGATAGCTCGCAGGCAGAAAGAGCTAGCCTGGAAAGCTGTTGCTCAGCCTCATCTGCCCATGGCACTGCTCGCACAGAGGCACAGAGACTGGGGCTGCTTGCTTGTTTTGCCCCTTCAAACTTCAAACGTAGCTTAGGTGGTCTGTGCCGGGCGCCTCCAGCAGCCCTGCTCTGATAATGCGAACGTCTGCAGAGAGCTCGCAGGCAGAAAGAGCTAGCCTGGAAAGCTGTTGCTCAGCCTCATCTGCCCATGGCACTGCTCGCACAGAGGCACAGAGACTGGGGCTGCTTGCTTGTCTTGTCCCCTCAAACTTCAAACGTAGCTTAGGTGGTCCGTGCCGGGCACATCCGGCACCCCTGCTCCGAAAATGCGAACGTCTGCAGATAGCTCGCAGGCAGAAAGAGCTAGCCTGGAAAGCTGTTGCTCAGCCTCATCTGCCCATGGCACTGCTCGCACAGAGGCACAGAGACTGGGGCTGCTTGCTTGTCTTGTCCCCTCAAACTTCAAACGTAGCTTAGGTGGTCTGTGCCGGGCGCCTCCGGCAGCCCTGTTCCGAAAATGCAAATGTCTGCAGATAGCTCACAGGCAGAAAGAGCTAGCCTGGAAAGCTGTTGCTCAGCCTCATCTGCCCATGGCACTGCTCGCACAGAGGCACAGAGACTGGGGCTGCTTGCTTGTTTTACCCCCTCAAACTTCAAATGTAGCTTAGGTGGTCCGTGCCGGGCGCCTTTGACAGCCCTGCTCCGAAAATGCAAACGTCTGCAGATAGCTCGCAGGCAGAAAGAGCTAGCCTGGAAAGCTGTTGCTCAGCCTCATCTGCCCATGGCACTGCTCGCACAGAGGCACAGAGACTGAGGCTGCTTGCTTGTTTTGCCCCCTCAAACTTCAAACGTAGCTTAGGTGGTCCGTGCCGGGCGCATCCGGCAGCCCTGCTCCGAAAATGCGAACGTCTGCAGATAGCTCGCAGGCAGAAAGAGCTAGCCTGGAAAGCTGTTGCTCAGCCTCATCTGCCCATGGCACTGCTCGCACAGAGGCACAGAGACTGGGGCTGCTTGCTTGTCTTGTCCCCTTAAAATTAAAACGTAGCTTAGGTGGTCCGTGCCGGGCGCCTCCGGCATCCCTGCTCCGAAAATGCGAACGTCTGCAGATAGCTCGCAGGCAGAAAGAGCTAGCCTGGAAAGCTGTTGCTCAGCCTCATCTGCCCATGGCACTGCTCGCACAGAGGCACAGAGACTGGGGCTGCTTGCTTGTCTTGTCCCCTCAAACTTCAAACGTAGCTTAGGTGGTCCGTGCCGGGCGCATCCGGCAGTCCTGCTCCGAAAATGCGAACATCTGCAGATAGCTCGCAGGCAGAAAGAGCTAGCCTGGAAAGCTGTTGCTCAGCCTCATCTGCCCATGGCACTGCTCGCACAGAGGCACAGAGACTGGGGCTGCTTGCTTGTCCTGTCCCCTCAAACTTCAAACGTAGCTTAGGTGGTCCGTGCCGGGCGCATCCGGCAGCCGTGCTCCGAAAATGCGAACGTCTGCAGATAGCTCGCAGCCAGAAAGAGCTAGCCTGGAAAGCTGTTGCTCAGCCTCATCTGCCCATGGCACTGCTCGCACAGAGGCACAGAGACTGGGGCTGCTTGCTTGTCTTGCCCCCTCAAACTTCAAAAGTAGCTTAGGTGGTCTGTGCCGAGCGCCTCCGGCAGCCGTGCTCCGAAAATGCGAACGTCTGCAGATAGCTCGCAGGCAGAAAGAGCTAGCCTGGAAAGCTGTTGCTCAGCCTCATCTGCCCATGGCACTGCTCGCACAGAGGCACAGAGACTGGGGCTGCATGCTTGTCTTGTCCCCTTAAAATTCAAACGTATCTTAGGTGGTCCGTGCCGGGCGCCTCCGGCAGCCCTGCTCCGAAAATGCAAACGTCTGCAGATAGCTCGCAGGCAGAAAGAGCTAGCCTGGAAAGCTGTTGCTCAGCCTCATCTGCCCATGGCACTGCTCGCACAGAGGCACAGAGACTGGGGCTGCTTGCTTGTCTTGTCCCCTCAAACTTCAAATGTAGCTTAGGTGGTCCGTGCCGGGCGCATCCGGCAGTCCTGCTCCGAAAATGCGAACATCTGCAGATAGCTCGCAGGCAGAAAGAGCTAGCCTGGAAAGCTGTTGCTCAGCCTCATCTGCCCATGGCACTGCTCGCACAGAGGCACAGAGACTGGGGCTGCTTGCTTGTCTTGTCCCCTCAAACTTCAAACGTAGCTTAGGTGGTCTGTGCCGGGCGCCTCCGGCAGCCCTGCTCCAAAAATGCGAACGTCTGCAGATAGCTCGCAGCCAGAAAGAGCTAGCCTGGAAAGCTGTTGCTCAGCCTCATCTGCCCATGGCACTGCTCGCACAGAGGCACAGAGACTGGGGCTGCTTGCTTGTTTTGCCCCTTCAAACTTCAAACGCAGCTTTGGTGGTCCGTGCCGGGCGCCTCCAGCAGCCCTGCTCTGATAATGCGAACGTCTGCAGAGAGCTCGCAGGCAGAAAGAGCTAGCCTGGAAAGCTGTTGCTCAGCCTCATCTGCCCATGGCACTGCTCGCACAGAGGCACAGAGACTGGGGCTGCTTGCTTGTCTTGTCCCCTCAAACTTCAAACGTAGCTTAGGTGGTCCGTGCCGGGCACATCCGGCACCCCTGCTCCGAAAATGCGAACGTCTGCAGATAGCTCGCAGGCAGAAAGAGCTAGCCTGGAAAGCTGTTGCTCAGCCTCATCTGCCCATGGCACTGCTCGCACAGAGGCACAGAGACTGGGGCTGCTTGCTTGTCTTGTCCCCTCAAACTTCAAACGTAGCTTAGGTGGTCTGTGCCGGGCGCCTCCGGCAGCCCTGCTCCGAAAATGCAAACGTCTGCAGATAGCTCACAGGTAGAAAGAGCTAGCCTGGAAAGCTGTTGCTCAGCCTCATCTGCCCATGGCACTGCTCGCACAGAGGCACAGAGACTGGGGCTGCTTGCTTGTTTTACCCCCTCAAACTTCAAACGTAGCTTAGGTGGTCCGTGCCGGGCGCCTTTGACAGCCCTGCTCCGAAAATGCAAACGTCTGCAGATAGCTCGCAGGCAGAAAGAGCTAGCCTGGAAAGCTGTTGCTCAGCCTCATCTGCCCATGGCACTGCTCGCACAGAGGCACAGAGACTGAGGCTGCTTGCTTGTCTTGCCCCCTCAAACTTCAAACGTAGCTTAGGTGGTCCGTGCCGGGCGCATCCGGCAGCCCTGCTCCGAAAATGCGAACGTCTGCAGATAGCTCGCAGGCAGAAAGAGCTAGCCTGGAAAGCTGTTGCTCAGCCTCATCTGCCCATGGCACTGCTCGCACAGAGGCACAGAGACTGGGGCTGCTTGCTTGTCTTGTCCCCTTAAAATTCAAACGTAGCTTAGGTGGTCCGTGCCGGGCGCCTCCGGCAGCCCTGCTCCGAAAATGCGAACGTCTGCAGATAGCTCGCAGGCAGAAAGAGCTAGCCTGGAAAGCTGTTGCTCAGCCTCATCTGCCCATGGCACTGCTCGCACAGAGGCACAGAGACTGGGGCTGCTTGCTTGTCTTGTCCCCTCAAACTTCAAACGTAGCTTAGGTGGTCCGTGCCGGGCGCATCCGGCAGTCCTGCTCCGAAAATGCGAACATCTGCAGATAGCTCGCAGGCAGAAAGAGCTAGCCTGGAAAGCTGTTGCTCAGCCTCATCTGCCCATGGCACTGCTCGCACAGAGGCACAGAGACTGGGGCTGCTTGCTTGTCTTGTCCCCTCAAACTTCAAACGTAGCTTAGGTGGTCTGTGCCGAGCGCCTCCGGCAGCCCTGCTCCGAAAATGCGAACGTCTGCAGATAGCTCGCAGGCAGAAAGAGCTAGCCTGGAAAGCTGTTGCTCAGCCTCATCTGCCCATGGCACTGCTCGCACAGAGGCACAGAGACTGGGGCTGCTTGCTTGTCTTGTCCCCTCAAACTTCAAACGTAGCTTAGGTGGTCCGTGCCGGGCACATCCGGCACCCCTGCTCCGAAAATGCGAACGTCTGCAGATAGCTCGCAGGCAGAAAGAGCTAGCCTGGAAAGCTGTTGCTCAGCCTCATCTGCCCATGGCACTGCTCGCACAGAGGAACAGAGACTGGGGCTGCTTGCTTGTCTTGTCCCCTCAAACTTCAAACGTAGCTTAGGTGGTCTGTGCCGGGCGCCTCCTGCAGCCCTGTTCCAAAAATGCAAACGTCTGCAGATAGCTCACAGGCAGAAAGAGCTAGCCTGGAAAGCTGTTGCTCAGCCTCATCTGCCCATGGCACTGCTCGCACAGAGGCACAGAGACTGGGGCTGCTTGCTTGTCTTGCCCCCTCAAACTTCAAACGTAGCTTAGGTGGTCCGTGCCGGGCGCCTCCGGCAGCCCTGCTCCGAAAATGCGAACGTTTGCAGATAGCTCGCAGGCAGAAAGAGCTAGCCTGGAAAGCTGTTGCTCAGCCTCATCTGCCCATGGCACTGCTCGCACAGAGGCACAGAGACTGGGGCTGCTTGCTTGTCTTGCCCCCTCAAACTTCAAAAGTAGCTTAGGTGGTCCGTGCCGAGCGCCTCCGGCAGCCGTGCTCCGAAAATGCGAACGTCTGCAGATAGCTCGCAGGCAGAAAGAGCTAGCCTGGAAAGCTGTTGCTCAGCCTCATCTGCCCATGGCACTGCTCGCACAGAGGCACAGAGACTGGGGCTGCTTGCTTGTCTTGTCCCCTTAAAATTAAAACGTAGCTTAGGTGGTCCGTGCCGGGCGCCTCCGGCAGCCCTGCTCCGAAAATGCGAACGTCTGCAGATAGCTCGCAGGCAGAAAGAGCTAGCCTGGAAAGCTGTTGCTCAGCCTCATCTGCCCATGGCACTGCTCGCACAGAGGCACAGAGACTGGGGCTGCTTGCTTGTCTTGCCCCCTCAAACTTCAAACGTAGCTTAGGTGGTCCGTGCCGGGCGCATCCGGCAGCCGTGCTCCGAAAATGCGAACGTCTGCAGATAGCTCGCAGGCAGAAAGAGCTAGCCTGGAAAGCTGTTGCTCAGCCTCATCTGCCCATGGCACTGCTCGCACAGAGGCACAGAGACTGGGGCTGCTTGCTTGTCTTGCCCCCTCAAACTTCAAAAGTAGCTTAGGTGGTCTGTGCCGAGCGCCTCCGGCAGCCGTGCTCCGAAAATGCGAACGTCTGCAGATAGCTCGCAGGCAGAAAGAGCTAGCCTGGAAAGCTGTTGCTCAGCCTCATCTGCCCATGGCACTGCTCGCACAGAGGCACAGAGACTGGGGCTGCTTGCTTGTCTTGTCCCCTTAAAATTAAAACGTAGCTTAGGTGGTCCGTGCCGGGCGCCTCCGGCAGCCCTGCTCCGAAAATGCGAACGTCTGCAGATAGCTCGCAGGCAGAAAGAGCTAGCCTGGAAAGCTGTTGCTCAGCCTCATCTGCCCATGGCACTGCTCGCACAGAGGCACAGAGACTGGGGCTGCTTGCTTGTCTTGTCCCCTTAAAATTCAAACGTAGCTTAGGTGGTCCGTGCCGGGCGCCTCCGGCAGCCCTGCTCCGAAAATGCGAACGTCTGCAGATAGCTCGCAGGCAGAAAGAGCTAGCCTGGAAAGCTGTTGCTCAGCCTCATCTGCCCATGGCACTGCTCGCACAGAGGCACAGAGACTGGGGCTGCTTGCTTGTCTTGCCCCCTCAAACTTCAAAAGTAGCTTAGGTGGTCTGTGCCGAGCGCCTCCGGCAGCCCTGCTCCGAAAATGCGAACGTCTGCACATAGCTCGCAGGCAGAAAGAGCTAGCCTGGAAAGCTGTTGCTCAGCCTCATCTGCCCATGGCACTGCTCGCACAGAGGCACAGAGACTGGGGCTGCTTGCTTGTCTTGTCCCCTTAAAATTCAAACGTAGCTTAGGTGGTCCGTGCCGGGCGCCTCCGGCAGCCCTGCTCCGAAAATGCGAACGTCTGCAGATAGCTCGCAGGCAGAAAGAGCTAGCCTGGAAAGCTGTTGCTCAGCCTCATCTGCCCATGGCACTGCTCGCACAGAGGCACAGAGACTGGGGCTGCTTGCTTGTCTTGTCCCCTCAAACTTCAAACGTAGCTTAGGTGGTCCGTGCCGGGCGCATCCGGCAGTCCTGCTCCGAAAATGCGAACATCTGCAGATAGCTCGCAGGCAGAAAGAGCTAGCCTGGAAAGCTGTTGCTCAGCCTCATCTGCCCATGGCACTGCTCGCACAGAGGCACAGAGACTGGGGCTGCTTGCTTGTCTTGTCCCCTCAAACTTCAAACGTAGCTTAGGTGGTCTGTGCCGAGCGCCTCCGGCAGCCCTGCTCCGAAAATGCGAACGTCTGCAGATAGCTCGCAGGCAGAAAGAGCTAGCCTGGAAAGCTGTTGCTCAGCCTCATCTGCCCATGGCACTGCTCGCACAGAGGCACAGAGACTGGGGCTGCTTGCTTGTCTTGTCCCCTCAAACTTCAAACGTAGCTTAGGTGGTCTGTGCCGGGCGCCTCCGGCAGCCCTGCTCCGAAAATGCAAACGTCTGCAGATAGCTCACAGGTAGAAAGAGCTAGCCTGGAAAGCTGTTGCTCAGCCTCATCTGCCCATGGCACTGCTCGCACAGAGGCACAGAGACTGGGGCTGCTTGCTTGTTTTACCCCCTCAAACTTCAAACGTAGCTTAGGTGGTCCGTGCCGGGCGCCTTTGACAGCCCTGCTCCGAAAATGCAAACGTCTGCAGATAGCTCGCAGGCAGAAAGAGCTAGCCTGGAAAGCTGTTGCTCAGCCTCATCTGCCCATGGCACTGCTCGCACAGAGGCACAGAGACTGAGGCTGCTTGCTTGTCTTGCCCCCTCAAACTTCAAACGTAGCTTAGGTGGTCCGTGCCGGGCGCATCCGGCAGCCCTGCTCCGAAAATGCGAACGTCTGCAGATAGCTCGCAGGCAGAAAGAGCTAGCCTGGAAAGCTGTTGCTCAGCCTCATCTGCCCATGGCACTGCTCGCACAGAGGCACAGAGACTGGGGCTGCTTGCTTGTCTTGTCCCCTTAAAATTCAAACGTAGCTTAGGTGGTCCGTGCCGGGCGCCTCCGGCAGCCCTGCTCCGAAAATGCGAACGTCTGCAGATAGCTCGCAGGCAGAAAGAGCTAGCCTGGAAAGCTGTTGCTCAGCCTCATCTGCCCATGGCACTGCTCGCACAGAGGCACAGAGACTGGGGCTGCTTGCTTGTCTTGTCCCCTCAAACTTCAAACGTAGCTTAGGTGGTCCGTGCCGGGCGCATCCGGCAGTCCTGCTCCGAAAATGCGAACATCTGCAGATAGCTCGCAGGCAGAAAGAGCTAGCCTGGAAAGCTGTTGCTCAGCCTCATCTGCCCATGGCACTGCTCGCACAGAGGCACAGAGACTGGGGCTGCTTGCTTGTCTTGTCCCCTCAAACTTCAAACGTAGCTTAGGTGGTCTGTGCCGAGCGCCTCCGGCAGCCCTGCTCCGAAAATGCGAACGTCTGCAGATAGCTCGCAGGCAGAAAGAGCTAGCCTGGAAAGCTGTTGCTCAGCCTCATCTGCCCATGGCACTGCTCGCACAGAGGCACAGAGACTGGGGCTGCTTGCTTGTCTTGTCCCCTCAAACTTCAAACGTAGCTTAGGTGGTCCGTGCCGGGCACATCCGGCACCCCTGCTCCGAAAATGCGAACGTCTGCAGATAGCTCGCAGGCAGAAAGAGCTAGCCTGGAAAGCTGTTGCTCAGCCTCATCTGCCCATGGCACTGCTCGCACAGAGGAACAGAGACTGGGGCTGCTTGCTTGTCTTGTCCCCTCAAACTTCAAACGTAGCTTAGGTGGTCTGTGCCGGGCGCCTCCTGCAGCCCTGTTCCAAAAATGCAAACGTCTGCAGATAGCTCACAGGCAGAAAGAGCTAGCCTGGAAAGCTGTTGCTCAGCCTCATCTGCCCATGGCACTGCTCGCACAGAGGCACAGAGACTGGGGCTGCTTGCTTGTCTTGCCCCCTCAAACTTCAAACGTAGCTTAGGTGGTCCGTGCCGGGCGCCTCCGGCAGCCCTGCTCCGAAAATGCGAACGTTTGCAGATAGCTCGCAGGCAGAAAGAGCTAGCCTGGAAAGCTGTTGCTCAGCCTCATCTGCCCATGGCACTGCTCGCACAGAGGCACAGAGACTGGGGCTGCTTGCTTGTCTTGCCCCCTCAAACTTCAAAAGTAGCTTAGGTGGTCCGTGCCGAGCGCCTCCGGCAGCCGTGCTCCGAAAATGCGAACGTCTGCAGATAGCTCGCAGGCAGAAAGAGCTAGCCTGGAAAGCTGTTGCTCAGCCTCATCTGCCCATGGCACTGCTCGCACAGAGGCACAGAGACTGGGGCTGCTTGCTTGTCTTGTCCCCTTAAAATTAAAACGTAGCTTAGGTGGTCCGTGCCGGGCGCCTCCGGCAGCCCTGCTCCGAAAATGCGAACGTCTGCAGATAGCTCGCAGGCAGAAAGAGCTAGCCTGGAAAGCTGTTGCTCAGCCTCATCTGCCCATGGCACTGCTCGCACAGAGGCACAGAGACTGGGGCTGCTTGCTTGTCTTGTCCCCTCAAACTTCAAACGTAGCTTAGGTGGTCCGTGCCGGGCGCATCCGGCAGCCGTGCTCCGAAAATGCGAACGTCTGCAGATAGCTCGCAGGCAGAAAGAGCTAGCCTGGAAAGCTGTTGCTCAGCCTCATCTGCCCATGGCACTGCTCGCACAGAGGCACAGAGACTGGGGCTGCTTGCTTGTCTTGCCCCCTCAAACTTCAAAAGTAGCTTAGGTGGTCTGTGCCGAGCGCCTCCGGCAGCCGTGCTCCGAAAATGCGAACGTCTGCAGATAGCTCGCAGGCAGAAAGAGCTAGCCTGGAAAGCTGTTGCTCAGCCTCATCTGCCCATGGCACTGCTCGCACAGAGGCACAGAGACTGGGGCTGCTTGCTTGTCTTGTCCCCTTAAAATTCAAACGTAGCTTAGGTGGTCCGTGCCGGGCGCCTCCGGCAGCCCTGCTCCGAAAATGCGAACGTCTGCAGATAGCTCGCAGGCAGAAAGAGCTAGCCTGGAAAGCTGTTGCTCAGCCTCATCTGCCCATGGCACTGCTCGCACAGAGGCACAGAGACTGGGGCTGCTTGCTTGTCTTGTCCCCTTAAAATTCAAACGTAGCTTAGGTGGTCCGTGCCGGGCGCCTCCGGCAGCCCTGCTCCGAAAATGCGAACGTCTGCAGATAGCTCGCAGGCAGAAAGAGCTAGCCTGGAAAGCTGTTGCTCAGCCTCATCTGCCCATGGCACTGCTCGCACAGAGGCACAGAGACTGGGGCTGCTTGCTTGTCTTGCCCCCTCAAACTTCAAAAGTAGCTTAGGTGGTCTGTGCCGAGCGCCTCCGGCAGCCCTGCTCCGAAAATGCGAACGTCTGCACATAGCTCGCAGGCAGAAAGAGCTAGCCTGGAAAGCTGTTGCTCAGCCTCATCTGCCCATGGCACTGCTCGCACAGAGGCACAGAGACTGGGGCTGCTTGCTTGTCTTGTCCCCTTAAAATTCAAACGTAGCTTAGGTGGTCCGTGCCGGGCGCCTCCGGCAGCCCTGCTCCGAAAATGCGAACGTCTGCAGATAGCTCGCAGGCAGAAAGAGCTAGCCTGGAAAGCTGTTGCTCAGCCTCATCTGCCCATGGCACTGCTCGCACAGAGGCACAGAGACTGGGGCTGCTTGCTTGTCTTGTCCCCTCAAACTTCAAACGTAGCTTAGGTGGTCCGTGCCGGGCGCATCCGGCAGTCCTGCTCCGAAAATGCGAACATCTGCAGATAGCTCGCAGGCAGAAAGAGCTAGCCTGGAAAGCTGTTGCTCAGCCTCATCTGCCCATGGCACTGCTCGCACAGAGGCACAGAGACTGGGGCTGCTTGCTTGTCTTGTCCCCTCAAACTTCAAACGTAGCTTAGGTGGTCTGTGCCGAGCGCCTCCGGCAGCCCTGCTCCGAAAATGCGAACGTCTGCAGATAGCTCGCAGGCAGAAAGAGCTAGCCTGGAAAGCTGTTGCTCAGCCTCATCTGCCCATGGCACTGCTCGCACAGAGGCACAGAGACTGGGGCTGCTTGCTTGTCTTGTCCCCTCAAACTTCAAACGTAGCTTAGGTGGTCCGTGCCGGGCACATCCGGCACCCCTGCTCCGAAAATGCGAACGTCTGCAGATAGCTCGCAGGCAGAAAGAGCTAGCCTGGAAAGCTGTTGCTCAGCCTCATCTGCCCATGGCACTGCTCGCACAGAGGCACAGAGACTGGGGCTGCTTGCTTGTCTTGTCCCCTCAAACTTCAAACGTAGCTTAGGTGGTCTGTGCCGGGCGCCTCCTGCAGCCCTGTTCCAAAAATGCAAACGTCTGCAGATAGCTCACAGGCAGAAAGAGCTAGCCTGGAAAGCTGTTGCTCAGCCTCATCTGCCCATGGCACTGCTCGCACAGAGGCACAGAGACTGGGGCTGCTTGCTTGTCTTGTCCCCTCAAACTTCAAACGTAGCTTAGGTGGTCCGTGCCGGGCGCATCCGGCAGCCGTGCTCCGAAAATGCGAACGTCTGCAGGTAGCTCGCAGGCAGAAAGAGCTAGCCTGGAAAGCTGTTGCTCAGCCTCATCTGCCCATGGCACTGCTCGCACAGAGGCACAGAGACTGGGGCTGCTTGCTTGTCTTGCCCCCTCAAACTTCAAAAGTAGCTTAGGTGGTCTGTGCCGAGCGCCTCCGGCAGCCGTGCTCCGAAAATGCGAACGTCTGCAGATAGCTCGCAGGCAGAAAGAGCTAGCCTGGAAAGCTGTTGCTCAGCCTCATCTGCCCATGGCACTGCTCGCACAGAGGCACAGAGACTGGGGCTGCTTGCTTGTCTTGTCCCCTTAAAATTAAAACGTAGCTTAGGTGGTCCGTGCCGGGCGCCTCCGGCAGCCCTGCTCCGAAAATGCGAACGTCTGCAGATAGCTCGCAGGCAGAAAGAGCTAGCCTGGAAAGCTGTTGCTCAGCCTCATCTGCCCATGGCACTGCTCGCACAGAGGCACAGAGACTGGGGCTGCTTGCTTGTCTTGTCCCCTCAAACTTCAAACGTAGCTTAGGTGGTCCGTGCCGGGCGCATCCGGCAGCCCTGCTCCGAAAATGCGAACGTCTGCAGATAGCTCGCAGGCAGAAAGAGCTAGCCTGGAAAGCTGTTGCTCAGCCTCATCTGCCCATGGCACTGCTCGCACAGAGGCACAGAGACTGGGGCTGCTTGCTTGTCTTGTCCCCTTAAAATTCAAACGTAGCTTAGGTGGTCCGTGCCGGGCGCCTCCGGCAGCCCTGCTCCGAAAATGCGAACGTCTGCAGATAGCTCGCAGGCAGAAAGAGCTAGCCTGGAAAGCTGTTGCTCAGCCTCATCTGCCCATGGCACTGCTCGCACAGAGGCACAGAGACTGGGGCTGCTTGCTTGTCTTGTCCCCTCAAACTTCAAACGTAGCTTAGGTGGTCCGTGCCGGGCGCATCCGGCAGTCCTGCTCCGAAAATGCGAACATCTGCAGATAGCTCGCAGGCAGAAAGAGCTAGCCTGGAAAGCTGTTGCTCAGCCTCATCTGCCCATGGCACTGCTCGCACAGAGGCACAGAGACTGGGGCTGCTTGCTTGTCTTGTCCCCTCAAACTTCAAACGTAGCTTAGGTGGTCTGTGCCGAGCGCCTCCGGCAGCCCTGCTCCGAAAATGCGAACGTCTGCAGATAGCTCGCAGGCAGAAAGAGCTAGCCTGGAAAGCTGTTGCTCAGCCTCATCTGCCCATGGCACTGCTCGCACAGAGGCACAGAGACTGGGGCTGCTTGCTTGTCTTGTCCCCTCAAACTTCAAACGTAGCTTAGGTGGTCCGTGCCGGGCACATCCGGCACCCCTGCTCCGAAAATGCGAACGTCTGCAGATAGCTCGCAGGCAGAAAGAGCTAGCCTGGAAAGCTGTTGCTCAGCCTCATCTGCCCATGGCACTGCTCGCACAGAGGAACAGAGACTGGGGCTGCTTGCTTGTCTTGTCCCCTCAAACTTCAAACGTAGCTTAGGTGGTCTGTGCCGGGCGCCTCCTGCAGCCCTGTTCCAAAAATGCAAACGTCTGCAGATAGCTCACAGGCAGAAAGAGCTAGCCTGGAAAGCTGTTGCTCAGCCTCATCTGCCCATGGCACTGCTCGCACAGAGGCACAGAGACTGGGGCTGCTTGCTTGTCTTGCCCCCTCAAACTTCAAACGTAGCTTAGGTGGTCCGTGCCGGGCGCCTCCGGCAGCCCTGCTCCGAAAATGCGAACGTTTGCAGATAGCTCGCAGGCAGAAAGAGCTAGCCTGGAAAGCTGTTGCTCAGCCTCATCTGCCCATGGCACTGCTCGCACAGAGGCACAGAGACTGGGGCTGCTTGCTTGTCTTGCCCCCTCAAACTTCAAAAGTAGCTTAGGTGGTCCGTGCCGAGCGCCTCCGGCAGCCGTGCTCCGAAAATGCGAACGTCTGCAGATAGCTCGCAGGCAGAAAGAGCTAGCCTGGAAAGCTGTTGCTCAGCCTCATCTGCCCATGGCACTGCTCGCACAGAGGCACAGAGACTGGGGCTGCTTGCTTGTCTTGTCCCCTTAAAATTAAAACGTAGCTTAGGTGGTCCGTGCCGGGCGCCTCCGGCAGCCCTGCTCCGAAAATGCGAACGTCTGCAGATAGCTCGCAGGCAGAAAGAGCTAGCCTGGAAAGCTGTTGCTCAGCCTCATCTGCCCATGGCACTGCTCGCACAGAGGCACAGAGACTGGGGCTGCTTGCTTGTCTTGTCCCCTCAAACTTCAAACGTAGCTTAGGTGGTCCGTGCCGGGCGCATCCGGCAGCCGTGCTCCGAAAATGCGAACGTCTGCAGATAGCTCGCAGGCAGAAAGAGCTAGCCTGGAAAGCTGTTGCTCAGCCTCATCTGCCCATGGCACTGCTCGCACAGAGGCACAGAGACTGGGGCTGCTTGCTTGTCTTGCCCCCTCAAACTTCAAAAGTAGCTTAGGTGGTCTGTGCCGAGCGCCTCCGGCAGCCGTGCTCCGAAAATGCGAACGTCTGCAGATAGCTCGCAGGCAGAAAGAGCTAGCCTGGAAAGCTGTTGCTCAGCCTCATCTGCCCATGGCACTGCTCGCACAGAGGCACAGAGACTGGGGCTGCTTGCTTGTCTTGTCCCCTTAAAATTCAAACGTAGCTTAGGTGGTCCGTGCCGGGCGCCTCCGGCAGCCCTGCTCCGAAAATGCGAACGTCTGCAGATAGCTCGCAGGCAGAAAGAGCTAGCCTGGAAAGCTGTTGCTCAGCCTCATCTGCCCATGGCACTGCTCGCACAGAGGCACAGAGACTGGGGCTGCTTGCTTGTCTTGTCCCCTTAAAATTCAAACGTAGCTTAGGTGGTCCGTGCCGGGCGCCTCCGGCAGCCCTGCTCCGAAAATGCGAACGTCTGCAGATAGCTCGCAGGCAGAAAGAGCTAGCCTGGAAAGCTGTTGCTCAGCCTCATCTGCCCATGGCACTGCTCGCACAGAGGCACAGAGACTGGGGCTGCTTGCTTGTCTTGCCCCCTCAAACTTCAAAAGTAGCTTAGGTGGTCTGTGCCGAGCGCCTCCGGCAGCCGTGCTCCGAAAATGCGAACGTCTGCACATAGCTCGCAGGCAGAAAGAGCTAGCCTGGAAAGCTGTTGCTCAGCCTCATCTGCCCATGGCACTGCTCGCACAGAGGCACAGAGACTGGGGCTGCTTGCTTGTCTTGTCCCCTTAAAATTCAAACGTAGCTTAGGTGGTCCGTGCCGGGCGCCTCCGGCAGCCCTGCTCCGAAAATGCGAACGTCTGCAGATAGCTCGCAGGCAGAAAGAGCTAGCCTGGAAAGCTGTTGCTCAGCCTCATCTGCCCATGGCACTGCTCGCACAGAGGCACAGAGACTGGGGCTGCTTGCTTGTCTTGTCCCCTCAAACTTCAAACGTAGTTTAGGTGGTCCGTGCCGGGCGCATCCGGCAGTCCTGCTCCGAAAATGCGAACATCTGCAGATAGCTCGCAGGCAGAAAGAGCTAGCCTGGAAAGCTGTTGCTCAGCCTCATCTGCCCATGGCACTGCTCGCACAGAGGCACAGAGACTGGGGCTGCTTGCTTGTCTTGTCCCCTCAAACTTCAAACGTAGCTTAGGTGGTCTGTGCCGAGCGCCTCCGGCAGCCCTGCTCCGAAAATGCGAACGTCTGCAGATAGCTCGCAGGCAGAAAGAGCTAGCCTGGAAAGCTGTTGCTCAGCCTCATCTGCCCATGGCACTGCTCGCACAGAGGCACAGAGACTGGGGCTGCTTGCTTGTCTTGTCCCCTCAAACTTCAAACGTAGCTTAGGTGGTCCGTGCCGGGCACATCCGGCACCCCTGCTCCGAAAATGCGAACGTCTGCAGATAGCTCGCAGGCAGAAAGAGCTAGCCTGGAAAGCTGTTGCTCAGCCTCATCTGCCCATGGCACTGCTCGCACAGAGGCACAGAGACTGGGGCTGCTTGCTTGTCTTGTCCCCTCAAACTTCAAACGTAGCTTAGGTGGTCTGTGCCGGGCGCCTCCTGCAGCCCTGTTCCAAAAATGCAAACGTCTGCAGATAGCTCACAGGCAGAAAGAGCTAGCCTGGAAAGCTGTTGCTCAGCCTCATCTGCCCATGGCACTGCTCGCACAGAGGCACAGAGACTGGGGCTGCTTGCTTGTCTTGTCCCCTCAAACTTCAAACGTAGCTTAGGTGGTCCGTGCCGGGCGCATCCGGCAGCCGTGCTCCGAAAATGCGAACGTCTGCAGGTAGCTCGCAGGCAGAAAGAGCTAGCCTGGAAAGCTGTTGCTCAGCCTCATCTGCCCATGGCACTGCTCGCACAGAGGCACAGAGACTGGGGCTGCTTGCTTGTCTTGCCCCCTCAAACTTCAAAAGTAGCTTAGGTGGTCTGTGCCGAGCGCCTCCGGCAGCCGTGCTCCGAAAATGCGAACGTCTGCAGATAGCTCGCAGGCAGAAAGAGCTAGCCTGGAAAGCTGTTGCTCAGCCTCATCTGCCCATGGCACTGCTCGCACAGAGGCACAGAGACTGGGGCTGCTTGCTTGTCTTGTCCCCTTAAAATTAAAACGTAGCTTAGGTGGTCCGTGCCGGGCGCCTCCGGCAGCCCTGCTCCGAAAATGCGAACGTCTGCAGATAGCTCGCAGGCAGAAAGAGCTAGCCTGGAAAGCTGTTGCTCAGCCTCATCTGCCCATGGCACTGCTCGCACAGAGGCACAGAGACTGGGGCTGCTTGCTTGTCTTGTCCCCTCAAACTTCAAACGTAGCTTAGGTGGTCCGTGCCGGGCGCATCCGGCAGCCCTGCTCCGAAAATGCGAACGTCTGCAGATAGCTCGCAGGCAGAAAGAGCTAGCCTGGAAAGCTGTTGCTCAGCCTCATCTGCCCATGGCACTGCTCGCACAGAGGCACAGAGACTGGGGCTGCTTGCTTGTCTTGCCCCCTCAAACTTCAAAAGTAGCTTAGGTGGTCTGTGCCGAGCGCCTCCGGCAGCCGTGCTCCGAAAATGCGAACGTCTGCAGATAGCTCGCAGGCAGAAAGAGCTAGCCTGGAAAGCTGTTGCTCAGCCTCATCTGCCCATGGCACTGCTCGCACAGAGGCACAGAGACTGGGGCTGCTTGCTTGTCTTGTCCCCTTAAAATTCAAACGTAGCTTAGGTGGTCCGTGCCGGGCGCCTCCGGCAGCCCTGCTCCGAAAATGCGAACGTCTGCAGATAGCTCGCAGGCAGAAAGAGCTAGCCTGGAAAGCTGTTGCTCAGCCTCATCTGCCCATGGCACTGCTCGCACAGAGGCACAGAGACTGGGGCTGCTTGCTTGTCTTGTCCCCTCAAACTTCAAATGTAGCTTAGGTGGTCCGTGCCGGGCGCATCCGGCAGTCCTGCTCCGAAAATGCGAACATCTGCAGATAGCTCGCAGGCAGAAAGAGCTAGCCTGGAAAGCTGTTGCTCAGCCTCATCTGCCCATGGCACTGCTCGCACAGAGGCACAGAGACTGGGGCTGCTTGCTTGTCTTGTCCCCTCAAACTTCAAACGTAGCTTAGGTGGTCCGTGCCGGGCGCCTCCGGCAGCCCTGCTCCGAAAATGCGAACGTCTGCAGATAGCTCGCAGGCAGAAAGAGCTAGCCTGGAAAGCTGTTGCTCAGCCTCATCTGCCCATGGCACTGCTCGCACAGAGGCACAGAGACTGGGGCTGCTTGCTTGTCTTGTCCCCTCAAACTTCAAACGTAGCTTAGGTGGTCCGTGCCGGGCACATCCGGCACCCCTGCTCCGAAAATGCGAACGTCTGCAGATAGCTCGCAGGCAGAAAGAGCTAGCCTGGAAAGCTGTTGCTCAGCCTCATCTGCCCATGGCACTGCTCGCACAGAGGCACAGAGACTGGGGCTGCTTGCTTGTCTTGTCCCCTCAAACTTCAAACGTAGCTTAGGTGGTCTGTGCCGGGCGCCTCCTGCAGCCCTGTTCCAAAAATGCAAACGTCTGCAGATAGCTCACAGGCAGAAAGAGCTAGCCTGGAAAGCTGTTGCTCAGCCTCATCTGCCCATGGCACTGCTCGCACAGAGGCACAGAGACTGGGGCTGCTTGCTTGTCTTGCCCCCTCAAACTTCAAACGTAGCTTAGGTGGTCCGTGCCGGGCGCCTCCGGCAGCCCTGCTCCGAAAATGCGAATGTTTGCAGATAGCTCGCAGGCAGAAAGAGCTAGCCTGGAAAGCTGTTGCTGAGCCTCATCTGCCCATGGCACTGCTCGCACAGAGGCACAGAGACTGGTGCTGCTTGCTTGTCTTGTCCCCTCAAACTTCAAACGTAGCTTAGGTGGTCCGTGCCGGGCGACTTTGACAGCCCTGCTCCGAAAATGCGAACGTCTGCAGGTAGCTCGCAGGCAGAAAGAGCTAGCCTGGAAAGCTGTTGCTCAGCCTCATCTGCCCATGGCACTGCTCGCACAGAGGCACAGAGACTGGGGCTGCTTGCTTGTCTTGTCCCCTCAAACTTCAAACGTAGCTTAGGTGGTCTGTGCCGGGCGCATCCGGCAGCCGTGCTCCGAAAATGCGAACGTCTGCAGGTAGCTCGCAGGCAGAAAGAGCTAGCCTGGAAAGCTGTTGCTCAGCCTCATCTGCCCATGGCACTGCTCGCACAGAGGCACAGAGACTGGGGCTGCTTGCTTGTCTTGCCCCCTCAAACTTCAAAAGTAGCTTAGGTGGTCTGTGCCGAGCGCCTCCGGCAGCCGTGCTCCGAAAATGCGAACGTCTGCAGATAGCTCGCAGGCAGAAAGAGCTAGCCTGGAAAGCTGTTGCTCAGCCTCATCTGCCCATGGCACTGCTCGCACAGAGGCACAGAGACTGGGGCTGCTTGCTTGTCTTGTCCCCTTAAAATTCAAACGTAGCTTAGGTGGTCCGTGCCGGGCGCCTCCGGCAGCCCTGCTCCGAAAATGCGAACGTCTGCAGATAGCTCGCAGGCAGAAAGAGCTAGCCTGGAAAGCTGTTGCTCAGCCTCATCTGCCCATGGCACTGCTCGCACAGAGGCACAGAGACTGGGGCTGCTTGCTTGTCTTGTCCCCTCAAACTTCAAACGTATCTTAGGTGGTCCGTGCCGGGCGCATCCGGCAGCCCTGCTCCGAAAATGCGAACGTCTGCAGATAGCTCGCAGGCAGAAAGAGCTAGCCTGGAAAGCTGTTGCTCAGCCTCATCTGCCCATGGCACTGCTCGCACAGAGGCACAGAGACTGGGGCTGCTTGCTTGTCTTGCCCCCTCAAACTTCAAAAGTAGCTTAGGTGGTCTGTGCCGAGCGCCTCCGGCAGTCGTGCTCCGAAAATGCGAACGTCTGCAGATAGCTCGCAGGCAGAAAGAGCTAGCCTGGAAAGCTGTTGCTCAGCCTCATCTGCCCATGGCACTGCTCGCACAGAGGCACAGAGACTGGGGCTGCTTGCTTGTCTTGTCCCCTTAAAATTCAAACGTAGCTTAGGTGGTCCGTGCCGGGCGCCTCCGGCAGCCCTGCTCCGAAAATGCGAACGTCTGCAGGTAGCTCGCAGGCAGAAAGAGCTAGCCTGGAAAGCTGTTGCTCAGCCTCATCTGCCCATGGCACTGCTCGCACAGAGGCACAGAGACTGGGGCTGCTTGCTTGTCTTGTCCCCTCAAACTTCAAACGTAGCTTAGGTGGTCCGTGCCGAGCGCATCCGGCAGCCGTGCTCCGAAAATGCGAACGTCTGCAGATAGCTCGCAGGCAGAAAGAGCTAGCCTGGAAAGCTGTTGCTCAGCCTCATCTGCCCATGGCACTGCTCGCACAGAGGCACAGAGACTGGGGCTGCTTGCTTGTCTTGCCCCCTCAAACTTCAAACATAGCTTAGGTGGTCTGTGCCGAGCGCCTCCGGCAGCCGTGCTCCGAAAATGCGAACGTCTGCAGATAGCTCGTAGGCAGAAAGAGCTAGCCTGGAAAGCTGTTGCTCAGCCTCATCTGCCCATGGCACTGCTCGCACAGAGGCACAGAGACTGGGGCTGCTTGCTTGTCTTGTCCCCTTAAAATTCAAACGTAGCTTAGGTGGTCCGTGCCGGGCGCCTCCGGCAGCCCTGCTCCGAAAATGCGAACGTCTGCAGATAGCTCGCAGGCAGAAAGAGCTAGCCTGGAAAGCTGTTGCTCAGCCTCATCTGCCCATGGCACTGCTCGCACAGAGGCACAGAGACTGGGGCTGCTTGCTTGTCTTGTCCCCTCAAACTTCAAATGTAGCTTAGGTGGTCCGTGCCGGGCGCATCCGGCAGTCCTGCTCCGAAAATGCGAACATCTGCAGATAGCTCGCAGGCAGAAAGAGCTAGCCTGGAAAGCTGTTGCTCAGCCTCATCTGCCCATGGCACTGCTCGCACAGAGGCACAGAGACTGGGGCTGCTTGCTTGTCTTGTCCCCTCAAACTTCAAACGTAGCTTAGGTGGTCTGTGCCGGGCGCATCCGGCAGCCCTGCTCCAAAAATGCGAACGTCTGCAGATAGCTCGCAGGCAGAAAGAGCTAGCCTGGAAAGCTGTTGCTCAGCCTCATCTGCCCATGGCACTGCTCGCACAGAGGCACAGAGACTGGGGCTGCTTGCTTGTTTTGCCCCTTCAAACTTCAAACGTAGCTTAGGTGGTCCGTGCCGGGCGCCTCCAGCAGCCCTGCTCTGATAATACAAACGTCTGCAGAGAGCTCGCAGGCAGAAAGAGCTAGCCTGGAAAGCTGTTGCTCAGCCTCATCTGCCCATGGCACTGCTCGCACAGAGGCACAGAGACTGGGGCTGCTTGCTTGTCTTGTCCCCTCAAACTTCAAACGTAGCTTAGGTGGTCCGTGCCGGGCACATCCGGCAGCCCTGCTCCGAAAATGCGAACGTCTGCAGATAGCTCGCAGGCAGAAAGAGCTAGCCTGGAAAGCTGTTGCTCAGCCTCATCTGCCCATGGCACTGCTCGCACAGAGGCACAGAGACTGGTGCTGCTTGCTTGTCTTGTCCCCTCAAACTTCAAACGTAGCTTAGGTGGTCTGTGCCGGGCGCCTCCGGCAGCCCTGTTCCGAAAATGCAAACGTCTGCAGATAGCTCACAGGCAGAAAGAGCTAGCCTGGAAAGCTGTTGCTCAGCCTCATCTTGCCCATGGCACTGCTCGCACAGAGGCACAGAGACTGGGGCTGCTTGCTTGTCTTGTCCCCTCAAACTTCAAACGTAGCTTAGGTGGTCCGTGCCGGGCGCCTCCAGCAGCCCTGCTCCGAAAATGCAAACGTCTGCAGATAGCTCGCAGGCTGAAAGAGCTAGCCTGGAAAGCTGTTGCTCAGCCTCATCTGCCCATGGCACTGCTCGCACAGAGGCACAGAGACTGAGGCTGCTTGCTTGTCTTGCCCCCTCAAACTTCAAACGTAGCTTAGGTGGTCCGTGCCGGGCGCATCCGGCAGCCCTGCTCCGAAAATGCGAACGTCTGCAGATAGCTCGCAGGCAGAAAGAGCTAGCCTGGAAAGCTGTTGCTCAGCCTCATCTGCCCATGGCACTGCTCGCACAGAGGCACAGAGACTGGGGCTGCTTGCTTGTCTTGTCCCCTTAAAATTAAAACGTAGCTTAGGTGGTCCGTGCCGGGCGCCTCCGGCAGCCCTGCTCCGAAAATGCGAACGTCTGCAGATAGCTCGCAGGCAGAAAGAGCTAGCCTGGAGAGCTGTTGCTCAGCCTCATCTGCCCATGGCACTGCTCGCACAGAGGCACAGAGACTGGGGCTGCTTGCTTGTCTTGTCCCCTCAAACTTCAAACGTAGCTTAGGTGGTCCGTGCCGGGCGCATCCGGCAGTCCTGCTCCGAAAATGCGAACATCTGCAGATAGCTCGCAGGCAGAAAGAGCTAGCCTGGAAAGCTGTTGCTCAGCCTCATCTGCCCATGGCACTGCTCGCACAGAGGCACAGAGACTGGGGCTGCTTGCTTGTCTTGTCCCCTCAAACTTCAAACGTAGCTTAGGTGGTCCGTGCCGGGCGCATCCGGCAGCCCTGCTCCGAAAATGCGAACGTCTGCAGATAGCTCGCAGCCAGAAAGAGCTAGCGTGGAAAGCTGTTGCTCAGCCTCATCTGCCCATGGCACTGCTCGCACAGAGGCACAGAGACTGGGGCTGCTTGCTTGTCTTGCCCCCTCAAACTTCAAAAGTAGCTTAGGTGGTCTGTGCCGAGCGCCTCCGGCAGCCGTGCTCCGAAAATGCGAACGTCTGCAGATAGCTCGCAGGCAGAAAGAGCTAGCCTGGAAAGCTGTTGCTCAGCCTCATCTGCCCATGGCACTGCTCGCACAGAGGCACAGAGACTGGGGCTGCTTGCTTGTCTTGTCCTCTTAAAATTAAAACGTAGCTTAGGTGGTCCGTGCCGGGCGCCTCCGGCAGCCCTGCTCCGAAAATGCGAACGTCTGCAGATAGCTCGCAGGCAGAAAGAGCTAGCCTGGAAAGCTGTTGCTCAGCCTCATCTGCCCATGGCACTGCTCGCACAGAGGCACAGAGACTGGGGCTGCTTGCTTGTCTTGTCCCCTCAAACTTCAAATGTAGCTTAGGTGGTCCGTGCCGGGCGCATCCGGCAGCCCTGCTCCGAAAATGCGAACATCTGCAGATAGCTCGCAGGCAGAAAGAGCTAGCCTGGAAAGCTGTTGCTCAGCCTCATCTGCCCATGGCACTGCTCACACAGAGGCACAGAGACTGGGGCTGCTTGCTTGTCTTGTCCCCTCAAACTTCAAACGTAGCTTAGGTGGTCCGTGCCGGGCACACCGGCAGCCCTGCTCCGAAAATGCGAACGTCTGCAGATAGCTCGCAGGCAGAAAGAGCTAGCCTGGAAAGCTGTTGCTCAGCCTCATCTGCCCATGGCACTGCTCGCACAGAGGCACAGAGACTGGTGCTGCTTGCTTGTCTTGTCCCCTAAAACTTCAAACGTAGCTTAGGTGGTCTGTACCGGGCGCCTCCGGCAGCCCTGTTCCGAAAATGCAAACGTCTGCAGATAGCTCACAGGCAGAAAGAGCTAGCCTGGAAAGCTGTTGCTCAGCCTCATCTGCCCATGGCACTGCTCGCACAGAGGCACAGAGACTGGGGCTGCTTGCTTGTTTTACCCCCTCAAACTTCAAACGTAGCTTAGGTGGTCCGTGCCGGGCGCCTCCAGCAGCCCTGCTCCGAAAATGCAAACGTCTGCAGATAGCTCGCAGGCTGAAAGAGCTAGCCTGGAAAGCTGTTGCTCAGCCTCATCTGCCCATGGCACTGCTCGCACAGAGGCACAGAGACTGAGGCTGCTTGCTTGTCTTGCCCCCTCAAACTTCAAACGTAGCTTAGGTGGTCCGTGCCGGGCGCATCCGGCAGCCCTGCTCCGAAAATGCGAACGTCTGCAGATAGCTCGCAGGCAGAAAGAGCTAGCCTGGAAAGCTGTTGCTCAGCCTCATCTGCCCATGGCACTGCTCGCACAGAGGCACAGAGACTGGGGCTGCTTGCTTGTCTTGTCCCCTTAAAATTAAAACGTAGCTTAGGTGGTCCGTGCCGGGCGCCTCCGGCAGCCCTGCTCCGAAAATGCGAACGTCTGCAGATAGCTCGCAGGCAGAAAGAGCTAGCCTGGAGAGCTGTTGCTCAGCCTCATCTGCCCATGGCACTGCTCGCACAGAGGCACAGAGACTGGGGCTGCTTGCTTGTCTTGTCCCCTCAAACTTCAAACGTAGCTTAGGTGGTCCGTGCCGGGCGCATCCGGCAGTCCTGCTCCGAAAATGCGAACATCTGCAGATAGCTCGCAGGCAGAAAGAGCTAGCCTGGAAAGCTGTTGCTCAGCCTCATCTGCCCATGGCACTGCTCGCACAGAGGCACAGAGACTGGGGCTGCTTGCTTGTCTTGCCCCCTCAAACTTCAAAAGTAGCTTAGGTGGTCTGTGCCGAGCGCCTCCGGCAGCCGTGCTCCGAAAATGCGAACGTCTGCAGATAGCTCGCAGGCAGAAAGAGCTAGCCTGGAAAGCTGTTGCTCAGCCTCATCTGCCCATGGCACTGCTCGCACAGAGGCACAGAGACTGGGGCTGCTTGCTTGTCTTGTCCCCTTAAAATTAAAACGTAGCTTAGGTGGTCCGTGCCGGGCGCCTCCGGCAGCCCTGCTCCGAAAATGCGAACGTCTGCAGATAGCTCGCAGGCAGAAAGAGCTAGCCTGGAAAGCTGTTGCTCAGCCTCATCTGCCCATGGCACTGCTCGCACAGAGGCACAGAGACTGGGGCTGCTTGCTTGTCTTGTCCCCTCAAACTTCAAATGTAGCTTAGGTGGTCCGTGCCATGCGCATCCGGCAGTCCTGCTCCGAAAATGCGAACATCTGCAGATAGCTCGCAGGCAGAAAGAGCTAGCCTGGAAAGCTGTTGCTCAGCCTCATCTGCCCATGGCACTGCTCGCACAGAGGCACAGAGACTGGGGCTGCTTGCTTGTCTTGTCCCCTCAAACTTCAAACGTAGCTTAGGTGGTCTGTGCCGGGCGCCTCCGGCAGCCCTGCTCCAAAAATGCGAACGTCTGCAGATAGCTCGCAGCCAGAAAGAGCTAGCCTGGAAAGCTGTTGCTCAGCCTCATCTGCCCATGGCACTGCTCGCACAGAGGCACAGAGACTGGGGCTGCTTGCTTGTTTTGCCCCTTCAAACTTCAAACGCAGCTTAGGTGGTCCGTGCCGGGCGCCTCCAGCAGCCCTGCTCTTATAATGCGAACGTCTGCAGAGAGCTCGCAGGCAGAAAGAGCTAGCCTGGAAAGCTGTTGCTCAGCCTCATCTGCCCATGGCACTGCTCGCACAGAGGCACAGAGACTGGGGCTGCTTGCTTGTCTTGTCCCCTCAAACTTCAAACGTAGCTTAGGTGGTCCGTGCCGGGCACATCCGGCAGCCCTGCTCCGAAAATGCGAACGTCTGCAGATAGCTCGCAGGCAGAAAGAGCTAGCCTGGAAAGCTGTTGCTCAGCCTCATCTGCCCATGGCACTGCTCGCACAGAGGCACAGAGACTGGGGCTGCTTGCTTGTCTTGTCCCCTCAAACTTCAAACGTAGCTTAGGTGGTCTGTGCCGGGCGCCTCCGGCAGCCCTGTTCCGAAAATGCAAACGTCTGCAGATAGTTCACAGGCAGAAAGAGCTAGCCTGGAAAGCTGTTGCTCAGCCTCATCTGCCCATGGCACTGCTCGCACAGAGGCACAGAGACTGGGGCTGCTTGCTTGTTTTACCCCCTCAAACTTCAAACGTAGCTTAGGTGGTCCGTGCCGGGCGCCTTTGACAGCCCTGCTCCGAAAATGCAAACGTCTGCAGATAGCTCGCAGGCAGAAAGAGCTAGCCTGGAAAGCTGTTGCTCAGCCTCATCTGCCCATGGCACTGCTCGCACAGAGGCACAGAGACTGAGGCTGCTTGCTTGTCTTGCCCCCTCAAACTTCAAACGTAGCTTAGGTGGTCCGTGCCGGGCGCATCCGGCAGCCCTGCTCCGAAAATGCGAACGTCTGCAGATAGCTCGCAGGCAGAAAGAGCTAGCCTGGAAAGCTGTTGCTCAGCCTCATCTGCCCATGGCACTGCTCGCACAGAGGCACAGAGACTGGGGCTGCTTGCTTGTCTTGTCCCCTCAAACTTCAAACGTAGCTTAGGTGGTCCGTGCCGGGCGCCTCCGGCAGCCCTGCTCCGAAAATGCAAACGTCTGCAGATAGCTCGCAGGCAGAAAGAGCTAGCCTGGAAAGCTGTTGCTCAGCCTCATCTGCCCATGGCACTGCTCGCACAGAGGCACAGAGACTGGGGCTGCTTGCTTGTCTTGTCCCCTCAAACTTCAAACGTAGCTTAGGTGGTCCGTGCCGGGCACATCCGGCACCCCTGCTCCGAAAATGCGAACGTCTGCAGATAGCTCGCAGGCAGAAAGAGCTAGCCTGGAAAGCTGTTGCTCAGCCTCATCTGCCCATGGCACTGCTCGCACAGAGGCACAGAGACTGGGGCTGCTTGCTTGTCTTGTCCCCTCAAACTTCAAACGTAGCTTAGGTGGTCTGTGCCGGGCGCCTCCGGCAGCCCTGTTCCGAAAATGCAAACGTCTGCAGATAGCTCACAGGCAGAAAGAGCTAGCCTGGAAAGCTGTTGCTCAGCCTCATCTGCCCATGGCACTGCTCGCACAGAGGCACAGAGACTGGGGCTGCTTGCTTGTTTTACCCCCTCAAACTTCAAACGTAGCTTAGGTGGTCCGTGCCGGGCGCCTTTGACAGCCCTGCTCCGAAAATGCAAACGTCTGCAGATAGCTCGCAGGCAGAAAGAGCTAGCCTGGAAAGCTGTTGCTCAGCCTCATCTGCCCATGGCACTGCTCGCACAGAGGCACAGAGACTGAGGCTGCTTGCTTGTCTTGCCCCCTCAAACTTCAAACGTAGCTTAGGTGGTCCGTGCCGGGCGCCTCCGGCAGCCCTGCTCCGAAAATGCGAACGTCTGCAGGTAGCTCGCAGGCAGAAAGAGCTAGCCTGGAAAGCTGTTGCTCAGCCTCATCTGCCCATGGCACTGCTCGCACAGAGGCACAGAGACTGGTGCTGCTTGCTTGTCTTGTCCCCTCAAACTTCAAACGTAGCTTAGGTGGTCCGTGCCGGGCGCATCCGGCAGCCCTGCTCCGAAAATGCGAACGTCTGCAGGTAGCTCGCAGGCAGAAAGAGCTAGCCTGGAAAGCTGTTGCTCAGCCTCATCTGCCCATGGCACTGCTCGCACAGAGGCACAGAGACTGGGGCTGCTTGCTTGTCTTGTCCCCTCAAACTTCAAACGTAGCTTAGGTGGTCCGTGCCGGGCGCATCCGGCAGCCCTGCTCCGAAAATGCGAACGTCTGCAGATAGCTCGCAGGCAGAAAGAGCTAGCCTGGAAAGCTGTTGCTCAGCCTCATCTGCCCATGGCACTGCTCGCACAGAGGCACAGAGACTGGGGCTGCTTGCTTGTCTTGCCCCCTCAAACTTCAAAAGTAGCTTAGGTGGTCTGTGCCGAGCGCCTCCGGCAGCCGTGCTCCGAAAATGCGAACGTCTGCAGATAGCTCGCAGGCAGAAAGAGCTAGCCTGGAAAGCTGTTGCTCAGCCTCATCTGCCCATGGCACTGCTCGCACAGAGGCACAGAGACTGGGGCTGCTTGCTTGTCTTGTCCCCTTAAAATTAAAACGTAGCTTAGGTGGTCCGTGCCGGGCGCCTCCGGCAGCCCTGCTCCGAAAATGCGAACGTCTGCAGATAGCTCGCAGGCAGAAAGAGCTAGCCTGGAAAGCTGTTGCTCAGCCTCATCTGCCCATGGCACTGCTCGCACAGAGGCACAGAGACTGGGGCTGCTTGCTTGTTTTGCCCCTTCAAACTTCAAACGTAGCTTAGGTGGTCCGTGCCGGGCGCCTCCAGCAGCCCTGCTCCAAAAATGCGAACGTCTGCAGAGAGCTCACAGGCAGAAAGAGCTAGCCTGGAAAGCTGTTGCTCAGCCTCATCTGCCCATGGCACTGCTCGCACAGAGGCACAGAGACTGAGGCTGCTTGCTTGTCTTGCCCCCTCAAACTTCAAACGTAGCTTAGGTGGTCCGTGCCGGGCGCATCCAGCAGCCCTGCTCCGAAAATGCGAACGTCTGCAGATAGCTCGCAGGCAGAAAGAGCTAGCCTGGAAAGCTGTTGCTCAGCCTCATCTGCCCATGGCACTGCTCACACAGAGGCACAGAGACTGGGGCTGCTTGCTTGTCTTGTCCCCTCAAACTTCAAACGTAGCTTAGGTGGTCCGTGAAGGGCACATCCGGCAGCCCTGCTCCGAAAATGCGAACGTCTGCAGATAGCTCGCAGGCAGAAAGAGCTAGCCTGGAAAGCTGTTGCTCAGCCTCATCTGCCCATGGCACTGCTCGCACAGAGGCACAGAGACTGGGGCTGCTTGCTTGTCTTGCCCCCTCAAACTTCAAACGTATCTTAGGTGGTCTGTGCCGAGCGCCTCCGGCAGCCGTGCTCCGAAAATGCGAACGTCTGCAGATAGCTCGCAGGCAGAAAGAGCTAGCCTGGAAAGCTGTTGCTCAGCCTCATCTGCCCATGGCACTGCTCGCACAGAGGCACAGAGACTGGGGCTGCTTGCTTGTCTTGTCCCCTTAAAATTCAAACGTAGCTTAGGTGGTCCGTGCCGGGCGCCTCCGGCAGCCCTGCTCCGAAAATGCGAACGTCTGCAGATAGCTCGCAGGCAGAAAGAGCTAGCCTGGAAAGCTGTTGCTCAGCCTCATCTGCCCATGGCACTGCTCGCACAGAGGCACAGAGACTGGGGCTGCTTGCTTGTCTTGCCCCCTCAAACTTCAAACGTAGCTTAGGTGGTCTGTGCCGAGCACCTCCGGCAGCCCTGCTCCGAAAATGCGAATGTTTGCAGATAGCTCGCAGGCAGAAAGAGCTAGCCTGGAAAGCTGTTGCTCAGCCTCATCTGCCCATGGCACTGCTCGCACAGAGGCACAGAGACTGGTGCTGCTTGCTTGTCTTGTCCCCTCAAACTTCAAACGTAGCTTAGGTGGTCCGTGCCGGGCGCCTCCGGCAGCCCTGCTCCGAAAATGCGAACGTCTGCAGGTAGCTCGCAGGCAGAAAGAGCTAGCCTGGAAAGCTGTTGCTCAGCCTCATCTGCCCATGGCACTGCTCGCACAGAGGCACAGAGACTGGTGCTGCTTGCTTGTCTTGTCACCTCAAACTTCAAACGTAGCTTAGGTGGTCCGTGCCGGGCGCATCCGGCAGCCGTGCTCCGAAAATGCGAACGTCTGCAGGTAGCTCGCAGGCAGAAAGAGCTAGCCTGGAAAGCTGTTGCTCAGCCTCATCTGCCCATGGCACTGCTCGCACAGAGGCACAGAGACTGGGGCTGCTTGCTTGTCTTGTCCCCTCAAACTTCAAACGTAGCTTAGGTGGTCCGTGCCGGGCGCATCCGGCAGCCCTGCTCCGAAAATGCGAACGTCTGCAGATAGCTCGCAGGCAGAAAGAGCTAGCCTGGAAAGCTGTTGCTCAGCCTCATCTGCCCATGGCACTGCTCGCACAGAGGCACAGAGACTGGGGCTGCTTGCTTGTCTTGTCCCCTCAAACTTCAAAAGTAGCTTAGGTGGTCTGTGCCGAGCGCCTCCGGCAGCCGTGCTCTGAAAATGCGAACGTCTGCAGATAGCTCGCAGGCAGAAAGAGCTAGCCTGGAAAGCTGTTGCTCAGCCTCATCTGCCCATGGCACTGCTCGCACAGAGGCACAGAGACTGGGGCTGCTTGCTTGTCTTGTCCCCTTAAAATTCAAACGTAGCTTAGGTGGTCCGTGCCGGGCACATCCGGCAGCCCTGCTCCGAAAATGCGAACGTCTGCAGATAGCTCGCAGGCAGAAAGAGCTAGCCTGGAAAGCTGTTGCTCAGCCTCATCTGCCCATGGCACTGCTCGCACAGAGGCACAGAGACTGGGGCTGCTTGCTTGTCTTGTCCCCTTAAAATTCAAACGTAGCTTAGGTGGTCCGTGCCGGGCACATCCGGCAGCCCTGCTCCGAAAATGCGAACGTCTGCAGATAGCTCGCAGGCAGAAAGAGCTAGCCTGGAAAGCTGTTGCTCAGCCTCATCTGCCCATGGCACTGCTCGCACAGAGGCACAGAGACTGGGCCTGCTTGCTTGTTTTGCCCCTTCAAACTTCAAACGTAGCTTAGGTGGTCCGTGCCGGGCGCCTCCAGCAGCCCTGCTCCAAAAATGCGAACGTCTGCAGAGAGCTCGCAGGCAGAAAGAGCTAGCCTGGAAAGCTGTTGCTCAGCCTCATCTGCCCATGGCACTGCTCGCACAGAGGCACAGAGACTGGTGCTGCTTGCTTGTCTTGTCCCCTCAAACTTCAAACGTAGCTTAGGTGGTCCGTGCCGGGCGCATCCGGCAGCCGTGCTCCGAAAATGCGAACGTCTGCAGGTAGCTCGCAGGCAGAAAGAGCTAGCCTGGAAAGCTGTTGCTCAGCCTCATCTGCCCATGGCACTGCTCGCACAGAGGCACAGAGACTGGGGCTGCTTGCTTGTCTTGTCCCCTCAAACTTCAAACGTAGCTTAGGTGGTCCGTGCCGGGCGCATCCGGCAGCCCTGCTCCGAAAATGCGAACGTCTGCAGATAGCTCGCAGGCAGAAAGAGCTAGCCTGGAAAGCTGTTGCTCAGCCTCATCTGCCCATGGCACTGCTCGCACAGAGGCACAGAGACTGGGGCTGCTTGCTTGTCTTGCCCCCTCAAACTTCAAAAGTAGCTTAGGTGGTCTGTGCCGAGCGCCTCCGGCAGCCGTGCTCCGAAAATGCGAACGTCTGCAGATAGCTCGCAGGCAGAAAGAGCTAGCCTGGAAAGCTGTTGCTCAGCCTCATCTGCCCATGGCACTGCTCGCACAGAGGCACAGAGACTGGGGCTGCTTGCTTGTCTTGTCCCCTTAAAATTCAAACGTAGCTTAGGTGGTCCGTGCCGGGCGCCTCCGGCAGCCCTGCTCCGAAAATGCGAACGTCTGCAGATAGCTCGCAGGCAGAAAGAGCTAGCCTGGAAAGCTGTTGCTCAGCCTCATCTGCCCATGGCACTGCTCGCACAGAGGCACAGAGACTGGGGCTGCTTGCTTGTTTTGCCCCTTCAAACTTCAAACGTAGCTTAGGTGGTCCGTGCCGGGCGCCTCCAGCAGCCCTGCTCCAAAAATGCGAACGTCTGCAGAGAGCTCGCAGGCAGAAAGAGCTAGCCTGGAAAGCTGTTGCTCAGCCTCATCTGCCCATGGCACTGCTCGCACAGAGGCACAGAGACTGAGGCTGCTTGCTTGTCTTGCCCCCTCAAACTTCAAACGTAGCTTAGGTGGTCCGTGCCGGGCGCATCCAGCAGCCCTGCTCCGAAAATGCGAACGTCTGCAGATAGCTCGCAGGCAGAAAGAGCTAGCCTGGAAAGCTGTTGCTCAGCCTCATCTGCCCATGGCACTGCTCACACAGAGGCACAGAGACTGGGGCTGCTTGCTTGTCTTGTCCCCTCAAACTTCAAACGTAGCTTAGGTGGTCCGTGCCGGGCACATCCGGCAGCCCTGCTCCGAAAATGCGAACGTCTGCAGATAGCTCGCAGGCAGAAAGAGCTAGCCTGGAAAGCTGTTGCTCAGCCTCATCTGCCCATGGCACTGCTCGCACAGAGGCACAGAGACTGGGGCTGCTTGCTTGTCTTGTCCCCTTAAAATTAAAACGTAGCTTAGGTGGTCCGTGCCGGGCGCCTCCGGCAGCCCTGCTCCGAAAATGCGAACGTCTGCAGATAGCTCGCAGGCAGAAAGAGCTAGCCTGGAAAGCTGTTGCTCAGCCTCATCTGCCCATGGCACTGCTCGCACAGAGGCACAGAGACTGGGGCTGCTTGCTTGTCTTGCCCCCTCAAACTTCAAACGTAGCTTAGGTGGTCTGTGCCGAGCACCTCCGGCAGCCCTGCTCCGAAAATGCGAATGTTTGCAGATAGCTCGCAGGCAGAAAGAGCTAGCCTGGAAAGCTGTTGCTCAGCCTCATCTGCCCATGGCACTGCTCGCACAGAGGCACAGAGACTGGTGCTGCTTGCTTGTCTTGTCCCCTCAAACTTCAAACGTAGCTTAGGTGGTCCGTGCCGGGCGCCTCCGGCAGCCCTGCTCCGAAAATGCGAACGTCTGCAGGTAGCTCGCAGGCAGAAAGAGCTAGCCTGGAAAGCTGTTGCTCAGCCTCATCTGCCCATGGCACTGCTCGCACAGAGGCACAGAGACTGGTGCTGCTTGCTTGTCTTGTCCCCTCAAACTTCAAACGTAGCTTAGGTGGTCCGTGCCGGGCGCATCCGGCAGCCGTGCTCCGAAAATGCGAACGTCTGCAGGTAGCTCGCAGGCAGAAAGAGCTAGCCTGGAAAGCTGTTGCTCAGCCTCATCTGCCCATGGCACTGCTCACACAGAGGCACAGAGACTGGGGCTGCTTGCTTGTCTTGTCCCCTCAAACTTCAAACGTAGCTTAGGTGGTCCGTGCCGGGCGCATCCGGCAGCCCTGCTCCGAAAATGCGAACGTCTGCAGATAGCTCGCAGGCAGAAAGAGCTAGCCTGGAAAGCTGTTGCTCAGCCTCATCTGCCCATGGCACTGCTCGCACAGAGGCACAGAGACTGGGGCTGCTTGCTTGTCTTGCCCCCTCAAACTTCAAAAGTAGCTTAGGTGGTCTGTGCCGAGCGCCTCCGGCAGCCGTGCTCCGAAAATGCGAACGTCTGCAGATAGCTCGCAGGCAGAAAGAGCTAGCCTGGAAAGCTTTTGCTCAGCCTCATCTGCCCATGGCACTGCTCGCACAGAGGCACAGAGACTGGGGCTGCTTGCTTGTCTTGTCCCCTTAAAATTCAAACGTAGCTTAGGTGGTCCGTGCCGGGCACATCCGGCAGCCCTGCTCCGAAAATGCGAACGTCTGCAGATAGCTCGCAGGCAGAAAGAGCTAGCCTGGAAAGCTGTTGCTCAGCCTCATCTGCCCATGGCACTGCTCGCACAGAGGCACAGAGACTGGGCCTGCTTGCTTGTTTTGCCCCTTCAAACTTCAAACGTAGCTTAGGTGGTCCGTGCCGGGCGCCTCCAGCAGCCCTGCTCCAAAAATGCGAACGTCTGCAGAGAGCTCGCAGGCAGAAAGAGCTAGCCTGGAAAGCTGTTGCTCAGCCTCATCTGCCCATGGCACTGCTCGCACAGAGGCACAGAGACTGAGGCTGCTTGCTTGTCTTGCCCCCTCAAACTTCAAACGTAGCTTAGGTGGTCCGTGCCGGGCGCATCCGGCAGCCCTGCTCCGAAAATGCGAACGTCTGCAGATAGCTCGCAGGCAGAAAGAGCTAGCCTGGAAAGCTGTTGCTCAGCCTCATCTGCCCATGGCACTGCTCACACAGAGGCACAGAGACTGGGGCTGCTTGCTTGTCTTGTCCCTTCAAACTTCAAACGTAGCTTAGGTGGTCCGTGCCGGGCGCCTCCAGCAGCCCTGCTCTGAAAATGCGAACGTCTGCAGATAGCTCGCAGGCAGAAAGAGCTAGCCTGGAAAGCTGTTGCTCAGCCTCATCTGCCCATGGCACTGCTCGCACAGAGGCACAGAGACTGGGGCTGCTTGCTTGTCTTGTCCCCTCAAACTTCAAACGTAGCTTAGGTGGTCCGTGCCGGGCACATCCGGCACCCCTGCTCCGAAAATGCGAACGTCTGCAGATAGCCCGCAGGCAGAAAGAGCTAGCCTGGAAAGCTGTTGCTCAGCCTCATCTGCCCATGGCACTGCTCGCACAGAGGCACAGAGACTGGGGCTGCTTGCTTGTCTTGCCCCCTCAAACTTCAAACGTAGCTTAGGTGGTCCGTGCCGGGCACCTCCGGCAGCCCTGCTCCGAAAATGCGAACGTCTGCAGATAGCTCGCAGGCAGAAAGAGCTAGCCTGGAAAGCTGTTGCTCAGCCTCATCTGCCCATGGCACTGCTCGCACAGAGGCACAGAGACTGGTGCTGCTTGCTTGTCTTGCCCCCTCAAACTTCAAACGTAGCTTAGGTGGTCCGTGCCGGGCGCCTCCGGCAGCCCTGCTCCGAAAATGCGAACGTCTGCAGATAGCTCGCAGGCAGAAAGAGCTAGCCTGGAAAGCTGTTGCTCAGCCTCATCTGCCCATGGCACTGCTCGCACAGAGGCACAGAGACTGGGGCTGCTTGCTTGTCTTGTCCCCTCAAACTTCAAATGTAGCTTAGGTGGTCCGTGCCGGGCGCATCCGTCAGTCCTACTCCGAAAATGCGAACATCTGCAGATAGCTCGCAGGCAGAAAGAGCTAGCCTGGAAAGCTGTTGCTCAGCCTCATCTGCCCATGGCACTGCTCGCACAGAGGCACAGAGACTGGGGCTGCTTGCTTGTCTTGTCCCCTCAAACTTCAAATGTAGCTTAGGTGGTCCGTGCCGGGCGCATCCGTCAGTCCTACTCCGAAAATGCGAACATCTGCAGATAGCTCGCAGGCAGAAAGAGCTAGCCTGGAAAGCTGTTGCTCAGCCTCATCTGCCCATGGCACTGCTCGCACAGAGGCACAGAGACTGGGGCTGCTTGCTTGTCTTGTCCCCTCAAACTTCAAATGTAGCTTAGGTGGTCCGTGCCGGGCGCATCCGTCAGTCTACTCCGAAAATGCGAACATCTGCAGATAGCTCGCAGGCAGAAAGAGCTAGCCTGGAAAGCTGTTGCTCAGCCTCATCTGCCCATGGCACTGCTCGCACAGAGGCACAGAGACTGGGGCTGCTTGCTTGTCTTGTCCCCTCAAACTTCAAATGTAGCTTAGGTGGTCCGTGCCGGGCGCATCCGTCAGTCCTACTCCGAAAATGCGAACATCTGCAGATAGCTCGCAGGCAGAAAGAGCTAGCCTGGAAAGCTGTTGCTCAGCCTCATCTGCCCATGGCACTGCTCGCACAGAGGCACAGAGACTGGGGCTGCTTGCTTGTCTTGTCCCCTCAAACTTCAAATGTAGCTTAGGTGGTCCGTGCCGGGCGCATCCGTCAGTCCTACTCCGAAAATGCGAACATCTGCAGATAGCTCGCAGGCAGAAAGAGCTAGCCTGGAAAGCTGTTGCTCAGCCTCATCTGCCCATGGCACTGCTCGCACAGAGGCACAGAGACTGGGGCTGCTTGCTTGTCTTGTCCCCTCAAACTTCAAATGTAGCTTAGGTGGTCCGTGCCGGGCGCATCCGTCAGTCTACTCCGAAAATGCGAACATCTGCAGATAGCTCGCAGGCAGAAAGAGCTAGCCTGGAAAGCTGTTGCTCAGCCTCATCTGCCCATGGCACTGCTCGCACAGAGGCACAGAGACTGGGGCTGCTTGCTTGTTTTACCCCCTCAAACTTCAAACGTAACTTAGGTGGTCCGTGCCGGGCGCATCCGGCAGCCCTGCTCCGAAAATGCGAACGTCTGCAGATAGCTCGCAGCCAGAAAGAGCTAGCCTGGAAAGCTGTTGCTCAGCCTCATCTGCCCATGGCACTGCTCGCACAGAGGCACAGAGACTGGGGCTGCTTGCTTGTCTTGTCCCCTCAAACTTCAAACGTAGCTTAGGTGGTCCGTGCCGGGCACATCCGGCAGCCCTGCTCCGAAAATGCGAACGTCTGCAGATAGCTCGCAGGCAGAAAGAGCTAGCCTGGAAAGCTGTTGCTCAGCCTCATCTGCCCATGGCACTGCTCGCACAGAGGCACAGAGACTGGGGCTGCTTGCTTGTCTTGTCCCCTCAAACTTCAAACGTAGCTTAGGTGGTCTGTTCCGGCGCCTCCGGCAGCCCTGCTCCAAAATTGCGAACGTCTGCAGATAGCTCGCAGGCAGAAAGAGCTAGCCTGGAAAGCTGTTGCTCAGCCTCATCTGCCCATGGCACTGCTCGCACAGAGGCACAGAGACTGGGGCTGCTTGCTTGTTTTGCCCCTTCAAACTTCAAACGTAGCTTAGGTGGTCCGTGCCGGGCGCCTCCAGCAGCCCTGCTCTGAAAATGCGAACGTCTGCAGATAGCTCGCAGGCAGAAAGAGCTAGCCTGGAAAGCTGTTGCTCAGCCTCATCTGCCCATGGCACTGCTCGCACAGAGGCACAGAGACTGGGGCTGCTTGCTTGTCTTGTCCCCTCAAACTTCAAACGTACCTTAGGTGGTCCGTGCCGGGCACATCCGGCAGCCCTGCTCCGAAAATGCGAACGTCTGCAGATAGCCCGCAGGCAGAAAGAGCTAGCCTGGAAAGCTGTTGCTCAGCCTCATCTGCCCATGGCACTGCTCGCACAGAGGCACAGAGACTGGGGCTGCTTGCTTGTCTTGTCCCTTCAAACTTCAAACGTAGCTTAGGTGGTCTGTGCCGGGCGCCTCCGGCAGCCCTGTTCCGAAAATGCAAACGTCTGCAGATAGCTCGCAGGCAGAAAGAGCTAGCCTGGAAAGCTGTTGCTCAGCCTCATCTGCCCATGGCACTGCTCGCACAGAGGCACAGAGACTGGTGCTGCTTGCTTGTCTTGCCCCCTCAAACTTCAAACGTAGCTTAGGTGGTCCGTGCCGGGCGCCTCCGGCAGCCCTGCTCCAAAAATGCGAACGTCTGCAGATAGCTCGCAGGCAGAAAGAGCTAGCCTGGAAAGCTGTTGCTCAGCCTCATCTGCCCATGGCACTGCTCGCACAGAGGCACAGAGACTGGTGCTGCTTGCTTGTCTTGCCCCCTCAAACTTCAAACGTAGCTTAGGTGGTCCGTGCCGGGCGCCTCCGGCAGCCCTGCTCCGAAAATGCAAACGTCTGCAGATAGCTCGCAGGCAGAAAGAGCTAGCCTGGAAAGCTGTTGCTCAGCCTCATCTGCCCATGGCACTGCTCGCACAGAGGCACAGAGACTGGTGCTGCTTGCTTGTCTTTCCCCTCAAACTTCAAATGTAGCTTAGGTGGTCCGTGCCGGGCGCATCCGTCAGTCCTACTCCGAAAATGCGAACATCTGCAGATAGCTCGCAGGCAGAAAGAGCTAGCCTGGAAAGCTGTTGCTCAGCCTCATCTGCCCATGGCACTGCTCGCACAGAGGCACAGAGACTGGGGCTGCTTGCTTGTCTTGTCCCCTCAAACTTCAAACGTAGCTTAGGTGGTCTGTGCCGGGCGCCTCCGGCAGCCCTGTTCCGAAAATGCAAACGTCTGCAGATAGCTCACAGGCAGAAAGAGCTAGCCTGGAAAGCTGTTGCTCAGCCTCATCTGCCCATGGCACTGCTCGCACAGAGGCACAGAGACTGGGGCTGCTTGATTGTTTTACACCCTCAAACTTCAAACGTAGCTTAGGTGGTCCGTGCCGGGCGCCTTTGACAGCCCTGCTCCGAAAATGCAAACGTCTGCAGATAGCTCGCAGGCAGAAAGAGCTAGCCTGGAAAGCTGTTGCTCAGCCTCATCTGCCCATGGCACTGCTCGCACAGAGGCACAGAGACTGAGGCTGCTTGCTTGTCTTGCCCCCTCAAACTTCAAACGTAGCTTAGGTGGTCCGTGCCGGGCGCATCCGGCAGCCCTGCTCCGAAAATGCAAACGTCTGCAGATAGCTCGCAGGCAGAAAGAGCTAGCCTGGAAAGCTGTTGCTCAGCCTCATCTGCCCATGGCACTGCTCGCACAGAGGCACAGAGACTGGGGCTGCTTGCTTGTCTTGTCCCCTCAAACTTCAAACGTAGCTTAGGTGGTCCGTGCCGGACACATCCGGCAGCCCTGCTCCGAAAATGCGAACGTCTGCAGATAGCTCGCAGGCAGAAAGAGCTAGCCTGGAAAGCTGTTGCTCAGCCTCATCTGCCCATGGCACTGCTCGCACAGAGGCACAGAGACTGGGGCTGCTTGCTTGTCTTGCCCCCTCAAACTTCAAACGTAGCTTAGGTGGTCTGTGCCGAGCGCCTGCGGCAGACGTGCTCCGAAAATGCGAACGTCTGCAGATAGCTCGCAGGCAGAAAGAGCTAGCCTGGAAAGCTGTTGCTCAGCCTCATCTGCCCATGGCACTGCTCGCACAGAGGCACAGAGACTGAGGCTGCTTGCTTCTCTTGTCCCCTTAAAATTCAAACATAGCTTAGGTGGTCCGTGCCGGGCGCCTCCGGCAGCCCTGCTCCGAAAATGCGAACGTCTGCAGATAGCTCGCAGGCAGAAAGAGCTAGCCTGGAAAGCTGTTGCTCAGCCTCATCTGCCCATGGCACTGCTCGCACAGAGGCACAGAGACTGGGGCTGCTTGCTTGTCTTGTCCCCTCAAACTTCAAATGTAGCTTAGGTGGTCCGTGCCGGGCGCTTCCGGCAGTCCTGCTCCGAAAATGCGAACATCTGCAGATAGCTCGCAGGCAGAAAGAGCTAGCCTGGAAAGCTGTTGCTCAGCCTCATCTGCCCATGGCACTGCTCGCACAGAGGCACAGAGACTGGGGCTGCTTGCTTGTCTTGTCCCCTCAAACTTCAAACGTAGCTTAGGTGGTCTGTGCCGGGCGCCTCCGGCAGCCCTGTTCCAAAAATGCAAACGTCTGCAGATAGCTCACAGGCAGAAAGAGCTAGCCTGGAAAGCTGTTGCTCAGCCTCATCTGCCCATGGCACTGCTCGCACAGAGGCACAGAGACTGGGGCTGCTTGCTTGTTTTACCCCCTCAAACTTCAAACGTAACTTAGGTGGTCCGTGCCGGGCGCATCCGGCAGCCCTGCTCCGAAAATGCGAACGTCTGCAGATAGCTCGCAGGCAGAAAGAGCTAGCCTGGAAAGCTGTTGCTCAGCCTCATCTGCCCATGGCACTGCTCGCACAGAGGCACAGAGACTGGGGCTGCTTGCTTGTCTTGTCCCCTCAAACTTCAAACGTAGCTTAGGTGGTCTGTGCCGGGCGCCTCCGGCAGCCCTGCTCCGAAAATGCGAACGTCTGCAGATAGTCCGCAGGCAGAAAGAGCTAGCCTGGAAAGCTGTTGCTCAGCCTCATCTGCCCATGGCACTGCTCGCACAGAGGCACAGAGACTGAGGCTGCTTGCTTGTCTTGCCCCCTCAAACTTCAAACGTAGCTTAGGTGGTCCGTGCCGGGCGCATCCGGCAGCCCTGCTCCGAAAATGCAAACGTCTGCAGATAGCTCGCAGGCAGAAAGAGCTAGCCTGGAAAGCTGTTGCTCAGCCTCATCTGCCCATGGCACTGCTCGCACAGAGGCACAGAGACTGGGGCTGCTTGCTTGTCTTGTCCCCTCAAACTTCAAACGTAGCTTAGGTGGTCCGTGCCGGACACATCCGGCAGCCCTGCTCCGAAAATGCGAACGTCTGCAGATAGCTCGCAGGCAGAAAGAGCTAGCCTGGAAAGCTGTTGCTCAGCCTCATCTGCCCATGGCACTGCTCGCACAGAGGCACAGAGACTGGGGCTGCTTGCTTGTCTTGCCCCCTCAAACTTCAAACGTAGCTTAGGTGGTCTGTGCCGAGCGCCTGCGGCAGACGTGCTCCGAAAATGCGAACGTCTGCAGATAGCTCGCAGGCAGAAAGAGCTAGCCTGGAAAGCTGTTGCTCAGCCTCATCTGCCCATGGCACTGCTCGCACAGAGGCACAGAGACTGAGGCTGCTTGCTTCTCTTGTCCCCTTAAAATTCAAACATAGCTTAGGTGGTCCGTGCCGGGCGCCTCCGGCAGCCCTGCTCCGAAAATGCAAACGTCTGCAGATAGCTCGCAGGCAGAAAGAGCTAGCCTGGAAAGCTGTTGCTCAGCCTCATCTGCCCATGGCACTGCTCGCACAGAGGCACAGAGACTGGTGCTGCTTGCTTGTCTTGCCCCCTCAAACTTCAAACGTAGCTTAGGTGGTCCGTGCCGGGCGCTTCCGGCAGTCCTGCTCCGAAAATGCGAACGTCTGCAGATAGCTCGCAGGCAGAAAGAGCTAGCCTGGAAAGCTGTTGCTCAGCCTCATCTGCCCATGGCACTGCTCGCACAGAGGCACAGAGACTGGGGCTGCTTGCTTGTCTTGTCCCCTCAAACTTCAAACGTAGCTTAGGTGGTCTGTGCCGGGCGCCTCCGGCAGCCCTGTTCCAAAAATGCAAACGTCTGCAGATAGCTCACAGGCAGAAAGAGCTAGCCTGGAAAGCTGTTGCTCAGCCTCATCTGCCCATGGCACTGCTCGCACAGAGGCACAGAGACTGGGGCTGCTTGCTTGTTTTACCCCCTCAAACTTCAAACGTAACTTAGGTGGTCCGTGCCGGGCGCATCCGGCAGCCCTGCTCCGAAAATGCGAACGTCTGCAGATAGCTCGCAGGCAGAAAGAGCTAGCCTGGAAAGCTGTTGCTCAGCCTCATCTGCCCATGGCACTGCTCGCACAGAGGCACAGAGACTGGGGCTGCTTGCTTGTCTTGTCCCCTCAAACTTCAAACGTAGCTTAGGTGGTCTGTGCCGGGCGCCTCCGGCAGCCCTGCTCCGAAAATGCGAACGTCTGCAGATAGTCCGCAGGCAGAAAGAGCTAGCCTGGAAAGCTGTTGCTCAGCCTCATCTGCCCATGGCACTGCTCGCACAGAGGCACAGAGACTGGGGCTGCTTGCTTGTCTTGTCCCCTCAAACTTCAAACGTAGCTTAGGTGGTCCGTGCCGGGCGCCTCCGGCAGCCCTGTTCCGAAAATGCAAACGTCTGCAGATAGCTCACAGGCAGAAAGAGCTAGCCTGGAAAGCTGTTGCTCAGCCTCATCTGCCCATGGCACTGCTCGCACAGAGGCACAGAGACTGGTGCTGCTTGCTTGTCTTGCCCCCTCAAACTTCAAACGTAGCTTAGGTGGTCCGTGCCGGGCGCCTCCGGCAGCCCTGCTCCGAAAATGCGAACGTCTGCAGATAGCTCGCAGGCAGAAAGAGCTAGCCTGGAAAGCTGTTGCTCAGCCTCATCTGCCCATGGCACTGCTCGCACAGAGGCACAGAGACTGGTGCTGCTTGCTTGTCTTGCCCCCTCAAACTTCAAACGTAGCTTAGGTGGTCCGTGCCGGGCGCCTCCGGCAGCCCTGCTCCGAAAATGCGAACGTCTGCAGATAGCTCGCAGGCAGAAAGAGCTAGCCTGGAAAGCTGTTGCTCAGCCTCATCTGCCCATGGCACTGCTCGCACAGAGGCACAGAGACTGGGGCTGCTTGCTTGTCTTGCCCCCTCAAACTTCAAATGTAGCTTAGGTGGTCCGTGCCGGGCGCATCCGGCAGCCCTGCTCCGAAAATGCAAACGTCTGCAGATAGCTCACAGGCAGAAAGAGCTAGCCTGGAAAGCTGTTGCTCAGCCTCATCTGCCCATGGCACTGCTCGCACAGAGGCACAGAGACTGGGGCTGCTTGCTTGTTTTACCCCCTCAAACTTCAAACGTAGCTTAGGTGGTCCGTGCCGGGCGCCTTTGACAGCCCTGCTCCGAAAATGCAAACGTCTGCAGATAGCTCGCAGGCAGAAAGAGCTAGCCTGGAAAGCTGTTGCTCAGCCTCATCTGCCCATGGCACTGCTCGCACAGAGGCACAGAGACTGAGGCTGCTTGCTTGTCTTGCCCCCTCAAACTTCAAACGTAGCTTAGGTGGTCCGTGCCGGGCGCATCCGGCAGCCCTGCTCCGAAAATGCGAACGCCTGCAGATAGCTCGCAGGCAGAAAGAGCTAGCCTGGAAAGCTGTTGCTCAGCCTCATCTGCCCATGGCACTGCTCGCACAGAGGCACAGAGACTGGGGCTGCTTGCTTGTCTTGCCCCCTCAAACTTCAAACGTAGCTTAGGTGGTCTGTGCCGAGCGCCTCCGGCAGCCGTGCTCCGAAAATGCGAACGTCTGCAGATAGCTCGCAGGCAGAAAGAGCTAGCCTGGAAAGCTGTTGCTCAGCCTCATCTGCCCATGGCACTGCTCGCACAGAGGCACAGAGACTGAGGCTGCTTGCTTGTCTTGTCCCCTTAAAATTCAAATGTAGCTTAGGCGGTCCGTGCCGGGCGCCTCCGGCAGCCCTGCTCCGAAAATGCGAACGTCTGCAGATAGCTCGCAGGCAGAAAGAGCTAGCCTGGAAAGCTGTTGCTCAGCCTCATCTGCCCATGGCACTGCTCGCACAGAGGCACAGAGACTGGGGCTGCTTGCTTGTCTTGCCCCCTCAAACTTCAAATGTAGCTTAGGTGGTCCGTGCCGGGCGCATCCGGCAGTCCTGCTCCGAAAATGCGAACATCTGCAGATAGCTCGCAGGCAGAAAGAGCTAGCCTGGAAAGCTGTTGCTCAGCCTCATCTGCCCATGGCACTGCTCGCACAGAGGCACAGAGACTGGGGCTGCTTGCTTGTCTTGTCCCCTCAAACTTCAAACGTAGCTTAGGTGGTCTGTGCCGGGCGCCTCCGGCAGCCCTGCTCCAAAAATGCGAACGTCTGCAGATAGCTCGCAGGCAGAAAGAGCTAGCCTGGAAAGCTGTTGCTCAGCCTCATCTGCCCATGGCACTGCTCGCACAGAGGCACAGAGACTGGGGCTGCTTGCTTGTCTTCTCCCCTCAAATTTCAAACGTAGCTTAGGTGGTCTGTGCCGGGCGCCTCCCGCAGCCCTGTTCCGAAAATGCAAACGTCTGCAGATAGCTCACAGGCAGAAAGAGCTAGCCTGGAAAGCTGTTGCTCAGCCTCATCTGCCCATGGCACTGCTCGCACAGAGGCACAGAGACTGGGGCTGCTTGCTTGTTTTACCCCCTCAAACTTCAAACGTAGCTTAGGTGGTCCGTGCCGGGCGCCTTTGACAGCCCTGCTCCGAAAATGCAAACGTCTGCAGATAGCTCGCAGGCAGAAAGAGCTAGCCTGGAAAGCTGTTGCTCAGCCTCATCTGCCCATGGCACTGCTCGCACAGAGGCACAGAGACTGAGGCTGCTTGCTTGTCTTGCCCCCTCAAACTTCAAACGTAGCTTAGGTGGTCCGTGCCGGGCGCATCCGGCAGCCCTGCTCCGAAAATGCGAACGTCTGCAGATAGCTCGCAGGCAGAAAGAGCTAGCCTGGAAAGCTGTTGCTCAGCCTCATCTGCCCATGGCACTGCTCGCACAGAGGCACAGAGACTGGGGCTGCTTGCTTGTCTTGTCCCCTCAAACTTCAAACGTAGCTTAGGTGGTCCGTGCCGGGCACATCGGGCAGCCCTGCTCCGAAAATGCGAACGTCTGCAGATAGCTCGCAGGCAGAAAGAGCTAGCCTGGAAAGCTGTTGCTCAGCCTCATCTGCCCATGGCACTGCTCGCACAGAGGCACAGAGACTGGGGCTGCTTGCTTGTCTTGCCCCCTCAAACTTCAAATGTAGCTTAGGTGGTCCGTGCCGGGCGCATCCGTCAGTCCTACTCCGAAAATGCGAACATCTGCAGATAGCTCGCAGGCAGAAAGAGCTAGCCTGGAAAGCTGTTGCTCAGCCTCATCTGCCCATGGCACTGCTCGCACAGAGGCACAGAGACTGGGGCTGCTTGCTTGTCTTGCCCCCTCAAACTTCAAACGTAGCTTAGGTGGTCTGTGCCGGGCGCCTCCGGCAGCCCTGCTCCGAAAATGCAAACGTCTGCAGATAGCTCACAGGCAGAAAGAGCTAGCCTGGAAAGCTGTTGCTCAGCCTCATCTGCCCATGGCACTGCTCGCACAGAGGCACAGAGACTGGGGCTGCTTGCTTGTTTTACCCCCTCAAACTTCAAACGTAGCTTAGGTGGTCCGTGCCGGGCGACTTTGACAGCCCTGCTCCGAAAATGCAAACGTCTGCAGATAGCTCGCAGGCAGAAAGAGCTAGCCTGGAAAGCTGTTGCTCAGCCTCATCTGCCCATGGCACTGCTCGCACAGAGGCACAGAGACTGAGGCTGCTTGCTTGTCTTGCCCCCTCAAACTTCAAACGTAGCTTAGGTGGTCCGTGCCGGGCGCATCCGGCAGCCCTGCTCTGAAAATGCGAACGCCTGCAGATAGCTCGCAGGCAGAAAGAGCTAGCCTGGAAAGCTGTTGCTCAGCCTCATCTGCCCATGGCACTGCTCGCACAGAGGCACAGAGACTGGGGCTGCTTGCTTGTCTTGCCCCCTCAAACTTCAAACGTAGCTTAGGTGGTCTGTGCCAAGCGCCTCCGGCAGCCGTGCTCCGAAAATGCGAACGTCTGCAGATAGCTCGCAGGCAGAAAGAGCTAGCCTGGAAAGCTGTTGCTCAGCCTCATCTGCCCATGGCACTGCTCGCACAGAGGCACAGAGACAGAGGCTGCTTGCTTGTCTTGTCCCCTTAAAATTCAAACGTAGCTTAGGTGGTCCGTGCCGGGCGCCTCCGGCAGCCCTGCTCCGAAAATGCGAACGTCTGCAGATAGCTCGCAGGCAGAAAGAGCTAGCCTGGAAAGCTGTTGCTCAGCCTCATCTGCCCATGGCACTGCTCGCACAGAGGCACAGAGACTGGGGCTGCTTGCTTGTCTTGTCCCCTCAAACTTCAAATGTAGCTTAGGTGGTCCGTGCCGGGCGCATCCAGCAGTCCTGCTCCGAAAATGCGAACATCTGCAGATAGCTCGCAGGCAGAAAGAGCTAGCCTGGAAAGCTGTTGCTCAGCCTCATCTGCCCATGGCACTGCTCGCACAGAGGCACAGAGACTGGGGCTGCTTGCTTGTCTTGTCCCCTCAAACTTCAAATGTAGCTTAGGTGGTCCGTGCCGGGCGCATCCGGCAGTCCTGCTCCGAAAATCCGAACATCTGCAGATAGCTCGCAGGCAGAAAGAGCTAGCCTGGAAAGCTGTTGCTCAGCCTCATCTGCCCATGGCACTGCTCGCACAGAGGCACAGAGACTGGGGCTGCTTGCTTGTCTTGTCCCCTCAAACTTCAAACGTAGCTTAGGTGGTCTGTGCCGGGCGCCTCCGGCAGCCCTGTTCCAAAAATGCAAACGTCTGCAGATAGCTCACAGGCAGAAAGAGCTAGCCTGGAAAGCTGTTGCTCAGCCTCATCTGCCCATGGCACTGCTCGCACAGAGGCACAGAGACTGGGGCTGCTTGCTTGTTTTACCCCCTCAAACTTCAAACGTAACTTAGGTGGTCCGTGCCGGGCGCATCCGGCAGCCCTGCTCCGAAAATGCGAACGTCTGCAGATAGCTCGCAGGCAGAAAGAGCTAGCCTGGAAAGCTGTTGCTCAGCCTCATCTGCCCATGGCACTGCTCGCACAGAGGCACAGAGACTGGGGCTGCTTGCTTGTCTTGTCCCCTCAAACTTCAAACGTAGCTTAGGTGGTCTGTGCCGGGCGCCTCCGGCAGCCCTGCTCCGAAAATGCGAATGTCTGCAGATAGTCCGCAGGCAGAAAGAGCTAGCCTGGAAAGCTGTTGCTCAGCCTCATCTGCCCATGGCACTGCTCGCACAGAGGCACAGAGACTGGGGCTGCTTGCTTGTCTTGTCCCCTCAAACTTCAAACGTAGCTTAGTTGGTCCGTGCCGGGCGCCTCCGGCAGCCCTGTTCCGAAAATGCAAACGTCTGCAGATAGCTCGCAGGCAGAAAGAGCTAGCCTGGAAAGCTGTTGCTCAGCCTCATCTGCCCATGGCACTGCTCGCACAGAGGCACAGAGACTGGTGCTGCTTGCTTGTCTTGCCCCCTCAAACTTCAAACGTAGCTTAGGTGGTCCGTGCCGGGCGCCTCCGGCAGCCCTGCTCCGAAAATGCGAACGTCTGCAGATAGCTCGCAGGCAGAAAGAGCTAGCCTGGAAAGCTGTTGCTCAGCCTCATCTGCCCATGGCACTGCTCGCACAGAGGCACAGAGACTGGTGCTGCTTGCTTGTCTTGCCCCCTCAAACTTCAAACGTAGCTTAGGTGGTCCGTGCCGGGCACATCGGGCAGCCCTGCTCCGAAAATGCGAACGTCTGCAGATAGCTCGCAGGCAGAAAGAGCTAGCCTGGAAAGCTGTTGCTCAGCCTCATCTGCCCATGGCACTGCTCGCACAGAGGCACAGAGACTGGGGCTGCTTGCTTGTCTTGCCCCCTCAAACTTCAAACGTAGCTTAGGTGGTCCGTGCCGGGCGCATCCGTCAGTCCTACTCCGAAAATGCGAACATCTGCAGATAGCTCGCAGGCAGAAAGAGCTAGCCTGGAAAGCTGTTGCTCAGCCTCATCTGCCCATGGCACTGCTCGCACAGAGGCACAGAGACTGGGGCTGCTTGCTTGTCTTGCCCCCTCAAACTTCAAACGTAGCTTAGGTGGTCTGTGCCGGGCGCCTCCGGCAGCCCTGCTCCGAAAATGCAAACGTCTGCAGATAGCTCACAGGCAGAAAGAGCTAGCCTGGAAAGCTGTTGCTCAGCCTCATCTGCCCATGGCACTGCTCGCACAGAGGCACAGAGACTGGGGCTGCTTGCTTGTTTTACCCCCTCAAACTTCAAACGTAGCTTAGGTGGTCCGTGCCGGGCGCCTTTGACAGCCCTGCTCCGAAAATGCAAACGTCTGCAGATAGCTCGCAGGCAGAAAGAGCTAGCCTGGAAAGCTGTTGCTCAGCCTCATCTGCCCATGGCACTGCTCGCACAGAGGCACAGAGACTGGGGCTGCTTGCTTGTCTTGCCCCCTCAAACTTCAAACGTAGCTTAGGTGGTCTGTGCCGAGCGCCTCCGGCAGCCGTGCTCCGAAAATGCGAACGTCTGCAGATAGCTCGCAGGCAGAAAGAGCTAGCCTGGAAAGCTGTTGCTCAGCCTCATCTGCCCATGGCACTGCTCGCACAGAGGCACAGAGACTGAGGCTGCTTGCTTGTCTTGTCCCCTTAAAATTCAAATGTAGCTTAGGTGGTCCGTGCCGGGCGCCTCCGGCAGCCCTGCTCCGAAAATGCGAACGTCTGCAGATAGCTCGCAGGCAGAAAGAGCTAGCCTGGAAAGCTGTTGCTCAGCCTCATCTGCCCATGGCACTGCTCGCACAGAGGCACAGAGACTGGGGCTGCTTGCTTGTCTTGTCCCCTCAAACTTCAAATGTAGCTTAGGTGGTCCGTGCCGGGCGCATCCGGCAGTCCTGCTCCGAAAATGCGAACATCTGCAGATAGCTCGCAGGCAGAAAGAGCTAGCCTGGAAAGCTGTTGCTCAGCCTCATCTGCCCATGGCACTGCTCGCACAGAGGCACAGAGACTGGGGCTGCTTGCTTGTCTTGTCCCCTCAAACTTCAAACGTAGCTTAGGTGGTCTGTGCCGGGCGCCTCCGGCAGCCCTGCTCCAAAAATGCGAACGTCTGCAGATAGCTCGCAGGCAGAAAGAGCTAGCCTGGAAAGCTGTTGCTCAGCCTCATCTGCCCATGGCACTGCTCGCACAGAGGCACAGAGACTGGGGCTGCTTGCTTGTCTTCTCCCCTCAAACTTCAAACGTAGCTTAGGTGGTCTGTGCCGGGCGCCTCCCGCAGCCCTGTTCCGAAAATGCAAACGTCTGCAGATAGCTCACAGGCAGAAAGAGCTAGCCTGGAAAGCTGTTGCTCAGCCTCATCTGCCCATGGCACTGCTCGCACAGAGGCACAGAGACTGGGGCTGCTTGCTTGTTTTACCCCCTCAAACTTCAAACGTAGCTTAGGTGGTCCGTGCCGGGCGCCTTTGACAGCCCTGCTCCGAAAATGCAAACGTCTGCAGATAGCTCGCAGGCAGAAAGAGCTAGCCTGGAAAGCTGTTGCTCAGCCTCATCTGCCCATGGCACTGCTCGCACAGAGGCACAGAGACTGGGGCTGCTTGCTTGTCTTGTCCCCTCAAACTTCAAACGTAGCTTAGGTGGTCCGTGCCGGACACATCCGGCAGCCCTGCTCCGAAAATGCGAACGTCTGCAGATAGCTCGCAGGCAGAAAGAGCTAGCCTGGAAAGCTGTTGCTCAGCCTCATCTGCCCATGGCACTGCTCGCACAGAGGCACAGAGACTGGGGCTGCTTGCTTGTCTTGCCCCCTCAAACTTCAAATGTAGCTTAGGTGGTCCGTGCCGGGCGCATCCGTCAGTCCTGCTCCGAAAATGCGAACATCTGCAGATAGCTCGCAGGCAGAAAGAGCTAGCCTGGAAAGCTGTTGCTCAGCCTCATCTGCCCATGGCACTGCTCGCACAGAGGCACAGAGACTGAGGCTGCTTGCTTGTCTTGCCCCCTCAAACTTCAAACGTAGCTTAGGTGGTCCGTGCCGGGCGCATCCGGCAGCCCTGCTCCGAAAATGCGAACGTCTGCAGATAGCTCGCAGGCAGAAAGAGCTAGCCTGGAAAGCTGTTGCTCAGCCTCATCTGCCCATGGCACTGCTCGCACAGAGGCACAGAGACTGGGGCTGCTTGCTTGTCTTGTCCCCTCAAACTTCAAACGTAGCTTAGGTGGTCCGTGCCGGGCACATCGGGCAGCCCTGCTCCGAAAATGCGAACGTCTGCAGATAGCTCGCAGGCAGAAAGAGCTAGCCTGGAAAGCTGTTGCTCAGCCTCATCTGCCCATGGCACTGCTCGCACAGAGGCACAGAGACTGGGGCTGCTTGCTTGTCTTGCCCCCTCAAACTTCAAATGTAGCTTAGGTGGTCCGTGCCGGGCGCATCCGTCAGTCCTACTCCGAAAATGCGAACATCTGCAGATAGCTCGCAGGCAGAAAGAGCTAGCCTGGAAAGCTGTTGCTCAGCCTCATCTGCCCATGGCACTGCTCGCACAGAGGCACAGAGACTGGGGCTGCTTGCTTGTCTTGCCCCCTCAAACTTCAAATGTAGCTTAGGTGGTCTGTGCCGGGCGCCTCCGGCAGCCCTGCTCCGAAAATGCAAACGTCTGCAGATAGCTCACAGGCAGAAAGAGCTAGCCTGGAAAGCTGTTGCTCAGCCTCATCTGCCCATGGCACTGCTCGCACAGAGGCACAGAGACTGGGGCTGCTTGCTTGTTTTACCCCCTCAAACTTCAAACGTAGCTTAGGTGGTCCGTGCCGGGCGACTTTGACAGCCCTGCTCCGAAAATGCAAACGTCTGCAGATAGCTCGCAGGCAGAAAGAGCTAGCCTGGAAAGCTGTTGCTCAGCCTCATCTGCCCATGGCACTGCTCGCACAGAGGCACAGAGACTGAGGCTGCTTGCTTGTCTTGCCCCCTCAAACTTCAAACGTAGCTTAGGTGGTCCGTGCCGGGCGCATCCGGCAGCCCTGCTCTGAAAATGCGAACGCCTGCAGATAGCTCGCAGGCAGAAAGAGCTAGCCTGGAAAGCTGTTGCTCAGCCTCATCTGCCCATGGCACTGCTCGCACAGAGGCACAGAGACTGGGGCTGCTTGCTTGTCTTGCCCCCTCAAACTTCAAACGTAGCTTAGGTGGTCTGTGCCGAGCGCCTCCGGCAGCCGTGCTCCGAAAATGCGAACGTCTGCAGATAGCTCGCAGGCAGAAAGAGCTAGCCTGGAAAGCTGTTGCTCAGCCTCATCTGCCCATGGCACTGCTCGCACAGAGGCACAGAGACAGAGGCTGCTTGCTTGTCTTGTCCCCTTAAAATTCAAATGTAGCTTAGGTGGTCCGTGCCGGGCGCCTCCGGCAGCCCTGCTCCGAAAATGCGAACGTCTGCAGATAGCTCGCAGGCAGAAAGAGCTAGCCTGGAAAGCTGTTGCTCAGCCTCATCTGCCCATGGCACTGCTCGCACAGAGGCACAGAGACTGGGGCTGCTTGCTTGTCTTGCCCCCTCAAACTTCAAACGTAGCTTAGGTGGTCTGTGCCGGGCGCCTCCGGCAGCCCTGCTCCGAAAATGCAAACGTCTGCAGATAGCTCACAGGCAGAAAGAGCTAGCCTGGAAAGCTGTTGCTCAGCCTCATCTGCCCATGGCACTGCTCGCACAGAGGCACAGAGACTGGGGCTGCTTGCTTGTTTTACCCCCTCAAACTTCAAACGTAGCTTAGGTGGTCCGTGCCGGGCGACTTTGACAGCCCTGCTCCGAAAATGCAAACGTCTGCAGATAGCTCGCAGGCAGAAAGAGCTAGCCTGGAAAGCTGTTGCTCAGCCTCATCTGCCCATGGCACTGCTCGCACAGAGGCACAGAGACTGAGGCTGCTTGCTTGTCTTGCCCCCTCAAACTTCAAACGTAGCTTAGGTGGTCCGTGCCGGGCGCATCCGGCAGCCCTGCTCTGAAAATGCGAACGCCTGCAGATAGCTCGCAGGCAGAAAGAGCTAGCCTGGAAAGCTGTTGCTCAGCCTCATCTGCCCATGGCACTGCTCGCACAGAGGCACAGAGACTGGGGCTGCTTGCTTGTCTTGCCCCCTCAAACTTCAAACGTAGCTTAGGTGGTCTGTGCCAAGCGCCTCCGGCAGCCCTGCTCCAAAAATGCGAACGTCTGCAGATAGCTCGCAGGCAGAAAGAGCTAGCCTGGAAAGCTGTTGCTCAGCCTCATCTGCCCATGGCACTGCTCGCACAGAGGCACAGAGACAGAGGCTGCTTGCTTGTCTTGTCCCCTTAAAATTCAAACGTAGCTTAGGTGGTCCGTGCCGGGCGCCTCCGGCAGCCCTGCTCCGAAAATGCGAACGTCTGCAGATAGCTCGCAGGCAGAAAGAGCTAGCCTGGAAAGCTGTTGCTCAGCCTCATCTGCCCATGGCACTGCTCGCACAGAGGCACAGAGACTGGGGCTGCTTGCTTGTCTTGTCCCCTCAAACTTCAAATGTAGCTTAGGTGGTCCGTGCCGGGCGCATCCAGCAGTCCTGCTCCGAAAATGCGAACATCTGCAGATAGCTCGCAGGCAGAAAGAGCTAGCCTGGAAAGCTGTTGCTCAGCCTCATCTGCCCATGGCACTGCTCGCACAGAGGCACAGAGACTGGGGCTGCTTGCTTGTCTTGTCCCCTCAAACTTCAAATGTAGCTTAGGTGGTCCGTGCCGGGCGCATCCGGCAGTCCTGCTCCGAAAATCCGAACATCTGCAGATAGCTCGCAGGCAGAAAGAGCTAGCCTGGAAAGCTGTTGCTCAGCCTCATCTGCCCATGGCACTGCTCGCACAGAGGCACAGAGACTGGGGCTGCTTGCTTGTCTTGTCCCCTCAAACTTCAAACGTAGCTTAGGTGGTCTGTGCCGGGCGCCTCCGGCAGCCCTGTTCCAAAAATGCAAACGTCTGCAGATAGCTCACAGGCAGAAAGAGCTAGCCTGGAAAGCTGTTGCTCAGCCTCATCTGCCCATGGCACTGCTCGCACAGAGGCACAGAGACTGGGGCTGCTTGCTTGTTTTACCCCCTCAAACTTCAAACGTAACTTAGGTGGTCCGTGCCGGGCGCATCCGGCAGCCCTGCTCCGAAAATGCGAACGTCTGCAGATAGCTCGCAGGCAGAAAGAGCTAGCCTGGAAAGCTGTTGCTCAGCCTCATCTGCCCATGGCACTGCTCGCACAGAGGCACAGAGACTGGGGCTGCTTGCTTGTCTTGTCCCCTCAAACTTCAAACGTAGCTTAGGTGGTCTGTGCCGGGCGCCTCCGGCAGCCCTGCTCCGAAAATGCGAATGTCTGCAGATAGTCCGCAGGCAGAAAGAGCTAGCCTGGAAAGCTGTTGCTCAGCCTCATCTGCCCATGGCACTGCTCGCACAGAGGCACAGAGACTGGGGCTGCTTGCTTGTCTTGTCCCCTCAAACTTCAAACGTAGCTTAGGTGGTCCGTGCCGGGCGCCTCCGGCAGCCCTGTTCCGAAAATGCAAACGTCTGCAGATAGCTCGCAGGCAGAAAGAGCTAGCCTGGAAAGCTGTTGCTCAGCCTCATCTGCCCATGGCACTGCTCGCACAGAGGCACAGAGACTGGTGCTGCTTGCTTGTCTTGCCCCCTCAAACTTCAAACGTAGCTTAGGTGGTCCGTGCCGGGCGCCTCCGGCAGCCCTGCTCCGAAAATGCGAACGTCTGCAGATAGCTCGCAGGCAGAAAGAGCTAGCCTGGAAAGCTGTTGCTCAGCCTCATCTGCCCATGGCACTGCTCGCACAGAGGCACAGAGACTGGTGCTGCTTGCTTGTCTTGCCCCCTCAAACTTCAAACGTAGCTTAGGTGGTCCGTGCCGGGCACATCGGGCAGCCCTGCTCCGAAAATGCGAACGTCTGCAGATAGCTCGCAGGCAGAAAGAGCTAGCCTGGAAAGCTGTTGCTCAGCCTCATCTGCCCATGGCACTGCTCGCACAGAGGCACAGAGACTGGGGCTGCTTGCTTGTCTTGCCCCCTCAAACTTCAAACGTAGCTTAGGTGGTCCGTGCCGGGCGCATCCGTCAGTCCTACTCCGAAAATGCGAACATCTGCAGATAGCTCGCAGGCAGAAAGAGCTAGCCTGGAAAGCTGTTGCTCAGCCTCATCTGCCCATGGCACTGCTCGCACAGAGGCACAGAGACTGGGGCTGCTTGCTTGTCTTGCCCCCTCAAACTTCAAACGTAGCTTAGGTGGTCTGTGCCGGGCGCCTCCGGCAGCCCTGCTCCGAAAATGCAAACGTCTGCAGATAGCTCACAGGCAGAAAGAGCTAGCCTGGAAAGCTGTTGCTCAGCCTCATCTGCCCATGGCACTGCTCGCACAGAGGCACAGAGACTGGGGCTGCTTGCTTGTTTTACCCCCTCAAACTTCAAACGTAGCTTAGGTGGTCCGTGCCGGGCGCCTTTGACAGCCCTGCTCCGAAAATGCAAACGTCTGCAGATAGCTCGCAGGCAGAAAGAGCTAGCCTGGAAAGCTGTTGCTCAGCCTCATCTGCCCATGGCACTGCTCGCACAGAGGCACAGAGACTGGGGCTGCTTGCTTGTCTTGCCCCCTCAAACTTCAAACGTAGCTTAGGTGGTCTGTGCCGAGCGCCTCCGGCAGCCGTGCTCCGAAAATGCGAACGTCTGCAGATAGCTCGCAGGCAGAAAGAGCTAGCCTGGAAAGCTGTTGCTCAGCCTCATCTGCCCATGGCACTGCTCGCACAGAGGCACAGAGACTGAGGCTGCTTGCTTGTCTTGTCCCCTTAAAATTCAAATGTAGCTTAGGTGGTCCGTGCCGGGCGCCTCCGGCAGCCGTGCTCCGAAAATGCGAACGTCTGCAGATAGCTCGCAGGCAGAAAGAGCTAGCCTGGAAAGCTGTTGCTCAGCCTCATCTGCCCATGGCACTGCTCGCACAGAGGCACAGAGACTGGGGCTGCTTGCTTGTCTTGTCCCCTCAAACTTCAAATGTAGCTTAGGTGGTCCGTGCCGGGCGCATCCGGCAGTCCTGCTCCGAAAATGCGAACATCTGCAGATAGCTCGCAGGCAGAAAGAGCTAGCCTGGAAAGCTGTTGCTCAGCCTCATCTGCCCATGGCACTGCCCGCACAGAGGCACAGAGACTGGGGCTGCTTGCTTGTCTTGTCCCCTCAAACTTCAAACGTAGCTTAGGTGGTCTGTGCCGGGCGCCTCCGGCAGCCCTGCTCCAAAAATGCGAACGTCTGCAGATAGCTCGCAGGCAGAAAGAGCTAGCCTGGAAAGCTGTTGCTCAGCCTCATCTGCCCATGGCACTGCTCGCACAGAGGCACAGAGACTGGGGCTGCTTGCTTGTCTTCTCCCCTCAAACTTCAAACGTAGCTTAGGTGGTCTGTGCCGGGCGCCTCCCGCAGCCCTGTTCCGAAAATGCAAACGTCTGCAGATAGCTCACAGGCAGAAAGAGCTAGCCTGGAAAGCTGTTGCTCAGCCTCATCTGCCCATGGCACTGCTCGCACAGAGGCACAGAGACTGGGGCTGCTTGCTTGTTTTACCCCCTCAAACTTCAAACGTAGCTTAGGTGGTCCGTGCCGGGCGCCTTTGACAGCCCTGCTCCGAAAATGCAAACGTCTGCAGATAGCTCGCAGGCAGAAAGAGCTAGCCTGGAAAGCTGTTGCTCAGCCTCATCTGCCCATGGCACTGCTCGCACAGAGGCACAGAGACTGAGGCTGCTTGCTTGTCTTGCCCCCTCAAACTTCAAACGTAGCTTAGGTGGTCCGTGCTGGGCGCATCCGGCAGCCCTGCTCCGAAAATGCGAACGTCTGCAGATAGCTCGCAGGCAGAAAGAGCTAGCCTGGAAAGCTGTTGCTCAGCCTCATCTGCCCATGGCACTGCTCGCACAGAGGCACAGAGACTGGGGCTGCTTGCTTGTCTTGTCCCCTCAAACTTCAAACGTAGCTTAGGTGGTCCGTGCCGGGCACATCGGGCAGCCCTGCTCCGAAAATGCGAACGTCTGCAGATAGCTCGCAGGCAGAAAGAGCTAGCCTGGAAAGCTGTTGCTCAGCCTCATCTGCCCATGGCACTGCTCGCACAGAGGCACAGAGACTGGGGCTGCTTGCTTGTCTTGCCCCCTCAAACTTCAAATGTAGCTTAGGTGGTCCGTGCCGGGCGCATCCGTCAGTCCTACTCCGAAAATGCGAACATCTGCAGATAGCTCGCAGGCAGAAAGAGCTAGCCTGGAAAGCTGTTGCTCAGCCTCATCTGCCCATGGCACTGCTCGCACAGAGGCACAGAGACGGGGGCTGCTTGCTTGTCTTGCCCCCTCAAACTTCAAATGTAGCTTAGGTGGTCTGTGCCGGGCACCTCCGGCAGCCCTGCTCCGAAAATGCAAACGTCTGCAGATAGCTCACAGGCAGAAAGAGCTAGCCTGGAAAGCTGTTGCTCAGCCTCATCTGCCCATGGCACTGCTCGCACAGAGGCACAGAGACTGGGGCTGCTTGCTTGTTTTACCCCCTCAAACTTCAAACGTAGCTTAGGTGGTCCGTGCCGGGCGACTTTGACAGCCCTGCTCCGAAAATGCAAACGTCTGCAGATAGCTCGCAGGCAGAAAGAGCTAGCCTGGAAAGCTGTTGCTCAGCCTCATCTGCCCATGGCACTGCTCGCACAGAGGCACAGAGACTGAGGCTGCTTGCTTGTCTTGCCCCCTCAAACTTCAAACGTAGCTTAGGTGGTCCGTGCCGGGCGCATCCGGCAGCCCTGCTCTGAAAATGCGAACGCCTGCAGATAGCTCGCAGGCAGAAAGAGCTAGCCTGGAAAGCTGTTGCTCAGCCTCATCTGCCCATGGCACTGCTCGCACAGAGGCACAGAGACTGGGGCTGCTTGCTTGTCTTGCCCCCTCAAACTTCAAACGTAGCTTAGGTGGTCTGTGCCGAGCGCCTCCGGCAGCCGTGCTCCGAAAATGCGAACGTCTGCAGATAGCTCGCAGGCAGAAAGACCTAGCCTGGAAAGCTGTTGCTCAGCCTCATCTGCCCATGGCACTGCTCGCACAGAGGCACAGAGACTGGGGCTGCTTGCTTGTCTTGTCCCCTTAAAATTCAAATGTAGCTTAGGTGGTCCGTGCCGGGCGCCTCCGGCAGCCCTGCTCCGAAAATGCGAACGTCTGCAGATAGCTCGCAGGCAGAAAGAGCTAGCCTGGAAAGCTGTTGCTCAGCCTCATCTGCCCATGGCACTGCTCGCACAGAGGCACAGAGACTGGGGCTGCTTGCTTGTCTTGTCCCCTCAAACTTCAAATGTAGCTTAGGTGGTCCGTGCCGGGCGCATCCAGCAGTCCTGCTCCGAAAATGCGAACATCTGCAGATAGCTCGCAGGCAGAAAGAGCTAGCCTGGAAAGCTGTTGCTCAGCCTCATCTGCCCATGGCACTGCTCGCACAGAGGCACAGAGACTGGGGCTGCTTGCTTGTCTTGTCCCCTCAAACTTCAAACGTAGCTTAGGTGGTCTGTGCCGGGCGCCTCCGGCAGCCCTGCTCCAAAAATGCGAACGTCTGCAGATAGCTCGCAGGCAGAAAGAGCTAGCCTGGAAAGCTGTTGCTCAGCCTCATCTGCCCATGGCACTGCTCGCACAGAGGCACAGAGACTGGGGCTGCTTGCTTGTCTTCTCCCCTCAAACTTCAAACGTAGCTTAGGTGGTCTGTGCCGGGCGCCTCCCGCAGCCCTGTTCCGAAAATGCAAACGTCTGCAGATAGCTCACAGGCAGAAAGAGCTAGCCTGGAAAGCTGTTGCTCAGCCTCATCTGCCCATGGCACTGCTCGCACAGAGGCACAGAGACTGGGGCTGCTTGCTTGTTTTACCCCCTCAAACTTCAAACGTAGCTTAGGTGGTCCGTGCCGGGCGCCTTTGACAGCCCTGCTCCGAAAATGCAAACGTCTGCAGATAGCTCGCAGGCAGAAAGAGCTAGCCTGGAAAGCTGTTGCTCAGCCTCATCTGCCCATGGCACTGCTCGCACAGAGGCACAGAGACTGAGGCTGCTTGCTTGTTTTGCCCCCTCAAACTTCAAACGTAGCTTAGGTGGTCCGTGCCGGGCGCATCCGGCAGCCCTGCTCCGAAAATGCGAACGTCTGCAGATAGCTCGCAGGCAGAAAGAGCTAGCCTGGAAAGCTGTTGCTCAGCCTCATCTGCCCATGGCACTGCTCGCACAGAGGCACAGAGACTGGGGCTGCTTGCTTGTCTTGTCCCCTCAAACTTAAAACGTAGCTTAGGTGGTCCGTGCCGGGCACATCGGGCAGCCCTGCTCCGAAAATGCGAACGTCTGCAGATAGCTCGCAGGCAGAAAGAGCTAGCCTGGAAAGCTGTTGCTCAGCCTCATCTGCCCATGGCACTGCTCGCACAGAGGCACAGAGACTGGGGCTGCTTGCTTGTCTTGTCCCCTCAAACTTCAAACGTAGCTTAGGTGGTCCGTGCCGGGCACATCCGGCAGCCCTGCTCCGAAAATGCGAACGTCTACAGATAGCCCGCAGGCAGAAAGAGCTAGCCTGGAAAGCTGTTGCTCAGCCTCATCTGCCCATGGCACTGCTCGCACAGAGGCACAGAGACTGGGGCTGCTTGCTTGTCTTGCCCCCTCAAACTTCAAATGTAGCTTAGGTGGTCCGTGCCGGGCGCATCCGTCAGTCCTACTCCGAAAATGCGAACATCTGCAGATAGCTCGCAGGCAGAAAGAGCTAGCCTGGAAAGCTGTTGCTCAGCCTCATCTGCCCATGGCACTGCTCGCACAGAGGCACAGAGACTGGGGCTGCTTGCTTGTCTTGTCCCCTCAAACTTCAAACGTAGCTTAGGTGGTCTATGACGGGCGCCTCCGGCAGCCCTGCTCCAAAATTGCGAACGTCTGCAGATAGCTCGCAGGCAGAAAGAGCTAGCCTGGAAAGCTGTTGCTCAGCCTCATCTGCCCATGGCACTGCTCGCACAGAGGCACAGAGACTGGGGCTGCTTGCTTGTTTTGCCCCTTCAAACTTCAAACGTAGCTTAGGTGGTCCGTGCCGGGCGCCTCCAGCAGCCCTGCTCTGAAAATGCGAACGTCTGCAGATAGCTCGCAGGCAGAAAGAGCTAGCCTGGAAAGCTGTTGCTCAGCCTCATCTGCCCATGGCACTGCTCGCACAGAGGCACAGAGACTGGGGCTGCTTGCTTGTCTTGTCCCCTCAAACTTCAAACGTAGCTTAGGTGGTCCGTGCCGGGCGCATCCGGCAGCCCTGCTCCGAAAATGCGAAAGTCTGCAGATAGCTCGCAGGCAGAAAGAGCTAGCCTGGAAAGCTGTTGCTCAGCCTCATCTGCCCATGGCACTGCTCGCACAGAGGCACAGAGACTGGGGCTGCTTGCTTGTCTTGTCCCCTCAAACTTCAAACGTAGCTTAGGTGGTCTGTGCCGGGCGCCTCCGGCAGCCCTGTTCCGAAAATGCGAACGTCTGCAGATAGCTCGCAGGCAGAAAGAGCTAGCCTGGAAAGCTGTTGCTCAGCCTCATCTGCCCATGGCACTGCTCGCACAGAGGCACAGAGACTGGGGCTGCTTGCTTGTCTTGCCCCCTCAAACTTCAAACGTAGCTTAGGTGGTCCGTGCCGGGCGCCTCCGGCAGCCCTGCTCCGAAAATGCGAACGTCTGCAGATAGCTCGCAGGCAGAAAGAGCTAGCCTGGAAAGCTGTTGCTCAGCCTCATCTGCCCATGGCACTGCTCGCACAGAGGCACAGAGACTGGGGCTGCTTGCTTGTCTTGTCCCCTCAAACTTCAAACGTAGCTTAGGTGGTCCGTGCCGGGCGCCTCCGGCAGCCCTGCTCCGAAAATGCGAACGTCTGCAGATAGCTCGCAGGCAGAAAGAGCTAGCCTGGAAAGCTGTTGCTCAGCCTCATCTGCCCATGGCACTGCTCGCACAGAGGCACAGAGACTGGGGCTGCTTGCTTGTCTTGTCCCCTCAAACTTCAAACGTAGCTTAGGTGGTCCGTGCCGGGCGCCTCCGGCAGCCCTGCTCTGAAAATGCGAACGTCTGCAGATAGCTCGCAGGCAGAAAGAGCTAGCCTGGAAAGCTGTTGCTCAGCCTCATCTGCCCATGGCACTGCTCGCACAGAGGCACAGAGACTGGGGCTGCTTGCTTGTCTTGTCCCCTCAAACTTCAAACGTAGCTTAGGTGGTCCGTGCCGGGCGCCTCCGGCAGCCCTGCTCCGAAAATGCGAACGTCTGCAGATAGCTCGCAGGCAGAAAGAGCTAGCCTGGAAAGCTGTTGCTCAGCCTCATCTGCCCATGGCACTGCTCGCACAGAGGCACAGAGACTGGGGCTGCTTGCTTGTCTTGCCCCCTCAAACTTCAAACGTAGCTTAGGTGGTCCGTGCCAGGCGCCTCCGGCAGCCCTGCTCCAAAAATGCGAACGTCTGCAGATAGCTCGCAGGCAGAAAGAGCTAGCCTGGAAAGCTGTTGCTCAGCCTCATCTGCCCATGGCACTGCTCGCACAGAGGCACAGAGACTGGGGCTGCTTGCTTGTCTTGCCCCCTCAAACTTCAAACGTAGCTTAGGTGGTCTGTGCCGGGGGCCTCCGGCAGCCGTGCTCCGAAAATGCGAACGTCTGCAGATAGCTCGCAGGCAGAAAGAGCTAGCCTGGAAAGCTGTTGCTCAGCCTCATCTGCCCATGGCACTGCTCGCACAGAGGCACAGAGACTGGGACTGCTTGCTTGTCTTGTCCCCTTAAAATTCAAACGTAGCTTAGGTGGTCCGTGCCGGGCGCCTCCGGCAGCCCTGCTCCGAAAATGCGAACGTCTGCAGATAGCTCGCAGGCAGAAAGAGCTAGCCTGGAAAGCTGTTGCTCAGCCTCATCTGCCCATGGCACTGGTCGCACAGAGGCACAGAGACTGGGGCTGCTTGCTTGTCTTGTCCCCTCAAACTTCAAATGTAGCTTAGGTGGTCCGTGCCGGGCGCATCCGGCAGTCCTGCTCCGAAAATGCGAACATCTGCAGATAGCTCGCAGGCAGAAAGAGCTAGCCTGGAAAGCTGTTGCTCAGCCTCATCTGCCCATGGCACTGCTCGCACAGAGGCACAGAGACTGGGGCTGCTTGCTTGTCTTGTCCCCTCAAACTTCAAACGTAGCTTAGGTGGTCTGTGCCGGGCGCCTCCGGCAGCCCTGCTCCAAAAATGCGAACGTCTGCAGATAGCTCGCAGCCAGAAAGAGCTAGCCTGGAAAGCTGTTGCTCAGCCTCATCTGCCCATGGCACTGCTCGCACAGAGGCACTGAGACTGGGGCTGCTTGCTTGTTTTGCCCCTTCAAACTTCAAACGTAGCTTAGGTGGTCTGTGCCGGGCGCCTCCGGCAGCCCTGTTACGAAAATGCAAACGTCTGCAGATAGCTCACAGGCAGAAAGAGCTAGCCTGGAAAGCTGTTGCTCAGCCTCATCTGCCCATGGCACTGCTCGCACAGAGGCACAGAGACTGGGGCTGCTTGCTTGTTTTACACCCTCAAACTTCAAACGTAGCTTAGGTGGTCCGTGCCGGGCGCCTTTGACAGCCCTGCTCCGAAAATGCAAACGTCTGCAGATAGCTCGCATGCAGAAAGAGCTAGCCTGGAAAGCTGTTGCTCAGCCTCATCTGCCCATGGCACTGCTCGCACAGAGGCACAGAGACTGAGGCTGCTTGCTTGTCTTGCCCCCTCAAACTTCAAACGTAGCTTAGGTGGTCCGTGCCGGGCGCATCCGGCAGCCCTGCTCCGAAAATGCGAACGTCTGCAGATAGCTCGCAGGCAGAAAGAGCTAGCCTGGAAAGCTGTTGCTCAGCCTCATCTGCCCATGGCACTGCTCGCACAGAGGCACAGAGACTGGGGCTGCTTGCTTGTCTTGCCCCCTCAAACTTCAAACGTAGCTTAGGTGGTCCGCGCCGGGCGCCTCCGGCAGCCGTGCTCCGAAAATGCGAACGTCTGCAGATAGCTCGCAGGCAGAAAGAGCTAGCCTGGAAAGCTGTTGCTCAGCCTCATCTGCCCATGGCACTGCTCGCACAGAGGCACAGAGACTGGTGCTGCTTGCTTGTCTTGCCCCCTCAAACTTCAAACGTAGCTTAGGTGGTCCGTGCCGGGCGCCTCCGGCAGCCCTGCTCCGAAAATGCGAACGTCTGCAGATAGCTCGCAGGCAGAAAGAGCTAGCCTGGAAAGCTGTTGCTCAGCCTCATCTGCCCATGGCACTGCTCGCACAGAGGCACAGAGACTGGGGCTGCTTGCTTGTCTTGCCCCCTCAAACTTCAAACGTAGCTTAGGTGGTCTGTGCCGGGCGCCTCCGGCAGCCCTGCTCCAAAATTGCGAACGTCTGCAGATAGCTCGCAGGCAGAAAGAGCTAGCCTGGAAAGCTGTTGCTCAGCCTCATCTGCCCATGGCACTGCTCGCACAGAGGCACAGAGACTGGGGCTGCTTGCTTGTTTTGCCCCTTCAAACTTCAAACGTAGCTTAGGTGGTCCGTGCCGGACGCCTCCAGCAGCCCTGCTCTGAAAATGCGAACGTCTGCAGATAGCTCGCAGGCAGAAAGAGCTAGCCTGGAAAGCTGTTGCTCAGCCTCATCTGCCCATGGCACTGCTCGCACAGAGGCACAGAGACTGGGGCTGCTTGCTTGTCTTGTCCCCTCAAACTTCAAACGTAGCTTAGGTGGTCCGTGCCGGGCGCATCCGGCAGCCCTGCTCCGAAAATGCGAAAGTCTGCAGATAGCTCGCAGGCAGAAAGAGCTAGCCTGGAAAGCTGTTGCTCAGCCTCATCTGCCCATGGCACTGCTCGCACAGAGGCACAGAGACTGGGGCTGCTTGCTTGTCTTGTCCCCTCAAACTTCAAACGTAGCTTAGGTGGTCTGTGCCGGGCGCCTCCGGCAGCCCTGTTCCGAAAATGCAAACGTCTGCAGATAGCTCGCAGGCAGAAAGAGCTAGCCTGGAAAGCTGTTGCTCAGCCTCATCTGCCCATGGCACTGCTCGCACAGAGGCACAGAGACTGGGGCTGCTTGCTTGTCTTGCCCCCTCAAACTTCAAACGTAGCTTAGGTGGTCCGTGCCGGGCGCCTCCGGCAGCCCTGCTCCGAAAATGCGAACGTCTGCAGATAGCTCGCAGGCAGAAAGAGCTAGCCTGGAAAGCTGTTGCTCAGCCTCATCTGCCCATGGCACTGCTCGCACAGAGGCACAGAGACTGAGGCTGCTTGCTTGTCTTGCCCCCTCAAACTTCAAACGTATCTTAGGTGGTCCGTGCCGGGCGCCTCCGGCAGCCCTGCTCCGAAAATGCAAACGTCTGCAGATAGCTCGCAGGCAGAAAGAGCTAGCCTGGAAAGCTGTTGCTCAGCCTCATCTGCCCATGGCACTGCTCGCACAGAGGCACAGAGACTGGGGCTGCTTGCTTGTCTTGTCACCTCAAACTTCAAACGTAGCTTAGGTTGTCCGTGCCGGGCGCCTCCGGCAGCCCTGCTCCGAAAATGCAAACGTCTGCAGATAGCTCGCAGGCAGAAAGAGCTAGCCTGGAAAGCTGTTGCTCAGCCTCATCTGCCCATGGCACTGCTCGCACAGAGGCACAGAGACTGGGGCTGCTTGCTTGTCTTGTCCCCTCAAACTTCAAACGTAGCTTAAGTGGTCCGTGCCGGGCGCATCCGGCAGCCCTGCTCTGAAAATGCGAACGTCTGCAGATAGCTCGCAGGCAGAAAGAGCTAGCCTGGAAAGCTGTTGCTCAGCCTCATCTGCCCATGGCACTGCTTGCACAGAGGCACAGAGACTGGGGCTGCTTGCTTGTCTTGTCCCCTCAAACTTCAAACGTAGCTTAGGTGGTCCGTGCTGGGCGCCTCCGGCAGCCGTGCTCCGAAAATGCGAACGTCTGCAGATAGCTCGCAGGCAGAAAGAGCTAGCCTGGAAAGCTGTTGCTCAGCCTCATCTGCCCATGGCACTGCTCGCACAGAGGCACAGAGACTGGGGCTGCTTGCTTGTCTTGCCCCCTCAAACTTCAAACGTAGCTTAGGTGGTCTGTGCCGGGCGCATCCGGCAGTCCTGCTCCGAAAATGCGAACATCTGCAGATAGCTCGCAGGCAGAAAGAGCTAGCCTGGAAAGCTGTTGCTCAGCCTCATCTGCCCATGGCACTGCTCGCACAGAGGCACAGAGACTGGGGGTGCTTGCTTGTCTTGTCCCCTCAAACTTCAAACGTAGCTTAGGTGGTCTGTGCCGGGCGCCTCCGGCAGCCCTGCTCCGAAAATGCAAACGTCTGCAGATAGCTCGCAGGCAGAAAGAGCTAGCCTGGAAAGCTGTTGCTCAGCCTCATCTGCCCATGGCACTGCTCGCACAGAGGCACTGAGACTGGGGCTGCTTGCTTGTTTTGCCCCTTCAAACTTCAAACGTAGCTTAGGTGGTCTGTGCCGGGCGCCTCCGGCAGCCCTGTTCTGAAAATGCAAACGTCTGCAGATAGCTCACAGGCAGAAAGAGCTAGCCTGGAAAGCTGTTGCTCAGCCTCATCTGCCCATGGCACTGCTCGCACAGAGGCACAGAGACTGGGGCTGCTTGCTTGTTTTACACCCTCAAACTTCAAACGTAGCTTAGGTGGTCCGTGCCGGGCGCCTTTGACAGCCCTGCTCCGAAAATGCAAACGTCTGCAGATAGCTCGCAGGCAGAAAGAGCTAGCCTGGAAAGCTGTTGCTCAGCCTCATCTGCCCATGGCACTGCTCGCACAGAGGCACAGAGACTGAGGCTGCTTGCTTGTCTTGCCCCCTCAAACTTCAAACGTAGCTTAGGTGGTCCGTGCCGGGCGCATCCGGCAGCCCTGCTCCGAAAATGCGAACGTCTGCAGATAGCTCGCAGGCAGAAAGAGCTAGCCTGGAAAGCTGTTGCTCAGCCTCATCTGCCCATGGCACTGCTCGCACAGAGGCACAGAGACTGGGGCTGCTTGCTTGTCTTGTCCCCTCAAACTTCAAACGTAGCTTAGGTGGTCCGTGCCGGGCACATCCGGCAGCCCTGCTCCGAAAATGCGAACGTCTGCAGATAGCTCGCAGGCAGAAAGAGCTAGCCTGGAAAGCTGTTGCTCAGCCTCATCTGCCCATGGCACTGCTCGCACAGAGGCACAGAGACTGAGGCTGCTTGCTTCTCTTGTCCCCTTAAAATTCAAACGTAGCTTAGGTGGTCCGTGCCGGGCGCCTCCGGCAGCCCTGCTCCGAAAATGCGAACGTCTGCAGATAGCTCGCAGGCAGAAAGACCTAGCCTGGAAAGCTGTTGCTCAGCCTCATCTGCCCATGGCACTGCTCGCACAGAGGCACAGAGACTGAGGCTGCTTGCTTCTCTTGTCCCCTTAAAATTCAAACGTAGCTTAGGTGATCCGTGCCGGGCGCCTCCGGCAGCCCTGCTCCGAAAATGCGAACGTCTGCAGATAGCTCGCAGGCAGAAAGAGCTAGCCTGGAAAGCTGTTGCTCAGCCTCATCTGCCCATGGCACTGCTCGCACAGAGGCACAGAGACTGGGGCTGCTTGCTTGTCTTGTCCCCTCAATCTTCAAACGTAGCTTAGGTTGTCCGTGCCGGGCGCCTCCGGCAGCCCTGCTCCGAAAATGCAAACGTCTGCAGATAGCTCGCAGGCAGAAAGAGCTAGCCTGGAAAGCTGTTGCTCAGCCTCATCTGCCCATGGCACTGCTCGCACAGAGGCACAGAGACTGGGGCTGCTTGCTTGTCTTGTCCCCTCAAACTTCAAATGTAGCTTAAGTGGTCCGTGCCGGGCGCCTCCGGCAGCCCTGTTCCAAAAATGCAAACGTCTGCAGATAGCTCGCAGGCAGAAAGAGCTAGCCTGGAAAGCTGTTGCTCAGCCTCATCTGCCCATGGCACTGCTCGCACAGAGGCACAGAGACTGGGGCTGCTTGCTTGTTTTGCCCCTTCAAACTTCAAACGTAGCTTAGGTGGTCCGTGCCGGGCGCCTCCAGCACCCCTGCTCTGAAAATGCGAACGTCTGCAGATAGCTCGCAGGCAGAAAGAGCTAGCCTGGAAAGCTGTTGCTCAGCCTCATCTGCCCATGGCACTGCTCGCACAGAGGCACAGAGACTGGGGCTGCTTGCTTGTCTTGTCCCCTCAAACTTCAAACGTAGCTTAGGTGGTCCGTGCCGGGCGCATCCGGCAGCCCTGCTCCGAAAATGCGAAAGTCTGCAGATAGCTCGCAGGCAGAAAGAGCTAGCCTGGAAAGCTGTTGCTCAGCCTCATCTGCCCATGGCACTGCTCGCACAGAGGCACAGAGAGTGGGGCTGCTTGCTTGTCTTGCCCCCTCAAACTTCAAACGTAGCTTAGGTGGTCCGTGCCGGGCGCCGCCGGCAGCCCTGCTCCAAAAATGCGAACGTCTGCAGATAGCTCGCAGGCAGAAAGAGCTAGCCTGGAAAGCTGTTGCTCAGCCTCATCTGCCCATGGCACTGCTCGCACAGAGGCACAGAGACTGGGGCTGCTTGCTTGTCTTGCCCCCTCAAACTTCAAACGTAGCTTAGGTGGTCTGTGCCGAGCGCCTCCGGCAGCCGTGCTCCGAAAATGCGAACGTCTGCAGATAGTTCGCAGGCAGAAAGAGCTAGCCTGGAAAGCTGTTGCTCAGCCTCATCTGCCCATGGCACTGCTCGCACAGAGGCACAGAGACTGAGGCTGCTTGCTTGTCTTGTCCCCTTAAAATTCAAATGTAGCTTAGGTGGTCCGTGCCGGGCGCCTCCGGCAGCCCTGCTCCGAAAATGCGAACGTCTGCAGATAGCTCGCAGGCAGAAAGAGCTAGCCTGGAAAGCTGTTGCTCAGCCTCATCTGCCCATGGCACTGCTCGCACAGAGGCACAGAGACTGGGGCTGCTTGCTTGTCTTGTCCCCTCAAACTTCAAATGTAGCTTAGGTGGTCCGTGCCGGGCGCATCCGGCAGTCCTGCTCCGAAAATGCGAACATCTGCAGATAGCTCGCAGGCAGAAAGAGCTAGCCTGGAAAGCTGTTGCTCAGCCTCATCTGCCCATGGCACTGCTCGCACAGAGGCACAGAGACTGGGGCTGCTTGCTTGTCTTGTCCCCTCAAACTTCAAACGTAGCTTAGGTGGTCTGTGCCGGGCGCATCCGGCAGCCCTGCTCCAAAAATGCGAACGTCTGCAGATAGCTCGCAGGCAGAAAGAGCTAGCCTGGAAAGCTGTTGCTCAGCCTCATCTGCCCATGGCACTGCTCGCACAGAGGCACAGAGACTGGGGCTGCTTGCTTGTCTTGTCCCCTCAAACTTCAAACGTAGCTTAGGTGGTCCGTGCCGGGCGCCTCCCGCAGCCCTGCTCCGAAAATGCGAACGTCTGCAGATAGCTCGCAGGCAGAAAGAGCTAGCCTGGAAAGCTGTTGCTCAGCCTCATCTGCCCATGGCACTGCTCGCACAGAGGCACAGAGACTGGGGCTGCTTGCTTGTTTTACCCCCTCAAACTTCAAACGTAGCTTAGGTGGTCCGTGCCGGGCGCCTTTGACAGCCCTGCTCCGAAAATGCAAACGTCTGCAGATAGCTCGCAGGCAGAAAGAGCTAGCCTGGAAAGCTGTTGCTCAGCCTCATCTGCCCATGGCACTGCTCGCACAGAGGCACAGAGACTGGGGCTGCTTGCTTGTCTTGCCCCCTCAAACTTCAAACGTAGCTTAGGTGGTCCGTGCCGGGCGCCTCCGGCAGCCCTGCTCCGAAAATGCGAACGTCTGCAGATAGCTCGCAGGCAGAAAGAGCTAGCCTGGAAAGCTGTTGCTCAGCCTCATCTGCCCATGGCACTGCTCGCACAGAGGCACAGAGACTGGGGCTGCTTGCTTGTCTTGTCCCCTCAAACTTCAAACGTAGCTTAGGTGGTCCGTGCCGGGCGCCTCCGGCAGCCCTGCTCCGAAAATGCGAACGTCTGCAGATAGCTCGCAGGCAGAAAGAGCTAGCCTGGAAAGCTGTTGCTCAGCCTCATCTGCCCATGGCACTGCTCGCACAGAGGCACAGAGACTGGGGCTGCTTGCTTGTCTTGTCCCCTCAAACTTCAAACGTAGCTTAGGTGGTCCGTGCCGGGCGCCTCCGGCAGCCCTGCTCTGAAAATGCGAACGTCTGCAGATAGCTCGCAGGCAGAAAGAGCTAGCCTGGAAAGCTGTTGCTCAGCCTCATCTGCCCATGGCACTGCTCGCACAGAGGCACAGAGACTGGGGCTGCTTGCTTGTCTTGTCCCCTCAAACTTCAAACGTAGCTTAGGTGGTCCGTGCCGGGCGCCTCCGGCAGCCCTGCTCCGAAAATGCGAACGTCTGCAGATAGCTCGCAGGCAGAAAGAGCTAGCCTGGAAAGCTGTTGCTCAGCCTCATCTGCCCATGGCACTGCTCGCACAGAGGCACAGAGACTGGGGCTGCTTGCTTGTCTTGTCCCCTCAAACTTCAAACGTAGCTTAGGTGGTCCGTGCCAGGCGCCTCCGGCAGCCCTGCTCCAAAAATGCGAACGTCTGCAGATAGCTCGCAGGCAGAAAGAGCTAGCCTGGAAAGCTGTTGCTCAGCCTCATCTGCCCATGGCACTGCTCGCACAGAGGCACAGAGACTGGGGCTGCTTGCTTGTCTTGCCCCCTCAAACTTCAAACGTAGCTTAGGTGGTCTGTGCCGGGGGCCTCCGGCAGCCGTGCTCCGAAAATGCGAACGTCTGCAGATAGCTCGCAGGCAGAAAGAGCTAGCCTGGAAAGCTGTTGCTCAGCCTCATCTGCCCATGGCACTGCTCGCACAGAGGCACAGAGACTGGGACTGCTTGCTTGTCTTGTCCCCTTAAAATTCAAACGTAGCTTAGGTGGTCCGTGCCGGGCGCCTCCGGCAGCCCTGCTCCGAAAATGCGAACGTCTGCAGATAGCTCGCAGGCAGAAAGAGCTAGCCTGGAAAGCTGTTGCTCAGCCTCATCTGCCCATGGCACTGGTCGCACAGAGGCACAGAGACTGGGGCTGCTTGCTTGTCTTGTCCCCTCAAACTTCAAATGTAGCTTAGGTGGTCCGTGCCGGGCGCATCCGGCAGTCCTGCTCCGAAAATGCGAACATCTGCAGATAGCTCGCAGGCAGAAAGAGCTAGCCTGGAAAGCTGTTGCTCAGCCTCATCTGCCCATGGCACTGCTCGCACAGAGGCACAGAGACTGGGGCTGCTTGCTTGTCTTGTCCCCTCAAACTTCAAACGTAGCTTAGGTGGTCTGTGCCGGGCGCCTCCGGCAGCCCTGCTCCAAAAATGCGAACGTCTGCAGATAGCTCGCAGCCAGAAAGAGCTAGCCTGGAAAGCTGTTGCTCAGCCTCATCTGCCCATGGCACTGCTCGCACAGAGGCACTGAGACTGGGGCTGCTTGCTTGTTTTGCCCCTTCAAACTTCAAACGTAGCTTAGGTGGTCTGTGCCGGGCGCCTCCGGCAGCCCTGTTACGAAAATGCAAACGTCTGCAGATAGCTCACAGGCAGAAAGAGCTAGCCTGGAAAGCTGTTGCTCAGCCTCATCTGCCCATGGCACTGCTCGCACAGAGGCACAGAGACTGGGGCTGCTTGCTTGTTTTACACCCTCAAACTTCAAACGTAGCTTAGGTGGTCCGTGCCGGGCGCCTTTGACAGCCCTGCTCCGAAAATGCAAACGTCTGCAGATAGCTCGCATGCAGAAAGAGCTAGCCTGGAAAGCTGTTGCTCAGCCTCATCTGCCCATGGCACTGCTCGCACAGAGGCACAGAGACTGAGGCTGCTTGCTTGTCTTGCCCCCTCAAACTTCAAACGTAGCTTAGGTGGTCCGTGCCGGGCGCATCCGGCAGCCCTGCTCCGAAAATGCGAACGTCTGCAGATAGCTCGCAGGCAGAAAGAGCTAGCCTGGAAAGCTGTTGCTCAGCCTCATCTGCCCATGGCACTGCTCGCACAGAGGCACAGAGACTGGGGCTGCTTGCTTGTCTTGCCCCCTCAAACTTCAAACGTAGCTTAGGTGGTCCGCGCCGGGCGCCTCCGGCAGCCGTGCTCCGAAAATGCGAACGTCTGCAGATAGCTCGCAGGCAGAAAGAGCTAGCCTGGAAAGCTGTTGCTCAGCCTCATCTGCCCATGGCACTGCTCGCACAGAGGCACAGAGACTGGTGCTGCTTGCTTGTCTTGCCCCCTCAAACTTCAAACGTAGCTTAGGTGGTCCGTGCCGGGCGCCTCCGGCAGCCCTGCTCCGAAAATGCGAACGTCTGCAGATAGCTCGCAGGCAGAAAGAGCTAGCCTGGAAAGCTGTTGCTCAGCCTCATCTGCCCATGGCACTGCTCGCACAGAGGCACAGAGACTGGGGCTGCTTGCTTGTCTTGCCCCCTCAAACTTCAAACGTAGCTTAGGTGGTCTGTGCCGGGCGCCTCCGGCAGCCCTGCTCCAAAATTGCGAACGTCTGCAGATAGCTCGCAGGCAGAAAGAGCTAGCCTGGAAAGCTGTTGCTCAGCCTCATCTGCCCATGGCACTGCTCGCACAGAGGCACAGAGACTGGGGCTGCTTGCTTGTTTTGCCCCTTCAAACTTCAAACGTAGCTTAGGTGGTCCGTGCCGGACGCCTCCAGCAGCCCTGCTCTGAAAATGCGAACGTCTGCAGATAGCTCGCAGGCAGAAAGAGCTAGCCTGGAAAGCTGTTGCTCAGCCTCATCTGCCCATGGCACTGCTCGCACAGAGGCACAGAGACTGGGGCTGCTTGCTTGTCTTGTCCCCTCAAACTTCAAACGTAGCTTAGGTGGTCCGTGCCGGGCGCATCCGGCAGCCCTGCTCCGAAAATGCGAAAGTCTGCAGATAGCTCGCAGGCAGAAAGAGCTAGCCTGGAAAGCTGTTGCTCAGCCTCATCTGCCCATGGCACTGCTCGCACAGAGGCACAGAGACTGGGGCTGCTTGCTTGTCTTGTCCCCTCAAACTTCAAACGTAGCTTAGGTGGTCTGTGCCGGGCGCCTCCGGCAGCCCTGTTCCGAAAATGCAAACGTCTGCAGATAGCTCGCAGGCAGAAAGAGCTAGCCTGGAAAGCTGTTGCTCAGCCTCATCTGCCCATGGCACTGCTCGCACAGAGGCACAGAGACTGGGGCTGCTTGCTTGTCTTGCCCCCTCAAACTTCAAACGTAGCTTAGGTGGTCCGTGCCGGGCGCCTCCGGCAGCCCTGCTCCGAAAATGCGAACGTCTGCAGATAGCTCGCAGGCAGAAAGAGCTAGCCTGGAAAGCTGTTGCTCAGCCTCATCTGCCCATGGCACTGCTCGCACAGAGGCACAGAGACTGAGGCTGCTTGCTTGTCTTGCCCCCTCAAACTTCAAACGTATCTTAGGTGGTCCGTGCCGGGCGCCTCCGGCAGCCCTGCTCCGAAAATGCAAACGTCTGCAGATAGCTCGCAGGCAGAAAGAGCTAGCCTGGAAAGCTGTTGCTCAGCCTCATCTGCCCATGGCACTGCTCGCACAGAGGCACAGAGACTGGGGCTGCTTGCTTGTCTTGTCACCTCAAACTTCAAACGTAGCTTAGGTTGTCCGTGCCGGGCGCCTCCGGCAGCCCTGCTCCGAAAATGCAAACGTCTGCAGATAGCTCGCAGGCAGAAAGAGCTAGCCTGGAAAGCTGTTGCTCAGCCTCATCTGCCCATGGCACTGCTCGCACAGAGGCACAGAGACTGGGGCTGCTTGCTTGTCTTGTCCCCTCAAACTTCAAACGTAGCTTAAGTGGTCCGTGCCGGGCGCATCCGGCAGCCCTGCTCTGAAAATGCGAACGTCTGCAGATAGCTCGCAGGCAGAAAGAGCTAGCCTGGAAAGCTGTTGCTCAGCCTCATCTGCCCATGGCACTGCTTGCACAGAGGCACAGAGACTGGGGCTGCTTGCTTGTCTTGTCCCCTCAAACTTCAAACGTAGCTTAGGTGGTCCGTGCTGGGCGCCTCCGGCAGCCGTGCTCCGAAAATGCGAACGTCTGCAGATAGCTCGCAGGCAGAAAGAGCTAGCCTGGAAAGCTGTTGCTCAGCCTCATCTGCCCATGGCACTGCTCGCACAGAGGCACAGAGACTGGGGCTGCTTGCTTGTCTTGCCCCCTCAAACTTCAAACGTAGCTTAGGTGGTCTGTGCCGGGCGCATCCGGCAGTCCTGCTCCGAAAATGCGAACATCTGCAGATAGCTCGCAGGCAGAAAGAGCTAGCCTGGAAAGCTGTTGCTCAGCCTCATCTGCCCATGGCACTGCTCGCACAGAGGCACAGAGACTGGGGGTGCTTGCTTGTCTTGTCCCCTCAAACTTCAAACGTAGCTTAGGTGGTCTGTGCCGGGCGCCTCCGGCAGCCCTGCTCCGAAAATGCAAACGTCTGCAGATAGCTCGCAGGCAGAAAGAGCTAGCCTGGAAAGCTGTTGCTCAGCCTCATCTGCCCATGGCACTGCTCGCACAGAGGCACTGAGACTGGGGCTGCTTGCTTGTTTTGCCCCTTCAAACTTCAAACGTAGCTTAGGTGGTCTGTGCCGGGCGCCTCCGGCAGCCCTGTTCTGAAAATGCAAACGTCTGCAGATAGCTCACAGGCAGAAAGAGCTAGCCTGGAAAGCTGTTGCTCAGCCTCATCTGCCCATGGCACTGCTCGCACAGAGGCACAGAGACTGGGGCTGCTTGCTTGTTTTACACCCTCAAACTTCAAACGTAGCTTAGGTGGTCCGTGCCGGGCGCCTTTGACAGCCCTGCTCCGAAAATGCAAACGTCTGCAGATAGCTCGCAGGCAGAAAGAGCTAGCCTGGAAAGCTGTTGCTCAGCCTCATCTGCCCATGGCACTGCTCGCACAGAGGCACAGAGACTGAGGCTGCTTGCTTGTCTTGCCCCCTCAAACTTCAAACGTAGCTTAGGTGGTCCGTGCCGGGCGCATCCGGCAGCCCTGCTCCGAAAATGCGAACGTCTGCAGATAGCTCGCAGGCAGAAAGAGCTAGCCTGGAAAGCTGTTGCTCAGCCTCATCTGCCCATGGCACTGCTCGCACAGAGGCACAGAGACTGGGGCTGCTTGCTTGTCTTGTCCCCTCAAACTTCAAACGTAGCTTAGGTGGTCCGTGCCGGGCACATCCGGCAGCCCTGCTCCGAAAATGCGAACGTCTGCAGATAGCTCGCAGGCAGAAAGAGCTAGCCTGGAAAGCTGTTGCTCAGCCTCATCTGCCCATGGCACTGCTCGCACAGAGGCACAGAGACTGGGGCTGCTTGCTTCTCTTGTCCCCTTAAAATTCAAACGTAGCTTAGGTGGTCCGTGCCGGGCGCCTCCGGCAGCCCTGCTCCGAAAATGCGAACGTCTGCAGATAGCTCGCAGGCAGAAAGACCTAGCCTGGAAAGCTGTTGCTCAGCCTCATCTGCCCATGGCACTGCTCGCACAGAGGCACAGAGACTGAGGCTGCTTGCTTCTCTTGTCCCCTTAAAATTCAAACGTAGCTTAGGTGATCCGTGCCGGGCGCCTCCGGCAGCCCTGCTCCGAAAATGCGAACGTCTGCAGATAGCTCGCAGGCAGAAAGAGCTAGCCTGGAAAGCTGTTGCTCAGCCTCATCTGCCCATGGCACTGCTCGCACAGAGGCACAGAGACTGGGGCTGCTTGCTTGTCTTGTCCCCTCAATCTTCAAACGTAGCTTAGGTTGTCCGTGCCGGGCGCCTCCGGCAGCCCTGCTCCGAAAATGCAAACGTCTGCAGATAGCTCGCAGGCAGAAAGAGCTAGCCTGGAAAGCTGTTGCTCAGCCTCATCTGCCCATGGCACTGCTCGCACAGAGGCACAGAGACTGGGGCTGCTTGCTTGTCTTGTCCCCTCAAACTTCAAATGTAGCTTAAGTGGTCCGTGCCGGGCGCCTCCGGCAGCCCTGTTCCAAAAATGCAAACGTCTGCAGATAGCTCGCAGGCAGAAAGAGCTAGCCTGGAAAGCTGTTGCTCAGCCTCATCTGCCCATGGCACTGCTCGCACAGAGGCACAGAGACTGGGGCTGCTTGCTTGTTTTGCCCCTTCAAACTTCAAACGTAGCTTAGGTGGTCCGTGCCGGGCGCCTCCAGCACCCCTGCTCTGAAAATGCGAACGTCTGCAGATAGCTCGCAGGCAGAAAGAGCTAGCCTGGAAAGCTGTTGCTCAGCCTCATCTGCCCATGGCACTGCTCGCACAGAGGCACAGAGACTGGGGCTGCTTGCTTGTCTTGTCCCCTCAAACTTCAAACGTAGCTTAGGTGGTCCGTGCCGGGCGCATCCGGCAGCCCTGCTCCGAAAATGCGAAAGTCTGCAGATAGCTCGCAGGCAGAAAGAGCTAGCCTGGAAAGCTGTTGCTCAGCCTCATCTGCCCATGGCACTGCTCGCACAGAGGCACAGAGAGTGGGGCTGCTTGCTTGTCTTGCCCCCTCAAACTTCAAACGTAGCTTAGGTGGTCCGTGCCGGGCGCCGCCGGCAGCCCTGCTCCAAAAATGCGAACGTCTGCAGATAGCTCGCAGGCAGAAAGAGCTAGCCTGGAAAGCTGTTGCTCAGCCTCATCTGCCCATGGCACTGCTCGCACAGAGGCACAGAGACTGGGGCTGCTTGCTTGTCTTGCCCCCTCAAACTTCAAACGTAGCTTAGGTGGTCCGTGCCGAGCGCCTCCGGCAGCCGTGCTCCGAAAATGCGAACGTCTGCAGATAGTTCGCAGGCAGAAAGAGCTAGCCTGGAAAGCTGTTGCTCAGCCTCATCTGCCCATGGCACTGCTCGCACAGAGGCACAGAGACTGAGGCTGCTTGCTTGTCTTGTCCCCTTAAAATTCAAATGTAGCTTAGGTGGTCCGTGCCGGGCGCCTCCGGCAGCCCTGCTCCGAAAATGCGAACGTCTGCAGATAGCTCGCAGGCAGAAAGAGCTAGCCTGGAAAGCTGTTGCTCAGCCTCATCTGCCCATGGCACTGCTCGCACAGAGGCACAGAGACTGGGGCTGCTTGCTTGTCTTGTCCCCTCAAACTTCAAATGTAGCTTAGGTGGTCCGTGCCGGGCGCATCCGGCAGTCCTGCTCCGAAAATGCGAACATCTGCAGATAGCTCGCAGGCAGAAAGAGCTAGCCTGGAAAGCTGTTGCTCAGCCTCATCTGCCCATGGCACTGCTCGCACAGAGGCACAGAGACTGGGGCTGCTTGCTTGTCTTGTCCCCTCAAACTTCAAACGTAGCTTAGGTGGTCTGTGCCGGGCGCATCCGGCAGCCCTGCTCCAAAAATGCGAACGTCTGCAGATAGCTCGCAGGCAGAAAGAGCTAGCCTGGAAAGCTGTTGCTCAGCCTCATCTGCCCATGGCACTGCTCGCACAGAGGCACAGAGACTGGGGCTGCTTGCTTGTCTTGTCCCCTCAAACTTCAAACGTAGCTTAGGTGGTCCGTGCCGGGCGCCTCCCGCAGCCCTGCTCCGAAAATGCGAACGTCTGCAGATAGCTCGCAGGCAGAAAGAGCTAGCCTGGAAAGCTGTTGCTCAGCCTCATCTGCCCATGGCACTGCTCGCACAGAGGCACAGAGACTGGGGCTGCTTGCTTGTTTTACCCCCTCAAACTTCAAACGTAGCTTAGGTGGTCCGTGCCGGGCGCCTTTGACAGCCCTGCTCCGAAAATGCAAACGTCTGCAGATAGCTCGCAGGCAGAAAGAGCTAGCCTGGAAAGCTGTTGCTCAGCCTCATCTGCCCATGGCACTGCTCGCACAGAGGCACAGAGACTGGGGCTGCTTGCTTGTTTTGCCCCTTCAAACTTCAAACGTAGCTTAGGTGGTCCGTGCCGGGCGCCTCCAGCAGCCCTGCTCTGAAAATGCGAACGTCTGCAGATAGCTCGCAGGCAGAAAGAGCTAGCCTGGAAAGCTGTTGCTCAGCCTCATCTGCCCATGGCACTGCTCGCACAGAGGCACAGAGACTGAGGCTGCTTGCTTGTCTTGTCCCCTCAAACTTCAAACGTAGCTTAGGTGGTCTGTGCCGGGCGCCTCCGGCAGCCCTGTTCCGAAAATGCAAACGTCTGCAGATAGCTCACAGGCAGAAAGAGCTAGCCTGGAAAGCTGTTGCTCAGCCTCATCTGCCCATGGCACTGCTCGCACAGAGGCACAGAGACTGGGGCTGCTTGCTTGTCTTGTCCCCTCAAACTTCAAACGTAGCTTAGGTGGTCTGTGCCGGGCGCCTCCGGCAGCCCTGTTCCGAAAATGCAAACGTCTGCAGATAGCTCACAGGCAGAAAGAGCTAGCCTGGAAAGCTGTTGCTCAGCCTCATCTGCCCATGGCACTGCTCGCACAGAGGCACAGAGACTGGGGCTGCTTGCTTGTCTTGCCCCCTCAAACTTCAAACGTAGCTTAGGTGGTCCGTGCCGGGCGCCTCCGGCAGCCCTGCTCCGAAAATGCGAACGTCTGCAGATAGCTCGCAGGCAGAAAGAGCTAGCCTGGAAAGCTGTTGCTCAGCCTCATCTGCCCATGGCACTGCTCGCACAGAGGCACAGACACTGGGGCTGCTTGCTTGTCTTGCCCCCTCAAACTTCAAATGTAGCTTAGGTGGTCCGTGCCGGGCGCATCCGTCAGTCCTACTCCGAAAATGCGAACATCTGCAGATAGCTCGCAGGCAGAAAGAGCTAGCCTGGAAAGCTGTTGCTCAGCCTCATCTGCCCATGGCACTGCTCGCACAGAGGCACAGAGACTGGGGCTGCTTGCTTGTCTTGTCCCCTCAAACTTCAAACGTAGCTTAGGTGGTCTGTGCCGGGCGCCTCCGGCAGCCCTGCTCCAAAATTGCGAACGTCTGCAGATAGCTCGCAGGCAGAAAGAGCTAGCCTGGAAAGCTGTTGCTCAGCCTCATCTGCCCATGGCACTGCTCGCACAGAGGCACAGAGACTGGGGCTGCTTGCTTGTCTTGCCCCCTAAGATGGTAAGGATGCAGGGAAGAAGTCCCACAGTCCATGACAATGGACCGGTAGAGAGAAGACCTGCTGACACAGCCTGGAACACCGCAAAAGAGAACCGACTAGAAACTTCCGAGGCGTGAGATCAATCCATGCTTTACGCTTCTAAGGCAAGAAGAGACACGCCCAGTTGGCACTGTGCCAATGAGTATGGGCATTCAAAACCCCAGTAGTGGTGCCTGATGTGCATAATGTGCTCCTTGACTGTGAAGAACAACAAGGATGTTTAGACCCTGGTAAGGTCTAAGACACAGAAGACGGACGACACAAACACAGCACCACAGACACGGGCTGGAACTGCCCTGCCCACTTGGGCTGAACACAAACCCCTTCTTTCCCTTTACATGCCCAAAGGGGCCCGCTCCTGCACAGTCCTCTCCCCTATGCTAACTTCACAAGCCCTCCCTGTGATGCCCAACCATGGTCCCCTCCCTCCAGATCCTCCCCAGTCCCTCAACTTAGCTTTTAGAGGGTCCAGGGTCTGAATCCATGCTCAACATGAATGCGCATCACCTAACCGGATGCTCCGGCAGTCACCAGGTTCCGCTTCCTCCTCTGCAAAAAAAAAACAGTAAGCATCACGCCGGCCAACAACACCATCCATAGCATCCCCCTCAGAAGCACTGGGATTCTCCGCTCACCTGCTCGGACCAGAATGTGATGCTGCGGCCCTCATCGCTCTCGCTAACCTAAGATATTAAGAGACAAAATTACCGTTGCACTGCTGAGAAATCACCTGCCCCAGGCGGCTCCTCACCGCCACCCCAGCTCACCTCAAACACTGGTCCGATGGCAAAGGCGGGCCACACAGCCCCTGCAAAACCGAAAGAGATACGTGTCATTGAGGTGCCGTATGATACTTTGCTCCGAGACACTGATCCGACCCATGCCAGCCTCACCTTGTCAGATCTCTTGTCAGCATGCTGCTTTGTGTGTCTGAGACCATGTGACGCCTGCAAAGAAAACAAAGTAGAAGACACATGCTGAGATACTGCCAAAATTGCAGCCTGCCCGCACCGATTCCCATCTCCTGCTCCTTCACCTTGGCTGCTTGCCTGTGTCGCCCCTGCCGTTCACATGTTGCCACTTCAAGGCTCTGGTACCACCTGAAAAACCACAAATAAGGGATATTGATAACTTCAATGACAACACCCTACCAGAACAATAACTGCTACTGTAGCCTACTACTCATTGTTCTCCTTGACCGAGGCACCACTGGTGCCCATATCCTCCTTCGCTTTTTTCTTTGCACCTACAACATTGGGGAAAAAACCCACCAACCATAATGCAGTCACATAGCCACCAAACACATCCTCCCTCTGATGCTATGCACCCATCCGCCTTCATAGATCAGTCTGTTCAATGCCTCCATTGGTCCTCTGTGTTCATCTTGTCCCCTGATATCTGAAAAAAAAACATTGAAAAAGTCACCTGGATGCTGCTCAGGCCATTAACTGTTCCAGATGTATTGATTCCATTTTGGAATACTATCTACAGTGCAACTGCAGCCTGCCACTAAATAAATGAGAAGGGCCAGACTTCAAGCCCCACACATACAAGCCAGAACGCTGTCCAGATTCAAGCTCCTTTGCTGCCGCTGATTGACCCCTCCCACGCAGCTCCCAGCACCTCCTCTAACCGCTGCTCAAATGACAGACCACGCAGCCTGCCGATGGCTGCTCCCTGCGAGCTCGCTGCCCAACCTCAGCTGGAACAGTCTAGGCCTATCGACTTATTAACCGCAGCTTCCTATCTCTATTCCTTCTACCCCTGACTTTACACCCCTGGACAGAGCAGCTCCAAGCCAACACACAGGCACAGACTGACGGTACACACACCGCCAAAAACAATGTGATTCAAAGGAGAGAGAAAATTCTCCGCAAGAAGAATGACTCCCCGACAGGAGACGCTGTCCAGCAAGAAGACCTACGGGGCCGCAACGGCCCAGAGCGAGGAGCCGTTAAGGCAGCCCCAGAAAAACAGATGACGCAAGAGACCCTTACAAGAAGTTACGGTCAACACAGATGACGGATGCACGAGAAGCCTGGATTCAAGAGCTAAGAAAGTAAGAATGCAGGGAAGAAGTCCCACCGTCCATGAAAATGGACCAGTACAGAGAAGAGCGGCTGACACAGCCAGGCATGATGCCGCAGATGAGAACCTACCGGAAACTTGTGAGATGTGACACCGATCCATGCTTTACGCTCACAGGGAAATAAAAGAATTGCCCAATTGACAGTATGCCAGTGACCACAGGCATTCGAGACTCTAGGGATGGCACCTGATGTGCCAAAGATGCTCGTTGAGCACAAAGACCAATGAAGAACTGGACACCCAGCGAAGTTTTAAGATGCATAAGACGAACCACACAAACAACACACCACAGACACAGGCCAGAACTGCCCTGCCTGCTGGGGCTTAAGAGAAACCCCTTCCCTTTACTGGCCCAAAAGGGGCCTGTTCCGGGACAGCCCGCTCCCCTACGCTAACTTCACGAGCCCTCCCCACGATGCCCAACTGTGGTCCCCTCCCTCCAGACCCTCCCCGGGCCCTGATCTCTCTGCTTCGCTTTCAGAGGGACATGGTTCTAAACCCATCCTCAACAGAAAATGCATCGGATATCTGGGATGCTCCTGCAGTCACCAGGTTCCGCTTCCTCCTCTGCAAAAAAAAGAAAACCCACAAACAGTTCTGACAGTAAGCATCGCCCTGGCCAACGCAATGCCTTCCACGACATCCCCATCCTCGGAAGCACTGGGATTCTCTGCTCACCTGCTGGGTCCGGAATGGGACGCTGCGGTCCTCATCGCTCTTGATAACCCAAGATACCAAGAGACGCAAAGTTACTGTTGCGCTATTAAGAAATCATCTGCCCCGTGCTCCTCCTCGCTAACGCCCTGGCTCACCTCAAACGCCGGTCCACTGCCAAAGGCCCCTGCCAAAGCTTGTATCTTCACTGACAATAAGACACCTGAACATTAACTGCTACTGCAGGCCGCGAGTCACTGCTCGCCTTGCCCAAGTCACCTCTGCTGCCCGTAAACCCGCTTTGCGCCTTCAAAATTAAAAAAAAACACCCACAAATCAAAACCTAAAAGCTAGTCCTTTAACCACCGGTCACATCGTCCCTCCGACATCACATGCGAACCCACCTTCTTGCGACGCTCCGCACGCCTCTCTTCCGTCACCCTTTGGCGCATGGCTTGTTCCTCTGCATCTGCAAAAAGCATCTTGTAGAAGTCACCCCAATGCTGACCGATAGCTTAGGAATTCCAGAGGTCTTATTTCCATTCAGAAATACCACCTAGAGTCCAACTACAGCCTGCCGCTAGAAAAAAACAAAATCAAATGCAAAAGAACATTAAGCTCTTCACGTACAAGCCTTAACACCTTTGAGGTTCAAAGGCCTGACGTTCAGCCCTCCATCTTCAGATGCGGAGGCCCAGAGGGTTTACGCTTCATCTCTCGTCTTTGTCATAGCACCCCGTCAGCCACCGAGAGACTCAAACCAAACGAACCTCGTTGACGTCCCAGTGCGACTCCAAAACTAAACTAAGAGAAGCCGATAAACCCTGCTCCCTTCCTCAACAGTCCCCATGTCTCAAAGCTTTAGACACCCCTTCTCTTCTCCTGAACTGGCAAGGAAGGAACCGCACGCCCCCTCCCGACAGCTGCTTCCCCGTATTTGCACCCCTGAATCCCCCACATGAGCCACTCCTCGGGAGCCGTTCTTCTGAACCACGCCCTGTGTTCTGTGGGTATCTCCCACATTACGCCTTCCCGCAGCCTCAGTGATCTGCTACAAGACCACAAAGTAAGCAAAACCCCGATGCTTATAATCTACGAGGGGCCCGCCACAAACCGCAGAGTTTCCAGGGGTGACACAGACTACTGAGCAATCAGTAAACATGAGCCATCCCGTGCTCTGAAAGACACTATGTGTCACAACCCTGGCACTTGCTTGAGAAATGCTCAATCTCTGTACAAATGTGTACAAGATGTTTACCTTAAGCCCTGCTGGACAATGTCATCATCATCAATCTGATTAACAGACACGGTGTCAGCAAGTCACACAGTAAACAGCACCGCTAGTGAAAAAAATGCAAGGTTCCATCTTCAATTGAGTCAGGAGTTTCAGGAAAGCATAACACACCTAGAATAAAGAGAAAGACATGTACTATTAAACAATCTCACCGTCCACAAACTCTGACTAAAAATATTACTCACCTGAAGAAAAAGGCTGCAGGTAACTGTACGCTCTACCAGATCTGCCGCCTAGCTTTGACTCGTTCTTAAAGTCCTAACTCAAACAGAGGTCTCTGCTTCTCTAAATATCAAAATACATCTCCCTAAGTAGCTTAGCTCAAAAGCTGTAATTGATTAAAGGAAGAGTAGACCTCTAAGTCCAAAGAAAGCCAGGAGTGGAATGAGCTCCCCCACTGGCAGCTGTGGCTCATATACTCCCGGCCTCGCCCACCACCCTTCCCATGCTCCTCTGGGAAAGGGGAGGGGTGAACCACCCAAAGGTATAAAGCCGGCAGGAAGAGCAGCAGCTAGTTCTCTCCTCTGCCTTAAATTTATGTTGAGTGAAGCACCGACGGGAGATGGCAATGCTTACTGGAAACAACTATACCTGGTCTTTTACCGTAACTACATCTGTCACAGCAGCAATGTGACTGAGTAAGTAATAAAACTTAATTTTTCTGTGGTGTGGAAAGAAAAAGAGGTCCTACTAAGCTATATAAGAACATAGTTTGCTAAATGCAGTAATGATATTATTACCAAAATTTATGCTTTTTGGTTTCCTATAAAAAGAACCCAAAATACTACAGGTTTACTCTTTGTTTGTAGCGAGAGCAGGCATACGACCTAACTCCAGAACTATTTTCTGGATAGGACTGAATAACAAAGCAAAATTCGAATCCGTAATACTCTTTTCTCAAAAATATCTCTGGTCGCAAAGTGAATTATTTACTGTCAACGGTCGATAAATCAGAGCCGCTTTGAAGCTTTCTCTGGCTGACTCCCCTAAGATGACTAGGTGAGTCCCAAAGGACAGAAAATGTTAAAAAAAAATAAAGTGGAAATACAAGAAACATATCGAAAACTATACAAAAGCAGCCTGACTGACACCTAAATAGATAGGAGAAAAATAAATTGCAAAACTCAACAAAAGAACTCCATGGGACATGGGTCGATAAAAACAGATGAAGGCTATCACTTTCTCTGAAAAACCAAAGAGGAGATAGGAGCTGACGACAGACATCTTTATGGTGCCAGCTACCAAATATAAGCCTACGATAAGACAGAAAAGGAAAATAGTGCTCTGGGACACAAAGATGGCTTTGAAAAACAGTCTGGTAGAACAGGAGGTCTTTGTCACAGGGATCGGGGCGGTCCCGAGGGGGCCAGAGAGATTGACGAAGTCTCCAGGATGAGGTGAGTGGACACGATGCAAAACTCTGCAGGGTGTTCTGGCAATATACAGATGTTCTCAGGGGACGAGCGCCCGCATGGAGACATTCTAGATGGCAGCGAATAAGGTAAGAGAGCTCTGAGGCGCAGGGAAACCCGAGGAAGGGTTTTGTCTAAATTGGGGAGATACAAAGAGGGTGGCAGACCTCAAAGGGTGCCAAGGGGCACGTGGACCGTCTCGGGAAGTGTCGTGACGGGAGCGAGAGGAATGCGGACGCACATCCAAACGGGGGATCACTGACACAAATAGGAACTCGGGAATGGATCCAAACAGAGGACGGATGTCCTGAGGGACCGAGGACCAAACAGAGGCATCCGACATAGTTGAAGACAATGTAAATGTATTCTGGGGCAAAATGAAAACCAGAGGAGCATTTGCTTTCAAATAAGAAAGGTACAAAGCCTGCTGCAGACCTAAAGGATGGCTGTGCAATGCAAGGATGCTCCCGGGAAGCATCGTGACAGAAATAGAGGGGTGCAGGCGTGGCCAGGGTCACAAATGGCAGCTTGAGGGCACAAAGGTACTCGGGAGGGGATCTGAACAGACTACGGACGTTCCGAGGGAGACGCTGACCCGCTAGAGATGAGCGAGGTGGAGGAGAGGACAAAAAGACTGCTCTGAAGAAGAGGGGACATTCCAGCAAACCGAGAGGGGTATGAATGACACTTCAGAGATAAAAGTATGCCAACAAGACGCTCTAAAGCCTCGGGATGAACTGAGAGAAAAGGGGGGGGGGGGAATAGATACAAAGAAAACTTAAAAAGCAACAGAGTATGTGACGAATGAGAAAAAATAGGGATAGATGGCTCAATAACAGGGAATGTAGAAATCAAATTTAATTAGCAAACGAGTACAAGGCAGAGGAGAAAAAAGCTAAAACGTAGGGACAGAAAATGACATAAAAGTAGAAGCGGGAAAAAAAATGAAGTCTTTCAAGGAGAAAAAACCCTAAAAATAGGGATGACAAACTAAATAAACGGAGACACAGAAAGGAAATTGATAAATGGAAAGAGTACGCGACAGATAACAATGAATAAAAATGTGGAGATGGGAACTAGATGGAAGCAGACGTACAAAGAAACTGTCAAAAGCAACATGATTAAGGCAATAAAGGAAAAAAAAACAAACCAGGAACATCAAATTAAGTACACAAAGACACAGAAACAAAATTTCAAAAGCGACAGGGCACAGCACTGACTGGCTCAAAATAAAAAATAAAGGCAGCAAACTGGATAAAAGTAGATACGTGTCCCGGTTTTGACTGGGACAGAGTTAATTTCCCTCCCGGTAGCTGCTGTGTTTCAGATTTAGCAGGAGAAAAATGTTGATAATGCTGACTGTTTTAGTTGTTGCTATGAAATCGAGGGCTTTTTCCAGTTTCTGATACACGGCTAACAGTCAGGCATGCAGGAGCATAGCCAGCCAGACAGCCGAGCTACCCGATGGAAATATTCCATACGATAGAGATCATTTTCCGTTAATGACCGGGAATTGGTCGGGAGTCGGGAAGCTATCTGCTTTCTCATTTCCAGGACTTTGAACTCTTTCTGGGAGTTCGGTCTTTCTCGGGAATTTTGTCAAATTTGCAAAATTTGCCAGTTAGGCACGCTGTGCCGCTGCTTGGGGACCGGCTGCGGATCGGTCATCAGGTGGTTTGAAAACCTGTATCATATATAGCTCGGTTTGCATATTCTTTATTATCATTATTAGTAGTATTAGTATTTACTGTATTGTGTTATTAAACTGCCCTTATCTCAACCCACGAGTTTTCCCTTTTGTCCGTTTCTCCTCCCCGCTCCGCTAGGGGGAAGGGGAGGGGTAAGCGAGCGGCCGTCGAGCTTAGTCGCGGGCTGCCAGGTTAAAACATGACAATATAGAAACAAATTTAAAAGGGATGTGATGCGCAACAGACGGGAGAGAATAAAAAATGGGGTTAGGAGTATCGATGAAAGCAGACATAGAAAGAAAATTTAAGTGACCTCGTAGAGCACAGACAGGAAAAAAGTAAATAAAAGAGCGAGAAAAATACATGAACCTGAACATAAAAACATAAAATTCTAAAGGGAACACATTAGGATGAGAAAAAAAATTAAAATAGCAGAAAAATCTAAGTGGGCGACAGACGCAGAAAGAAAATTTTAAAAGCGACTGGGTATGGAACAGATAAGAAGGAATTAAAAATTAAAGATGGTGCAGCTAGGTAAAAATAGACGAGAAAAGAAAATCTAAAAGTCACAGGGTACACGATACACAGGAAACAAATAAAAACCAGTTAGAGACATCTTAACAAAAGTAGAACAAAAATGTGTAAAGCTACAGGATACAGATAACATTAACAATCGGGGACAGAAAATGAGATAAAAGCACACCAAGTAACAAAATTTCAAAACAAAAATAATTGAGTAAAAAAACGAAAAATAGGGACAGCGAACGAGATAAAAGTAGACACAGACAATTTTAAAAGCAACGTGGTTTGTGAAAGACAGGAAACACCTGAAAACTAGAAACCGACGCTGGATAAAAGTAGACTGAGAAAGACCATTTTAAAAGTGACTGGATTAAGAAAATTTAAAAAAAATAAGAATAGGGACAGCTAACTAAAATGCAGACATCTAAAAAAAAAAAAATCTAAAAACCGCCAGGGTACACAACAGATGAGAGAGAATTAAAACCAGGGACAGGAGCTTGACAAAAGTCGATGTTGAAAGAAAATTTTAAAGGCGACAACGCTAAGGAAAGACAACGAACTAATACAAAAAAATACAGCAAATCGGATAAGACACGGATAGGGCATTTGAAAAAAAAAAAAGGATAATGAAGGAAAAAAAATGAAAAACGCACTCAAAGGAAGACAATGTAAAAAGCAAAGGTGAAAAGGATGGACGAGAAAACCGTTGCAAAATACAGACCGTGAACTGGATAAAGGAAGACATATAAAATACTAGAAGCCACGGTGATTAGGGAAATAGAGGAAAAATTTAAAAAAAAAGGACAGCAAGCGAAATAAAACAAACATAGGAAGTAAATTTCAAAAGCTATGGGAATTAAGAGAGCAAAAGATTAAAAAGAAGAAACTGAAAACTAAATAAAAGTGGACATTAAAAAATGTTAAAACCATGGGATTAAGAGAAAAAATTACAAAATAAAGATGGCACGCTGAATAAGAAGACTCACGGCAAGTATACAATAAAAGGGAAGGAGTACGTGACGCACGGAAGAAAAATAAGATGTAGGGATGGGGAGCTTGATAACAGTAGACATAGAAATCCAATTTGAAAATCCAAGGCATTAAGGGATGAAAAAATTTAAAAATAGGCGGAGTAAATAAAGACGTAGACAGAAAAATTAAAAAGCGAGGGTGTTAAGGAAAGGTGAAAAATAATTTTATAAAGACAACAAAACGAAAAAATGTAGGTGTGGAAAGAATCTTTTAAAAGTGCTATTCGACAGGGAAATAAAGGGAAAATATTACAACAGGGACATCAAAACGAAGATAAAAACTTTAAAATTGGGTCAGCGAACAAAAACACACTTAGAAAAAACTTAAAAGCGACAGCGCTAGGGAAAGACAAATAATTAAAAGAGGGCAAATTAAAGACGGCAAAGCGGATAAATGTAGCAAAATCAAACAGCGACGGTATTTAGAGAAATAAATGGAAAACACTAAGAAACAGGAACGGCAAACTAAAGATGTAGGAAAAAATTTTAAATCGACGTCATTAAGGAAAGACAAGAAACAATTTCTTAAAAACAGCAAAGGGAGTAAAAGCGGGCATAGAAAGATTGTTGAACAAACAACAGATTGAGGAAATAAGGGGAAAAAATAAAATATAGAGACAGCCAAAGAAGAGAGATGCACGCAGAAAATTTAAAAAGCGCTAGGGAAAGAAGAGTAATAATTTAAAAAAAGACAGCAAACGGAATACAATTGGACATAGAAGGAATATTTTAAAAAAAGAAGCCACAGAAATAACTTGTAAAAAGCGACGGGTGCAAGGGCGACAAAGAACATTGAAGTGACGGAGATTATGGAAAAGTAATGTAAAAGTAAAATGTGAAAGTAGGGACGGTGAGCTAAAAGAGACGGAGAAAGAAAATTTGAAAAGCGGGACCGCTAAGAAAGGAGAAGAAATAATTAATAAACGCAAGGATGGTGAAATAAAGTTATCGATCGGGATAAAAGTAGACAAAAACTTTAAAAGCGATAACAAGTAAGGACGTAAAGAAACAATTACAAAGTCACAATGGCTAACTAAAAAGGAAACGTTGAAAGAAAATCTAAAAAGCGACAGCGTAGAAGAAACAGAAGACATATTTTTAAAAAGACGGCAGAGAGAAAGGAGGTAGGCCTAGAAAGAAAACTGAGAGACTGAGAGGCGTTAGGGAAATAAAGCAAAAAATTAAAAAGTAGTGACAGCAAACTAAAAGACAAATGTAGTAGGAAAATCTAAAAAGCGAGAGCACAAAGACAGAAAAAAAGGTAAACAAATACAGACCGTCAATGGACTAGCAGTAGACAGGAAATTTTTAAAGCAACGGTGTTTTTAAGGAAATAAGGAAAAAAAATTTTAAAATAGCGACAGCAAAATAAAACAAGTGTAGAAAGAAAAATCTAAAAAATGATGGCTAAAAAGCAAGAGAAGAAATAATTTTTAAGAGGCGGCAAAGGCAAAAAGTAGACATAGAAAAAACTTCTACAAAACAAAAGGAGTAGGGAAATGAAAGGAAAAATGAAAAATGGGAACAGCTAACAAAACAGAGGTAGAAATAATATCTAAAATGCGAGGGCGCTAAGGAGAGAAGAAATAAATAAAAATAAAGACAGCGAATGGGGTGAAAATAGATGGAAAATCTTAAAAGCGACGGTGATTAACTAAACAAGGAACAATTTAAAAAATGGAGATGGCAAACTGAAACCGAAACGTAGAAAGAAAATATAAAAAGCGGCGGCGCTGAGGACAGGCAAGTAATTGAATGAGAAGACAGCAAATGGGATAAAAGTAGACAAAAAAATCTTGAAAGCGACGGCGATGAGAGAAACGAGAATAGATTACTAATAGCGACAGCGAACTAAAACGGAGAAAGGAAAATCTAACAAGCGACAGCAAAGAAGCGAGAGAAGAAATAAAGAGAGCAAAGGCAAAAAAAGGAGGTGTACATCACGGATGGAGCGGTGCGCTTCATTCGTAAGAGAGAATTGACGACATGTTTATTGATCTAAAACAGCAATTATACAAAATTGGATAGTTAATGTGACAGTAGTTGAACAAGATTCGACGGTGAGGTATGCCGGATTATTTACCGCATAGAAGATGGGATGGGACGAAACCGTCACAGATACCCTCCCGTGGAGCCGTGAGGTTCAGAATGGACCCCTTTGCTTTCTAAACTCCTTCTCGGAGAGGAGTCTAGGTGTGGTTGGATCCAAGCTTAGCCCCGGACTCCGTAAACGGTTTACGTCTAAAGGATCATATGCACGCAATCCATCCTTTACATCTCTTAGCTAAGATTTTCAAGCATTCCGCACGCTTACTAGTCACTTAAAGAGTATCTGTTGCGGCGAGGAATCTCTCGACCTTGAGGAGTAACCGTGAGCGGTTGTCCCTAACTCGGGGGGAGAACCCCGCGCGCAGCCCGGTGCCGTGCAGGAAAGCTCAAAGGGCTCAGACTGCTCGCTATTTATAAGACGATTGACTCAGTCGTATCTGCGTACCGACAGCAGCTTCCCAATTTTGCTCAAGTTGGGCATTGACCGGCACCGCGGTTGGGTGGGCGCATCGTGCTGTTATCGGTCTGCCCCAAATCCGCTTTGACCAGATGCATCCGTCGCAACCTTCACTGGTGCTTGTCGCTTCAACAGGGTTACGGGTCGGGTCGGGGGACGACGCCGTCATAGCCTACAAAAAAAAATTCCAAAAAACGAGGGGATTAGGAAAATAGCAGGAAAAATTTTTTAAAAAGGGGCAGCCAAAGAAAACGGAGACTTATGATGTGGAAAATTGACGTTTAGTTTGATTTTGTTATAGCTTTAGTTTAATTTTGTTCTATAGCTTTGCAGCTATGTTAAGGTGAGAGTTAACCGCTGAGGTTTAGTTTAGTTCTGTTCTTGGTAACCTTGCTAACAAGGACTGCTGTGAGCTCAAATGTAGCTAACGAGGACCACTTGCGAGACGAGCAAAGAGAAACAAGGACTGATAACCAGAACTTTATTGTCTGTAAGAAACAACTCTCTAGCTGAAACAGCTTCTACGGTTCAGGACTCGGCCAGCGCAGATGACTCAGGAATTTTTGAGCCAAAAGCGAAAGCGCATGGCGAGGAGGACTACGAGCCTTCATCCAGAAGACCCCCACAGACGACCACCGGATGACGCTGCGCATGCACCAAAGAGGGGCGGAGTACAATAATGAATTCCTAGAAATCATTATAATTATCAGGCCTCTTCCTAGAAATAATTACAATAATCCAGCCTACTTAGATAAGCTTTGTAATAAATAGGTGGGTGCTTTGTGACTCGGTGTGTAAGTTAGGAGGAACGATCCCCCTTGCGCCCGGCGCCACAATAAACATACGTGCTTTATAACTCTCTGCGAGTTGTGGACTTTGTTTCCACACGTCAATTTGGCGACCCAGGTGGGACCCTCTCCGTTCGGCTGCGGGATCTGCTGAGGACGGGACTCCTCCGGGCGCCCCTGAGATTTCGCGGGAGGACTGCCCCACTCACTCAGATGGCCACGGGGACAGACAAGGACCATCATTAGCGGACCAGGTATGTTGTAACTGTAAAGGGATACCTGTAAGTCGTGAGGAGATGTCCCATGCGAGGTGAAGAACATCGGTGCTCGTTCCCGGGGTTGGGGGTTTGAGGTCCCCTTAAGGCGGCGGTGGGGTAAGTCTTGTAAGTCTCGCACCCTGACTAATAGTAACTAGGGTTCTCCCGACTGCAGTGGCAGGAGTTATATTTGGTATTGCCATGGCTATTGTTATATGCTGTAAAAATCCGCTACCATGCGTCATGCGCAGGATCGTATCGTCCAACACTATTATAACGCCTGATAATAAGACTTTGACATTTGTACGGAGTGCCAGGCTAGTCCTATAAAGCATGTGTATTTTTGCGCTGTTATTGCGTGTTAAAAGTGCTGAGTGAGCGAGCGATTGGGCAAGCGAGATGCAGCCTGGCTACAAAGTGAGCGCAGAGTTCTGATCCGCAGTTCCGTGTTCTCCGTGAGGAGAGCGGCAGGAGACGAACGAAGCATGAGAAAGGAGCGAATGTTGATTTTAAAGTAATTACCCCAGTGTTGTTATTGATGGGATATTCGTAACATTACATTGTATTTATTATGTGTCACATACCGTTCCAGATTAGATAATATAACTGGGGAGCAGTTATATTATATGAGACGGTTTAAGGGTTACAGTGTGTAGTTCCCTGTAAAAGGTATAAAATTGCAGTCCGGTAACTACTACTCGGTGCGAAAAGTATAGAAGTTCGGTTAAGAGCCGGAGCTGTCAGCGTTAGAAGGATTTGTTTAGGTGCAAAGCTGGTTTGTTGTACTCGATTGAGGGACAGAGAGGTGGACGTGGTAAATGACGGGAGGTAAACAAAGCGGAGGGATAGCGAAAGAGAGCCCTTTAGGCCGTATTTTGGCTCACTGGAAGGATATAGGAGCACTGCCGGGCAGGACGGCGAACAAAAGGCCCTTAATAAAGTATTGGAATTGGTGGTGGCCTTTGTATAGATTAGATGAGGAAAAATAGCCCCTTAAAGGAACACTGAATTGTAATACTTTGCTGCAACAGATGGTATTTTTGAGAAGAGAAAGGAAGCGGGATGAGGTTTCCTATGCGGACGTGTTCCTTACCCTCCAAAATCACCCCGAGTACCAAATAGACCATGGATTGACAGTCCCACAGGACTCCCTAGCATTAGCTGTAGAAAAGGACAATAAGAGAGAGAGAAAAGGGAAGTTGGAAAGATCTTGCTCAGCGTGTAGTATAGGGCAGAGGTGTACAAAGTTGGATAAAATGAGGGATCCCGGATGGAATGACCTGCCAGAACATTACGAGCTGCCGGTAGGGGTACAACATAGGGAAAGGGAAAGCTCTGACTCTGAAACCCCTCCAGATAGTCCAATATCTTCTCGTACCCAGAGAAAAGGGGAGCAGGCAATAATACGAGCACACCTAAGAGAAGCTGTCGGACCAGAGGGAAGCCCCATTTTGATAAAGGTCCACTTTTCCTCATTTGACCTGGAAATGTGGAAAAATGTGGCAAAAAGCTACCAGAGTGATTCTGTAGGGGTAACTAACATTTCCGGTTCCTGGTAAAGCGGCATAATCCCGATAGGATAATATCCTGACAGATATTCAACTGTTGTTGGACCATATGACAGAAACCGAGAGGCAGTAATATGAAAAACAGCCCAAGATCTGGCTGATGATCAGCTTAAGAATACGGGAGAGGACATAAAAGACCATTTTCCCTTATGAGATCCACCTTGGGATCATAATAGGGGAGTTCATATAAAGTTATTGAATGCCTACGGAGATTGGATTATAAAGGGAATGGAGCGGGCTATTCCAAAATGATTAATTGGTCAGCCTTACATGCCGTTCGGCAAGGTCCAAAAGAAACCCCCTCGCAATTTTTGGATAAATTACGGGACGCTATGAGGCGACACGCTGCTTTAGACCCAGGATCGGAAATAGGAATCCAGCAGTTAGCGTCTTTATTCATTGGGCAGTCAGCAAGTGACATCTGGAGAAAGCTGCAGAAACCAAGAATGACAGACAGTAGGAATTTAGAAACTTTACTGGATTAAACATGGAGAGTGTTTAGTAACAGGGAAGAGGAGGATCGAAGGAAAGACAAGCGGATGTCGGTAGTGGCATTACAAGAGAGTAAAAGATTCAGAAGTGAGGGATCTAAGAGGCCCTTGGAAAGAAATCAGTGTGCATGGTGTAAGCGGAGGGGACATTAGAAAAATGAGTGTCCAGAAAGGCAGAGAAGGAAGAAAAGGATACAGGCCCGCATCTAGGAGGATGGACAGGACCTGGGGAATCTACTCTAGCGGATCCACTGGTTGTATTAGAGCTAGGGAAATGGCAACAGGGCGTGGAATTTCTAGTCAATACCGGGGCAACGTTCTCTGTTTTAAATCAAGCTTTGACACCTGTAGATGATGACTTTGTAACAGTAAGGGGAGCTACTGGCCACAGTGAAAAGACGTACTTTCTAAAACCTCTTAAATTCAAATTAGGGAAACAATTGGGGGTACACAAATTTTTATATATGTCTAATTTGCCAAGGCCTCTATTAGGACTAGATTTATTGGAACAATTACAGACAGAAATAAGATTTGGCAAAGGGAAAGTAGAACTCCAGGTGGGAAGTGACCAGCTAATTGAAGTTTTGAGTTTGGCCCTCAAATACCCCCATTGGCTAGGGAGTACCTGAGGAAGTCCAGAACCAGGTATACCCGGGAGGATGGGCCACAGAGACACTGGGAAAAGTGAAAAATGCCTCTCCAATAATAGTCAAACCTAAGCAAGGAAAGCGGCCTGTAAGAATCAGACACCCTTAGAATGGAAGACAGGGCAGGAATTCGACCAGCGATCGACTGGTTCATCAAATATGGGCTATTAATAGAGTGTGAATCAGAATATAATGCTCCCATTTTACTGATTAAAAGGCCGGATGGTAGTTATTGAATAGTACAAGATATCAGGGCTATCAGTAGAATTGTAGAGGACCCGCACCCTGTCGTGGCAAACCCATACATATTATGAACCTGAACTGGCCTGGTTTACCGTCCTGGACTTGAAAGGCGCCTTCTTTTGCCTCCGATTAAGTCCAGAAAGCCAGTCGTTGTTTGCATTTGAATGGGAAAACCCAGACTCCGGAAGAAAGACACAGCTGACATGGACTGTGTTACCCCAGGGGTTTAAGAATAGCCCCACTCTTTTCGGAAATTGCTTAGCTACGGACTTGGAACAATGGGAGCAACCCCACGGAGCAGGAACAATATTACAATATGGAGATGATCTATTACTAGCCACCGAAAAGAAAGAACTTTGTATAACATGGACAATGAGTCTGCAAAATTTCCTGGGACTTAACGACTATCGAGTTGCTCCACAGAAAGCCCAAATAGCTCAACAGCACGTAACCTACCTCAGATATGAGATAGCTGCGGGCCAATGAACGCTGGGGACAACGAGGAAGGAGGCCATCTGTCAGATCCCTCGACCGCAGAGAGCTAAAGAGCTCCACACGTTCCTGGGAATGACGGGATGGTGTTGCCTATGGATATATAATTACAGACTCTTGATAAAACCGCTCTATGAAGCATTAAAATCTGATTTAAAAAACCCTCATCTGGAATGAGGAAGCAGAAAGAGCGTTCCAGCAGCTAAAGAAAAAGCTGATGGACGCCCTTGCTTTGGGATTGCCAGACACTACTAAGCCCTTCTGGCTGTTCTCTCACAAAAAACAGGCAATAGCCCTAGGAATCCCAACCCAAAATCTGGGACTGTATCAGAGGGCAGTGGCATACTTCTCTAAACAACTTGATGAAGTAAGCAAGGGTTGGCCTAGCTGCCCGACGGCAGGAGCAGCGGTAGTGCTGAATATTCAAGAAGCATGTAAGTTTACACTAGGCCAAAAGATTACAGTACTAGTATCTCATACCGTATCAGCAGTATTAGAGGTGAAGGGAGGACACTGGCTCTCACCACAAATGTTTCTTAAATATCAAGCTATCCTGGCAGAGCAGGATGATGTGGAAATAGCGGTTCCTGGTACGCTGACGGAAGCAGCTTCGTTCCACAAGGAGCCCGCAAGGCAGGAGACGTGGTAACCACTACAGATCAGGTAACAGAGTCCAAAGTCCTTGCCCCAAACACCTTGCCTCAAAAGGCAGAAATAATAGCCTTAACTCGAGCATTAGAACTAGCCAAAGGCAAGAAAATTAATATCTGGACAGACTCTAAATACGCCTTTGGGGTAGTCTGTGCTCATGGAGCTGTGCAGAGAGAGGACTCCTGTCTACCCAAGGAAAACTTATAAAACATGCCAAAGAAATTCTTAAGCTCCTGGAAGTGGCACAGCTGCCTGAGAAAGTGGCTATTACGCATCGTAAAGCTCATCAGAAGGGAGACACTGCTCAGGAACTGAGCAATGCCATGTGGACCGTGAAGCTAAAAGAGTAGCTGAGAATAATGAATTGAGGGTGCAATCTTTAGTCCCAGACGGTAAAATACAAATGGATTGTGAACCAAATTATTCTAAAGACAATCAAAAATTAACTGAAGACCTAGGGGGGAAAAACAGAGAAAGGTAGGTGGGCAAAGACTCCACAAGGTAAAATAATAACACCATTTTCTGTGTTATGAGCCGTAGTTAAGGCAGAACACAGAAAATCTCATTGGGGAACAGAGGGCTCGTATAAATATTTGAACTGGCTGATAACTGCCCGAAATCAATACACCACTATCAAGCTGGTAACATAACAATGCCAGGTTTGTTTACAGAGTAACCCTAAGACAGGACCTAAAGCCCAACTAGGACAAATTGGGAAACGTAGTTACCCAGGGCAGCGGTAGCAAATTGATTTCTCAGAACTCCCAAGAAAAGGGGGTTTCCATACCTGTTGGTCTTGACAGATACCTTTTCAGGATGGCCAGAAGCATTCCCTTGTCGAACTAATAAAGCTAGGAAAGTAACCAAGGTACTATTACAAAAAATAATACTGAGATCTGGGGTTCCTGCGGTAATCTCGTCAGATCCGGGGTCACATTTTATGGCCAAGATCATTCAACAAGTTAGTAAATTTTTGGGAATAGACTGGAAATTACATACCCCATATAATCCAAAGTCAAGCGGTCAAGTGGAAAAAAATGAACCACCTAATTAAACTGCAAATTGTAAAACTGGGTCAGGAGGCTGACCTGTCTTGGCCCCAGTCTTTGTCGTTAGCACTCCTGAGAATTAGAACCAAACCCAGAACCAAAGAAGGACAAAGGGCTTTCGAAATAATATACGGGAGGCCCTATCTTGTAGAAGCAGGAACATCAAGTCAAGTTGGGGATGAGGTATTAACTGGCTACATAATAAGCTCACAGAAGCAGCTTCGAGAAATAGAGAAACTGATCTTAGGAACTAGAGCCCGAGATCTCAATGGGCCCGTACATAATATTGAACCTGGTGATTATGTATATATATGATCTCTTCTAGACTCTCTGCTAGAACCAAAACGGGAAGGACCGTTCCAAGTGCTGCTGACATCCCACACAGCACTTTAGATTAAGGAGCAGACATCCTAGATCCAGCATACAAGGGTGAAGAAAGCTCCTCAGCAACAATGGAAAATAAAATCCACTGGACCCCTGAAGCTCCGCATCCAAAGGCGCTAATGTGGACTAACCAAGCTAAGTTAAGAACCTTAGCGATAATGTGGGCTGTGACTGTGCTGAAACCCACGGGAGTTGATACTTGGGAATGGCCTTGGTCAAGGGCCTATTTTGGACATACAGGATTTATAGACAAAGACTTAGCAGGAATGAATTTAGCAACTGTCATAATATGAGATAACAGGGAATTGCTTATAACAGTGACAAATATTTTGCAAAAACCCTTAAAGAGGGTAACCTTACAGCAAAAGAATTTGCAAAAGAAGAAAGAAAAGGGGGGACTCCATGTAGGAAATTGACGTTTAGTACAGTTTTGTTAAAGCTTTAGTTCAATTTTGTTCTATAGCTTTGCAGCTATGTTAAGGTAAGAGTTAACCGCTAAGGTTTAGTTTAGTTCTGTTCTTGGTAACCTTGCTAACAAGAACTACTGTGAGCTCAAATGTTGTTAACAAGGACCATTTGTGAGACAAAGAGAAACAAGGACCGATAACCAGAACTTTATCATCTGTAAGAAGCAACTCTCTGGCTGAAACTGGTTCTGTGGTTCGGGACTCGGCCAACACAGACAACTCGAGAATTTTTGAGCCAAATGTGAAAGCACGCTGTGAGGAGGACTACGAGCCTTCATCCAGAAGACCCCCACAGACGACCACCGGATGACGCTGCGCAAGCGCTAAAGAGGGGCGGAGTATGATAATGAATTCCTAGAAATCATTATAATTATCAGGCCTCTTCCTGGAAATAATTACAATAATCCAGCTTGCTTAGATAAACTTTGTAACAAATAGGTGTGTGCTTTGTGACTCGGTGTGCAAGTTAGAAGGAGCAATCCCCCTTGCGCTTGGCGCTGCAATAAACTTACGTGCTTTATAACTCTCTGCGAGTTGTGGACTGTGTTTCCGCACGTCAATTAGAAAGAATGTTTAAAAGGTGCAGGCACCACGGAAAGAGAACAAATTATTAAGAAAAAAAACCCGAAAGGGAATAAAAGCAGGTGCAGAAAGAAAATTGAAAAAGGCGAGGGGGATGATGGGAATAAAGGGAAAAAATAAAACATAGGGACAGCAAATTAAGAGATGGAGAAAGAAAATTTAAAAAGCAAGCGCACTAAGGAAAAATGAGAACCTAAAACAAAGACAGTGAAATGGGATAAAATTTGAAAATTTAAAAAGTTATTGTGATTACAGAAATAAGTAAAAAATCTAAAAGTCACGATGGTAAACTAAAATGGAAATGTAAAAAGAAAATCTAAAAGGGACGGCATAGAAGAAAGAGAAGAAATAAATGAAAAAATGCATCGAAGGGAAAAAGTAGGCATAGAATGAAAACTTGAAGAGCTACGAGCGTTACGCAAATGGAGGAAAAAATTGTGAAAGAGGGTCTGCAAACCAAGAGAGAATTGCAGAAAGAAAAATCAAAAAGCAACAGCGCCGAGAAAAGACGAGAAAGAATTCAAAAATAAAGGTTAGCAAATACAGACCGCGAACGGGATAAAAGGAGACAGAAAATTTTCAAAGTGATGAGGATTAAGAAAATAAGAAAAAAAAATTTAAAATAGCAATGGGCAATGACAACATAAATGTAGAAAGAAAATCTAAAAAAGGCTGGCAACAAAGCGAGACAAGAAATAATTTTATAAAGCCAGCAAATAGAAAAAAAAAAGTAAGCATAGAAAGAATGTCTAAAAAGCTAGAAGGATTAAGGAGATAAGGGCAAAAATACAAAATTGGGGCAGTAAACTAAAACAAATAAGTAGAAAAAATATGTAAAAGGAGAGGGCGCTAAAGAAAGACAAGAAATGATGTAAAAATTTAGACACCAAAATAAAGACGGAGAATTGGATAAAAGTAGGGAGAGTTTTTGAAAACAACAATGATTAAGGAAATAAGGAAAAATTTAAAAAACGAAGATCACACCCTGAAAAAGAAAGGTAGGATGAACATCTAAACAGCGATGGCGTAGAAGCGAGAGAAGAAACAATTAAAAAAAGAGAGCAAAAGGAAAGAAAGTTTAGAGGCCGATGAGCATTAGGGAAATAAAGGAAAAAAATTATGGAAAAAAAAAAGTACAGCAAACTAAAACAGAGGTGTAGAAAGAAAAGCTAAAAAGCTGCAGCACTGAGGAATGATAAGAAATAAATTAAAAATAAAGGTAGACAAATAAAGAACGCAAACAGGATAAAAGTAGACAGAAAATTTTTAAAGCTACGAGGAAAAAGACATAAGGAAAATATTTAAAAACAGATACAGCAAACAAAATGGAGATTTAGAAAGAAAATTTCAAAGTCTACGGCACTAAAGACAGACAAGAAATATTTTTTAAAAAAGCAAAGGGAATAACAGCAGGGATAGACAGAAAATTTAAAAAGTGAGAGGGATTAAGCAAATAAAGAGGAAAAAACAAATATAGGGGACAGCAAACTGTAACGGAGACTTAGAAAGCGTAAAAAGCGAGGGCGCTAAGGAAAGACAAGAAATAACTAAAAGATGTCGAAAACAAAAACACGCTAGCGTAGAAAGAACATTAAAATAACGAGTGGGCTTAGGAAAATAAAGGGAAAACTAAAAAAATAGGAACATCAAACTAAGAGGTAGAAAGAAAATTTTAAAAGCGAGAGCACTAAGGCAAGACAATAAATACTTAAAAGAAATAACAGTAAAAGAAAAACAGTGAATAGGGTAAATGAATAAAACTGAAAAGAAGGACAGGGGTTAAGGAAATAAAGTGAAAAAATCACAAATAGGGATGGCAAAACGAAACAGGTGTAGAAAGAAAACGTAAAAAGCGAGGGCTCTAAGGAAAGATAAGAAATAATTTAAATATAAAGGTGGAAAATAGGATAAAAGTAGACAGATTTTTTAAAGGAAATGAGGATTACAGAAGTAGAAAACTAAAAAGTGGCGAAAGCAAACTAAAACAGAGATGTAGAAATAACATGTAAAACTCGACAGTGCTAAGGAAAAATGAGAAAAGTTAATTAAAAAAATAAAGGCGGCTAATGACATGGAAGTAGAAAATTTAAAAACCGACAAAGGTTAGAGAAATAAAGGGAAAAATTAAAGCTTAAGGACAGACAACTAAAACAGAGACGTAGAAAGGAAAGCTAAAAAGCTGGGGGACTATGGAAAGAGAAGAAAGAACAAAAAAGAAAGGCACCGAAGGGGAAAAAGTCTACAGGAAGAATGTTTAACAAGCGACAGGTGTTAAGGAAATAAAGGGAAAAACTAAAAAATAGGGACAGCAAACTAAAATGGGTATAGAAAGAAAATGTAGAAAGCGGCACTAAGGACACATGAGAAATATTCAAAAACGCTAACGGTGAAATAAAGACCACGAACCGGGACAAATATATACAATCTAAAAAGCGACGGGGATTAAGGAAATAAATGGCAAAAAAAGAAGCTATGGCATAGAAAAACACAGATGCAGAAAGAAAATTTTAAAAGCGAGGGTGCTAAGGAAAGATAAGAAATTATTTAATAAATAGCAAAATAAAAACAGTGAATAGGATAAAAACAGGCACAGAAAGAAGATTTAAAAAGCAATGGCACTAAAGAAAGACAAGAAACAATTTTAAAAAGGCAGCAAAAGCAATGAAAGTAGGCATAAAAAGAACACTTTAAAAACTATAGCTGTTAGGGAAGCAGAAAATTAGGAAATAGGGACAGCATACTAAAACAGAGCCATAAAGAGAAAATTTAAAACACGACAGCACTAAGGAAAGACAAGAAACAAAAAATAAAGACAGCGAAAGACACAAAAGTAGACGGACAAATTTAAAACCAGCAGTGATTAAGGAAGGAAGGAAAAAACTTCAAAAGGGCGATGGCAAACTATAAGGAGAAATAGACAGACAACGTTAAAAGCAAAGGTGCTAGTAAAAGTCCAGAAATAAAGACGTCGAAGGGGAAAAATTGGGCATAGAACGAACATTGAAAAAGCAATGGGTGTTACGGAAATGAAGGAAAAAATGAAAGAATAGGGACAGCAAACTAAGACAGATGTAGAGAGAACACTTAAAAAGCGACGACACTAAGAAAATGCAACAAATAATTAAAAAAACAGTGATATAGAGATAGCAAAGGGGACAGAAGTAGAAAAATCTAAAAGCAAAGGAAATCAGGCAAATAAATGGAGAAATGGCGAACTAAAGAGACGTAGAAAGGAAATCTAAAAAGCAAGGGTGATAAGGAAAGAGAAGAAATAATTAAAAGTAAAGACAGAGGATGGGCTAAAAGAAGACAGAAAATTTTAAAAGCCACAGGGACTAACGAAACAAGGAACAAATTTTAAAAGAGACCGAGAACTAAGTCAGAGAAACAAATTTTAAAAGCGTATGTGATAAGGAAAGAAAAGCAATAATTTTAGGAAAAACAGCAAAGGGAATAAAATCAGTCATAGAAAGAAAATTTTCCAAGCGAGCCATTTTATGGAAATAATGGGAAAAATCAAAAATAGGGACAGTGAACTAAAATGGAAACATAGGAAGAAAATCTAACGAGCGTTGGCACTAAGAGAAGACGAGAAATAATTAAAAATAAAGACGGGGAATGGAATAAAAGGAGAAAGAAAATTTTAGAAGCAAATAGGATCAAGGAAATATGTAAAAATTAAATCATAGCAACATTGAACTGAAAGAAGTAGAAAAAAATTGTAAAACGTGAGGGCGCTGAAGAAAACACATGGACAAATACATGAAGAGACAGAAAATGAAATAAAAGCAGACAGACAATTTTTAAACCAATGGTGGTTACGGAAACAAATAAATAATTAAGAATTAGTGACAGCAAACTAAAACAGACACGCAGAAGGGAAATGTAAAGAGCGCCGGCATCGAGGAAAAAAAGACTACAAAATAATTTAAAAAGGAAGAACTAAAAAACAGCAACGGCAAACTAAAACACTGACAGAAAATTTAAAAAGCGACTGCGCTAAGGAAAGAGAAGAAATTATCTAAAACTGAAGGTGGCAATTGGGAAAAGGTACATAAAAAGAAGATTTTAGAAGAGACACAGATTAGGGAAAGGAAGGAAAAAACTTTCAAAACTAGGGATTGCGAAGTAAAACCTAGACGCCAAAAGAAAATCTAAAAAGCAATGGCGCTAAGGAGAGAAGAAAAAAATGAACAAACACAGCACACGGGACAAAAGTAGACAGGGAGAACTTCTAAAAAGCGACAGCGATTAGGGAATTAAAGAAATATAGGGATAACGAACTTGATAGTAAAAGCGAGGGGCTACACGACTGACAAAGAACAATTAAAAACAGGGATTGGCAGCTTCATAAAAGTAGATGCAGAAAGAACATTTCGAAAGTGACAGGGTAAAGGACAGACAAGAAAAAAATTGAAAAAGAAGGACAACAAACTGCATAAAAGTTGACATATTAAGAACATTTAAAAAGCAAATGGATTAGGAACAGAGGGGGAAAATGCCTAAAAACAGGCTCGGCAAACTAAATAAATGAAACAAAATTCAAAAAGCGATACAGTAGAGGACAGGCAGGAAGAAATAAAACACACAGACGGGGAACCAATTAAACGTAGACACAAGGAGCACATTTAGAAAGCAACAGGGTACTGGCCGTACAGGCAAGAAGTTAAACACTGGGAGAGCGACCCTGATAGATGGTCCCAGGGAAAGGACATCGGAAGAGTGACAGGGAGCAGAGCAGAAGGGGTCGCTGAAAACAGATGTAGGTCGCTGGGTAGAGGGAGACCTAGAAGTGCAATTTTCCCAAGAAAGAGGGAAGAAGGCAATGGGAGAAGAATGAAATAATAACAGCTGGGCAGCCAGAACAGGAGAGATGTAGAAAGGAAGTGTAGAAGGCGACAAGATACAGGGTGATGTTGTCAGAAGAGCGTAATGCTTCGGGGAGCCAGACAGCCCAAAAAGGAAAGTGAGGCAGGGAGGCAGGCAGAGATCTGGAGAAGCGCGGCGGGGATGTGCGTGGACTCATGACTCACCGCAGCTCCTGGCAGGAGACCAGGAGATCTTCGCTACCCCGATGCTTCTCTCTCCATCTCTGCCACCTTCCTCTTCCGCAGTGCTGGCTGCCCAATCCTAGCCTCGATGCTTCTGTCCCACGAGGCTTCCCAGACGCATGGCGGCTCACACGTGCAGCCAACAGAAGCAGCAACCTCCCAGAGCCATGTGTGGGCAGTGCGCTGTGTCGGGGATGGCTGGGACCGATCCTTCCTCACTGCAGATCTGGCTGTTCCTTGCTGGAGGCGGCTGCCTGGGGAACCCCCTTCGATTCGCTCCTGCAGGCAGGCATGCCCGGGCAGCCCTGTTCCCAGCCAGAGCCCCTTGGCACAGCAGGGCCAGCCCCATCCTTGGCCTCACTGGCTGCACCAGGGGCTGCCTGAATGAGGATTTGCTCAGTCGGGACTGTCAATCCACCTTTGGCAAAAGGAGCCAGAGGGACCCCCAAGGCCTACTGAATTTTATTCACATAGTTTTAAGGATGCAGAAAAATGTTATACAGTATGGAAAAAGGGACTATTTGTAGTGAGCCGAGCATTGCGAGTAGCGGAACATATCATCCACCAACAGCCAATTATACTTAGAAGCCCTTTTAAAATAATGTTACAGTTTGGCTGTGGCTGGCAACAAAAGGGCCACGCGGTCACCCTGCCGCCCCTCCCCCCACTGGGGTGCGGAGGGGAATAGAAAGAAACAGGCAAAAACTGGTGGGTCAGGATAAGGGCAGTTTAACAGAATAGTAAACAAAGGGAGCAGTAACAACAACGATACAGACAAGGAGAATACACAACACAACAGCAGAACGCAGAGAGCTGCTCTCACCACCCGCCGCCGCGCGTTCCCGAGCCACGACTGCCTTCCCACTGCCCAGCTCCCCCCAGCCAGAACCCAGCATGATGGCACATGGTATAGAATACCCTGCTCTGGTTGGCCAGGCTGGGTCATTCCGCCCGGCTGTGTTCCCTCCTGGCTCCTGGTGAAAATTAACCCTGTCCTGGCCGAACCCAGGACAGATAATGAAACCAATTTTGGCTGGAACCCCACCCCCTGACGGGGTGGCACAGCATGCATCTGTGTGAAAGGGGTATGCACAGATTAAACATTGTATCATCTTCCAAATATCCAAGGGCACACTCAAAAAACTAACTATACAAGAAGAATTTCCCCTTAAGTACAAAAATGATCCTCCATCCCCAGTTATACGAGTTGCCCCTCCGCTTTCTAAACAACTAGAGAAGGTTTGGTTTACCGATACCTCAGCTAGACAGGAAGGGGAAGTGTGGAAATATCAGGCAGTGGCTTTACAGATTCGAACTGAAGAAAAAAAAAAATCATAACAGAAAGAGAAGGTAATGCACAAGTATGAGAACTATTTGCAGTCTGAAGCATATTCCAACATGAAGCTCCATCTTCTCCTATCTATATCTATACTGACTCTTTTGCTGTCTTTAAGAGGTGCATGAAATGGCTTTCTTTATGTGACCAAAACAGGTGGGAGGTAAATCAGATACCCATATGGCAGAAGGACAAATGCAAGGTATCCTAAGAAATGTCAAACAAGGAAATTTTATCATAGCCTGAGTAGCTTCCCGTCAAAGTGGAGGCGATCTAACTAGCCAGTGGAACAACAACGTAGATGAACTATCCTATTTAACTCCCCTACAAAACAAACCTATAACGGAAAATTCAAAAAGATCACTAAAATTGCTGCATATTAAAAGAGTGCATACAGGAAGCAAACATCTCTACTGTGAGGCGCACGCTTGAGGCTGGCTCGCTACCAAAGAAAGTTGTTGCACTTGTATGTCTGCATGTAGCCTGTGTCGTAGTCAACTTCACAAACATCTCTCAGACCACACTCCCTTACACATTAAAAGCAGGAAGGGACTGAGGAAAACCTGGAAAGTAGATTATATTGACCCTTTCTGAAACCCCCGAGGTAAAGCAACACATATTAGTGGGACTCAAACATCGCCCCCGGGCGCCACCGCGCATGCCCGGCCCCCGGGCGCCACCGCGCATGCCCGGCCCCCGGGCGCCACCGCGCATGCCCGGCCCCCGGGCGCCACCGCGCATGCCCGGCCCCCGGGCGCCACCGCGCATGCCCGGCCCCCGGGCGCCACCGCGCATGCCCGGCCCCCGGGCGCCACCGCGCATGCCCGGCCCCCGGGCGCCACCGCGCATGCCCGGCCCCCGGGCGCCACCGCGCATGCCCGGCCCCCGGGCGCCACCGCGCATGCCCGGCCCCCGGGCGCCACCGCGCATGCCCGGCCCCCGGGCGCCACCGCGCATGCCCGGCCCCCGGGCGCCACCGCGCATGCCCGGCCCCCGGGCGCCACCGCGCATGCCCGGCCCCCGGGCGCCACCGCGCATGCCCGGCCCCCGGGCGCCACCGCGCATGCCCGGCCCCCGGGCGCCACCGCGCATGCCCGGCCCCCGGGCGCCACCGCGCATGCCCGGCCCCCGGGCGCCACCGCGCATGCCCGGCCCCCGGGCGCCACCGCGCATGCCCGGCCCCCGGGCGCCACCGCGCATGCCCGGCCCCCGGGCGCCACCGCGCATGCCCGGCCCCCGGGCGCCACCGCGCATGCCCGGCCCCCGGGCGCCACCGCGCATGCCCGGCCCCCGGGCGCCACCGCGCATGCCCGGCCCCCGGGCGCCACCGCGCATGCCCGGCCCCCGGGCGCCACCGCGCATGCCCGGCCCCCGGGCGCCACCGCGCATGCCCGGCCCCCGGGCGCCACCGCGCATGCCCGGCCCCCGGGCGCCACCGCGCATGCCCGGCCCCCGGGCGCCACCGCGCATGCCCGGCCCCCGGGCGCCACCGCGCATGCCCGGCCCCCGGGCGCCACCGCGCATGCCCGGCCCCCGGGCGCCACCGCGCATGCCCGGCCCCCGGGCGCCACCGCGCATGCCCGGCCCCCGGGCGCCACCGCGCATGCCCGGCCCCCGGGCGCCACCGCGCATGCCCGGCCCCCGGGCGCCACCGCGCATGCCCGGCCCCCGGGCGCCACCGCGCATGCCCGGCCCCCGGGCGCCACCGCGCATGCCCGGCCCCCGGGCGTTTGCGCGGCAGGAGCGCTGCAGTACCGCTTTCTGGCCACCCGGCGGCAGAAGCGAGCTCGAGGCCGTACGCTCCCGAGGCGCAGCCGGACCACTTTTCGGGGCACAAGCACAGCCCGCAGGCTGCAGGAAAACGGACGAAACCGGCAACAAAACTACACCACGTCCTGCGCAACGGGGGCCGTGGCAGCACCAAGTGCAACGCCGCATGTGACAGAGAGCAATGCGGTTTCCTGGCAGCCAGATCTGTGAAAGCGACACGTTCCCGGCCTGCCCTGGCCAGAACAGTACAGTCCCCCGGCAGCCAGGGGCCGAAAGACCGCACCTCCCCCGGTTGAGCCGGGGAACCATCGCGGCCGACCGCGAGCCCCGCGCCCCAGGACTACAGCTCCCAGCACGCCGCGAGAGGTAACTTCCCTGCTGCCTGAGCTTGCGGGGACACCGTGCCCCACCGCCGAGACCCCCGGTACCCCCCGAGCGCGCAGCGCAGCCCCGCGCTCCACACGGCGCCGCACACACACACACCCCCCCCCAGCTCCGGGCAGCCCCCGACTCGCGGCTCCGACACGGCGCCGCACACCCGCCACACCCTGCCTCCCCGACAGGGTCCTGCTCTCCCGGCCGCCCCCCGACAGATAACACCGCCCTCCTGGGGGCTTTCCCCGGGACCCACCGGTTGATCGCCTGCCTGCCTGCCCGCCCCCCCCCCGCTCACCTTCTTCCTTGCTGCAACCCGGCGACGTTCGGCGACGGCTCCACTCGTCCTTTGCCTCGCACCAGCCCCTCTATAGTCACCCGGCGCAGGGCAGTTCCAGCCCCTCCACCAGCAGCCCCCCAATTAGAGGGAGGTGCCATCGCCATCAGCCTCACTGCCCACATCTGGGGCTCGTTCAGCCCCAGCCCACAGCTGTAGCCCATCAGGAACAGGGGGCCATCACCCCAGCCCCACAGCCCGTCGCCTCCTCTCCTGGACTCTGTCGCAGCCCCTCACCCTGTGCAAAGGAAGCACAAACGCAGCTGGGAGGGCAAAGCGGACCACTGGTGTTTATTCAGTCATGCACCCAGCCAGTCCCGGGAGCGGGTCTGCTCCGGGGCTTGGGGCCCCCGAAGCTCCTCCTGCCCCTTGGACACCTTGGCAGTCCTTCCTGGATCTGCGCCCGTTGGTCAAGTGGAGAACAGTCGGTCGGTTGGCTCCTGGAGCGATGCACTGCTGGGCAGAGGCTGCCAAAAATAAGGAGCAGGGTGCAGGACATTACAAGAGAGGAGAAAAGTGACAGCTGGCTGGACAGCAGCGGTGTAATGAGAAAGCAGGGAAAGGGACAGTGAGAGAAGGACAGGGACAGGCAGTCCCACAGAGATGGAGAAAGAAGCAGCAGGGGGAGAGGAAGAGCGGCAGCAGAAAGAAGGAGCAGGACAGAGACTGAAAAAGAAGGACAGGGAGCAGGACAGAGGTGCAGAAAAAAACTTGCAATGGGCAGCACAACAAAGAGGAAGGAAAAAAGAACAGGGGCAAAGACCAGGACCAAGAAAGATAGGCAGAGACAAAAAAAAAAGCTACAAACAAAAGGGCAGAGAGGGAAGAATGAAACAACACAGACAGGGAGCTGGGACAGAGAAAGATGGAGGGAAGCGGCAGGGGTGGAACAACACAAACCACATAGCTACATGCTACAAGGCAGAGAGGGGGAAATTAAGAAATAGGGACTGTGAACTGGAAAAAAGAGCTAGAGAGCAAGAAGAATAGCAATGCATACAGAAAGAAATGGCATGGGGGGAGGAATTCTAAAGTAAGGTCATCAGGGAGCCAGAGACGGCGAGATGGAGAAAGGACAAAAGCAACAGGCTACAGAGTGGAGAGGGAAGAATTAATGAACAGGGGCAGAGAGCCAGCCTGAAAGAGACCAAGAAAAGAGAAAGGCAAAAGATCATACAGGTGACAGGGCAGAGAGGGAGGAATTAAAAAAACAGGGACAGGGAGTCGGACACAGAGAAAGGCAGAAAAAGCAACAGGCCACAGCAACAGGCCACATGGCAGAGAGGGAGGAATGGATAAATAGCAACAGGGGACCGGACAGAGTGCGATGGAGAATGGAAACAAACAGCAGTGGGCTCCAGGGAAGAATGAGGAATTAAAGAACAGGGACCGGGAGCTGGACAGCGAGACATGGAGAAACAGAAGGAAAAAACCAAACAGTGATGGGCTACAAGACAGACAGGGAGCAAATAAAAAAACAGCGCCAGGGAGCAGGACACAGAGAGATGGAGAAAGGGGAAAAAAAAAAAAGTGACAGGCTACAGGGCTAGCCCAAGCTGGACAACGGAAATATTCCATACCATAGATGTCATGCTCAGATTATGAATGGGGACTGGTCAGGGGGCCAGAATCGGCTCTTCTCATTTTCATGAGTTGGAATCCTCTCTTGACTGGGAGGTCAAACTATTTTGGGAATTTAGCAAAATTCACAATTTCCAGGTTCAAGGTTCTGTGATTGCTGCTTGGGGACTGGCTGTGAATCGGTTGTCAGGTGGTGAGAAAAATTATATTGTATATAGTTTGGTTTACATATTCATTATTATCATTATTATTATTGCTAGTAGTAGTAGAAGTATTAGTATTATTAGTAGTATTTCCTTTGTTGTCTTATTAAACTGTCTTTTATCTCAACTCACACGCTTTACCTTTTGTCCGTTTCTCCTCCCCATCCCACTGGGGAGGGTGGGGGCTGTGAGCGAGCGGCTCTCTAGTGCTTAGTTGCCAGCTGCCAGGTTAAACCACGACAGACAGAGAGGGGGGAATTAAAAAAACAGGACTGGGAGCAATCTACAGAGAGATGTCCGGGAATTAAAATGTAAAGAGCGACATGTACAGGGCAGAGCGGGAGGAATTAAAAAAAAAATAAGTAAAGACTGGGAGCTGGACAGAGAGACAGAGAGAAACAAAACACAGTGATGGGCTACAAGACAGAGAGGGAGGAATTAAAAAATCCTGGCAGGGAGCCAGACAGGGACAGATGGTGAAAGAAATCATACTGTGGCACAAGGCGGAGAAGGACGAAACTGAAAAACAGGGCCTGGGAACTGGAAAGAGCCAGAGAAAGAAAAAACTACCAAGGGGCTCTAGGGCAGAGAGGGAAGAATGAAAAAACAGGGGCGGGGAGACAGAGAGAAATAAGAGGGGGAAAGCAAGAGGCCGCAGGGTCCAGAGGGAGGAAGTGCAAAAGAAGGGCTTGGAGCCAGACAGGGCTCCCAGATGGAGAGGTGGAGAAGACGACCTTCAGAAGTGACAGGCTACAGGGCAGAGAGGGAGGAACTTAAAAATATCAGGACCTTGAGCCAGACCGAGAGAGACGGAGAAACTAAAAATGGCAATGGGTAACACGGCAGAGAGGGAGGAATTACAAAACAGGGACAGGGAGCCAGAACAGAGAGACTGAGAAGGAGAAAAGTCCCGACGGCTTCTGAAAAGAGAGGGAGGAATTGAAAACTAGAGAGTTAGACAGAGAGAGACGCAGAAAGAAAAAACTGCAGCAGACTACTGGGCAGAGGAGGAGAGTTGAAAAATGGGGACAGCGAGACGGACAGAGAGGGAGAGAGAAAGGAAAGAAGTGACAAGCAACGTGGCAGAGGGAGGAATGACGAAAGAGGGACAGGGAGCCAGACAAACTAAGATGGGGAAAGAAAAATATAATGACAGGCTAGAGGACAGAGAAGGAAGACTTAGAAAAACAGGGACAGGGAGAAAGACAGAGCGAGATGGAGAAAGGAAAAAACAGTGACAGGTGACAGGACAGAGAAGAAGAAATTGAAAATGAGGGGCAGTGAGCAGAATAGAGATTAAGAAAGCAGTAGACTCACAATGTGCTACAGAGAAAAAAGAAAGGAGTAATGACGGGCAGCAGGCCAGAGGGACAAGGAAAGACAAGAGGAAAGACAGAGCAACAGAGAAAACAGGTGAGGGACTGGGAGCCAGAAAGAAGGATAGCGTGAAAGGAAGAGCAACAGGGAACAGGACGCTGGGATAGACAGCAAATGAGAGCAACAGAGAGAATGGCAGAGAGGCGGAGCACAAGACAAAACAGGGACTGAGAGCGGAACAGAGAGGTGAAGCAATAAATAACAGGGCCAGGGAGCAAGACAGCGGAAGAGAGACAGAGAGAGAGGGACAGGTAAGACAACAGATAATTGGAGAAAGAAAAGAAAAAAGAAAGAAAAGAAAGGGAACAGCACAGAGGGTCACAGAAAAAGAGAGGGATGGCAGAAAGAAAAGTAAGATGAGGGAGGAAGACTGAGGAGCAGAGACGAAAAGGTACAGGGGAAAGGACAGAGATGGAGAAAACAAAGACAGACTGGAGGCAGAACAAAGGGCAAAACCGACCAGGACAGGGAGCAGGACAAAGGGATGGAGGAGGAAAAAATAGCGATAGGCTGCAGAATAGGGGGAGAGAGAGAAAAAGAGCAAGAGAAGGAGAATGACAGAAGGGTGCAGAAAGACTGGGACACGAAAAAGGGGGGGGTTGGGACACACACATCGGAAGGGTAGAAAGAAAAAGACAGGGATGAGAAGGAAGACAGCGTGATAGAGCGAGACGGAGGGAGCGGGATGCAAGGATACAGAAAAGCAGAGGTACAGGGAAAAGGAAAGAATGACAAGGAGAGAAAGCCAAGGGTGGGGAGCAGGAGAGAGAGATGGAGAACAAAAAAGTAGCGATGGACAGAAGGACAGAAATACAGAGAATGAAAAAAATACTTATAGGGAGCACAACAGGGATAGAATAAGGGAAAAAAATCAAGAGGGAGAAGGACAGGTAACAGGACCCCGAGGGAGTGAGAGGGAGGGAACACAAAGCAAGGCAGAGGAATGGAGAAAAAAAAATGGGGACAGGAAGAAAAGCAGAGTAACCAAGAGGAAAAAAAGAACCAGAAAGGGAACTGGACAGAGATAGGCAGCAGGAGAGAGAGATGGAGAAAGCAAAAACAGTGCCAGGGACAGAGTGACAGGCAAAAGAGAGGGATGGGGACCAGGACAGTGTGGTATAAACAGAGAGCAGGACACAAGATTGCAGAGAGAGAGGTCCAGGGAAGCAGAAAGAATGACAGAGAGAAAAAGAATAGAGGCAGGGAGCAGTTCAGAGAGCTGGAGAAAGGAAAAATACTGCTGGGGAGCAGCACAGGGGGATGGAGAAAGACAGAGGGACAGGGAGCAGGGCAGAGAAATGGAGAAAGAAAATAAGCGATGGGGAGCAGGAAAGAGGACTAGAAAGAGAAAAACAAGACAAGGGAGAAAACCAAGGAGCAGAGAGAGAAAGAAAGGTCAAAAGAAAAGGTCGGAGAGTTAGAGAAATCAAGAAAAATAGGTACGAGGAGCAATAGAGAATAGGAGATGGAGCAAGAAAATACAGGGCTGGCGAGCAGGACAGAGGGAGAGAGAGATGGGGGCAGGGGGAGGAGAGGAAGAAGAAAGGAGAGACAAAGATGGCAACAGGGCACAGGACACACAGACAAGACAGAGAAAAAGTATAGGGAACAGGACAAAGGGACCGAGAAATAAAGAAAGGGTCAGTACAAAGAGACCAAAGGCGGGGGGGGGGGGGGTGGCAGGGAGCAGCAAGGGGCTAGAAAACGGAGGAAGAGAAGAAAGTGCCAGGAAGCAGGACAGAGGAGGAGAGAAAGGAAACACGGGCAAGCCGGCTCAACAGGGACGTACACCAAGAAACGACCAGATAGGCAACGGGACAGAGAAAAGACAGGAAAACCTGCGACAGGAAGCAAGACAGAGGGATGGTGAGAGGAAACAAGGGGCAGGGAGCAGGACAGAGGTGGAGAAAGAAGCATTGGGGCAGAAGGGTAAAAAGAGAAAGAAGAAAGGCAAGAAGGATGGGGAATGACAGAGAGGGGAAAGAGAAGGACAAGGAGCAGGACAGATTGTCAGAGAAAGACAGGGACAGGGAGCGGGACAAGTGATAGAGAAAAAAGGGACAGGGAGACAGGATAAAGTGAAAGACAGGCAAAAATAAGAGACAGGGGAGCAGGACAGAGATGGAGGGGGGAAAAGCCTCCGCTGGGCAGCAGGAGAGAGAGGCAGAGAAGGGAAAAAACAGCACGTGGCTGCAGGACGAGAGATGGAGTGAGGAATTAAAAAACAGACACAGGGAACATGACAGAATGACAGAGAGAAAAAAGGGACAGAGAACAGGACAGTACGGGGGGGAAAAAGCAACTGTGACAGGCAGTGGGAAAGAGGTATGGAGAAAAATACTGAGGAAGAGAGAAAGAAGGGACAGCTAGCTGGACAGGGGGATAGAGAAATAAAGGATGGGAGAAAGAATAGGACAGAGAGAGAAAGGCAGGAAAAACAGCGAGAGGAAGCAGGGCACAAAGACAGCAAGAGGAAAAAGGGACAGGGATATAGACAGAGATGGAGAAAGACAAAGACAGCAGAGACACAGAAAAAGAGACAGAAAGAGCAGGGCATAGAAGGACAAATCAGGACAGCGGCAGGATGGAAATGGAGAAAAAAACCTAGGATGGTCAACAGGACAAAGAGGAATAGGAATATGGGCAGAGAACGGGACAAAGGGATATAGTGAGAAATGACAGGACAGCAAGCATGACAGAGTGACAGACCAGAACAATGACAATGAGAGAGACAGAGACAAAGAGACCATGAGAAGCACAGGGGTTGGAGAAAGAAAGAGACGTATATTAGGAGCCCTGCAAAGATATGGAGTACGAATGAGGAAAAAAAAAAAAGGGCCACGGAGCAGCACAAAGGGTCAGAGAGTAAGAGACGAAAAGGAAGGAGAATGGGGACAGTGAGAAACACAGTGAAAACAACCAGCGACAGCGAGCAAGACAAAGGGATACAGGGAGAAAAAGAAGGAAGGAGGGAAAGAGCTAAGAAGGCAGGGACACAGAGCAGCGCGTACCGGCACATAGAGAAAAAGAACACCAGAGAACAGGCCAGAGAAATGGTGGAGAGATAAAAAGAGAGAGAGGGAGCAGGACACAAACACAGACAGAAGAGAAGAGGTACGGGGAAGGAAAAAAAAAAAAAAAATTTTAAAAATTACAGCAGCATGGGAAAGAGATGGGGCCAGGGGAGGGCCTGGGATGCAGAAGAGGGGTGACATGGCCCTGAGGGCCCGGCACTCGCCACAGCTCTCACTCTTGGGACTGCTGGGAGACTCTGCCGCTTCAGATGCTTCTTTCTCTCCTACCTTCCTCTTCCGTAACTCCAGTTGTTTGGCTGTCCTCCACCTAAGGGAAAACGTGCATGTCTCACAGCTCTTACAAGACAAGACTCCCTAGACAAATAGCTTCGCTTGCTTGCATGCTGCACGGCTGTACCACACTGCTGGTGACACATACAGACCCGGCGGGGCATGCTGGTGGCCTGGCCTGCTGCAGGCTACGAAGAGGGATCCTTCCTCACGTGGAGAGGCAGCTGCCAGGCAAATGGCATTCAATTTCTTCTTCTGCACCCTTCTCTGGCCTCTCCAGCTTCTGCCATGACAGCTCCTGTCCGCAGCCACTCAGCGCTCCGCCTCTCCCTTTTCGCCCCCACGCCGCCAGCACAGCGAGGCCCGGCACACACAGCCCACACAAGCCTGGAGCAGGCGCAGCCAACGGCATCCCCAGGGCAGTAACGGACAAACGCGTCCTCAGCGCGGCCCCTGCCACGCAGACAGAAGCAGCGACGACCGCGTTACGGGAGACTGAGGCACGCTCCAGGGCCAGCGTGCCGCCCGCACCACGGGCCTTGGGGGAGGCCGGGCGCTCCGGGACAGGCTTCAGGGGACGTGCTGGAGCTGGGGGCGGCTGCGCGGGGCGAGCGGGGCCGGGGGAGGCTCAGAGGGAGCGCTGGCGAGTTGCGGAGGTGCCCGGCATCTGCGCCTGGGGGTGTGCCCGCCTCCTTCCCCTCTTCCCTTCCGTCACCTCCCGCCTCTGGCCCCGGGGCTGCCCGCACCTGGCTCACCCCCAGCGCAACAGCAGCCTGCCGCAGCGGGCGGCTCGAAGCTTCCCGTCCCACCACCTTCGGGCAGCCACGAGACGCGCCCGCCGGAGGGAAGCCCTCACCTCACCGCTGGCCTCTGCGCTCCCCCCGCCGCCGGGACCCGCGACGAGCGCGCCGCCGTGCTGCTCCCGGGCATCGCGCGTGCGCCGCAAGCCGACGGCGAGCCGGCAGGGCCACACCCCAGGCGAAGGCCGGGCTGCAGAACCGGGTTGCGGCCGCAGCGTTTCGTTACCGGGAGGCAGCAACGGGCGCGGCGGCATCGCCCCGCAGGCCCGCAGCACCGCGTTGCCGTTACCGGCGGATGGCAGAGTGGAGCACGTTGATCGGCGTCGCGCGCCACTAATTAAAAAGAAGCGACGGCGAACTAAAACGGAGATGTAGAAATAAAATGTAAAAAGCGAGAGCACTAAGGAAAGAGAAGGAAACAAAGACAGTGAACGGCATAAAAGTAGAAAATTTAAAAAACAACGGGGACTAGGGAAATAAAAGAAAAAAAAATTAAAAATAAGGACAGCACACTAAAACGGGGATGTAGAAAGAAAATCTTAGAAGTGAGGGCACTAAAGAAAGAGAAGAAATAAAGACATTGAATGGAAAAAAAGTAGACATAGAAATAATACTTAAAAACCGAGGGGGGTAAAAAAATAAAGACAAAAACTGAAAATCAGGGACAGTGAACTAGAACAGATGTAGAAAGAAAATTTAAACAGCAACAGCACCAAGGAAAGACAAGAAATTAGTGAAAGACAAGACAGCGAAATAAAGACAGGGAACGGGATAAAAGTAGACCGAACATCTTAAAAGCAACAGTGATCAAGGAGAGAAGGAAAAAAATTTAAAAATAGTCATGGCGAACTAAAATGAAGATGTAGAAAGAAAATCTAAAAAGTGATGACAGAAGCAACAGAAGAAATAATTAAAGAGAGCGAAGGGAAAAAAAGAAGGCATAGAAGTTTTACAGAATGAGAGGATTAGGGAAATAAAGGGAAATACACAAAAAACAGAGACAGCAAATGAAAATGGAGACGTAGAAAGAGTATCTAAAATGCAAGAGCATTAAGGGAAAATAAGAAATTATTAAAAAAACAGCAAAGGGAATAAAAGCAGGCGTAGAAAGAAAATTTAAAAAGCCAGAGGGATTAGGGAAATAAAGGGAAAAAATAAAGTATATGGACAGCCAACTGAAACAGAGACATAGAAAGAAAATCTAAAGAGCAACAGGAAAGACAAGAAATCATTAAAAAATAAAGCGGGTTAGAAGTAGGCATAGTAAGAACATTTAAAAAGTGATAAGCATTAGGGAAATAAAGGAAAAATTATGAAATAAGGACAGCAAACTAAAAGAGATGGAGAAAGAAAATTTAAAAAGCAACAGCACTAAGGAAACACAAGAAAGAAAAAATAAAGACAGCGAACAGGATAAAAGTAGACAGAAAATTTCAAAAGCAAGACAGATTAAGGAGATAAGGAAAAATTAAAAAGTAGCAATGTCTAACTAAAAGGGACACGTAGAAAGCAAACCTAAAAACCTATAGCACTAAGGAAAGAGAATAAATTAGTTTAAAAAATACAGACAGTGAACAGTAAAAAGGTACTCAGAAAGATTTTAAAAGCAATGGGGATTAGGGAAATACAGGAAAAAATCAAAAAATAGGGACCGCGGATTAAAACTGAGATGTTGAAAGAAAATTTCAAAAGCAGTGGCACTAAGTAAAGAAGGAAAAAAAAAAAAACCACAGAAAACAGGATAACAGTAGACAGAACATTTAAAAAGCAACAGCGACTAGGGAAATAAAGAAAAAAATAAGAACAGCAAACTTGAATCTGGTGTCCCATTCATCCTGTCAGGGAATTAAAACACTCAGCCAGCCAGGGACCATCAGTAGATTGTTTTATTTGATGCATTAAGTCCTGGAGACGTTAGATGTCATCCTCTATGCTGGCTGATTCATCAGTTATGTTGAAGCAACTCATGCCTTCAAAATTGAAGCAGCGTTTATGGTGTCAAAGGAGGAAATAGTCCACCGTCACTCAAATTTGCAATGTTCATTGGCGTACAGCTGTTACCTACTCAGAAAAAATAGCAATGAGACACATTAATATCAAAATCACTTGGCATAGTATAATTCTGTAATATAGCTACTAGGGTTGGGATACCAATGAAACACGTAGTCAAAAGACCTGCAGCTAGTAATCTTCTCTTAGTACAAAAGGCAGATGAGTTAGTTACAGTCGAGGCTAATGAAATAGAAGTATTTACATGTTGTTCTTGTGGAAAGATATCCAGGCCATGTGCTTATAGTGCAAGACTACAAAGCATAACCAGCCAACCTGTGATAGGGGAGGAAAACAGGAGTGTCTTCTCCTTCCAGTAATACGTTGCTAGGAGCAACATAAATGGAACATTACTCCAGCTCCTTCAACCAGTATTACTCCATGTTTGATAACCTGATGTGGGGTAATTGCCCACACAGATTGGAGAGCTATGTCTTATGCTTTTTGAGACTGAACTTCGATTCGATGTTGGGTTCATGACACCAGTAACACCGTTCCAATGCTATCTCCTCTAAATAAGGCACAGGTATTTGTCGAAGACATCTGAAATACAAGAACTCGAGAATCTGGTATCAACAAAGGATCTAAAATAAGAGGAGAAGTCGGGGTACAGAACCATATGGCATTCTAAGGAGTTATTATATGAATCTTCACATCTAGACTAGTAGGTCACAGTCCCACCACGCAATCTATCGGTGTAAACAATTCAATTTCCCCTACAGTTAGTATTTTGGGACAGATACCATCTGGAAGAATTTCAATCGTCACCATGTTTTGTACTGGAGGTGGTGTACTTGTATCGGTATATCAGGCAGCTTTTTTGTGTTCTTCTAAAACTCATCATAAGGGGGAGCCTCCTCCACAGGAGATGTAGGGATATCTCCAAGGATAGTTTCCAAGAAAAGTTCCAAGGAAGAGTTTCCCCTAGTGTGGGCATATGATTAAATGATACAGTTCCTACAAGAGTAGCATGTAGAGGGGTGACATGTCATTTTCCTGGCAGAAATTGTTACTGTAAATAATGTTTCCATTTCCAATGTGTGGCTGCCTGAGCTACCCCCTGCAGGGGCTCTAACAAACATCAGTAACCCACCCATGTATAGGTATGGGTGTGTGTACAGTCACACTGTCTTGGCCTGTGATTCTTTCAGTTTCTTGCAGTGCCAGAACTGCAGCTAAAATGTGTTTTCCTATTGGGGTACAATGTATAGTGGAGCCTTGTAATGCCTTGGACCAAAATCCTACAGGTTCTTTCTGATTTTCAGTTCAGTCATCTGCCCCAATCCCCACAAGACTATAGCATCTATAATTGTTACTTCTAATTCAAAAGGATGTCTTTGCCTAGGAGTGTATGAGCACATGCTTAATCAAATAATTTTTGCAGACAATGAAAGGCTTATTGTTGTTGCTTGGTCCACTGCCAAACAACCTTCTTCCTAGTTAATTTCTGCAGAGGGCGCATTAATACCGCCAGATGTGGGATGAAAGTTCTCCAATACCCTAAAAGTCCCTGAAAGGTCTGTAACTGTTTTACTGTGATGGGTAGTGGAAATTGCTGGACAGTTTGCTGTACCTTGTTTGGTATTTCTCTAATCTAAACCATGCCAAACTATTCCCAAAAATCGTACAGTAGTACTAGGGCCCTGTATCTGCTTTGGATTAATTGCCCAGCCTTGGTCCTGTAAACGTGCTTTCAGCTATTTGGCAGCTACTTTAATTTCTTGTTGTGACTCTGCCATCATCAATAGATCATCAATAAAACAGTAAACAGTAACGGTACCCAACCATAGTGCTACATCAGCTGCTATCATTTGGTGGCAAATGGAGAGAGACTGCGTATCCCTGAGACACTACTTTGAAAGTATATTGCTTTTGTTGCCAGGTAATGTCTTGCCTCGATGTGGCAGGCGGGGTGGAGGGTGGACGCAGAGTTGGTGGTGGGGCTGGGGGCGGTCATCTTTTTTGCATAAATGCTAATTTTTGCCATCAGCAAAACATTTCTGATGTTGTGATCCCATCTGTTTCTGATCATGGGATACCGGCTTGTCCAAGATCATTCCACATTTGTTTCCTTGTTACCTGTGCTGTAACTCCTTTCAGTTCTGCCGGCTTTCCTTTATGCACCACCCAAACAGATGGCCCCAAAATTACAGCCCCAAAATTACAGCCCAAATTTCCCTCAAGGTATTTGCTACGGTGTCTACATTACCAGTAACATTTGTCACTGCTGGTATAATCCAGGGTTTTAGTGAAGCAGGCACTCCTCCCAATACCTGCATTTTGACACTTCTTGTTACTGCTACACTGTCTGGATTGGATTCCATAACCAACGCATGAGCCATCCCCATCTGCCACAACAAATTAATACCTTCTTCCATTGTACACCAGTTTCTGAAGGACAACACTAATTCGGCAGGTTCTGCATATGCTGTTAAAACTGCTGCACACAACTATTGATATAGCGTAGGTGCAACAATGTGTCACCTATCAGGACCTCTGACATTTTGCAACTGAGCATATCCTTGTTGTATCTCATCATCATTGGCTATAGGACTTAATAAATCTCTTTTCACTCGCTAATAAATGGACGCAGCTCCACTACGCCAAGCTTGCAAAATCCATGCCAGTATGCCTTCCTCACTCTTTTGCTGATAGGTCTTTAAGAATTCCCTTAACTCTTTCAGAGTGTAAGTACACCCGATCTACACGCCCCTGTCCACTTGTTCCTGCTACCTCATCATTTGCATGAGGAGTTGTACTTCCACCACCTTCCTGCCTTGTAAGTCTGGATCAAATTCAAACTCAGTCTCGGAGTCCAAGGATTCACTTCAAATATTTCCATCCCATCCCTCGAGATCCCATGACCATCTTGTGGTGGGAGCACGAATGTCGGAAATCAAAACCTTGCTTTTTCAATATTTGTCCCTTTGTTTATTCGTGATACACTGTACCAACAGCTCTACATTATCTTGGAGCTCATAGCACCACTATGCTCAAATAGTAATTACTTCTTGGTAAACCATCAACCCTAAGCAATAACCACTAAAGCCAGGTGAAAACCTGGAAATGCTGTTACAGTTGTTTTACAACTGGGGGCGGGGGGGGGAGGGCGAATAGTACCTTCTGCCTGACAAATGGTGTTTCTGAGAAGTCTCACACACTACTAAATGTTTAACATGTTCACAGTTTCAAAGATCTTTTCATATCCTGCATAAAGGCATTGAATGGTGCTTTGTATAACCAACTTCAGGAAAAAAGGGGTCAAAACAATGCTGAGTTACATGTGAAATAATATTAACTCAAATAAAAGGTTACTTTTAGCATTCAGAATCAGTAGACCGATCAGTCAAAGGCAAGACAACTGACTGACTGATAGCTGTTAATGATGTAAATGGGTTCCACGGCAGAATCGGGAGTATGTGTTACTGCATCTAAGGGAGAAAAGATATTACAGAGAACTTTGCTAACTACACGCAATTCCTTAGCTATAGCTATTGCAAACAACTATACATGGTACGTAGAGAAAGCTAATGAGAACAACCACACTGGCCATGCAGAGAAGAACACTTAAAGATGCTGGTACATACTAGAAAGCAACTCTCTTCAGGGGAAAAAAAAACCCCAACACAACATCTTTTACGATCCTATGTAAGCTGACACTTTCAACATGAAGTTGAAACAGAAAATATCCGTGCCTTTATGTGCATCTTTGTAATAGGTAATATTCCAAATTCAATCCGATAAAAAAATGAGGTGAGGGTTTTTTAATAGGTAATTAACCGTATGATGCTTTGTAGTATAGGCTTAGGGAAGTCTCACAGTGCTCCTCTATTACCAGAGACACAAAAAAAGGCATTGTGATAAACATAAAAATAAAAGCCAAGTTATGACCGAGTAACACGTCTGATGAAAGACAAAGAATTCTGATAGACCCAGTAACTGATGTTTTTCTTCCCTCAAAACAGTTACTTCATTTTTCACGAAGCAGCATCATCCAGCCTCAACAGCTAAACTCAGTAAGCATTTTTGCCTCCTGGGGTTTTCCAGGGGTTATTCTGAGTAGTGATAAAGCCTGTAGTGTTACAAAATTATGTCACATTAAATGAATTGAACAGAGAGCATTAATCTGAGCAAATTACTTCCAATGATTAGAAAACCATGGCTGTAGCAAAATGAGACAATAGTTTCCATTAGAGAACAGAAAAATAATGCCATATAGAACCTCCTTTCTCCTAGACCCTACAGCTCAAGGAAGGTTTTCATTCTGCTGTGACACAATTTAGAAAATATTTCCAGGATCTCTGGTAGAGTACATTCTTAGCCTTTAAGTTATCTATAAGTGCCTCGGATGATGGGTGAAAACACAATTTTCTTTCGGAGAACCCTGAATTCCAGCTGAGGGGGAAGGTATGGGAAGAAAAGAGAAACATGTAGCATTCTTCTAATTGGTTACATTCCTTGTGTACATTTACAAGCTGCTTCTGGCAGAGATGGTGCCAACCATCTCTGCCAGAAGAAGCTTGTAAATGTACACAAGGAATCAGCGGTAAGGCTTGGAAGAAACCATTCTACATTTAGGCTAGAGAGAAGATGGAAATAGAAGTTGTCTCCACAGGTTAAAAGCTCCTGTTCTCCCCTGTCCTCTTTTGAGATGTTTCTCCTGTATTTCAGCCATCCAATCAACTGCATTGAATACACGCATCTAGTCAATCACTTCTAAGACTGCCAGAACACAGACATTCCACCTACTCCCATGTTCTCATTGTTTACTGTTCTGACACCCACTTGCTTTGCTGAAGAGGTATCTGCTGCCTCCAGTGTTTTCAGCCATACTGATTCTCCTTCCTCTTTTGCATGCATGTCTGTATTCTGCTAAAAATAGTTCCCTCATTTTTATAAAAGATGCATCAGATGGACATACAACCCTTGCTTAGATAGCCCTTATTTTTGCCTACATTGACCGTGCTTTAGAGACTTTATAAGTGAATTTTGGGAAGTATTTCCAGTTCAATTGTTTACCATTAAAAGGCTTTCCCCAGCCTCCTCCCTGACTGAATCCGTAGTGCAGCAGAGAGTTAAAAAAAAAAGAAAGCCTCTTATCATTGTCTGTCTTTATTATCTATGCAGCCCATATTCACAGAAAATTAAACATCTCAGCACATCAGTACAGACTCTGGGAACAGTCACCCATGTTAGTTATCTTATTATTAGAAAATGCTTTTGAGACACATTTACAGAAGTCCCCATATGATAACTCTCTTGAGTAAGTGTGTGTTTCTCTGCCAAGTTTCTCTGAATTACCAAGGACAGAGAGTTTAGCAGTTCAGTATACTTCCCTAGTAGCTCCTGTTGATCTCTGAACATGTAATCCCAAATTAGATTATCAATGTGACAGATTATAATACCGCGTATCGCAGTGTTAACCCAGTCCTCCTCCCTTCTTTTTGGACTGTCCGTAAAACACAGCAGTACTACCGAGCACTGCCTCTCATGCTTTGTGGCCTTGGACAAGCCTCCCTGCTTGTCTTGTGTGGAGTGAAGAAGAAAGTATGCAATACGACAGGCCCAAGCATCCAAAAGAAAAATGGAAAGTCCTCAACCCTTACACATAGTATCAGAATAATCTTTGCAAAAGCATTGTTGGTGGGACACATGCTTCAGGCCCTGCAGAGGAAAAAGCTAATGGATTTCTCCAAATGCTTTCAGTAAATGCTCAGCTCCATCCACCAGTAAGCAATATTCCTAAACTTGCAGTCTGAGAAGAAATACCTCTGTTATGATAGAATTTTTCATTCTGATCACCAGAAAGTTTGTGCTGAATGTTGAAGACAAAAACAAAGCCTTCATTGAGGCAAATATGGAGAGCGCCTCTTTCATGAGAAGGAGAAAAGGAATCAGGAAGATAATATGACATTTCGCAGGCATGCAAATCTCACTGAATAGCAGCGCAAGAACACTTTACTGAAATATTATCTGTCGTAAATTGCCTGCACAAAGCCTATTCACAGATGTCTTTGCTCTGCCAATCTAAAGTAGCTATTCTCTCAGCAGTTTAAGAGTAAATACACACTTGTGATGCATCCAGAAATCACTGACTGCATTCAAGTGTCTATTATACAAAAACACTCTAGTTCAGTGAGGCACTCTCAGGCACAGAAGTTTTTTAGTTCTTAAAGTCAGTAATGACAGCTTCATTTCACTGTTCTGCACTGAGGATTTTTTCCATGCAAAGCTCTAGTGCCGTCTGAGAGCGTGGTACAGAACCAGTTCTCCCAGCTGTAGAAGTAATAGTTTTAAGTCAACAACCTCTGTCTGCTCAAAAACAGCTGTGACATGGCCCTCAAATAACAGAAGCCGCCTCAAAAATTCACTAGACTATCTGTTCTGTAAGACCAACTCCCTAGACTGTCGCAGCTTTCAACGGAAAATGCGAGCTGTTTATCGATAGGTCACTCTTCCAATTCTGAATAATTTCAGAGTTACATCTAAAAATAATTACGAAGGGTGGTTCTAGAATGGCAAAAACAAATATACTTTATAAATTCGCTTAGGATTCAGTCAGCCTGAGGCAAGGTGATCAGGATAAGAAGAATGTGTCTTAGGCAGTGTCTTCAGTTCCCCAGCCTCCAAGCACAAGTGTATCCGAAGGTCTTTGCTTAAGCCTCTATTGCATTTTTAACTTTTTCAAGGGCCAGCTCCATTCTGTAGCACTACAGCTAAATTTAAGATTTCTTGACACATTATTGTCAAGGGCATTGAGAAAGATGTTTCTTTGTGTATGTTGTCCTCAGTGGGACGTCTCTTCTACATTAATGGGCTTGTGTAAGATATAGTTGAGTATCTTTGAACAACTGAAGAAAAATGTAAGAACTAACTGTGGAAACTTGCAGGTGTTTCATCATTCGGTTTGTACCTAAAATTACTGAAGTACATGCATCAGCATGAGGAAAATATGGACAATCCGAATGGCTGGAAAAAAGTGGGCCAATCATCACATGTCACTAGAAAATACCGTTTGGTGCACAGACAGATACTAGAGACAAGTTTCATTTTTAAACACTGGCTCACTATATGTGACCAGTGAATAAAAGGTCATTGGAATTTCAACTTCAAATTCAATCGGTTAATCCCTTCAGGCCAGTTAAATGACTGCAACTCACAAACACGAATAAGATCTTGCATTGTGTAGAAAAATCACTACAGCATAGCTGCCATAAATATGCACTGAGATTCACAGAAATGTAATGGAACCTTATTTGTGCTTTTTCTTAGGATCACAGGAAAATTCAGGTTGGAAAGGACCTAAGGAGGTCTCTAGGCTCCTGCTCGAAGCAGGGTCAGCAATAACGCCAGACCCAGTTACCTGGAGCTTGTGAAAAGGAATTCAAGAAAGCAAGCTCTAAATGAAAACCACGGGGCAAAATACTCCTTACCCCTTGATCCTGCTACCACTGTTCAAAAGACTGGAGAGAACTAACCTTAAAAGAACATTTCCAGCAGTCATTTGTCACCTGTATTAATTTATTTGGTTCAAATGATATAAAATCCCTTGTAAAGGAAGTCATATGTATCAATAGGACAACAGAGTTAACGTCGGGGGGGGGGGAGAAATACAGCTTGCTATTATTTGTGACATTCATTAAAATAATCTAATGCTGACAAATCTCAAAACTGATCCTTTGTCTCTCAGTGTTTTGATGACAAAGTACTGCTTAATACGTTTCTTCATTTACTAAATGGTTTAGAGAGCAGCATAAAAGTACAACAGAAAATTAAAGATTTATATTCATGACAACTGTTGCTTTAAAGCACAGCCCTTTGACGAAACAATCTGAATTCTGCTGTTTCAAACTGATGCGCTGTAGTAGCTTGTTTTGGAAATGACAGGTGAGGTGAGAACCTGCCTACATTGTACTAGGTCCCTTTTGACAAGCATCCCAAAGACTGCAGTTTCAGAGCATGAATGAGAAAGACTGAAGCACGATTGACATACTCTGTTGCCTCCTTAGTATGTGGAAGCAGGGATTTGCCCTTCTCATCTAATTTTTTGCATGCAGCATTGCTGTTCCAATACATACAATTAGTGCTAAGAGGTTTTGTTTGGAATAAAATCTATTTGTACAGGAGCAAAACTGCTTTCTTCTCCGCATAGTTCCCTGTCAGTAGGACCATTCCTTTCTTGATGCTCTTATAGCTTAAGGCACTAACAAACAGGAAATTATAGAAACGGAATTGGACAACTTGTTTAACTTCTGACTCACGGGCTCTGCAATTATCTGCTATGTTCAGATTCACTGCAAACTGGTCAAAACAAATGAAGTCTGGTGAAACAGCACATTATATGGCCAAAATGGAAATGAAGGACCTTCCTTATTTTAAAAAATTTTAAGTGGTCACACTGCATCTCTTCCGTGAGTTGTTCTTTCAATGTCATATGAGGGAAGCCAATTTGTCAAAGTATGTGGTATAGAGTTCGGGGGGGGCGGGGGGGCTGTCGCAATAGTTAGCAGCTATTTGGCCAATTACTTCCAATTAAATGGGTAACTTTTGGGTGGTGGACAATGAACAGGAGGAATGGCTTCCACGTCTCATACTGATCCAAGTTATTTGGAAAAGAAACACTGGACTGAATTCACCTTTGGCATGAATGGGAATACTTTTATAGAAAACAATGCAGTAACAAAATAGCTGAGCTTTTTCTCTGTTGTGAGTTGAGTTGATCATGCGCAAGAACATTCACTGTACTACTCTTCCGTGGCCTAACTCTTCTGTGCACCAATTTACATTTTTACCCTTCACGGTATCTTCTGGCAATGAATACCTGTTACACTTCCATTTGCTTGTTTTAATCACCTACCAGACAATTTAGATGGGAGTTTGTATTTCTTGCGCTGCAAGAATTGCATAAATAATTGCTCCCAACTTTTACCTACTCTATGTTTGCTGACTTAGCTGTCTCGTTGCTCTCATCATCCATGTCATCAACCCTATACAGCTTTCTTAGTTCTGAAATACTATTTATAAGATGGGCCACCCATTATTATTGCACATAATGTCCAAGACAAGGACATACAAGGAACTCTAAATATCTACAACCTAAAGTTCAGAAAAGGCCCCATGTTACTCCCTAGCTTGGCTTCCCTGGGGGACAGAGGCTTGAGTGGACGAGTCCTTTCACAGAATCAAAGAACAGTTGAGGTCAGAAGGGACCTCTGGAGGTCACCTTGTCCAACCCCCAGCTCAAGCAGGGACACCTACAGCAGGTTGCCCAGAAGCGTGTTCAGACGGCTTCTGAATATCTCCAAGGATGGAGACTCTGCAACATCCCTGGGTAATCTGTGTCAGTGCTCAGTGGCCCTCATAGTGAAAAAGTGTTTCCTGATGTTCAGATGGAGCCTCCTGTGCTTCAGTCTGTGCCCACTGCCTCTTGCCCAGTCACTGGGTATGACTGAAGAGCCTGGCTCTGTGTTCTTTCCTGCCTCCCTTTGGATATTGATGAGATGCCCCTTGAGGCTTCTCTCCTCTACGTGATCCCAGTTCTCTCAGCCTTTCCTCATAGGAGAGATGCTCCAGCCCCTTCATCATCTTAGCAGTCATTTGCTGGACTCTCTCCAATAGCTAGCTTCGTATCTCTCTTACGGACCTGAGAGTGCTTTCCACTAGCACAGCCCAATCCTGCAGCAACACACTTTTGATTTAGCTGGCCTGCATCAGGAGTAAAAGCATAGCTGCATGGCTTTTGCAATTAGTAGCGGAAAAAGCATCAGCTCCTGCAGTTTGCCCCCTCCAACACTGCAGGACTGCTAAAGCATCCATGTCAGTGTATCCTTGCGGACACCACATGCTTTTCCTATGTCTCACTGCCTTGCTCCCATTCTGGTATGGAAAAAAAAATAAGTTGCATTTGTTGTATTTTTCTATCATTCTAATGGTGCCACCTGTGAATCCCAACCATTCTATGCTGAAAAAGCCACAGACTCCCAATAGGAAACAGGAATGGGCTCCAGTGAAAGTCTATATGTCTTATGCCAAATGGAATGCTGAAAGATAATTTTATTTTGATGGATATTTATTACAGTAGAAAAGTGTCTGCCCTGCTAGCAGAGATATTTTCTAGTTGCCACAAGAATTTGTTAACACTGCCCCCTGAGGATCAACACCAACCCCCTTCACTCCTTGAATTTTGACAGTAAAGCTAGGAAAGAAAAAGAAGTTTACTACATATCGTATAATTATTCTTTTAGTATCTTTTTTTTTTTAAGAGAACCTGTCAGACTGTGTTTTAAAAATTTGCAACATGAATTAAGGGTGGGGAGAATGTTACATCTTCTTCTATTGTTTTGATCATAGCCAATATCAGTTCTAACAATAGAGCTGAAAGAACCTTTCTTCTCTACCCGTCCATGCCCGACAATCTAGTCCCTTGATCTGAAAATGAGAGATGAGGTATTAGTTAATTACTTAATGCCAGCTTGATTCTAAAGAGACCCCATCCCTGTCAGAATATCCACTTAGAAGAAAACTTTTCCCAGTAACTTTCTGAAGTATTGAACCCCTAAGTAAATGGGTCATTACATGGTATTATAGTTCCCTCTGACAGACAAAACAAACAAGCAAGCAAACAAAACCCCTGAAATCAAACAGGAAGCTTCTAACTACCATCTTGTACTACCTGCAGTACTAGTCTGAAAGCATTCCTTGTTCCCACTCACTCAAGATTTAGAATTTGCATTAGTCCATTTAAACACAGAGCTTGAAAACTGCCAATTTTCTTAATGGAAATAAACTAGGATCACAGGCTTAACAAGTAGGAAAATAAAGAATCTTCTTATAAGGGTAGAGAGATTGATGCTAAATGCCTGTTTATGCATCAAGTCAATTTCTGAAGAACATAAATACTGCCTTACCATATATTAGTCCTATCTCTTAATCTAAGGTATTTGCTTTCCATCTGCACAGGTTGAGTAGTATATTCTAGAATACAAAAGTTACTGTATTGTATGCTTTTAGCAGGCCAATTCTCTGCTGGAAATTAATGGATGACTCAAAGCAAATACAAAAGGCAGCCTTGTGTGAAAGTCTCGAGAATACTGTGTAACATCCCGCTGTCCAAGGCACTCATACACATTATAGCATCAGTTTAAGTTAACTTGAAAGAGTGCAAAGACTATTTTCATCTTTATTCTGCTTTATAGGAGCAGGTGGCTATGTACATTTAAATAATGCATTTATTCTTTCAAAAAGAAGTTCAACATCCATGCAGATACGTTAAAGCGACCTTAACCACACAGACAGCATTGTGCATTCCTTCCCTTGGATGCTGCTTTTGCAAATAGCAGTAAAGATGAACTTCTGTACAATCAGCCCCAGGAAACTCCTTTGTTGCTGGGGGTACTTGCCTCTTTCTGGGAGAGAGGCGCTTCTTTGTGTACTTCTCTCCCCTGACAATAACACACACTGTGAGTAGATAAGCTCACAGAGGATGAAGATGTTTCACTGCTTTGTTTACTTTCATTTGTGACAAATACACTTCAAAACATACATCAATATGATTTGCCTCAGCGAGCTGGTGTCTCCTACTGGCTATCACAGTAAATCCACTTACAGGAGCAATGAGTTTACTCTTTTTATTTCAAAGACCTTTATGTATGGAACATCATATTCAAAACTCCTCAGCTAAAAGTGACTGAAAGGGAATGACTTCTTGTTTCTTCTTCCGAGTGTCAGACACAAAGACAATACGCTCATTTTCTTCTCTCATTGCTAACTGGGATGAACATTTGGGAACTATGTATCAAAAAATATTCCTGTGTGTGAAAACGCATTTGTTACCTGGGAATTAGCTATGCCTATTTGTTACGCTGACCAACCAGACAGTGACCAGACTGTAACTCATCGAGAACTTTGCACTGTGCTATTGCTAAGCCTTGCAATAAAAATTGCTGAATTTTATAAGAGATACACAAAGAAATTCCCTTACAAAGTAAGTATAAAAAGTAAAGTTCTCTTTGGTTTCAGTTTTCAAATCCCGTATGTTTACAGGAGCTATTTATATTCCTCCATCATCTTCTGGTAGTAACACTATGTAGTTTTTCTAGCTGTTGCATCAAAAACAAACAAACACAACAAACAAAACAAACCCACTTGTCTCTTGCCATGGATTATGACATTATGCTAAACTGCCGCTGACGAAAAACAGGACCACAGGTACTCAATACATTTGGTGCATAAGAGTTGGCTCCAAATTTTTTTTATGAAGCACTGCAACTAAGGACTGCTTCATATAGTTATTAGTCCAGTCGGTGTTAGAGTCACAGAAAGCAATGGGACTTTGGGAGTCCCGTTTGGGAGTCCCTGTGTGCTACTGGGACTATGCACTGATAAACTATTCTGTGTCCTTTGTTGACTGCACCTATAAGCCTGTATTTATGCACAATTTCTTATAGGGGATGATGACAAAGGAGCAACATCACTGACAAAATAGAGCTTGAGTGTGTAATGAAAACACTGCTCTTTTCATTGCAAGTTTTGTCAAAAGTCAATCGAAGATATGCATTTAACTTGTACATCGCTCAGAACAGGAAGATTAGCATGGTGATTAATCCCAAATTATTGAATAAATTTTAACAAACTGGGAGGTTTTTCAGGAGGTCAGCTTGACACCAGCATACAAGATCAGCTTTGGCAGACAGTAAATACAAGGCTAAATTGCTTTTCCAACCAGCTGATCTGAACACAGGCCACCTATCTAGCAAGTGCATAGCTTGTTAAAATGCGTATGTTTTTAAACCATCAGCCACAAGCAACCAGTCAGCTCAGGTGTGATAGTATTTAAGAGCTTAATAAAAAGACACTTAATTTGTCTGAATTGCAGTGAGCTTACAGTCTATTAATTCACACAACCAACATAGAATACCACAATAGTATTAGCACAGCCTCTGGAAAAACTTGTCTCATACACACAATGGTGACCTGCTTTAATAGTCATTTTTGGCAAGTCGTATCTAATCTGTAGTCTGACATCAGTAAATTGACTCGTACCTTATAACAAAAAAATGGGTTTTGGTTACATTTCTGCGTAAGCATGCTTTCATTTCTAAAGGCTGGCAAAGACTTATTTAATATCAACAAGTATAACTAAGACACTGGCCAGATTCTTCTAGGATCCATACTTGCATTATGATAAGGGAAGTTCCCAGATTTTATTTCTAGCCCTTACACTGAAACTAGCCTGTGGCACAATCAGTCAGCACATAGAAATCAATACAAACTCATGCTCCTGTTTGTCAATTCCATTTGATGGTCCACGCTGTACAGCCAGCATTGACCACCAAGGGACAAAGTAATGGAAATGCACTTGAGAGACTGCATCAAGAGCACCTACAGGATTGCTGTCAGACGTGTGCAAAAACCAACAGATTTACAGAGCAAAAGAAGCACTCTGCCTACTGATACACACCTATTGTATACCCCTTTAATCCAGACAGACCTCATGCATATTGCAGATAACTCCTCGTTCATTAAATAGCCCTCTCACTTGACCAGTGCCACAAAAGCCTGCTCTTGCCATGCTCCTTTGCCTAGACTTAGACCTAGTGCTCAACTAGTTTCTCCAAAGCCCAGAAGTCTTCTTACCATATCTCTGTCTTAATTCACTCACCACCTTCTCCAAGTATTGGTAGAGCTCTTACAGCTGTTTTCTACAGTTTAACCTTCCAGATATACATTCCAGCAGGAAGGTCAACGGTCTCCCACAAGGCTAGTTTTCTAGGCCAAAATCAGCATGGCTCTGGGATAACAGCATCACTGTTTTAAGAATGCACTTCAACTAAACCCAAGTTCCAGAGTCCTTCCACTCCAGAGGAGCATTAGATCTACTGGCCGCAGTTTATACCCCAGTACTTTGCTTGTCAATATGGTCAAAAGTAAAATCCAAGAAGCTTTGATACTGAACAAGCTCACTCTTGCCATGAATACCCTTTCAAGGCCCCTACCTGGAACTAATGCCTCTCTGAGGGCTGTCTAGATGCAAATATGCCACCCACAGCTACCTTCTATCCTGAACATGGCTTAAATGAGTTTTCCAGCTCCCTTTTCAAGAGCAGAGCCAGCCATCTCCAGGTATGCCTGTTCCTTCCAGCTGCAGCCATAAGGGGCAAATAGAGCCATTCAGTACTGACTGGCAAGGTTTTTCAAGCACATGGCTTAAATATGATCTCATTCGTATAGGTAGGTTAAGTGAAAATACCAGCATGGTACTCCTCACCCTTAGGGCTTTCAAGCACCTGCCAACAGACATAACAGATGTTAGACTATACAGACACAGAACAGATGTGTAAAAATATTCATCAAAGAAACACTGATAGGATCACTGCTGAAAGCCTGGTCAGGGAAGCACAAAGGGAAGGACAGCTACTTCTCTGTTCTAAGGTGCCTTTTTATTTAAGTATTGGTCTACTGCCTAGTCTATGTCAGCGTGGTAGAATTCTATGTGCCTTCTATGGTTTGTTCTGAAATGGATGGTTCTTTTAATGACTTCACAGATTTTTTCATCCTACAATCACATAAAAACATTTTCATGTAATTGTCTTCATTAACCAAAATCAACAATGCACATAAGAAATATCTTTGGCCCAACTTTGCTGTGAAAATCTTCACATGGAATTGTTACTAAGTGACTTTACATTTTAATTTCCAGTATATATCTTACTCTGTTTTAGAAGACAGAATGCCTTGCTTAGCACCTCACATTGCTCTGTTGCCTTGTACTTGAATAAAACGGGTTCCAATTATGAGACTGCTGGCTGGATGCTGGTTTTACACCCTTTCCGAAGAAACACAAACAGGGTTAAAACAAGTCTGGTAAAGGAACCAGACCCTGATGGGCTAGACGGAATTCGGCCTCCTTTCCCTGCCCCACCCCCCCCTTTTTAGGGTTCCAAATAGTGAAAATAAACTCAGAGAGTCTTCTGCTTGTTTGGCAACCAACGGAAAAATATTTCTGTTTGCACTTAGCAACACTCTGAATCAGAATTCTTAGCACAAAATCAGTTTATGGAGCCTATCCCGTTACTCCAAGTTCTCTGCAACAGTTTTGCTCTGGCTTCATGCATTTTAGAAATCTTCAGGGCTGAGAAATTTTTCAGGAGACTCCACTCAAGTAAAGATCTCCACAGCTTCGCTTCGGGATACTGCTCTTTTAGAGTATCTTGCTTGTTTTTTTAAAACATAAATTCAAAGGAAAGACAGATGGCACTAAGAATACCTCCACAATTAACATGGGAAAATAGAAATACCACACTTATGTAAAATGACTGTAGTATGTTGGGTTCTTTTGCTTTATGATAGAAAACGGATCTGTAATATCTGCACAAAAAATGAGAAAATTATTATTTTCAGTCTCTAGTATTATATCATACAGGAAGGAGCTTTAAATTATGAGCTTAATTCATACACTTCTTCACAAGTATAAAGTAAATGATTAATGTAGAAATGGGTAAAGTTTGTACCTTCTCAGAAGCATGGTTGCCCCCTAAACTGCCAGAACATCTGGATTCCCAGTCTCTCATCTAGTGTGGCTTAGAATTAAAGCAAGGAAGTTAAGATCTGACGTTGCTTCAGTTCAACAGAAAGACATTAACTGTGGATCCTGATCCTGAATATATTCTGTAACTATTTGAAAACTTCTTGCCTTATTAAAAAACAAAGAACTGTAAAAGGAAATAGCTAGTAAAACAGCTGCCTAGAATTTTTCACGGTAATTAGCTCAGTTCAGAGACTTCAAAAACATAAACAAGACTCATTCACTATAAAAGAATGACATTTTCTACATTCATAAAACTATAGATCAGCATTTGTAAGCCCTCGTGAAAGTATCTAGCCCTCATCCTAATTAGATATGGTAGTTTAAAACCTAAAAAAAAAAAGGGGGGGGGGAAAGATATCTATTGTTGATTTATCAATTATGGCATTTTCTATTAAGACTAAAATGATGCATATAGGCTTTGAAATACAGATTCCCAATGCTAGTTTCTGTAGTTATGAAAAAAGGGCTATGCTAACAACAAAGTCAGTTTCATGTTCTGGTATTCCACTCCACTGTCTATCTCCTCAGTTTACGGGATATGGCCTGAGGCCACAGTCATGATAGTGAGCTATATATAACACTGGCAATAAAACAAGTATAGAATTCTCATAGGAACTGAAAAAAAAAAATCCCATATGCATACAAGCATTAAATTTGCATGGTAAGTCTACCTCCCGAGTCTCATGCCGTACCCTTTTGTAAGATCTTTAGCAGATAACTAAAATCTTAAGCAAAAGTTCACATGTGGTTTATCAAAACATACATAAAAACAATTCTCTGCTTACCTACGAGAAACATTTCTGATTGTCCTTCAGTCACGGGAATGATTCCCTATGGGCCATGTGAACTGCAGGCTGAGTCCTGGCTGACTACAAAAGGCTGCATATGTGCGTAACGAGATCTGCTGTTAAACAGCAGCTTCCCGCTGGACAACAAAGTGCTGTACTCACAGACATTTTGTACTTTGGCAAGCTCAGTCATCAGTGAAATTACATTTAATTTTTTTTTTTTTTTTTTGTATCTAGAAGAGTAATTGGGTGAGCAGTACCCATCAGACTGCAAGCTTCCCATCTCTGTAAGACAGAAATATACTTAGTTATCTCCAGAGGAAACTGTAGATAACTTGGCACTGTACTGTAGTAGCAACACATCACTGCTTTTGAATTGCAGAACCAAGTTCAAAGAGACAAACTGCTTTGCCCTACTAGTGGAGGGTATAAAGCACAAACTTAGAAGACAATTACACAGTATTTGTCATTTAAAAAAAAAAAAGAACGGCTGCAGTTGAAGCAGCGAGAGCTCCAACACTGTAAAAACATTAGAAGTTAAACACATTTTGAGCAAAAATGGTTATGTCTTGACTATGTCGCGTAACACACTACTGCAGAAATCTCCCACACAGCACAGAACAGGTGTGTTCATACCAGTGCAGTATTGAACAGCAGTTCGTTACAGCTGAGCTGCCCTTAAATCCTGTGCTCTGATTAAGATATTGTGTGGGCACGTCTTGTCACAGGTGTGGACAGCTCAGGCACCTGCAAGTCAAGCCTGTGCTGGTAGCAATGATTCTTGTAGTTTGGCTAAACTGGAGCAAAGGGAGTGGAAAGACACAATAACTGTTTACAAATAAAAATTCATAAAAGGCAAAACTGTAAACAGTTAAAACTACTGAAGACGTATTGAAGAGAAATCAATGAGACAACTGAACATGAATGAACTTTTGAAGGAAGTGATGGACGCATGTAGCTGATGAAACACTCAACACCATTACACGAAAATTATTTCAATATTGGTATTTGATTTGAAAGGATAACCAGGCAGGTCTAATTTCTCTCTACACTAATTTCCACCTAATTTCTATCTCTCCTCTTTTTAAGTTTTATTAGGATGACATTTCAAATATCAGTGCTCTGCATGAATTCCAGAAGCAACTTGTGCCAGTGGGAAGGGAGATATACAGCATCTGAATAAACGCACTGGAACTTGACCAAAACTTCAGCCTCCATTTTTTTTCTAAGTGCTTGCTGTTCTCCTTTCAGATCTGGAAAGCTGCAGATTGACATATCTGTGGATTTTTAATGTTGTGATTCTTTTCTCCTAGGATCTATGCCCTAGTGGTTCTGGGAAACTTGTGACCTCCGCATTTTTAATTAGAACTCGTAACTTTTTCCATAGCAACATATTTTGATGTCGCAAATACAGAATCCGTCAAATCAAACAACTTCTAGTCAGATGAAGTCTAAATACATATAAACGCTGAGTAGCAATGGGATGTATGATATGACACAGTTAAGAAAAAAAATGAGAATAGCAAAAGAGGGATGGAAGTCTTGGCTTTGGTAAATTTGTACATTTGATCTCAATAATTAATGAAACAGTACAAATATAAAAGAATTACATTGCATGCTGAACTGGTTTAGACAAACAATTCTTAAAACTAATTTCCTTGCAGTTGAGAACAGATGAAATCCAGCTGTCCAATTGGTGTACTAGTACTCACATGGTACAAAGCAAGTGAAGTATTCTCAGGAAATCTTCTAGATGTGGAAAAAGCCTTACTCACAAGGATGAACTGTATAAGCAGGCATTGAAAGAAGAAGAAATCCTCTGCAACAAAACCTGAGCTCCGGTATTAACAGACCCAGGAAAAATGCAATTCAATATGATGTGTTAAGAAAAATAATTTAGCACAATACAGCACTTACAGATGTATTTTTTCAAAAACATTTATTTATGATACATACCTTGCACATGCCAAAAAATGTTTCCTTCAGTAAGAAAAACCAGAAAATTTTGTCATTCAGATACACTATTTGTTACTATAATTCATTCACTGGTTCTCGATTACAGACATTTTTTTTGGTATTACTGTTCTTGACATATATGTGAGCTCTTTTAACATATTTCAGTGTCAGTAGAGACTTGTGCAGAACAGTGTTTTCTGTCACCTTTTCCTTGTAATTACCAATAAAGGCATTACCAAATTTCCTCTCTAATATGAAAAAGTCTTAGATAAATATAATATTATTTTCTGATTAACCAGACTTCTGCTCACTCTTACCATAGTAACTTGTGTTTTGTTTTCCCGCTTTAAGCTAAGATTCAACTTCAGACTAAGAAAGCATCTTTTAGTGCCATTACCAATACCATGTAAGACAATCACCCTTCTGCAAGGACACCCATATGTAATTCGTTGTCTCACCAGCACCCAAGAGATAAGAATGTGCTTATTAAGTTTTTTAAAATAAATGTTGAACTGCATGAACATCTTTAAGAAGAAAAGGCAAACATCAATGTGGGAATAGCTGCCTTTTTTTCCCCCCCTCTGGTTAGCATTAGACACATGATTACTGTCCCTTTGTCTGTTCCATCTGTTTCCACTTTCCATAAAAAACACTGGAATATTAAGTTAAACTTGGTGTGTTTTAACCTTGCATTGCAAATAAGGCCTTTCTGGTGTTCCTGAATCCTCTGCTATCACAGGCACCCTGCCTGAGTGTGTCTTAGGGGAGAGGGGCACAAAACCACAAGAAGATTTCCTAGCAGGTATCTGGTATTTTCCCTCATCTGCCTCTGGTATAAAAGAAAACTAAGTTCAAAATTCCAGAAAATGTGCTTTGGTAGCCCGCAACACTGTCTAAACAGAGTTTGAAAACAGATAAAATTACTTACACGATTTAGAAATTCTACTTTAAAATGAAATGTTCTATTTGTATGAACTGTCCTACAATTGTCAGAAGAAGTAATTTTTCAAATTAAATGCTTCATCTCACCAATTTAAGAAAAAAACCCAACTGCTGTGAAAGCTCTGATTTCCAAAAAACACAACATTTTAAAATTTATTTAAAAACTAGATGGAACAATTTAATAAATTTACTGCTACATACAACATTCATTTAAGCAATCTGACAGCTAGTTTGCTGGTGTTATATATGAGATACAGTAGGAGCATCACTATATTTATGTGTGCCTCAAAAAGGAACATATTACTTTTAAAAACAGAATGGTAAAAACAGAATGTTTCGGTGTTAGAGAAACAAAATTTCCAGGATTTTGCCTTTCAAGTACAGATTGTTCAAGCTTATGCCTGCAGCAAACAGGCGCGTGTCTTCTGTCTAAGTGGCTTGGTGAGAGCAGTCGAAACTGACAGTGCTTTTACAAAGACCGCAGCATTCATTCACTTTCTGTGTTTGCAGTTTTCCCAGCTACTTCCTTAGATCCTGGCTGCCTCATGGGTCCTAAGGATGCCATAACCTTAAACAGTCTTATAAATCTGGAGGGGGAAATGATCTGCCTCTTGTCTTCAGCAGAGAGTCTAGGAGAATGTTTACGGGGCTTTACCAGCAAAGCTGCTGAAAAAAGAGCCAAGATTCAGGGGTCCCTGACCTTTCCCAGCGCTTCTCCACCAGTATCAGCCTGCTCTGTAAAAGTTTCTGCTCACCAAGGGAGCAAAATTAGAAATCTTCTCCGGGGACACTCTCTCTTTATTGCACCAAGCTACTCATCAGTCCAATGAGGCATGGAAACCATAAAGAAAAAAGTTTAAAAAATGTATGTCACTCAATAAGGGTTTCCCACAGCAGAGTGTAAATGCCCAGACATGCACAGTGTGTCTAATGCTGTCTCGTCAGCAGAGCCCTAGCCTTCACGCTTAGGACTTGGGCATTTGGACTGAGCTGTAATGGTGTAGAACCAGTGCCCAGTGCCAAGCACCTTCCTGGTGATCCATGCATCTATGAAGCATGTATATGTAAACGTGTTTAAACTAAGTAACATCAGCACTTAGCAAGTGTTCACATCCTCTCATCCCCACCATTCATACAAATGTGCATCACATTTCATTAACAGCATATTTTCTCCAAAAATGTTTTGACTTACGACTTTTACTTAAGGCTTTTTGAAGGCTAATGATAATCGTATAATTTCTTCGAAAAAAATCCTGATTAGTATAGCCTCATTTTTATTGTAAGTCACCACAGATCAAGGTAAAATTGCTAAACGTGGAGAATTTTCCAGTAAACTAAAAATCAGATACTACAAACAACCAACTGCAGTATTTTTTTTAGTTCAATTGACTAGTTGTCAGGTCATGATTTGCCTTTTTTAAGTGAAACCCATGAAAGAATTTGTCTGTCCAATTTGTGCGACCACTTCTAATTCCTGTCACAGGTTCCACACAGGGATGATGTGAGGTGTAGAGAGATTTTGCACCACCTAGTGAGCCACTGATGCCTGCAGCAGCAAGAGGGGAAGCAGATGCTAGCACGGTGCTCCAGTTGTCTTTTGAATGGGTAAAAGGCACTCTCAGCACAAAATTCACAAAAGGTTTGGAAACTGCTGTCCCAGAAACACAGGTATGCTGATGTTCTTTCAGCAGCACAGTTCCAGCCTCCACATTGTGAGCATCTCCTCCATTTACTTTAAAACGACTTCCTGCTGGTGCTGCTGTTAGACCCACCCAATGGTTGTATTGGAAGAGTCCTTAACAAGCCACTATCCCACTGGCTCCTAGGCGCAGCTACATTATGTGCATGCAGGTCTGAAATTATAACAGACTTCTCTGCATGAATGTGTGAAGACACGTGACAAAAGCCACAGTCTGCATGCTCTGCTCAGTGGGCTCTCACCCCAGGCAGGAAAAGCCTGGTCTCAAAATGTCTGATGAGAGTACAGCACAAGCCATAACACAAGCCTGCTCTGGCATGGAACTGCACACAAGAGCAGTATTTTTCCTTAAATAATCACAGAGTATCTCAAATTGGAAGGGACACATAAGGATCATCAAGTCCAACTCCCTGCTGCGTGCAGGACTACCTAAAACTAAATCATATGACTAAACAGCACCACCCAGAAATAGATACATAATGATATATATTATATATTATATATTATGTAATATGTATAATATTATGTTATTATAATGTCATAGATATTACATATTACATATTACATATTACATATATGTAATCACCAGATATATACCAGGATGTAAAAATTACTCTCTCACTCTTAGAAATCCTTGTACTACAGTAAGTATCCGCTATTTTTCTGTACTCTTTTACTCTTTCTTGTGCTTACACTGACAGTCATAGGTATCTCAGGCAGCCAGCTGCTCTCTGCTTTAAGTGCCAGTTCACTGTTTGTCCAGAACTGAACAGTATAAAAGCCGCATGTAAATAAGCAACACGAAAGCAGGGCTTCCCTCCTCCATTCTACCCTCTGTGGAGGCAAAAGGCAAAAAAACTGAATGGAAATGTCTGCTTTCAACTGCCTTGTTCAATGTAAAAGCCACAAAATTCGTAATTGGACTTCCTTTTTCAATAAATTCCATATTACACTGTGGCAAGTAAATGAAACAAGTATTTAATTTCTCTCCAACACAAAGTGCCTTCACATAAGTAGTGAATCAGACCAAATATCTGTTTAGCTAAATATCTTGCTTCGTACAATAATGCCTAAAGGGTAACCATGGAAGTGTGTAAGATAAGGACATACATGTGTTAAAGGGCCCTAGAATATTCTCTGGCCCTCCAGAAACTTGCATTTTAGGGCGTTCTTAAATCAGAAGACAGCATTGGTCCTCCCTGGATTTCCCTTCCACGAATGTGTTCATTTTTCATCGAACCCATACAAATTTCCCATGATCACAACATTCTACAGTACCAGAAAGAACAGTCATCTTCTCTTTACTCTGAGAGTGGCTTTTGTTGCCCCCTACTTCTCATGTTGTAGAAAGCATGCTAGCATTACCTTTGCAATGTCTCTCACGACTTAACAGAATTCTGTCAGATCTCTCCCCTTTTCCCCATAATTTTACTCCTTTCCAGACTGAAGTGTTCAATTTCTGCACGAAAAACAATTGCATACCCTTCACTGTCCTTCTCACCCTTCTTTAAACCTTTTCTAGCTCTACGTTCTTCCTTCTGAAGCAGTGAAATGAGAACTGCACAGGGAATTTTTACAGTGACAGAATTTATCTGTCAAGTCACCTTGCTTTTTTTTACTGTTGCAGACTAATTAAAAGCAAAAATCTCCAACAACTACTATAGGTACTTTTCCTGATTTTTAAGTCATCTCAGAACTAACTACTACAGATGTGAAATTAGGTTTTTGAGGCATTTTGGGGTGTTTTTGTATCCTGGTGCATCACTTCGCTTTACCTACATTAACCTTTATCTTTCATTTCATTTGACACTTAATGTAAGCACATCCTCCTGTAATTCCTCAGGGTCACTGAAGACTAGAGCCTACCATGAAAACTGAGTCTCTTCGTTATTTTCCCATTCCCAATTACTTATGAATGCTGATGAGCCTGGCTTCAAGATCCCTGCAGGACTTCCTAGAAATCGACTATTTCATCACATGTTGTTGCCTACCTTCTAAATCACTCATTTCAATGTAGAACAACTCTACTCTCATAGACGATGCCAGCCTAGCAGTTTCAGTATTGAAATGTGGTTTCTGAAATATATCACTATGATTGTGATATAATTTCAGGCTAGAAAATTTTATGTTTTTATTTGATTCCATTTAAGTGCATTTCCCATTACCAGGCTTTAGCATAAACAGTACTTTGCACATCAATTGTTCAGCAATAACTACATGACCTTTACTCCAACTAAGCAAGGTAACAAAGTAGCTTATTTCCTGCTCCGTGGCTCTGTCTTCAATGCTAAAGGCTTCTACTGAAGGATAGCCTCCGCATACTGCAAACATGGAATCCAAGTACGCCAAAGTATAACCAGGGAGTGTTCACTCAATCAAAATCTGTTGTTGTTTTACTTATTACATTACTTACAGAACTTACATAATTAAACACTTCAGCAAGAGAGGCACGTACTACAATATTTAGTTGTAGTTTATATGGCAACATTGAATATTTATACCTATGCAGTTACAGTTTACCTGTCACCAGAATAAGTTAAGTTCATGCAGACATCACACTAAAGACAAGTGAAACTTTACTTGAAAGTCCCTAAAACCAGCAGAAAAAAATTGCTTTAGCAGTAGATTGCTTTCGTCACTAACCAGAGCAAATAGTAAATTTCCTGTTTATAGTCAGAGACTAAGGAATAACTTTACTGAAGATAACTGGTTTTACAGCTGATTCGTAAATCTGCAGAAAGCAGAAAGTCTCTGAATCATGCTCTGTCAGTAAGTGGAAACTAATGGTGTCTCCTCAGAGAAAGACACTTGTATTCCTCCATAGCCTAGAGCTGTAGTTCATGTACTGTGGCAGAAAGAAAGGGCAAGGGCAAGGGCAAGGGCAAGGGCAAGGGCAAGGGCAAGGGGAAAGGCAGGGGGAAAGGCAAGGGGAAAGGCAAGGGGAAAGGCAGGGGGAAAGGCAAGGGGAAAGGCAAGGGGAAGAGAGGACTACAACAGGAGAGGAAAATCAAGAGGAACTGTGGAGCTCCTCCGCTTTCTCTGCTTTTACATTTTGTGAGGAAAACACACTACATAAAGATTGTAAACTTCAACTCTACGCTATAATTTTACACGTATTTTTGTGAGGAAGTTAAATCATTAAACAACTGCATTCATAAAAAATACTGATATCCAAAATTTACCAGTGTAGCCAGTCATTTCCAGGGAAGCTCCTCTCTCAGACGATATAAGCACAGTTCTACCGAATTCTATGTGTCTTCGCTTTAAATCTTTCCAGACGATTTTAAATCAATGACTGAAACACCCAAGTTTTGCGTGGTTGATCTCAACCACAGAATTCAGAACTATGTGCTAAGATTAGATGTACCACAACACACTGGGAACAAGGCCCTCCAGAACAATGATCATGCCATGTGGAGGGAAGTTTAACTGCCTCAGTCTAATCAGCAAGGACTACCCAAAAAGTGACTATGAGGCTAGAGCATATCTGAAATCTTACTGCTCAAGGGTAATTGGGTATTTTACTTAAGTCTGTAAGGAACCATGTAGGATTCACAGCCTGGAACCACTCTCTCAACAGTAGGCACCCGCAACTTTGTTTTCAAAATTCTCTATAGCCCCCATTCATCAGAAATGTGACAGTGAATGCAATTGCTTGCACTACAGCATAGTACACTCATTTCCTGTGCTGCCTCAGTTTTTATTGCACCTATCCAGGAAGCAGGAATTTCTTCCTTCTGTTAAAAATGTAATAACCCGCATCTTGCAAGTTGCATCTGAGCAAGTGTTCTAACTGCCAACCTGTTAGATTAGGACTGGGCACTAGTGCACAGCAGAGCAAAGCAAAGCCCACCCCATTGTCTCTAAGGTCCTCTAACCTACAGGCCAGCATTAACCATATTCTGAGAACACCTGTTGGATGCAGCTCCTCTGAGACTGCGATAGGTGATCACCACGTTTCTAGAATCTGATCCAGTTTACCTACTGAGAAGCTCATGGAAGGCAACCACTTCATTTCAGAGCCTCACGGCTCTATGTATTAAACAGCTAAGCCTTTCCAAGGCTGCTGCGTCTCTAGAGACTTAAATGATTTTAAAATAAAAGAGTAATATGACAGCTGAAGGTAGTGCAGTAGATACGCAGAGGTTTTTCCACATTGCTATTTTAAAAATGGGTGACCAAACTTAGCCCTCTGATTTTTCTGAACTTTGAATCTGCCTCTTTATGTAAAGTCTTTTGAATATGAAAGACCACACACAAATGTCACCTGTTATCTTGGCTGGATGGGAGGTGGTATTTTTGGCAGCATTATGTTTTTATAGAACTTCTTTATGTCCAAGATTCCTTAGTATTTATTTTGTAGTTATGTGTCCGTGTACTCTGGGAGTCCTGGTCTGAGAATTTTCTGCGTGGTTTTCTTCAGTATTTGAATTAATATTGAGTTTCTTCTTTGTCTTCTGGAGTCATGCCCTGCCCCCTCCCAACTGAAGTTTGGGTTTCTTTACCCCTCTTTGACGAACTTATTATCTTCCATTAATCCCCTGAGCCTACAGATTAACCATCCAGGCATATTTAAAGCCTAAAACCTGAAAACAATCAAATGAGCAACAAAGGTGAAATGTGACACTATCTGAGAATAAATGTTACACTGACGGATCAGCTGGCAACATTTCAGGAGCTATATGGAATTTGTTCTCACCTCCTAGTGGCAGTCAGTGAATCTTATTTTTCTTTTCAAGCGAATGACTATAGGGAATTTTTTCCTAATACTAGATGGCTAAAATATACCAGTCTATCAAAAGTTGAACCTGGTGCTCTGCTACACTGCAGTTTAATTGTGCAGAAGGAAAGTCACTGTTCCTCAGGATATTAATTCCCCAGAAATGCCACTCTGTGCTTTGGGGTTCTTTGCCTGTACAGATGAGTGCAGACTGTAAACAGAGGCAATCATCCTTTATTTTTCTAAGCAGAAGACACTGCAGAATGCCCTTCATTAAACAGCATACGCAAATATGAAGCATAACTTTAGAGTATCGAGAGAAAGGAACAAAAATCCACAGTTGCTGTGTCTGGAGGACTGCAAACCACAGAACTACTTCACTAACAATAAAAAGATGAAAAAGATGAAAAAGGAATAGACTCCAGCAACCTGTGATAGATAACCAATTATTTACATTTCAGTCTAAAAATTTTTGAAGAGCCACAGGTATACTCCAGACAATAGACGTTTTCCTTTACCAGAAACTGCATCCAAAGAAAACCAGAGAATGCTGTACATCAGGTTTACTATCCTTAACTTCATTAATCTGACTGTATCCAAAATTACTCCATGTAACAATTTCACAGTTGAACACTGTGAAGTGTGATTGCAATTGTAATAACAATAAAAGCAATATCTTCAAAACATTGTCTTAAACATCTATGTAACAGATGCCAATGCTATGCCTTAAGGTTAAAATGGATGCGTTCAGCATCTGTTACTGAGTCACCATGACAGAGACTAGAACATTACGTCTTTGTTTAGATTATCTGCTACAAATGCATCCGGGTGACTGTCCTGGGATTAATTTGATGATCTGACATTTGTGTACTATCACCTTATTGTTATCCGGTCCTCCTCACAGGGTCTGTTGGCAATTCTGTAACTACCTCCTCCATTCAGCTAAAGGAAAGCAAGTAAGAAAACAGAAAAGGTCAGACTTCTGAAGTAATCTTCACCATGTGCTTAACATTTACATCACAAAATTTAATGGAATAACTCTAACCACAGGCAGACAAGATAAAGGACAGAAGCTCTTTTTCCTTTGTGGTGCAAGCACCTTCTCACGCAGAATCTGTCACTGATTCTTTTCCCAATCGCATGAGATTTATTTCCCATTCTCTTCCAAGATGCCCGCAATCCAGCCTCTAGCTAAAGATAGCCAAGACAACTTTTTTTTACTTCCCTTGATGAAACTGTTGCATCATATTCTAAACACTTGCTCTTTCCACCTTGACAAATGTTCAGGCAGAGAAACAGCAATGTGCTAGAGTAGATTTGAGGTGCTGGAGATGCACAGAGGTTTACAGTATTACATCTGCTAAATCACTAGGAAACAAAACACTGCCAAATTTTCATCCAGCCTTTACTGGGACACAGTATTAGTCCACATATAATTAAATGCAAAACTATTCCGACTTTGAGGTATTCAGAAAACAAAATCTTCTTAAAACTTCTGGGCCCAAACAGATTGACTGTTACTAGTATTTCCTTTCTTATTATGCCAGTTCAAACCAGTGTTGTCAGTGGGACTATGAAGCATTTCTAAGTACATCTTATTGTAGCTTAACAGAGTTTGTCTTGTAGCAACTGGAAGCTCCTGCCTGCCAAGAAGTCCAAAGACAGTCATGCTATGTATTTCAATGAGGTAAAAGTAGACCCTGAAGTCTGAAAACTGCAATATTTTGTGTGACTCTGATGACTTACCAAATATCCTCCGCTTCCAAAATCCACTTTGCAACAGGAGGCCTTTGAACAGGTGCTCAATTCCGTGTGTGTCAACCAATCCATCTACATTCAGAGCCTTTTTACAGTCGTGTAACTGTGACATTTAATGTAAGCAGGTAAAATATCTGGATCCTTTTGTTTTGTTACTTGCATCCACAAACCAGAAACTGCAACAGAGCATTGTATGCCTTTAATAGAGCGGGGTGGGGATAACTTGTGGCTACTTTAATTACAGTAACTTAATATGGGATTTTTTTATATGTATCAATTTATGTCAGCATGTCACGAAGTAATTCCAAGAGACAGCCTGAAAATGTGGCACATGATCACTTACATCCAAAAACATAGTAGTTTCACTGTATGAAAGGACTGAAAAGGAAAACGGCCAGACCTATAAAAGAAGTTGAACTCCAATGAATAAGCAATGCTGCTTCATGGAGATCCTTCAACAAAGAAGTGACAAGATCTGGTGCTCTCAACATAGATGCCGGAGACTGACAGACCTCTATGATTTTGTCAGAAATTTTAGAACAATGGAGAAATTGGAGCAAAACCTCCTATATAACGGCAAAAGGTTATCAGTAGTAGCCCAAAAAAAGACATCAGACAGACGATAGGGTACTAAATGCAATCTTTCTCATGCAGCATCTTTAAGTCAACACCTACAGTAGTCTAGGACAGGCAAACTCAGGCCAAAGCAACAGAAGTTGAGGCTTATGTCCTAGGGTCAAGATAAAATTTAAGTATCCTTGCTTTTTTGTTAGCTGGGAGCTAATGTGAAGGTACTAATCAAGCATCCTCGCTGAAGTACACTCAATGCTAAATTGAGAAGCGTCCTTGAAAACCTCAGAAGTGAGGAAATGAGCAGCAGTACATAGTGCCTCCCTTTCGGTATCTACATTCATGGAAGCTTTTCTGAAACAGTGACAGTTAGGTAACAAGATGCACACTTACAAGTTGTTACATATTGTGAAGGAAAACTATGGAGAACCACAACTCGCTTTAAAAAGCTTCCTATTCTACTAATTTACTCAGAGATTGCAGCTTGGTCTTCTGAAAGTGTCTGCTGTGGAGCACAGCCTGAGAAGTGCATGCAGAGCTCTAATTTCTAATATAAACACATTTTAATCTAAAGCTGTTTGAAAAGTTAGACAAATGCTTTAATTTAGCACACTTCTATCTCAGTACAAAAGAATTCAAAATGCTAGAAAGCTCCCAGAAGATATTACAGGAGCCACCTCTTCTCCAAAAAACTGGAGAAAGTCGTACCTGACAACTCTCCCAAATAAAAGTGTTGGAAGCTCTCTTTGCAGCAGGTGAAGGAAAACGTTAGTTCAGGTAAGCAATCTGTCACAGATCTGACACAAGCTCCAGCATGATAAAAGAAGGCATGAGACAAGTTGTCTATGCAAGTGTTTGTACTGTCAGCCAAATCCATTCTTCACATTGCATGAGTTACAAAAGAAATGGGCAAGGTCCAGTTTTGCTAAGCGATGCATTTTGATTGTGATAGTGTCACAGTGAACATTTCACTTCAGTGACACATTTGTAAAACTTGAAATCTGAATTATCTGTCTTTGCTGCTTCTTTTCTATAACAGTTTCCAGTGTCACCTGTGTACTGGCTTTAACAATCAACATTACCTGCCACATTCTAGGGTCACTAATTATCACTTCGTTCTGCAGTTTTACAACGCAAAACAAAAATCTGAGGAAAAATAAAAAAGTAGCTTATGAACTCCACAACTAGGGTAAGTTTTAATATCATGTATTAGTTTCTTTTCATTAGATTCTAGTGGAGACAATATGATTCCAGGAATGTGTTTGGTCCAGAAGTTTCAATGTCACTGAAATCCTAATCTTTAGAAAACACTGAAAGATGAACTTTGACTGTATAGACCTTTAAATAAAAATAGCACTTTTACTAATGTATTCTTCCCAAGTGCCTGCTTCTTCCTAGTATGTTTCCCATCCTAATACTGTATGTTTTTGCAGCTGGCAGTTGACACTGCCAATGAGCCTTTATGTTCAATGTTATTTAATATATTCCCATCAGAAAGCTATTTTTACTATTCAATTTCAGTATCTTCTTGAAGTGTCTTGCATGTAATGTTCATATTTTAATTTGCATTTTTTCCCATAGGATAAGTAAATAAAGATTCGAACAACAATACTGAAAGACTTTAGGCTTGTTTGCTGAGAGAAAGAATTTTATGGAATGGCAAATGGCTTTGTTTTACTGAAAATAAAGGAAACAATGTAACTTTATGTTTCAGACAACTATACTGGAGATAACAGACACAGCAGCATCACAATGGGACATTTGCATTTAATTTTATAGGTATGGGTAAATAACATGCTCTGTTATCATTACAAATGGTAGGATGAAAAGTTCTCAAAACATTTGTCCCATTCTACAGAACAATCGCTTAAACAGGTAAAACTGCCCCTTCAAGAGGCAGTCTGCATGGATCTGTATGCACATGCCATTTTTCCATGAAACTGGCATTTCTGGGCCTAGCATTACATGCGGTGGCTAAACTGCCACCCATTTTTCTCTTAATGTTTCAGCAGCATGCTTGTGAGGAATCACACATCACATAGTTCTGTGTTATGCTGTCACAGGGTGATGCAGTGGGAACCTTCAGGCTCACATCTGGACAAAACACCAGCCTGGTCTACGGCTCAGGACCATTCTTTGTGCCAAGGGCATTCGAGTTCAGTGCTCTCACAATCCCTTCTAGATTTTCATACATACAAAACTCAAAATACCTAGGAAGATGGAATCGGTTCCACCTGGGAGTACAACAGTGGCACAGACTACAAATGGTTCTTTCATTCACACTTCAAATATACTTTGCTCACGAAACTGTAATTGGAATTTTGTTCATATTGCTCACAAAGCTCACAATAGCATGGGCTGATTTACAGTGTTTGAAGAGTGGATACCATTTACATATGTTCGCTCAGGACATACCTGCCATTGCTGCATTACAGTAAGATGTAAATACCCTTTCTGTTATAGTCTACTAAATAAGCATACTCTGTCCCTTCCCCTGGACTGAGAAAACTTTTATTCACACACAACCAGTATAAAAATACTGTGACCTCTTTAACAATCTTCAAGCCAATACTTTCTGCTGAACTGGAAAAATAATCTTATGTGGCTACAGAAATAATGTTTGTGTTTTATCAGTGGTGTTCCCGCAAAAGGCTGGATTATCTGTTTCACATCCATTTAAACACAGGAAGGTTATAACAGGGCAGACAGCAATCTGCACTTTATTGGCTGGGAAAACTGACCTCATAAATCTGATTTGATACATCTGTCCTTTCAGCTGTCTGCATATATGCCCATGCATCCAGTTGGCCATGTGCCTGCTCAGTGGTAGATCAGCTTCTGTGGCTACTGCACAGAGGATTTTCCATCTTCCCTCTCTGCTACAAAAATAAATATATTGAAGGAAGTGCAGAAAGGAAGACATGCTTATGGTTGCTTGAAGGTGCTTAAGATACTGTTATGATGAACAGTCAGGAAGCCATTCAAACTGCCTAGAACAATGCTGATTATGTCTATCCATCTATTTCTGTAAGCAGACACTGATACTACCCTCATTGGAATAGTTTCTGAGTACTCTGGAGAACCTAAGAATGGAGTACACCACTACACAATGTTGCAGGTCATCTCAACACCTTACAGCTCCCACTTCAACAGCAAAAGATTGGTATCTACCACTTGAACCCAGTTAATAACATCAAACTCTCAAAGAGACCAAGTTTCAAGCAGGGAATGAAGGATCAGAACTGGCACTGTGTAACTACTAAATAGGTATTATGATGTAACAGCTGTTCCAGGTACATGAATTTGCTGAACTGCATTTATGGGAGTGAAATGTTTCAGTTTGTTTACCACCAAAGACACATGAAGCCTGGCGCTCTGCAGCCCAGTGCAGATACATAATAGGGAGCTTTTTGGAGGGATTCACCAGCAGTCCCTTTTTCCTCCAGTGTTCTGCCCATTGCATGATTTAGGACTACCCATACAGGCTTACACCATCTGTTTTCCATCAGTAAACCAATTTAATATAATTAGTGAGTATAAGAGGAAAAAAAAAGCACACATTTCGCTCATCGCCTTTTCAAAATGAAGACTGTCAATCTATTTAAATAAAAGTCCCTGTACCAAGAGGCAGTTTCTGAAACAGTTCATACTAGCTCAAGAACGTGTTCGCTTCTTTCTTTTAACTTCCACTAGTCTTCAGAAGCCTTGATGTGAAACTTCAGAAGTGCTGCTATTATACTCTACTGGAAAAGTGACACTATATGATAGAAGTAGGAATAAATTAAAAATTAAATATTGTAATTTTAGAACATTTCCCTCCTGCCTTATATTTTCTTTTTCAATAGACACACGAGTAATTTAATGATTGACAAATGTTTCTGTTCCTAATATCTGACTTCGTTGCTAGATGTATCTAACTGCAGTAAAATACATAGCTAAGAAGCCTGGCATCTGTACTGATTTACGCTTGTTTCAGACTCAGTTGTTTAACTTCATAGTGGCAGAGTAGGGGATTAAAAAACAGATTAGCCTCCACACTATGGATGGATTTGGCAGTCCAGCTGCTTAGAAGGAAGGCAAGGAAGAACAGGTTCATGCTATCGATCCAGTTTTCTGCTATGTGCTGAGAGGATACAGCAGTTTGATCTGATTTTACAATGACTCCACCTCTCAACAGCTCTTCTAGTAGTACAGGATAAGGTAAGAAGATCATGGGAACAGCAGCTGATAGAATACCCACCCATTGATTTCTTCTCCCTGCTTATTCCCTGTGTTTTAACTGAATTTTGTTGTTCAGCATTGGTTTCAGCCTGTGCTTTCCAAGTCAACTAGAGTACAAAGTAAAGCAATGGGAAAAATCAAATTCTTGAATTTTGTCCAAATGGAATTGGACAAAAATAGACTCAAAGATTCTCATTGCAAATTTGACTCTGGAATGAAGGTTGTGTTGGGTTTTTTTCTCTGTTTTGGGTTTTTCTCCTTTTCACTCAGCTCTTCCTTGCAATAAGGGCAATGTGAAAATGAGAATGCTGGGAAAGAGAAATTTTCTTGTTCCCAGCAAGCAGGTTAAAAAATTAAAGGAGCTGGAGGCTTTGGAGAACTCATTTTTGACACAGAAGTCACAGAAGAAACTTAGCAGAGTGGGACAAGTTTCTGTCAGTCACCTCTTACATAAATACTTTGTCCATCATGCTAGAACTTGGTTTGCAGTCTCGCATCAATGCACTATGTAAATGCTAATAATTTTAATGCTGGACATATAAAGGCATTACGATGTTAAATATAATTCTAAAAGAACGGTAGACATTTAAAAATAGAGATGAACAGTTCACTTCTACTCCAGTACTGGGCAGAGTCTTTACACGGCCTTCCCCGTGCTCAAGTTAAGCTTCCATCAATAACAGTGTTTTCTACCACCTTGAGAACATGGTCCTGCATCACTCTTTCTTTCTGCTTTACCTGCAAGAATCTAGGAGTGAAGATTTACAAACACGGATGATGATTTGTTTGACAATTTACTAACAACCAAGACTATGGACGATAAGCTCCAATTCAGTACCTCCCTATTCGCCAGTGTCCCATGCAAACTGCAGGTAACTAACCTCTTTAGGAGAGCTGCCACAAAAGCATAGTTTCATTCCAAAAGGTCAGCATGTGAACAGTGCTGTGCACTCTTTCAAGAGTGGCTAAAGAACTGATAGGCCACACATAAACAGAAAATACATGGCTGAAAAAAAAACCCACACTCACACGAATTTTCACACTGACCACAAGGCTGTAGAATGACTTAGTGCCCACTCAAGAGCTGCATGCATAAAACCAAAACTAGAGCTGAAGAATAAGGGAGGCACTCTTTGAATATCCTTTAAGTTACCCTGGACCTCCAGAACTCCTTAGTAGCTGTTCTTTATAGGAAAACATTAAGCATATGTATTACGTGAGATTTACATTTGAGTTCTGCTCTTAATATAGTAACACTTATAATTACTAGGTTAATTTCCCAGAATTACTTTAGCCATCCAATGGCTTGCATTTGGAATGATACAAATTTTGGAAAAGCTTATGGAATGACAAATGCAACGTAAAATTGTATTTGCTTGTCCTGAGGAGAATAGTAAGAAATGGAAAACCCAAAATACCAACTCTCCCTTCTTGCATAATAAATAATAGTTTTAAGACATAACGTGGTTCAGCATTTCAAAAGAATCACAGCATAGCAGAAGAATGGTGCCAAGACACATCGCAAAATGGCAAGAACTCATGCAGCGCCAAGCCTTCAACACTACAGATCTTGGATATTCATGCAGAAGCCAGGCATGATGCTACCCATAAAGCAGCTACACATCCACGTCTAGTCACTGACTACACTGCATCGTCTTTCAGAGTACAAGAACGAAGGCAAAACGAGGCAAGAGCCTTCAGCAATACTGACTATCTGCACATTTTTCTTAGCAGCCATCACAGGATGGACAATCAAAACTCCTTTTTATGGCAATGACTGCTCTAGTCTTATCTTCATGTTTGGAAAGAGGCTATGACATGTGCATTGCACTAAGGAAAGGAGCAATAAGATCAATACCCAGGTTAGAACCAGTAACTGTCTCTTGTGTGGGGATTATATGGTCTAAGTGGGGTTCTTCCTGTCTTCCAAAAAGGGCCCACAGGAGTTTCATAACCCAGGCTCAGGATGAGCAAGCCAAAACACATGCCTGCTCCCACTGCCTCCAGAACAACATTCTCATTGAAACACTCTGTACTTCACCAGACGGGAGGCACTGCTGGCAAGGTAATTAACCCATTGATACCAGGCATAAAATACTGTGCAAATCTCATAGTGGTAATACATCCACTTCATCCATAGTCTCCAATTCTTCAACAGCATGCAGAGTAAGGTTTTGTTTGCTGAGCACTACATGACTGCATTATATAAAGCTGCTGCTAGCAATATCAAAACATATTAAAAGTTTAACTAAGACAATGTGTTTCAGAAGAATTTGCTTTCTTTGGAGCTGGAATGTCCCCATAAATAGGCATGATCTGTACTAGACTGAGCTGTCCAATGATCTGCAAACACTGCACATCGTGTCCTGGAGTAAACCCTGCTTTCTTCAAACCCAAATTGGACTCCTCCTGTGCATGCAGAGAGCATTTTCAACTAAACCTGCATTTTTATTTCTACTGTTAACTTTCACAGATGTAATTTCAATTTATAGTATCGCAAGCCTACTGACAATGCCACCAAGCCCCTTCATGGTACCCCGGGGGGGAGGGGGGAGGGAAGTGTCCGTGAAAATCATAGCTGTTCCCATTTTCAAGGCTTCATCCACTACCCTGCTTTGCCCCAAAAAAAGGTTTTTCTTCCTCAAGTTCCTGCCTCTTCCTGCTAGCCTGCTGAAAATACTATTATTTACGTAGATCTGTGCAGCATACAGAAATATAATTCAGCACATGCACATTTTTAATTTCTCCCTGTGCCATCACAGACTTGTGGTTACTCGCAGCCTTCTGATTCTCCTGAGTGCCCCTCTCCCCATCCCACCTGGCCTCTCACCACTACTTCACCTCATGCTCTGCAGCAGCCCACATCTCTGCTACAGCTCTTCCACTATTTCTTCTTAAAGCTTTGTATTCCCCAGTCTCTCCCACCTCGCCATTAATACTTGTGGTCCCGTATTAGCGCACAAGGCAAGAAAGTCCACGACACGTAAAAGTGAGTCACCTGAGAGCTTCGCTGCTGATACAGGTTGAGGGATTTTAATTTTGCAGACTCTGAGAAGGATTTACCCAGCAATATAGAAGTGAAAATCATAGTGAAGACGAGACAACGTCCATATTATTGAAAGAAAAACTCAATGTATGAGTGTTACAGTTCTTCCAGGGGCTGACTCAATGCCTAGTTTTCCTCATAGCAAAACTGAAAAGCTGTGCCTTCATTCAGTTTTCAACTTAGAATACTTCTCACACACAGTACTACACCTTTTACTGCAGGACAACTTAACATACATAAGCACTCCCACACTGGCTCAGTCCAAGGGTAGTTCTGGCCTGGAGTTCTGTCTCCAACAGTGTCCAGAAGATGTGCAGAAAACAAGTGCAAGAAACAGGGCAAGTGCAGAGCAATTTACTCTCTGATACACCCTCCCAGTTTACTGCCTTTTTTAGTAGTAAAGACAAGTTGCAACACTGGCAGGGACTCCCAGCTTTTTACACTTTCACTGTTTCTGTTGTTGTTACACAATACAGAGCTCAGGTCCTGGAAGAGAAGTATGCTATGAAACACTTTTAGAGCACTGCATTAAACACAATCATTTGCACTTCTTTTCGGCCTTCCCCCAAAGCCTCTTTAAGATTTATCACTAAAGACAAGAAAATACTGGACACAGAGATGGTGAAGAGTAAGTCCATCCTCTGAGTCTTCCAGTGTCAGGGCAGGATCCCTCCAACTGAACTCATTCTTTAAGCTATTTTAAAATGCCCCATCCTCAATAGTCAAATGCATCACACTCTGAGTTTGATGTTAAGCCTATGTTCCTAAATTCACAGCAGAACTTCCCACGACATCCTTTGAACCTCTTCCAGATAGTAATGAAGGGACTATAGCTGAGTGCCGAAGCTGAGGGACAGTCATAGCTAGACACTGAAATTTTTCCTTTGTGTGTGCACATATACACACAGTGAGAGAATACTTACAAATGCAGGGGATAACCCTCATGCTTTAAGATAATATTCATATTCTGATATCTAGCAAGAGAAAGGCAGTTTAAAAAACTATTAGTGACGACTGCCTAAAAAAATGGGCTCCTACCAAAAGAGACAGAACTAGCTTCTCTTAGGAATATGGAGTGGTGTTCAGTAGGGTGGACCGGTGTTCAGCCTGAGACATAATTCTGAAAAAAAACCTGCAGTCAAGGTCTGATCTTACTGCCGTGAAAGTAGAAAGGCCTCGTCAATCTCTGCAGAATTTGAAGCAACAGAAAAACTAGGAATCAGCCTGAGAAAGTGATAGCACTGCTCTTTTCAGTAATAAAAGCCACTGCAGAAAAGAGACATTTTACACTTCATTGTTGTAAATCTGGTCTCTAGGTTTGGACAGTTTCTTTCAATCATGTTATACAAGCCTATGTATCCCCAGACAGCGTCGGTCTCTTCAAGTACATTCTTCTTTTTAATTAAAAGACCATTTTGAAAATCAAATTGCCCTGTGACAAGAATAAATGACAGAACAGCAGCTGTAGTGATTGGCTTTTAAGGATTTGCATAATACAACACTAATGAGCTGAAATATACTCTTTCAGAATATCAGAATGATTTCTTCACATGGGCAAAGGGGTTCTTTGGTTTTTTATGAACATTTAGTGCAACAGCTGGTTTGACTACTGTGGACGTAACAATGGTTTTATCAGATGTCATGCCTGCTTGCAAATGTCAGACATTTCAGAAAACACGTATGCCTCAGAAATCTCCTACACAAACACTGGGGCACCTCTCGTCCTCATGCCTCATCCGCACGCATCCTCAGCATCCACATGCTGAGTCTATGTGCATTTCTAGTCTCAGGAAGAGCATAGTAGAGTTAAAAAAGGTTCAGAGAAGGGCATGTAAAGAGATTAAGATGATGAAACAGCTGACTTACGAGGAGAGGCTAGAAAGACTGCGGCTCCTGGGACTGGGCAGGAAGAAGGTGGGACATGATGGTTTACAAGAAAACTTCTGGATATTGTTGCCACAAAATGTTGTGGAAGCAAATAGTGCCTGCAGGCTGAAAAAAGAACCACACAAGTTCACAGACAACAGGTTCGCCCAGATATAAATGGAATTAGGGTAGGGGTGTGCTTTCAATGTCCCTACTTCAATGACTGAGTAAATATTATCTCCTGCTGCCACTTCTGGGAAAAAAGTGCATTTTTTATTAAACTAATTCTGCTGTAGTCACTAAACACTCTTTTCTGTTCCTAAAGCTTTAATGGAAAAAAAAACCCAAACACCAAAATCAGTACATTTACCACAGAATACAGACTAACTAAGTTAATGCTTTCAGGCATTGATATGTAAAGTGTGAGCAACAGTACTGTTTTCAGTTACTGCCATGCAACTGTGCTAGGAACAGAGAACCATGTTTTACAGCAACTCCTAAGTGTGCTCCTCCTTGGAAACACAGAGAAGCACTGGTCAGGGAGAATCCTGCAGATGGGATTCTTTTTCAAAGACTGAATTAAAATAAGGAAATTAAATCTTGAATGACTGGGAGGCAACCTGTGGTTGTCCCCAAAGTATGCCCTCTAGCATGGTAACTGATTTATGGTAAAGTACAGGTAGCTTGAAGACTTTTACAGGGTGTGTTTGAAGAAGCTCGCTGATATTGTAAAGCTTGTCCTGGTACAAGAGCTTGGACAAATCCTAGCTGAACTTTAAAGCAGCCAGGTAATACCTGTTATCACAGAGTAATTGCTAAGTTTACCAAATTACTTTTTTTACCTCAATTCCATAGCTTGGCAAAATTTTGCTAGTTAGTACTTCAGTCTCCTCTGTTGCAGCACAAACGTTCCCTTCAAAACTTTCAGCAAAACTGGTGTCCCTGAGACAGAAGTTTTAGGCAGCATGCTTAAAGAAGAAGAGGTGGACCAAGCAAGCTGGACCTCTTATGACTGTGTTCAGACCGAAGACCAGGAAAAGATATTTAATGAAAAGCCTAATTGTACAGTTAAAAAAAAAAAATACATCAGCAACTTAAACGCCAAAGTGTTTGTCCCACCTCCTCCACAAGATTTAAGCAACGAGGCAACCTTCCCTGATAGCACCAAGTTCTCCTCTTGTGGTCTACTTTACGACACAAAGGCAAGGGGCACCCTGAAATGTTTTAGGGCACACTGAAAAAAGAACATGCTTCTGTGGGAGAATCTTTGGCGCAGTGCTCATAGTTTCTGTGATGTTCCAAAGCCACTTGCTATTCAGGGCCCCTGAAGCCTCCCTGAAGAACAAGTGCAACATGCTGCCTTGTGGGGATTACCTGTCAGTCAGACTCTGACACACATCATATTCAACGTGCCTGTGCCTCTAGTGAGACCAGCTGCTGTATATGATGATTCAGTACCGCAAGCCTGAAAGAAGGAAGAATTCTGATATGATCTTATGTCATTTGCCCACTAACATGGCAAAAAGGATCAGATTATAATACTAATCCTCTGTGGATGTAAAATCTCTTAAGCGGCTGCCAACTGCCAAAGGTCATGAGCAAAGTATGGCTGGACTGGCAAATTATTCTCATTATCTCGGTGCGCATAATGCACATGTGATGAAGCCAGACTTTGACAAGGAGACATCATTTCTATTAGAGCATGGCAGAAGAGCGGTAGAGAGCAAGAAGAGAAAGCATGAGGCCCGTTTCATAGATCAGAGCAGAGAGGAGTCATTCTGCACCAGAGTCGATAATGCCCTCTGGTCCAAAATCCTTTGCAGCAAGCAGAGGAGCAATGCTGGACGCAATGGTTTCTCAGAGAATCTGCAAATGATAGCCTCACTATCCAGCAACAGGTGACATGTCCAGACCTCCTGAAGAATGGTCTCATTTCATGCTGATACTGGGTGAGTGAGTCTTTAAACAGCTATGAGCTTCACTGACAGTGCTAATAACCCTCTGAAAAAGGATATCGCTGTCAGACTCCGTGGATCTTAGAAATAATGCTAGCACAGTGTTAGCAGCTTATAACCAGTCAAAACAACTCCAACCCGAAAACAGTGGAAGCATGCATTTTACTAGCTCTTGAAATGCTCCTGTCACAGAGATGAATATGAAAGGTACACCAGACCATGTGTGCTCCTTATAAAACTGCATCAGAGGAGCTTTTCTCCACAGAGAGAGACCTCATACAAAAGTCCATAACTATTGAACTCTGACTGACAAACTCTTTATGGTTTCCAAGGAGAATTCAGACTTCAACTCAAGACTGGTTCAGCCAAGTGCAAAAAGCTACGTCCCAGGAAAAAATTTTGCAGCTCCTAAGCATAATACCTGAAAATTTTTTATCCTCTCACAGAAGAGCATGGAATAAACATCTGAGTGCTGATTTTCAAAATCCATAGTTCCTTGAATATTTTAAATAGCACATACGCTCTCATTTGACCCTCACTGCCAACCAACAGCTGAGTGTTAATATAAAATGTATTCCAACAGAAGTGCAGGCCTTGTGTATTCCAGAAATATTTGTAGCTATTATATCTTTCCAAACAACTATCAGACAAAACCTCTGCTAGGTCTGAAGAGTAATGTTTTTCTCATAGCTCTGCTCTGTCTATATGTCACTGTGATTAGAATTATATTCTCTATCTGTAACAGCACTCGAACAATCAACAGACATTTCACTTTTAGTAAGCTCAGGCTTTTGAAATGTTTTCATTTACAGTAAAACAGTTTCTTTCTACTGCGCATTACAAAGCTAACCAAAAGAGAACGAAGTTTCATACAAATCACTTCCATAATTCACCATAAACGAATATTTCTAACCACTGCTTTGTTTGAATTGCAGTGTATTGGAAATGCATCATGTACAGATCAATTTTCCAACACACTCCAGCTACATTCTGTATATGTTATTGACTCAACTGTGCAGTCACGTGGCAGAAACAGTTAAGAAAATATTTACAGGAGACTGAGTCCTACAGTAAATCAGTAATGAATTTGTTTGTCTGACCTATTTATTCATGATCCATAAGTGAGCTTTAGCTTTTTTCTAGTAACTTCTACCATACACATAATAATATAGAGTAATGCTACAAAACTAACAAAGACAAAATTGACCACTTAATTCCTGTATCAATTTCTTCATTTTTTGTAACTCAGACAAGAAGAGAATTCGCATTGTGATCATTCCTTCCAACCTCTTGATTGACTTCCACTTAGCCAAACATGTGTAAGCTTCCTCCAGATGAGTATTAAGGGAAAAGTTTAATATCTCTTCACATTCAGTTTAGCCTTAGGAAGAGAGCTCTCAGACAAGTTTACGCATGATAGCTATCATCTATTTTCTGGAAATTTTTAAAACTGGAAATGGTAAATATTCTTTTAGGTAAAACAGACACTGTCTTACACTTCGAATGCCTCTTTTGAAATGCTTAAAACTTTTCCTGCATTCACATCAAAGCACCTCCAGGACAGCTGGCGGAAGTAGGTTATTTTTGATATGTCTTTTTTTATGTAGTGACTTAGTATTACAAGTAGTACTTTTTATGTAGTGACTTAGTATTACACACACATGTAAATACGTGTCTCTGAAGAAAATAAAATCATTAACCTCATCCCATCTCCCTACACTTTTAAAGGATCTCTGAAAATTGTTTGATGCTTTGTGGGCCCCTTTCTCAGTGACCCAACACCTCTCTGAAGTGCCAAGATTTTAGGAACAGCAGCTGTACTCACCTGTGTTACTTTCAAACCCACAAAGATTTCAGAAATAAATGAGGACTTTCATAATTTTGGGTAGCTTTTTTCTCAAACAGTCCTGCCTCTAAACAGAAAAGCCCAGCCACTTCTTTTCAAATGCTTTCCATGAGACCTTCAGCAGCCAAAAGACACTGGCAACAGGAGGAATCCACCTACAGTCTCCATGCTCTCTTACCATCCTAAACATACCATATAAGCATAAGGCACTTTTTTTTGTACATTGTGCCTCCTCCACCCTCCAGCTGTCTTGGACAAAAGTGCCACTGTGGAAGGAAGAGGCTGTGACGACCCACAGTTGATGTTGTGGGGCTTAGGGCAACACCAAACTCAACCTAGCAGTCAGAGCAAACAGCCCTACGGTCAGGAAAGCACAAAACATTTCACTGTAGCCATCACCCTCAGCAGTGCTGCTCTTCATTTTGGTCTGAGCGCTTTTGTTTTCCTGATATGAAATGTGTTACTGCACTACATGGCAGTACTCAGGCACACACTGCATTGATTTACTGTTAGGAGGAACTGGAAATACTGTTTAAAGAAGCTCATACAAGAGATCACTGGAGAGTTGAAATTACTGTAGTAGAGACAGAGACATAACTGGATGCAAATCTGTAGAGCATCAGGATTCATTAGGTCTGTGCTCACAGAACCTCTCTTTATGCAGCTGCTTCTCTGATTCTAGAGCACATCTTTTCCTTACTCAGCCTAACATTACCAGTCCCTCATCTTCTAGGCAGTGACCTGCCAAAGCAAGAAAATCCTCAGCTCATGGAGGATAAAAGTTCAGCAACCATGCACGTAGTAAGACTTTCTGCTTTAAATCTGTGGTTCAGACCACTGCTAAAAGAGGAAGACACATGGCCTCTGTGCAATGCTTTCAGCCAATCAACTCGGAGCATAGGTGTCCACCTGGGATTAGGCATTCTTTCGTGCACTGCTCGTGTGCCTGTAGGGCCACACCTACTCCAAAACCTAGAAACGGTGTTTGTTTGCGTTACATGGGAACATAAGAAAAGAGAATACAAGCTAGTGCTTTTTCCCAGGGATCACCGTAGATGTCTTGCTTGCTTGCTTATATCAGACTGTTAGTGTAAACTCAAGAGGTACAAGAATAAGGTACAAGAGGAGGCTTTCTTCAAGACAGAAGTCAGTGCTTGTCATACAGATTAAGTACAAACACATTAAGTACAAATTACTGTGTCCAAACAAACTTTTGTGACCATAGAAAAGAAAGAAAGAAAAAAGAAGAGAGTTTTTTAAGAAAAAAACAGGCAGCTCTTGTCAAGAAATCAGTTGTAGAAATGCTGAACACAACTGTGCACTAACTTTTTAAGTAGAGAGGAGAAAAAAGCCTATCTTTTTATATCTCTGTTTTGATGCTGTTTGATGCAGTCACAATGGCCTATAATGCTCTTTCAAATTTTCCAGCACAAAGTCCTAATCTGAGGATATTATAATGAAGCGAGACAAATGCTCAACGCAAGAATAGTCTGGCATTTCTGCAATGAAATCCGAAGCTGTGACCAAATCCCAAGGTCAAGTTCTACAGGCATAACTTTCAGAAATTCTGATGGCTGGCTATGTAAACGAAGACATCACACTTTGGCCTGTGACTGCTATCAAGTGTAGAAAGCATTTTTCTTTTACAAAAACAAAGCAATCTGCATAATCCTGGCAAATTGGGAAGGTAATCTTAGCACTTGCATCAAGCATTTTTTGCTGCAATTTCCCTAAGTATATTTCAGGCAATTTTAAGTGCACACTGATAACTGTAAATGTAACAAATGTAACATGTAGGGGATGTTATCACTTCAGGTGGTCAGAAACAAGTCTTGGTTCTTTGTGAATAATTCCGACGGTTGCAAAACAAGGGACTCCTGAATAGTCCCTTTAGGCGCCTGGGCCTTGGGAGAACAGGTATGCAAACTACAGAGATAAAGAGGCTGCAGGATAATCTGAAGACCCCCGCCGAGAGACGCCAAACAAACATGTGCGACGGACATTACCATATATTTATGAATTCTCGGAAAAGCCATTACTATGATAAACATTTCTTGGAAATGTAATTAATATGTATGTTAACATAGCATAAATACCTAGTAACTGTGTCTCTGCGGTGCACACGTTTGGAGGAGAGATCCCCCGTGTGCCCGGCGCCGCAATAAAGAATACCTGCTTAATAGTCTGCCGACTATTGAGTCTTCAATTCCGGCTTTTCACGGCATCAACACCACCTCCAAGAAACATTCTAGCACTGAAGCCACTGTTCTCTTGGGCGCTGTGGGAAAGAAATTTAAGGTTTGTCTACTAGTTTTAATAAAATATGAAGGTATGCTTGCTTCAGGTTCAGAAAGCAGCCTGTCCATGTGGCAAATAAGAAACATTATTATCTCAAAGCTACTTTGCCTTCTGGCTCTACGCCTCTGTGTAGAACCTTCCAAACATCTTTCCCTTCCCCAAAAGATTCTAAGGACAAGTCTCTCCAGATGGCTGCCCTCTTCTGGATGGAAACAAAAAATCTTTGATTATTTCCACATAGATAAAATGCAGTGGTCTGCTTTTCAGTAGAGGACAATGTAAATTTTTTCCTTGTGTCTGTGTAACCACAAAGGTTACACTATGACAGAATGAGAACTATGACATTTTAAGGGGCTGCTTCATAATTCTCTACATAGTTAGCCAACTTGCTTTTTGTTAGTATCTTATGAAATTTTTCACTTTTGTGTTTCTTTCCTATATTTATCAGTGCTTAAAACACGCTGTTGTTTCCTTGTAAAGTACTTAATCCTCCTCCACAAACATAATGGAACACATTTCCATATCTCTTTGCTGCTTAAGGTAAGCTTGTTAAACACAGAATATGACGGCCGTAAGGGCTCCTGTATCTTTTCCTCTATCCCAAGTCAGGGTCAAATATTTCTTTGGTGTTCTAGATGAGTGTTTGGCTGACCCCTGATAAAGACAGCTGATAATGGGGACCGCACAATTTTCGCAAGGAACCCAGTCCACTGCTTCACCAGTTAACTATTAGTGCTCCCATAGTTTTGTTTACAGACTCATGACATGAGCAAAGGGCTCTACGGATGATTTTCAAAAGGACACATTCATGAGCAAGCTCAGAGTTTCCTTCTGTGAGCTTTCATCTTTAAATTGAGTGCAGGGATTAAGATGCAAAGTAGAAAGGCTGAAGACAAAACGTCCCTTAAAACGGGTTTCAGTTCTTGACAGTGGAACCAGGAAGTTGGAGGTTTTTCTCAGTATTATGCATGCGTAGTCATACAACCAGTGCACGCTTTGAAACTTTCACTGCACATCTGTGCAGCACTGCATGGACTAGGCACCAAGCCAAGGGCTGAATTCCTACGAGTCTGTGCAGCTCCCACACGTTTACAGCACTAGGACCCAGAGGGAGCTTAATTTCTGTGAGTCAGTGCAGCTAGCTGAGCCCTGAGAGCAGTGAATGAGGCTGGAAAGGCAGAGGGAATGTGAATGGCTTTTCTAGCTTGGGAAAGTGTCTGCGGACTTGGGTGCTACAGACTACAAAACAGCTTGGACAACACTTCGGATTCCCTGTACGCCCAGCGTCCAGTGATACTGCTCTGAGGTGAGTGACCCCATAACAGTCAGTTTTCACAAAGCAAGTAATGTGCCTGTTGCAGCAGTTGTGGAAGTTTGGTATCTTCAAAATTAGCCACTGTGGTTTTGCTGTACAGTGATTTTTGCTCTCTTGAGGAGGAACAGATCAGATGTCTGAAATACAGAGTGCTCGCTGCTTAAAAACAGCATTTGCAAGAAAAGCGTGGTCTAGTGAAACTGAAAATTGCATCTACTAACGCAGGTTAAACTGCATGCACATCTGGAAGGTGTTCACAAAGCATTCGTGTTTATACTTAAAGCTTGAAAATCATCTTTATTAACAACAGCTTAATCTTAGAGAAACATAAGTATTCTTCGCATTCTTTTTATCCAGGTATATGAGAACTTAGTTTTATTTGCATCGCACAGCAGTTACACCTATATGAAAATTCTTTACTCTTTGTTCTGAATATTAAGGCTTACTTAACACTTTCCTTTTTTTTCCCCCTATGATAATTCTGTGATAAGAACTCCTTTCTTTCTTTCTTCAGTAATAGAAATAAATACGAATTCCGGTAAACCAAAGCATGACTGGCCCAAGGCAGAAACCTTTTAGCTACAGGCAGAGCAGTAGTTTATTAGAGACTGTGTATCCTCTAGGACGTCGACTTGGAAAAGCTTACAAACTCCCTGCTGCCTGCCTGTTAGTCACACGATGGAACTGACAACGTTTATTGATTTATACTGGGTGATAACACTGTTTTATCTGATACGTGAGTCAGAGACAAAAATGGGGATCCCAGTCAGGGAGACAGAAGGAACTTGTATGCTGAAAACAAAAAATGTTTGTGCTTCAGTTGCTTTCTTCACTTTAAATTCTCCTTATATGCTCAAGAAGTTTTAGAAAAACAGCGAAAGTGAGCGTGCTTGTCAGGCTGGTTTTTCCAAGTTGTCACAACTTCCAGGTTGCATTGTAACTCTTAGACAGATAATTTATGGATGTTTTCACGCATTAGAGTATCACAATAAAGTCTTTTGGGCACTTTTTTGCCAAGCCAAAATAAAATCTGACAATTAACTGCAAAAAGATAGAGAGGAAGCTAACTTGCCTGTATGTTCATACCCTTTGTGCTTCTGAGCTGTTTCAGACATTATGGAAAATAGGCTTTTTAAAATAACCCTGACAACTACCATGTCAGACATTTGTTTTAAACTCAGAAGGTTACAGTATTTTCTGCAATTTCACAGAGAGGTTACAATGACAGAATAAAGAACCAAATAAACTGGAGTGTTCACATAAGTATGATAAGAAAGATTTGTCATTTAAATATATTAGTAATTATGAATCATTTTCTAAGACATCTCAACCAGGTCTGGAAAAGAGCCCTCCTGATGAATCTGTGCAGCAGAGTAATAGTGATTTCACATCTCAGTGAATCCCAGCCACTCACCCTAAAGGGATCTGTCAGTCTCACAATAAGGTAGTAAAGGAAGTAACTGTGGCTTTCTTTTTCTCATCCTCTTAGCTGAACAGTGTCCATTTTCTCAATCAAAAGCTTAAATTATTTTTGCAGATGTCTTCATTTAAGTTCAGTGGAGAATTACAAGCACAAAAGATCATTCTGTCCCACATGCTAAGTAAACAATTGCTACATGGAATAACTAGGCAGTCTATGTAATCACCATAAGATGTTAATTTTTAAAATCTGGTTAGAAAAATACCTAAAATATGTGTTCAGACTAGCATTTTCAAGTGTTAAAATGTCTTTCTTTAACAGCATCCCAAAACAAAGGTCAGATAGAATACATTTAAAAACTAGATCATTTCAATCTATAGAATAAATCCCACAAATTCCCCTACTGCTCCATGGCTTTGGCTATAAAAAAATGTTCCTTTAAATGCACATTCTATTAATTGGTTTTCTGTTTCTTTACATAATGCTTTTAGGACTAACAGAATATTGAATACATATTAATTAGCATTAAGTGAATTAAAGGCATATGGAAAAAACACTGGTAGTTTTAGGAAGTTAATGTAATTCTGCCTTTTTTTAGCCTGTATTTTAAGAACAAACTCTGCTGATAAAAAAATAAAGGCTTAATAAAATTAATGCCTTCGTTCCAAAAGATTCAATATTCTCATACCAAATTCAGTCCAATAAAATCTAGTGAAACGCAACTCCTTTCAAACCCGCTACAGCAACGGTGACCTCTGCTGGCAACTGCCCTCTCATGAAAAGAAGTTTTAAAGGCTTATTGAGAAAGTGATCATGAACTAAAACATTTATTAGATCAGATAATACACTTAGAGAAATGTAATGTAACACCTCTTCCTACGAAACTTGCCTCATATTAAAGAAAGTGAAAGGTACACATAACAGTGCTACTACAACTGCATTTCTTGCACGGTAAGAAGGAAATTGTCCCGATGCCGATTTTGACTTGAGCCCGGTCACAGAGGCCAATGTATTTAACAGCATTTCTATGACAGAAGCATCTCCCACTATGGGACAGATGTCCTATGGAAGGCGTGTTGCTTTTTCTCCTGAAACAATGCCCTTTGTGTAGCTCTGCTGAATTAGAATCAGAATCACAGAATGGCAGGGGTTGGAAGGGACCTCTGTGGATCATCTGGTCCAACCCCCCTGCCAAAGCAGGCTCACCTAGAGCAGGCTGCACAGGACCGCATCCAGGCGGCTTCTCAATACCTCCAGAGAAGGAGACTCCACAGCACCTCTGGGCAGCCTGTTCCAGAGCTCTGTCAACCTCGGAGTAAAGAAGTTCTTCCTCGTGTTCAGATGGAACTTCCTATGCTTCAGTTTGTGTCCACTGCCCCTTGTCCTCTCACTGGGAACTACTGAAAACAGTCTGGCCCCATCCTCTTGACACCCACCCTTAAGATATTTGTAAGCCTCTTGAAGATCCCCTCTCAGCCTACTCTTCTTCAGGCTAAACAAGACCAGCTCCCTCAGCCTTTCCTCACAGGGGAGGTGCTCCAGCCCCCTCATCATCTTCATAGCCCTCCACAGAACTCTCGCCAGTAGTTCCTCAACTTTCTTGAACTGGGGCGCCCAGAACTGGACACAGTAGTCCAGATGGGGCCTCAATAGGGCAGAGCAGAGAGGGAGGAGAACCTCCCTCAATCTGCTGGTCACATTCTTCTTAATGCACCCCAGGATTGGCCTTCTTGGCAACCAGAGCGCACTGCTGGCTCACGGTTAACGTGTCATCAAACTCATTAAATATTTGCGCGTGTGTGTATTTATACCAAAAATTATGTGGCCAAACAAAGCAAGATCCTTTTTGCTGTTGCCAAGAGATCGTAGTACCTATTAATGTGAGTTATGTGCACTCTCATCTGCCTGGTTCCTCTAATACTAAAGTTATGTAACTTAGTAACTTCGTGGAAAGAAAATCTCAGACCCTCGATATAAACCTATACTGTCCTCACATCCTGAATACTGCTTGTAGTTCTGGTCATCATTTACATCTCAGAAAAAGAATAAAGTAAAACAAGAAAAGGTGCAGGATGATGACAGGCCTGGAACATTTTCCGTATTTAGAGAAACTAAATATGATTAAATTATGATTTCTAAGTCTGGAAAAGAGATGACTGTCCTTAAGATGTTTAATGGAAATCACTGTTGTCTTGTCTCCCAGTTCAAAAATCCAGGAGCAGGAAATAAAACTAGCAGGTGGCAAGTTCAGGGCAATCGAAAGAAAGCAGTTCCTCTCTCCATGCATAATTGAGCTATGGAACTCCTTTCCACAGGATATTGTAGTTTGCATGAGTTAAGAAAGTAATCAGACATACTAAAAGCAAAGACACTACCTGTGGTTCAGGATGTCTTATGATTCAAAAATAACTGCTGAGTGGGAGAGGACACCAAGAAGACAATCACAATGTGGTTGCCCTATTCGTACACCACTCCCTAAACATCATCAGCTACTGCAGGAGGCAGAATACTGACCTGGATGAACTTCTGTTCTAGTACAGACAGCCCAACATTCTCCTCAGTGTTTCAGCCTGTCAAACACTTGACCTACCCTAGCAAGAAGAAAGGTGACTATGTAATATTTACCATGGATTGCTAGTTTGCTGATGAAAGAATGGTGATTCTGGCAAAACGAAAAGGTAAAGAATGCATTCTTTTTTATTTTTATTTTTATTTTTATTTTTATTTTTACTTTTATTTTTACTTTTACTTTTATTTGTATTTTTATTTAAGAGTCAGGTGTAGGCATGTGGTCATCTAAGTTACCACTGCAGAAAGAGATTAACACTGAGATTTACAGCTCTTCAGGCAAATCAATGTCTAAATAGATTATGACTGAGATACTGGAGGAAAGGCCTACGTAAGTACACAAGTGGTTGATCTTGTGAAATTCACTGAAATATACTGCAAATGGGAAAACACCATTTTATCTCGTACCTTTGTGGCCTGTTTATTTGTGGACCTTATTTGAAAGTCATTATTGAACTCAAATCTTTTCTAACTACTTTCACTAAAAATATTATACATGCATCGAAGTAAAAAGTAGCATGGGAAATATTACATCATTAATAACACTGACAATATGCCTTGCACTTTGAGAACTGCACCACCCTGCAAAATGCAACAGTCCAGAGAATGGCAATGCAAATAGTGAAACCTGAACACTAAAAACCGTTGGCATATTCCAAGGTAGAAAGGCAGAGACATGAGAAGTCAACCTGACTTTGCTAACCTAGCCCCAAATGTATCTGACTTGCTATTGACGCATTACATGTGTTTTTCACCCTGTAGCATGCATAAAGAAACACTACAATTATTCAGAACTTCCTGTGCATGAGCGTGGGATTTTGGGCCCACAGATTTTGCTTCTCTGAGATTATTAAGTACTTGCAAATGAGTTACTATGTACTGGAACACTAACACCTGACACTTATAAACAATTACGGGGACACAGGAGAAGGGATGAAATCCAATTTAATGGATACACAAATGAAGACATAAGACGCTGACTGCATGGCCAGAGAGTTGGGATGTCACCAAGGACATACTGAGCTGGCTACAGCAATTCACTAGTTGGCACACCTCTGAATGCATTAGCTCCAAATGAAGCACACTGCACAGTTGCTTTCATGTGTTTAGAAGAATGAGAGGCAGAAAGATACAGTATTTGACTACCTTCAGGCAAAACGCCTGTGTGATTACATTCATGTGAAAGACATTTAGATTACATCATTACTGTACAGCAGGAGAAAATATGCAAAGTGCTGCTCAATATTTTGAGCCTCCATACAGCTATTAAGATGAAAATTGCCGTATGCATGTAGAAATCAGGCCCTGATTCCTAGGCTCCTGCCTTTACAACAATGCTTTGAGATTTTATGGCATAGAAGTTGACACTATCAGACCTCCCAAATCAAGATCTATCAGGCTCACATTCTCTGTTGCTGGGATCAGTTTTATCACATGAACATAGCTTCCACATTTCATAGTGGTACTCCCCAGCAGAAACTGTGAGATAGTGATAACACATAGCAAAAATCCTGAGGAATTGCCTGGCCTGGACTTTACAACACAAACCCTAACAGAGTCTCCTCTCAGTCTGACAGTCCCTACAAATATTTTCTGAACACAACTCTGATCACTGTCAGAAATCATACCTGCAGTAACTGGAACACTTGATGTAGTTCAAGGTTTCTTTTGTTCAGGGATTTTCCAAAACTGAACATCGAACACAGACCATTAAACCGATTCCAAAAAGTCTTTCCCTAATTTATGTTCCTGGCTCCAGAATCAAATTTCCTGTTTCCATAGGGTCCATAACAATGTGCTAATAAAAGGTCAGATTCTGCTCCCATTGACTTGTTATGTATCAAAACTCCCACTGACTTCAGTGGGAAAAGATTCAAGCACAAAAACAGAAAAAAATCAAACAGAAGGTAAGACAATTTCTTTGACTTCATTTTGGGCCTTGGGATACATATCATTGAGAAAATCACAATGACCGTTTATGTCATGCAAATACGAAGTTCATTCCAGGAATAAAATGTATGAAATGAATGAATAATCGATAAAAGGAATCTGCTTCTTACACTCCAAGTTGGTCATTTATTTTGAACTGCCATGTTTGCCAGAAATGTTGTTGTGTTAAAGAGTATCCAACAAAAATTGTTTCCGCTCAGTTAGTTGTTAACTGCTCAGAAAATTAATATAAGGTTAGACTGTTTCTGACAGTTCTGACCTACACTGAGTAAATTAGCCTAGCATAAATACTGCTGGGAAGCAGATTATTTCTTCGACAATTTTCTACTTGCTAAGTATGGCTTTGCTAGTCTAAAAATTATAATTTTGATTTTGTCCTATTCTTAATAGTTTCATATTTTTTCCTGTCTATTGTATAGGTATAAAGGTGACACAGATTTTTTTGTGGTCTGGTTCACTGACTTACTTTGATTGTCTTTATTTTCCTTTTTTACACAACCATATGCGATCCAGGCTCCTTAAAAAAAAAAAAAAAAAAGGAAGATTTCTTCAGAAATTTTTGTGATGGAAATATGCCAAGCACCTCATTGCTATATATTACTTTGATTATGACATATTTAACAGCTCTGGTTCACAGAATATGCGGGGTTTTATTTTGAAACATATCTTTTATTTTTTTGAAGCCTTTATGTGCTGGATGACTCAGGTATGAAAAAAGACCTGTGCTTGTTCACAAAGAGATTTGCCCTGTGGTGAATGACACAGCCTGCATTTTCCAAAATGCATCATTTCCTGCCCATTATTTTATGATCCTTTCAAGCCGCTCTGTGTACCAGCCCCAGACCAGCAAGGTGTTCAAGGTGCATGCATTACCACAGCCATGCAAATTGCTCATTTGAACTATTCATTGCTTAACACGTTTCAAGAACAACTGACAATTCTGATGAAGGTAACTATAAATTCAGCCCTACTTAGGAACTGTACGTCCACTAATCATGAACATGATTACACTGCGGCCTTTAGGGAGGCTCAGCAGGGCATGTCAGCTGTAGTGGGTCAGCAGCCAAGAATTAAAGCTGTGCAAGCATGGATGTCTTTTGTCACTGCAGCTGTCTATATCCTCAATTTTCTGGTGCTTTCATATTTCAGACACAAAATTAACATTTCTACACAGCAGCCTTTCAACAATGGCATTTTCCCCCATTAATAATGGGCAAGGGGTCACAGAATAGTCATCTCTGAAAATGTACACATTTTTCATCTTATTTAGATGTATGAAGCAAACTTTCTAACTGCAATTGATGGTCTGCTACACTGCAGAGTGTGCAGGCAGCTGCTGTTGAGAGTTCTGTGACTTCATAGGACAATTTGCTTCAGGGCAGGATGATCTACAAAAGAAAGGGCAATTTTTTTTCAAAAGCAGCTACTAATTTCCAGTTGCACTATATTTGTGTGTCATATTTAGTGCACACTGAGCAGGTTCCGACACATCTGAAAATTAATATGGAGTTTGGGAGCGCAACAGCTTTGGAAATTCAATCCCAGGAGCTGAACATTGGGCATTTAAAACCCAAGATCCACAAATAATGTGTTCTATGCAGCATTTGCTAAGAGAACTATGCTAACTTACATTACATTCTGTATCAGCTTCTGTTTGCATTTCTGCAAGTCCCTAGGAAACAAACTGTACATGCTGCTTTTGTGTTTAGTCCACTTGTTCCTAAGGTTTTAGTAAGTTAGAAACAAACAAACAAAAAAATGCTTTCTAGTAATTCACATTTAGCAGAGTTTCATACTCCATTCAAATTTTACTGCTGTTTATCTCTACAGATTTCAAGGAATCAAGTACACTATGAGTGTGCAGTGCTCAAAGCCTATGAGACAAATAAATACGCATCTTATCTTAAGGGTATTTAAATATTCTGAATTACATTAACACATTAATTCTTTTGAACTAAATATGCAGTTGGGTACAGATTGTTGCTTTTACATTGTATAGCTACATTTCGTTAAATTCAGCTGATTTTCAGATTCTCTAGAAAGGCAATGTATTCGCAAGTAACCATTGACTTTATTCTGTTTTATACTAATATATCAAGCTTCCATAGGTTTGCTTGGTCTTAATTTCAGTAACCCACGTACAGGCTTATTTCGCTTCCATTTTCTACCAGACACCTTGCTGGACAACAATGTTGCACGCATGCCCCACATGGATAAAGGGAGTACTCCTTACTGTCTACCCTGCCCACTGACAGTGGTAATGCTTTGCTCTCCAAAAGTTCAACCTTTCTGCCTGAATTAAGAAAAACTCTTAAGAGCCTTTTGTGGTCAACAGATATATGTTCCTTATGTACTGGTAAGGAAATTCCACATCCAAAATTAATAACATAGAGGGTATCTTAAATTTTCCATGGCTTCCTGTCTTTTTTTTGTGTGATAGCACTTTATGAACACAAGTAGAATTATCGACACCACCTACAACATCATGTTTTACAAGTTTGTTCAGATTGCTGATCACCAGAAGATGTCACATTTGTACACTTTCCTTTTTGCTTCTGATCTCCTAAGAATTCTTAATTAGCAGGAAAAATAAATGCATAGTTACATGAAAAAGTGCATACTTTTTTTTTTCGCCATTATTGCTACCATCTTCACACATCTAGAAGAGGACTAAGTTTTGTGTTGGACCTTCAACATAGAAAACACTTCAAAATGACAAACATAAACAAATTTTTGTTAAAAAAACCCAGTATACAGAACTAATTAAGAAAGCCAGTTATACACGGTTCCCTGAGAGGAAGATGGCCTTCAAATATTGAGAAGTGTAGAATCAAAGAATAAATCAAATTGGAAGTGACCTCAGCACATCATCCGTCCAGCCTCCCGCTCAATGAAGGATCTAGGTACCGTTTACTAGAAGAATATGATTGGGTAGTCAATAACAAGCAGCCAACTTTCTGCAATATTATTTTCTTGGATAGATGTGATCAATGCAGAATTCTGGGGATGAGCAGAGCACAGCCATACAGCAGCTCTTTAAGGAACTCAGAACCAAGGAACAGCATTATGGGTGACATTCAGTCTCCTAGGTAAGACTGGAGCTCCACTGACAAAGAATGATGTCCACGTGATGGTAACGGCCTGTATTTATTACTGTTTTGACACCTACAAGATTTTTCATATGAGAAGCCACCCATTCTTTCATTAGTCAGTTTGGGGGGTTGTTTTAGGGGTTTCTTCTTTGCTTTTCCTTTCCAGCTGGCTGCAGTTCACAGTCATCAGCTTTGGTATTGTCTCTTTTTATCATGCTGCCTTTGACCAAAAGTTCGGGTTAAATGCTTCCACCACCTATACAAAAGATACCTTTCACAGGCTAGATTCTTTCCTCACTATTTGGCTGCTGTATTGGGGATTATGCCCAACGCTTCAGCTCTCCCCACTACCATATTTTTGGACTTAAGCAAAACAGCAAAAGTCCAAAGGAGCTTAAAATCATGGGCAGATTCAGAAGGCTCAGATGCCTGGTGCCTCTTCCACCACAAAAACTAAGTGCATCAAAGGGAAACACCTGATGACAGGTTCAAAAACAACAGAAAGCAGTTGTTCGCACACCATGTAGTTAAGCTGCAGAACTCCTAGTCTCAAGATATTTTGCTGCTAAAAATGTAAATGGATTCACGGAATAACTAGACAGGTACGTGGAAGGGAAATATACTGGAGATTTTAAACACACAGAAAACCGCTCTGGCACAGAAAGCTGATCATCCAAACACTGCAGAAGGATAGGAGAGTGGCTGGGCAAGTACCACTATATGCTTATCTTGCTCTTAGACACTTCCTTAAGGATCTTCTGCTTGCCTCTGTCAGAGACAGGACTGACAATATGAACCTCTCATCTAGTCCAGCACAGCCATTCTTATGGATTGATAGTACTGATAAACTATTATGGAACATACAGGTACAGGTTTGCCCTAACACAAATTCTCTAATCAAATGGACCTCTAACACCGTAGCTTTTATTTTGGTCAGGAGCTCTACTATCCCGCATTTTCATCAAACGTGCAGAAACATATTATCTTTAATATATTATCTTTATGTAGAAACCTATTAGCTTTAAAATTCTAACCTTATGTCAGATATGATCGACACTCAACAATTTCAAAGGTCAGTGGGTCAACGGTTCACAAGACAGTGTCATTTCACAAGTGCCTTTTCTGTATTAAAACAACTAAAACTAGGTGATGCTCTTTGTTGAATCCAGTTTTAAGTCTACACAGCAACAAAGAACTGTATACTCAGTTATGTATTGCACTTGTGTAGTAGCTCGTTTTATTTACAGAAATGTCAAGCCACAGAAACTAGGCATGCTTTTATTTTCCATGTCAAGAATCCTTTCCATTCCTCTCCTTGTTATTGGTGTTTCTTATCAATGCCATAAATATTCAACATCTGTGGTTTTGTTCTGCCTAGATCCAAATCCTCCTTGCCCCAGTCATTGTGCTAAACTGTCCCCTCATAATTTTCTCAGGCACAGGCTGTAAACAGAAGAGTGTAAAGGTTCACTGCTCAGGCTCACATTCCAGGTCACTTTATATGTGCCAAAAGTGTGAGTTTCTGGCTTTGCCAAAGGCATGCAGAATCACATGATAATTAGAGGGACTTTGATCCATGAGCTCTCCCTAGATGCACATTCCTGCACCGTAAATTGCCTTTGTGAAGCCCTGTGAAGGACTGTGCTAAAGACCACTTTTTTTCTCTGTGTGTTTGAGGGAGAAAAGCATGTGGCCCTTTACTTCGCACTTCTCCCACTCCTTTTCTATCTGAAAGCAAAGAAATTAGAAAACTATTTAATGAACTGTGGAGTTTCTTACCTTTGTTCAATATTTCCATTTTTTAAAAGAATTCAAGTAATTTTAATTCAGTCTTCAGCACTTGACCCATGATTATGCCATCACTTGAAACTGAAAGGAAATACTTTCTAAGAAAATAACACATTTCCAATGCCACAGAAAAACAGATGTAATATTGTTGGCCAGATTTAAAGTTCACCCCTCTACCTTTGAAATAAAACAAATTTACAAAAGCTTGTTTCCAAGTGACATATATTTAAACTCTGACACTGTGCACAGAAACTAGGTACACACCTAATCATCAAAACTTCCCTCTGGTTTTGATTTTAAGCAGGCAGAAAATGATCTTGTAAGGTGTACACCTTGATAATCTGCTTTGAACCTAATATTAATCCAAAAAACACCCCACAGAAGAGTGGAAATATGCTAAATGCAAACATAATACACCTCTTCAAAAAGATTTTAAAGTCAGAAACCTGCTAGACATATTTTTTTAAAAAAATCTTATTTTTCTTGTGTTAGACAATCTAAAATTGTCGTGTATTCATCATCTGATGAAAATTGTAGCAAAAATAGGCAAAGACCAAATAAAAATCTATACCTAACACCATGATTATGACAGCAATCTGTAGAGTTCCACTCTTCAACAGCATTTAGGATTTTCATACCATAGATCACATCTGGCTACAAATGTCATGTTTTCTCTCTTTCCACTATGTGCTCACGCATACTACCTTTCGTACAATTCAGAATAAAATTGCTTTCCTGTAACTGTTATGATTGTTCCTGACGATTGATTCAACAGACAAAAGCATTAACAAATAATACTGTAATAAATATGATGAAGTGCAAATCAAATATCCAGACAAAGGAAATATGTGGTTACATACAGTGTTAAGTCATATAATGACAGGAATTTCAAATATGTCAGGTTATTTGAACTAATTGATATCAGCACACAAAGCATGGAAATACAGATGTGAAATCAGACTTTTCTTAATGCTTTTTGTGGAGCTAGAGAATGTGTAAAGTCCAGACACAGTATGTTGTGCTGCCTGCAGAAGAGTGCCAAAGACTTTGTGAATGTATTCACTTGGTACTTTACCTACTGTGCAAATTTTTACATTTCCTAAAAGATGCAATTTCTGTTTTTCACTATGGGAAAATATTTTTAGCTATTCTGTTCAGGCAGCTGTTCTCATTCTGTCCTGCACACTGCTGAGTGATTGTACTAAACTGAAACACAAACTAGAGTCATAATTAGGTGGGCAAAGAATTATGCATTTTATTATGCTTCCTCTATTGTGACTAATGACTAGACAACAAAGGCCAAAACTGTATCAGATAGCTCATGTGTATCCCTAGGAGGTTCCTAGCTGACCACAAGTTGTAGGTGCAGTAATTAAGCTTTGGAGTAAATGTGCCAATTCTTTACGAAATCCAAATACTGTTCTTCACAGGGCTGAACGTAAAGGCAGAAAAAGAAGCAATTTTTGGTTTATGTTACCCAGCACAGAAAACCAGAATTTAAAAGTAGTATTATAAACTCTGAGTGAGTCAGTAACAAGTTTTACTCGTTCATAAAATGTCCAGTGTGAATTTGGAATGAGAATTTATATCCCTTTCCACCTTCCACACTTACATGGGGGAGCTCTAAATTACCTGTTCTAGAAACAATGCAACATGGATTCGTGGTAAGGCACAAAGCAGAGGAAACAGAACTGAAGTCTGAAGAAGAGCTCTGACAAAACCCTTTAACCTCTTTCTCCTATTTCCTTCAGCTTTATTTCACTTTTCTCCCAGCAATGCCATCATTCAACAAATCATAAAAAAAAAAGGAAAAGGAAGAATCTTCCATTTCCAGCATTTGTGTTGAGTGAAGCCTTATCAGCATAAGACAAATTTATCACCTTGATCCACTGAAAAAAAAAAGAGAAAGAAAAGTAATTGCTTACCCAAGATTCTACTACCTGCTTTGTAGTCTGTGCTACATAGTATAATACAACCAGATGAGAAAATGTTTACTCCAGGTGCATGATTTGCAGCCAGATGTCTGTGTTCTAACTTTCATCTTTATATGATTGGTAATTAAAGAAGACTACTGTGTCATATTGTATTGGGTCACAAAATTATTATTGAATATATTAACTGTGACATCGTATTAAGGCATTAAGTGTGCTCGGAATTTCCCATATTACAAATGTGATGGAATAGCTTCACATGACAAATATCAAATATTCATCACAGCAAGCAGTCAGTAAAATTGTGCAAGCATGTTGGTGCAGGAAAAAAGATGATTCATTTACAGATGTGCTGATGATAAATTTTTCATTATTGCACACAACATGGGGCATATCAGGAACCAAACAAGTATTTAAACTACCACCGTTATTTTCAACTGGACAAACTCTTGCAAAAAATTTGGCATAACCTGTCTTCAGCTCCTATTTGAAACAATCTTTGCTTGATGAAAGAAACAAAACTCACAGAAATATCCTTTTGGGATTAATTCTCTAAAAATAATAGCTGAAAAACATACTGACTTATCTCTGAAATACTTCATTTCCCTTCCAGGTGTGATTTTTGCTGCTAGTAGTAATATTTGCAAGAGATTAGATAGCTTGGCATTATTTATCCTCCTAAAAGTTTCTAAAAACTTGTTCTAATTCCTAGAGGCTCTGCAAATTATCTGTCCTAGAAACAAGGCAGCATTGCAGCATCATTCAGAAAGAAAAATGTGAAAGAAGGCAGGTGCCATGTTCCAATCTGTTAATCTGTACATTACAGTGCCACCTAATGTAAACCTATAAAATGGAAATAAAGTTCTTCTACTTGGAGAGAGCCCTAGTGAAAACTCCAAATTATTGCAAAGAACAATGCAAGTTTTCAGGAAGCAATCAACTGCTTGACTGAGAATATCCCTACTTTTTATTCTATCTAAACCTCTTGGGTGGTATTTTGAAACATCTGACTGAACTCAGTCACTCAGTCTTGATCATGGTTTGGCATTTCTCTCTGTGTAGGCCAATCCATAGGGAATGCCATTCATACCAACACTGAAGTACAGCAGGATGAGTCAGCTGATTCATCAGCTTTCTTTTTTTCTTATTAAGAAGCAAGTATTTGGCTTCCCCAACTACTGAAGTGATCACTGTCTAGCTCATGTTATAACTCACATAGTTCTGGTCACCCCTGCCTCACTTTCTAAGAGAAGGGAAGGAACATGTAACCTACGATCCATTACACAGCTATATGACTGATGAACACAAATAGCGATACTGCACCCAGTGTTTTCTATTCACCATAAAATCCTTGACATATGGGGGAGAAATGTTTCCATTCCTGTTGCTTTCTGATCACGATTTGTCCCTAATTTGGAATCAACCATAAACTCAGGGTTTATGGGTTCTGACAGTGGTATCAAATGCTATCTAGACAAGTAGCTACTGAAACTAGATCACCCGTGTTTTGCTAAATAAATTTAGCTGCTTCCTTAGCTAGAACATAACACAGAATCTGCAGATGAACCATGTGTCTAATTTTCAATCCAAAAATTTATTGAATGTATTAACCAAGTTAACGGAAGAAAAAAAAAGCTTCTTGTAAAAAAATTAAGTAAACCTGAAGCTTTTTTGTTCTTTAATAGGTAAATCACAACAGAAATGCAGCCAACATACAGGCAAAGTATGTGATCATTGTCATTAAATGCCTACAACATAAGTGGACTTCATGACACAGTTAAACAAATCTCAGTTCAAGGCACAATGATTTTAGATAGACAAAGAACCATCGCTCTCCCAGTTTCCCAATAAGCAGGTCTCCAAGCATGGAAAGGTTGCCAGCTGCGGGGAACAGTTTAGAAAGTTAATGACAGTAAAAGTGGGTTTCACTGGAGATGGTAATCCTAACTCCAGTAAGCACTGCCAAAGGCGTGACATGAAGAAACAAGTACTATTTCAAGCAGACTGCAAAGCCAAGGCAAAGATTAACATCTGTCAGAATCAGCCACAGATTAGATTCTTAGTGATCCCTGAATGCCACAAGAATTCAGAAGGGCTAAAAGGAAATTTGAAGAAAATAATCATGTATCTGTGGATCTGGTTTGTAAATTTAAAATACCTTTCCCTACATTTCAGCTATGTATTTTCAAACAGCTGTGTGTGATGTAGCTCAGTATTACCAGGCAGACGAGGTATATCTTCCAACTTACTCACTGCCAAGCTTAGTCTTGTATGAAAAGTAGGGACAGGGAGCAGTTTTGTTGCTGTATTTAGCACTGCTGTTACTAGCCTCCAAGCTATTGATTTTCATGCTCAGGCTACGTTGCTGTGGATTTTGTTTCTGCCTTATCCGTGTCTATCCCCATTAACAAGATTAAGACTTTGTTCACGTTCTTCCAATTAAAATGCTGTAATTCTGGGAAGAGATTCCAAGTCTTCTTTTAGCAGGGTAATCAGTATATCTGCTAGTTCAAGTTACCTTTTTTTAACATCAAAGTCTGCACAAAGGCAGCACTCTTCCATGCAAGCCATGACTCTTTATCCACACTGGTTCGAATAACATGCTGCATTTTATAACAGTGGTATCAACAGTATTTGTATACCATAGCTAGCTGCAGACATGCCTCAAGCTGATGAGTGTACAGGTTTTGGAATTGCCATCCGTCTCAGTAGTTTAAGCAACCAAAGGCTCTTCACATCTTGTCATGCTAGGAACACATGTGCATTTGTCTGCAACATTCTATTCCTTATTAAACTGGAAGAAGCATGATCTGAACTTCAAGCTGTATTGCACTTACCAGCTGTAGCCTTCAAATACTATTTACAAGTTATTATTTCTGTAGCTTCTCATTCCTATAGCAAGTTACCATTCCATAACTTTGAGAAGTATCTTCTCCCACTCTGACTCCTTCCCCTGTACCTTCTACAATGTATGTGACAGTACTAAAAGAAGTTTTTGTTTAATCAGCTTCTGCAAGATTGTTTCGATGAATGTAGGGTGAGAAAACTTATTACAGCAGTTAGTCATCCCTGTTCCACCAGTTCACCCATTCAATCTATTGATTCTTCTCACTATGGAAAAGGAAAAAACATTCATAC